>NC_000084.6:66797500-67427500 GCF_000001635.26 Mus musculus | reverse complement strand
TAAACACATTAAAAAAAAAGATTTATTTATTTATTATATGTAAGTACACTATAGCTGTCTTCAGAAGAGGGAGTTAGCTCTCCTTACAGATGGTTGTGAGCCACATGTGGTTGCTGGGATTTGAACTCAGGACCTTCAGAAGAGCAGTTGGTGCTCTTAACCACTGAGCCATCTCTCCAGCCCAGTAAACACTTTTTAAAAGTATTTGAGTGCTGTGTTACAGCCTTGGAAGATGCATCTTGACCGTGGTCATCTCTCCACACACAGCATTTAGAAATAAGAGTCATGTATATTTATAAGATAGAACAGTTTATAGTTGGTCACATAGTAGAAAGTAAGCAATGAGAGTGAATTCACACACGTGTTGGGCAATTTTCTGTTGCTATGATAGACAGACATAGTGACCAGGACAAATGAACCAGGAGTTTATTTGGGCCGTGATTCTAGGGGCTAGAGGCCATGATGGTAGAAGGAGTGGGAAGCTGAGGGCTCACATTTTGAACCAAGTCACAAAGCACAGCATGAACTAGGGTTGACACAGGTCTCTTTTTGAGACAGTGTTTCTCTGTAGCCCTAGGTAGCCTTGTCTCTTCTTCAACTCTGTAGACCAGGTTGGCCTTGAACTCAGAGATCCACCTGCCTCTGCCAACCTAACGTTGGGATTAAAGGTGTGATCCACCATCCCCAGCAATGTTGCAGACTTTCAAACGTTCAAAGAGCACTTGCAGGGCATACTTCCTTTATTGAGGCCACACCTCCTTGGCCTTCTCAAATAGTGCCACCAGCTGGGGACAAAGTTTTCAAATATCCAGTACTGGGGAGGACATTTCTCATTCAAACTGCCACAATACAGTTAGGCTTTAAGGTAGATGTGCGGCTGTGCTAAGTAGTTACTGACTTGTACACTTGCAGGAAAGTAAAAGCCAGGGATTGTGCTTATTATTAATTATATGCTTTCGAAAACCAGTTTTACTTGGAAAGAGCAAAAAAGTTTTATAAATTGGGAGTGTGGTATTCATTTTTCTTTATTATTTAAGCAGCAGTTTATTAGAGCCTAGCTGAAGTTTCTTTTCATACTATTAGGTTGAAAGCTTTAAAACACTGAAACAACCACTACCACAAATCCCAACCATTAAAAAAACCCAACAACCCCAAATCTTAGAGTGTTTAGGATGCTTTGTGCATGTTAGCTAAGTCTACACTGAGCTACCTCACCACTCAGCACTAAAAGTCTGTCTAAGGGAAGTATTTGAGATTTCACAACACATTGCTACCATATTATTTAGAAATAGAATTGTCTCTAACAATCCCTTTCTTAACCTTACTTCTGTAAAGACACTCTGCTATAATGTAAGTATTTCATTTATCAGTAGGACTTAGAATCAGAGGTAGTACCCTTCGGGAATGTTATGAATGTGCATAGTATGTTTTCAAAATTGTGATTATATGTAATCTTTCCTCTCTGTGTCTGAAGGGTGCCATTCTCACCGGTCCCCCAGGTACTGGGAAGACGCTGCTAGCTAAGGCCACAGCTGGAGAAGCCAATGTCCCCTTTATCACTGTGAGCGGATCTGAGTTTCTGGAGATGTTTGTTGGCGTTGGTCCAGCCAGAGTAAGTCTTGTTGTGCTCTAATGATGGAACTTCTTTACTCCAGCCCATTGCCCCTGGGTGACTGGTGAGGTTGACCCTGTTCCTGAGTCCCCAGAGGGACCCTTCATTGGTAATGTCCTCATTGAGTCTTCTAAGGCTACACTAACAGGGCCATGTGACTCCTATCTACCTCCCCCACCCCAGCTAGTACTATAATCCATTTTTTTGTTTGTTTGTTTGTTTTTCTTTTTTTTTTGTCTTTTTGTGACAGGGTTTTTCTGTGTAGCCCTGGCTGTCCGTAGACCAGGCTGGCCTCGAACTCAGAAATCTGCCTGCCTCTGCCTCCCAAGTGCTGGGATTAAAGGCGTGTGCCACCACTGCTTAGCTCCATTCTTAAGATAATCCTAATTTATAGATTTCAATAAATGGCTTTACTTTGTGTGTAATTGCTCTTGAAGCATAATTGAATAATTGACATACTGTCTTAGAGTGTGCAATTAAATAGGTTTTAGATCTTTGCAACTGTTAAAACAGGTAACACATTTTAATCATGTTAAGAAGATACCAGTGCTGGGCTGTGGCTTAGCTGGGAAGAGAGCTGGCTGTGCATCCAGAGCTCTCCGGTTCAAATCCCAGCTACTGCTTTGCGGGACAGTGGTGGTGCACGCCTTTAATCCCAGCACTTGAGAGGTGGAGGCAGAGGCAGAGGCAGAGGCTGGTAGGTTTCTGAGTTCGAGGCCAGCCTGGTCTACAGAGTGAGTTCCAGGACAGCCAGAGCTATGCAGAGAAACCCTGTCTAAAACCCCCCCACCCCCCCCCCCAAAAAAAAAAAAAAAAAAAAAAAAAAAAAAGAAGATACCCAGGACCTTCAGTAATCTCTCTGTCTCCCAGCCCTAAGCAGAGACTAACATCTATAGATTTTCTATTTTTAGACATTTCAAATAAATGGAATTGTATAGTGTGTTTTCTATTCTGTTTTGAGCTTTTTGTTTTTATGTGCTTTGCTGTTTTGCCTCAGTATATGTCTAGGTTAGATCACTTTGAACTGGAGTTACAGAGGAGGGGAGGGGGAGGAACTGTCTCAGGTCTAAGGAAACCTCTATGTGAGCTGCCGTGTGGGTGCTGGGAGTTGAACCTGGGTCCTCTGGAAGAGGAGCCAATGCTCTTAACCTTGGAGCCATCTCTCTAGCTCCTTGTTAGAAAAGAATTTACTTTTATGTGTATGGATATGTTTCCTGCATGTGTGTGCAGTGTGGCCACAGGGACAGAAGAGGGTGTTGGCTACCCAACAACTGAAGTTATAGGCAGCCCTTAGCTAACATATGGGTGCTGAGAATTGATCCCGGTCCTCTAGAAGAGCAGCAAGTGCTCTTAACCACTGGGCCGTCTGTCCAGCCCCTTGTTTTGTGTTTGTTTTTCTTTTTGAGATGGAATCTTGCAGTGTTGCCTAGGCTGGTCTTGAATTTCTGGGTTCAGGTGATATACCTGCACATACTTCTTGAGTGGCTTAGGCCCCAGCATGCACTGCTGCACTCGGTGTGTGGTCTTTCATGCCTGGCTTTTCTCAGGCGGCATATTTCAGTTACCACAGGATTTCCCAGAGGTCTGTGACAGTTTACATTTGCACCAACCCTGAGCACTTGTCCGTCTGTCTGTCACTGACATATGCTGACCTTTAAAGGTTTGCTTACTTTATGTAGATCAGTGTTGCATTTGCATCTGTAGACCGGAAGAGGGCGTCAGAGTCCAGAGAAGGTGGTGAGTGCTCTCAACCGCCCAGCCGTCTCTCCAGCCCCCACGCTCTGAGGTTTTAATTACAGCCATCGTAGTGTAATCAGGCACCTTACTTTGCCTTTGATTTGGGTTTTCTTGACTACTGATATTGAGTATATTTCACCTGTACACTGGCCATTCATCTTGTGTATATGTGTGGTATATCTACATTTTCTGGTTAGTACGTGCATGTAGGTATGTGTGTGCACATACATGTAGAGGCTTTATGGTGAGGCCTAGGGCTGTTTCTTTTTTTATGTTCCCAAGTTATGATCTTAAGAGGAGCAGCTAGCAGCAGCAATGGCCCCTGTTGTGAGTTGAGGGTAAGAACTCCATTGCGAGTTCTGTTGGTCAGCTGGTGGGTATGGAAACTGAGCCCTGTGTCAGGCCTGTTAAGAGTCCTTGGTTGTTAATACTGCCCTGGCCATAAGTGTGAGCCTGGGAGAAGCTAACCTACCAGCTCAGGGTAAGATAGAGGTCAGCTAGTGTATCTGCAGGGCAACGTGCACAGTACTGACTTGTTATAAAAAACAGCTGATACAGTCAGCACAGTGATTTATGGATTACAGAAATGATAGTGCGTAGTACTATCATTTCCTACTCCGTTGCTCCTTAAAATTTTTAAAATATGTTTTCATTTATTTTTGTGTGTGGGCAAGTGTGTATGAGTGGAAGAGGACACCTCCAGGAAGTCCGTTCTCTCTCTCTCCCTGGGTGGCTCCAGGGGCTCAAACTCGGGGGTCTGCAAGCTCAGTGGTGGCACCGTTACCCACTGAGTCATCTCACTAGCTTCACTGTTTATAACTGAAAAAATACCTGGCCGTGTAATGTGAATCACAGGATTCTGGTTCAATGGTCTTTAGGGAGGGAGCAGGGTTTTACAGTGTAGCCCAGGCTGCTCTCCCTCTGCAGTCCTCATACCCCAGCCTTCCAAATGCTACAAGAGCAGGTGTGTGACACCATGCCCGGTTTTGAGGTTAGCTTTGTTAAACTAGTAACACTGACTCAACAAAGTAACTCAGATTTCTTTCTGTCAAGGTCCGAGACTTATTTGCCCTTGCTCGGAAGAATGCGCCTTGCATTCTCTTCATTGATGAGATTGATGCTGTGGGAAGGAAGCGCGGCAGAGGCAACTTCGGTGGGCAGAGCGAGCAGGAGAACACACTCAACCAGCTGCTTGTGGAGATGGACGGTGAGCAGTTGTCAGTCTGGGTCAGACTGAGCTTCCGGTTGTCTCAGTCTCTGAGTGAGAATCCTTACGTGACACAAACTTTAAAGAGTAAAAGAACACCTACTCATTAGAGACTAGAGTCTAACGGCTCAGCAGAGCCCCAGCTGCTCCTCCAGAGGACCTGACGTCCATTCCCAGCCCTCCATCTGTAACTCGAGTTCCAAGGGATCCACCTCCTCTTCTGGTCTCCACAGGCACACACCTGATGCACATGCGTACATGCATCTCATGCTATTTTCTATCAGTAGCTTAGCTAGCATCCCTCCTCAGCCTTGGTGATGAGATGATGCTGACTAAGAAAACCATGAAATCATCATCAACCAAGAGCTGATGTCCGTCTCTGTCTCCCGTCTCAGAGTTGAGTGTGGTTCGGAAACCCTGAAAACTCATGCACAGGAAAGTGTGAACTTGGCAGATATTGACTATCGGTGCTTTTTGACCTTTCTGGGTTTGCATTTAAGTTGAAAATACAGTGAGGATCTCTGGTGCACAGCCCCTCTCTAGAGTGTGCCTCTAAGGCTGGTGTGGCTAACTGGAAGTTGTAGCTCCTTGCTGCCACCCTGCATAGCTAGAGAGGATTGAGCCTAACTGTGTTGGTCCTGCTAAAGAGTCAGATTCAAAATTTGCAGTAGAGCTTTAACCAATTCTGCAGCACTTTCACCCAGGCTTTGAGGTAAAAATCCTAAGTTAAGAGCTACCTGTTTTCCTGAACCCAGAAAGTAGCAGTCTTTCCATGCTGGGCATTCTGTCTGTCAGTTAAGGACACAGTTTCTAGGGCTGCATCCTCCTGCGGGGAGGTGTGTGGACGCTTGCCTCTGTTTACAGAAAGGGAAGGCGGGCATCACACTGCCTTAGAGGAGGAAGCCAGACACAGTAGCAGTGCGTGAGAAGGGTATCCACATTGGAGAACAGCTAATAAACTGAGCCATTTAGTGGTGGGAGAGAGAGACGGCTCAATGGTTAGAGCATGTGCAGCTTTACCAAGGGCCCCAGTCTTGTTCCCAGCAACCTGAGTTGTTGGCTTAGAACTGTCTGTAACTTGAGCAGCTCATAAGCACCTGTAACTCCAGCCTCAGCTGCTAAAGGTACTCCAACTTACACATGGATACACACACACGTCCTAAGAATGATCAGAATCTGAAAACGAAAGAAGTGTGCTGGGCGTAGTAGCACTTGGGAGGCAGAGCCAGTCTGGAATACACAGTGGCCTCTATGGATCTTTTTTTTTCCTTTTACTTGTTTATTTATTGACTGATGGATTGATTGGTTAGCTGATTCATGACAATATGAACTCGTTATCATCACTATTCTTTAGTCGGTTTTTGACCAATCAAACTGGGTTTCTTGTCCTGAATATTCTTTTTTCCCTGTATGTATGTATGTATGCATGTATGTATGCATACATGCATTCATTCAGTTTACATCTTGATTGTAGCTCCCCTCTCCAGCCCCACCCACTCTATATATCTTTAAAAGAAAACAATGTTTACCACAGGAATGGCTTTGTGATACCCTTCTACTGGCAGCCAATCTTGTTTTCAGCCCTACACTATTAATTCTGACTCTACATTTTCATTGCCCCCTTTTTAGGCTTCAACACAACCACCAATGTGGTCATCCTGGCAGGCACAAATCGACCAGACATCCTGGATCCAGCTCTGTTGAGACCAGGCCGCTTTGACAGGCAGATTTTTATTGGTGAGATGGCAGTCACTAGGTTCAGTCGATAACTTTTGTGGTAGAGATGTGTCTCACTGTGACCTTTTTTTTTCCCCTTAAAAATAATTTCTAAAGGACCCCCAGACATAAAAGGACGAGCCTCAATCTTCAAAGTTCACCTTCGACCATTGAAGCTGGACAGTGCCTTGGAAAAAGATAAATTGGCCAGAAAACTGGCGTCCTTAACTCCAGGGTTTTCAGGTGAGTGGAAATGACTGCTGTTCTCAAAGTGTAGTTCAGTCGCTGGCCAGGGCCAGGTCACGATGGTTCTCTTTACTTGAGGCCCCCATTTCTTGTTTTTGCCTTTTAATTATGGGAAACTTCAGATATGCACATAATTAGAGGATGCAGTAGATTGAACCCTGAGCACTTTACCAGCTTTGGGAATGAGCAGGTAGCAGTTAACATCTAGGCACTCTATATGTGGATCCCATCCTCTGCCTCCATAGTGGTTATGATCAGCTCCTGACAGATGTGGACATCACTTTATCCATCCATCTTTTAGGATGTGCTCCCACGTGTCTGTTAGCAGTCACTGCTGTGGACAGCTGCTGTGATGCTTGCCACCACCATGTGTAAATGTGGGCTTTGGTGCATTGACATTGTAGTGCAGCCATCACTATCATTTAGCTTTGAAACATTGTATCACCCCAAGAGGAATCTGTCAGCAGCCCTTCCTTCCACCTCCAGCCCTGGACAACAGAAATCTATTTTCAGTCTTTGTAGGGTTTCTTATCTGGACATTTCATAAAATTGCAATATGTTGCCTGGCTTATGCTTAGAATGCTATTTGAGAAAGGCCCAGGGGTCATTCATTTGTTTTTGTGGTTACTCACTATCTGGTATGTGGGCATGCCACATCTCACCTAGCTGTCCTTCATTTGATAGCATTTGAGTGGTTTCCACTTGAGTGATTGTTATGAATAACACTCCTAAAAGTCACCTACAGATGTTTGTTAAGGTATATTCATTTCTCTTAGAGTCGCTTAGTCCCATGTTGAATGTGTATTTGGCTTTCTGAGGAAGTATCAGGCTAATTTTCTTAAGTGGCTCTATCATTTTAACTTCCACCAGTAGGATATGAATATTTGTCAATGTCTCACGTTTTTTAGCCAGCAACTGCTATTCTCTCTGGCTGGCTGTTTCTCTTTTGTCTCCTTCATTTTGAGACAAGATCTTACTATAAAACCTGGCTGCTCTGCAAGTTGCTAAGTAGTCCAGACTGGCCTTGACTTTGTAGTGGTCCTCTTGGCTCAGGCCTCCCCAGTGTTGAGATTACAGGCAAGAGCTGCTACACTTAGTTCAGTTGTCTTTTTGTTGTAGTGATGCTAGGGATGTAGATTTGTATCCCATGAGGTTTAGACTTATTGTTCAAAAGTTTATTGTATTTTTTCTATATTTTGTTTGTTGTTGATTTCTACTTTTATTTCCCAGTAATCTGACAGAATATGGGAAATCATTTTGATTCTTCTTGATTTGTGTGTTCTATATTTGTTGGATGAAATATTTTAAAGGTGGTTTGTTCGGTCTATTTGGTCTGTGATATAGTTTAGCTCTGAAGTTTGTTTTAGTTTGGATGATCTACCTAAAGGGGGAGTGGGTACTAAACTCACTCACTATTACTGAACTGGGGGTTTGTCTGACCTTATGCCCACTAGTGCTACTCTTCCAGACGACCCAGGTTCTATTCCTCACCCCTAGCTGGCAGCTCACAACTGTCTGTAACTTCAGACTCAGTAATCTGATGCCCTCTTCTGGCCCTCATAGCCTCCAGGCACACGTGGGGTGCATAGACATTCGTGCAAACAAAACGCCTATACACATAAAAACAAATAGATACAAATTTAAAATTACATAACAAATCAATCTTTAAAAAAGAACTATATCAGATACACTGTTTTTTTGATATACTGACTTTGATTCTTTGGTTTATTCTGTTAGAATTTTGCCAGTGAAGTGTGTCATGCTGACAAAATATAGTTGGGTTTTGTTTTTTTATTCTAATCAATGTGTGTATGTCACTTTATTGGTGAATTTAAGCCATTTATATTTATTGTAAGATCATTACTAATTTAAATATTTTTCTGGTTGGCTGGAGTTTTGTTTATTATTACTGTGTTCAGATGGAATTAATATCTTCCTAGCTCTTTTGTTCATCTGTCCTCTCCTGGTATTTAATTTTTCTGTGTTTACATGATTGAGACTTTTCTCCTCCTCTGTGAATAGTATTTCTTTACCTATCTTCTGTAGTGCTGGCTTGGTCATCAGAAACTGTGTTACTTTATGCTCATCTTGAAATGTCTTTTTTTTTGTTATCAATTTTAAAATACACCATTGTTTGATGTAACAATCTTGGTTTGCTATTCTTTTTTTTTTTCTGTGTTTTTTTTTTGGTTTATTTCTGATGTTACTTCCAATATATTTGCCTTGAAAGACCTTCCATTTTAATTTTTATTTGATTCAATTAATTTTTTTCTTTCTAGAATATATTTAATTATTTCAAAATCTTAGTTTCCTTGTTGAATTTTTCTACTATGTTGCTGATTTTCTCATGTATCTGCCTGACTTTCCCTCCGAGTTGTTGACTTCCATCTGCAGGACCTAGGTTGAATTCATTTGGTCATTTTTATTATTAAGCTTTTCAACTTATTCTGTGGCCTTTTCTCTCTTTCAGTGTCTTTGAATCAAGAAAGGGTTTCTCTGTGTAGCTGTGTCTATTCTGGAATTTAGTCTGTAGACCAGGCTGTCCTGGAACTCAGAGATTCTCATGCCTCTGTCTCCCGAGTGCTGGGATTAAAGGTGTGCGCCACCACCATTGTGTCTTGAGTGTCTTATTGAGCAGCCTCCTCTTGGGCTGCTACTCAGAGAGGAAACAACAATCTTGAGTAAGAGTAGTAATTTCAGACCACACAAGGAAGGAAGATCTGCTCCTTTAACACCCAGTGGCCCTAAAACAGGAAATGGCAAATGTAATGTGGGCTCTACTGTGAAGGTAAAAATTACCTAAGGTAATTGATGGGTGTAGTAGTGCACACCTTTAATCCCTGTACTTGGGAGGCAAAGGCTGGTGGATCTCTGAGTTTGAGGACAGCTGGGGGCTACAGAGTGAGTTCTAGGACAGCTGGGGCTACACAGAGAAACCCTGTCTTGGAAAAACAAAACAAAAATCCCCAAAAAGAAAATTATTTAAGAAAGCTGAATAAGAGAAAAGAAATTGCAAAAGGAGAAAAGTAGTGTTAAATAATGGTTAAATTAAAAAAAAAGCGTTAAAGCATGGTTAAATAAAAGGAGAAATAGGAATGAAGACGAAGGGAAGGGGAAAGAGAAGATAGGAAAAGTTGAAAGTAATCATAGTTCAGCCTTTTGACTAAAATCAAGTATAGAGAAAGTACAAAAGCAAAATTAGATAAGAAGGGAAAGAAAAACAAAAGTTTTACTAACATACGTGTGCACACACATACACGTGTACACAGTGATTAAATCAGAACAGTAGTGCCATGCGTGTGGCTTCCCTTTTTGTGTCCCTAGGGCCTCTGCTATCTGTGGTTAGCTTTGCCAGCTGCTGGCTGTGTTGGTGTACCCCACTTGACAGACCTCGGAACTACATCCACTGGGTCTTAAGGGTCTGGCTGCAGGCCGGGGTTTCGCAAGGGCATTGAGGGAGGAATCTGCACAGGCACCTTTCAAAGCCCCCTGTGCTCATCATCGTGCTGGTGTGGTGGGGCTCTGGATGTCAGGTTGTCATTGGAGGGCCGGTGTGCTTGACCTCTGCAGCAGAGAGCAGCTGGTAAATGGTCCCAGGGTTTGATCTGCCTGCCCCTGCAGGCCCAGTGCGCTCAGACTCCCACTGTCCTCAGTCAGTGATGTCTTCTTCCCGTGTGCTCCTGCTGCAGACAACGCTCTCAGCCCGCACTGCTGCCTGCACTGTGTTTTGTTTGATTGTTAGCTCCTGGTCCTCTTATTCACTACAACTTCCTTCCAGAGCTGTGGCTCACCCTGGGACTCTGGCAGGTTGATTCAAGTCCTGACTAGTTATAGTTCTGTGTTCTCAGTCCACTGGGAAAGCACAAATGTAAAAACGGGGTTCCTTCCAAGATGGCACTTGACTGTTCCAGGTCATGGAATAGGATTCTTCTCTTCTGCTGAAGGAGCCATTGTCTCATCAAACCTTGCCACCACGATAGATGGTGTGAGGCCTGTGGGTAGCACTGCCCGTCTCTTCACACTGCTGCCTTTTGGAGGAGGCTTCTGCTTCTGCTGTCTTGGGAGCTGCACTGCTGGAGCAGTGCCCTTCGTGGCCCGGTTTCCCCCATGTCCCCTTCTGTGTTCTGCGTCTCAGCTGGGATGTCAAGACCTTTGTGACTTTGTGACGCTGTCTTTCTATCTTTTCAGTAAATCCCATTTTTTTTTTACCCTTAGAGTCTTCTCCTTCAGAGGGGCAGTTTCTGTGGGTCACCTTACTCAGAAGTACTAGACTGTTTAAAACATTTATTTAGCACATGTTGTAGCTTATTTGTGTTAACGTATACTTAATCTGAAAAATCCCCGTAAAGCCCTTGGCAAAACAAGCATTTGACAAAGCCTCACATTATGTAAATTTAGTTTGTTAGCCAAACAGATTATTTTAATGTATTTTTTATATGTCATATAAGCATGTTGTTTAACATTTCTGTAAGTTGTTTTCTCAGCAAAGATGGGTGAGACTAAGAAAACTAATGAACATTTAAAAATATTGCCATTGGGCTGGAGAGATGGCTCAGTGGTTAAGAGCACTGACTGCTCTCCCAGAGCTCCTGAGTTCAGTTCCCAGCAACCACATGGTGGCTCACAACCATCTGTCCTGGGATCTGATGCTCCCTTCTGTCATGCAAGCACATGTGCAATAGAGCACTCATATTCATAAATTGCATAAATAAATCTTTTTTTTAAGGTTTATTTATTGCTATATGTGAGTACACTATCACTGTCCTCAGACGCACCAGAAGAGGGCATCAGATCTCATTACAGATGATTGTGAGCCACCATGTGGTTGCTGGGAATTGAACTCAGGACCTCTGGAAGAACAGTCAGTGCTCTTAACCGCAGAGCCATCTCTCCAGTCCATATATAAATAAATCTTAAAAAAGAAAATGAAAAGAGCACCAGCTGCCCTTCCAGAGGACTCAGGTTCTATTCCCAGCACCCACCCAGCTAACAATCTGTAACTCCAGCTCCAGGTGGTCTAGCGCCCTACTCTGGTCTCTGTTGACACTGCATGCAGTTGGTGCATAGACATACATGTAGGCAAAACACTCAGACACATAAATAATATAAAATTTTAAAGATGCTATCATAGTTTGGCTATTACGTGAACCATATTATCTATTAACAAAATAGTTTTCTAAAGTTACCTGTTTACTACTGATGCTCTCATTTTAGCTCCCAGGGCCAAGATTATATAGCTTGTACTCAGTACTAGAGTAGCTCGGGGGTCTTACAAACACTTGAAGTGTATTTCAGTTGCCACTCCCAGGCTCCTGACGGTGAGATCTGTGTGACTGATCGGTTTGAGCGTGATGTTGTGTGCTTGCTTTGTAGGCGCTGATGTTGCCAATGTCTGCAATGAAGCTGCTTTGATTGCTGCAAGACACCTTTCAGATGCCATTAATGAGAAGCACTTCGAACAAGCGATTGAGCGAGTGATTGGAGGTAAGGCAGCTGAGTATAACTCCGGTCAAAAGGATGGTGGTAGTCAAGGTGATAGGTGGGATGTGACTGTAATCCCAGCACTCAGAAGGTGAGAGGAGACTCTCAGATTTGAGCCCAGCTCATAAAAGAAATCTCCAGTCCATGATTTCTCTGTTTTGGCAAGAGCTACCAAAAAAGTATATCCATGTAGTATATTCATGTAGCCTTGGGGCTTGCCATGCTATCTCCAGACTTGCTGCCTCTGTGAACCAGTCTCATGCCTTGTAATAATGTGGCATACTGAGACAGGGAGGGAGCCTGTGATGAACTATGAGGGGATTGTTTGTAAACTCAGATATGCATGAAGGTTAGGAGTTATAGCATAATGGTGGAGTTCCTGCTTAGCACACACAGCTCTGGGTTCCATCTCCAGCACCCAAAAGGAAATGCTTGAGGAAACAGAAGGTGCACTAACCCATCCTTAGTAACTCTTGGCCCTGGCAGCCTTGGGGATACACGTGTCTTAGGATATTGAGAGCATAGCTTCCTCCCCTCCCCTCCCCTCCCCTCCCCTCCCCTCCCCTCCCCTCCCCGTCCCCTTCCCCTCAGATGAATTACTTTAACCAAAGCAGAACACTTGAGGTGATGATTTGCCTGCCATGGAATGTGCACTATTAAGGTTTACAATTATAGATTATGATATAAAATGAGGCTTGGAGTCTGCCTCTCTGCAGGCTGGAAAAAGCTGAAATTGCAGATCTTTGAGCTCTGTAGTTGGGATTGAACTCTTACACAGGATCATTTGGACTATGGATTGGGAACTGACCTTCCTAGAGTGTTTCTTGACATAGTCCTTCATCCTATAAACTGTCTGGCCTGTGGGATGGCCTGGCCTGCTTTGAGTGGGATTTCAGGTCTTTCACTGGCATGGTCTTTCCTGTCCTCTGCCTTCCACTGGCAGCAGACAGCAAGCGTCCTTGTAGTCCCAGGACTTGAGGGTTCTGCATAACAAAACCAGGCAGAAGACTCTGTCGGACTTCTGTCTTTCCATGAGTTTCATGTCTCACGTGACCTAAATGCAGAATTATATTTACCCAAAAAAGGTGTGTGGCTTAAAAGCGGGCCTGGGGCAGAGATGAGAAATACATTTTTGTTGTAGTTGGATATATTTTAGACTCTGCCCCTAGTCTGATTTTGGGCAGGAAGTTTAGGCTGCCTAGTTGTTATGTCTTACGTAAGGAGGTGTATAGTACTGTGTTGCTATTTTTTAATGTTATTTAATGTCATTGTCACTAAAACAGTGGTTTGGGGTCTTGTTATTGTTAGGCTTGGAGAAAAAAACCCAAGTTCTGCAGCCTGAGGAGAAGAAGACGGTGGCTTACCACGAAGCAGGCCATGCGGTCGCTGGCTGGTATCTGGAGCATGCAGACCCACTCTTAAAGGTGCCGCAGCGTGCATTCAGTCGGCGAGCTAGCTCAGTATAGAAGCAGTGACCGAAAGGGAGTGCACTCACTCAAGAAATAACAAACAGTGTAGCTTTGGAGGGATGTAGCAGAAACTACGGAAGGCTGAAGGAGGTACTTAGCCCTCCTGCAGACCACACACACTTAGACAGCACACTTTCTGTCTGCCGTCCTGGAGATGAACCTAGGGCCTCATTCATGCTGGGTAAGTGCTCTACCACTGAGCTAGCCCTAGCTACCACTGAGCTAGCCCTAGCCCTCTTAAAATTTTATCTTACTTTTGAAGTATATGTGGTGTATACGTGTGTTTGTGTTCAGGTGTGTGCACACATACACCTACTCACCTGTGTCTACTTGAATGTAGAAACCAAAGGTCAATGTTGAGTATCTTTCTCTATTGCTCTCTACTTTACTGTTATCACCATTATCAACATTATCAACATAGTATCTCACTCCCCTGGAGCTCACTGATGCAGCCAGACTGGCTGGCAGCCAGACGCAGGGATCCTCCCGTCTCTGCCTTCTGAGTGCTAGGATTATAGGCGTCACATTAGGTGGGTGCTGGGGATCTGAATTCAGGTCCTGATGCTTGCACGGCAGTCACTTTAGTGACTGCCCCACCCCCCACACCCTTTACTTTTTCTTTCAAGGTGGGGTCTCACTAAGCTTCTCAGGTTGTGCTGGAACTCACTCTGTAGCCAAGGCAGGCCTTGAGTTTTCTGTTTCAGCCTCTTGAGGATCCTAGAGTGAAGCCCGTGCTGCTATGCCTGGTTCAGAAAGCCACAGCCAGAAAGTAGCCAGAGGCAGAGCAGAGTTGGGAGAGAGCTGACCTACAGTAAGCAGCTTTGGCAGTGGCCTGAGGGGCTTCTGTAATTACACCACAGTGGTTGAAGGTATTGGCCATCTTGAGATGGCAGAGAAGAGAGTTCAGAATTCCAAAAATACTGGACATTTAACAGGAACATTCTAGAAACAAATACTGCAGTGTTTAAACCCAGATCTGATAGGAACTGACCATATCTGGTTGTCTGATAGAACTGTATGTGGAATAGGGAATCTCCAGAGATCCTGGCTAGAACACAAGCAGAGGCTAGTGAGGTCTCCCTCTTGTAAGCTTTCAGCTGTCCTGTGATGTCAGAAGATGGTTGCTGGGGTCAGCGGGAAGAGGAGTAGCAGAGGGGGTAACATTCACATCACATAAAACACCTGAGGAATCGACAGAGATGCCACTAGAATTAATGGGTTAAGAGATGTGCAGAATCCAGGGCTAATATACAAAGACCTGTGGTATCTTTGTATTTGTTAATGGATAATTGGAAAATAAATTTTTATTTAATTTTAAGTTTTTTTTTTTTGGAAAATGCAAGGTTTAGCCAAGTGTAGTAGCCCATACCTTTAATCCCATCATGTTCATGTAGAGGCAGGTATATCTCTAGTAATTTGAGGCCAGCCTGATCTACATAGCAAGTTTTATGTCATCTACAACTGCATAGTGAAACCCTATCTCAAAGAAAAAAAAAATTCAATTGCATTTTCTTTCTTTTCTTTTTTCTTCTTTCTTTTCTTTTTTCTTTTTTTCTTGAGACAGGGTTTCTCTGTCTAGCCCAGGCTGTCCTGGAACTCAGAAATCCGCCTGCCTCTGCCTCCTGAGTGCTGGGATTAAAGGTGTGCATTTTCAATAGATTCTCAGCACATAAAATATAAATTTAAGGCCGGGCATGGTGGCGCACACCTTTAATCCCAGCATTCTGGAGGCAGAGGCAGGCGGATTTCTGAGTTCGAGGCCAGTCTGGTCTACAGAGTGAGCTCCAGGACAGCCAAGGCTACACAGAGAAACCCTGTCTCGAAAAAGCAAAACAAATATATATAAATTTAAGAAAATATAGGGCCTATCCATTGAATTAAGGTATGAATAAAAGTGCATCCTGTTTATAGAATCATATGCTGTTTCTTCCCAAACTGACCGTAGCCTCATTGCAGCTTTTCCTAGGAGCCTCTGTAGCATTCTTTTGCGGGACCTAGGGCTTCACACATGCTAGGCAAACACTCCAAATCTCAGCCATGCTCTCGGCCCAAGTAGGCTTTCATTGTGAAGCTCAATTAAGGGTTTTTGGAGATACTGCTAGGACAGTGGGAACAGCGAGGTGGGAGGATGACACTGCCCAACTGTCAGACTGTACACTGCTGCAGTAAAGCCTGTGGCACTGGGGAGGGGACAGGTGAGGTCGCCTGGCAGCAGAGGCCACATTCCTCCTGACAATTCTCAAGGTGGGAATTGGGAGTGATGGTGCATACCTGTTATCATGCACTTGGGGGCTGGAGCAGGACGATCTCCAGGGCGTCAGTCCTGCCTTTTGAGACTCTAGCTTCATAAAGTCAAAAGAAGAGGGAGAGAGGGAAGGAAGGACTGCCTTTTGTTTGTTTGTTTGTTTGTTTGTTTTTCGAGACAGGGTTTCTCTGTAAATCCCTGGCTGTCCTGAAACTCACTCTGTAGATCAGGCTGGCCTCGAACTCAGAAATCCGCCTGCCTCTGCCTCCCAAGTGCTGGGATTAAAGGCGTGCGCCACCACCGCCCGGCTGAAGGACTGTCTTCTTAACATGTGATTCTGATAACTCTGGGTTCATATGAAAAGTAAACATTAACCCTTGCATCATAGGCCAGAAAGTAAATAGGTTAGAAAAGCTAAAATGTAAAATGATAAAACTTCTCACAGAATATGTAGACCTTTTCTTGGAACACAAAAAGCATAAACTGAAAAAGAAGGTTGGTGCATGGGTGGGCAGGATGGCTCAGTGGGAGCTTGCCACCAAACCTGACAGTTGGAGTTCAGCCCTGGGAGCCACATGATGGAGAATAAGAGAACAAACTCTTATATGCACACAGCCGCACATACACGGAATCAATCAATCAATCAATGAAAAGGGAGAGCTTATAAGTGGGACCTCATTAAAATTTAAAACAGTTATTGAGGTCTAGGCATGGTATCACATGCCTATAACCTTAGCATTTGAGAGGCAGAGACAAGAGGATTTTAAATTTATGGCCAGTCTGGGCTACCTAAAGAGACCAGCACTACTGGAGGGTGTCACTCAGTGGCAGAGCATATGACCAGCATGTATAATGAGCCCAGTCTGGGCACAGAATAAGACCCCGACTCAAGCAAAACAAATGACTTAGAGAATGCCATGAAGAAATGTAAAAGGTGCGTACGCACATGGTAGAACGCTCAAGAGGTACAGGCAGGAAGATCTGGAGTTTCAGGTCAGCCTGGGTTGTATACTAACTCCCTGTCTCAAAATGTAATCATTTAAAAGGGAGGGGAGAAAAGGCCACATTCTGAAATATTTGCAGTAAATATGTGTGACAGAGGAGTTAGATCGGGAAAAACAAGTCTTAAAGTTACACAGGAAAGCAGTAGGCAAGATTTGCATAGGCTCTATGGAATGGGACATAAGAACTGACGTCAAGCCAAGAAACTGCGAAGGAATCCTAACTTGATACAGAGCCACTTAGGCTGTGTGCACTGCTGACTGGGCTGGGCTGTGGGGGTAAATGGCTCTGTGTGCTGGCTTCTAAGTGATCAAATGGTCCTCAGCCAAGACGGGTGAGAATAGACTCCACACAAGAGTTTTCCTGCTGTATTTATAGTGTCAGTAAGCTGTCCATCAAAAGTGAACTGGAAACTGTGGTGGCGGGGACACTGGTGCTTGTCATCCCAGCACTTTGGAGGCTGGAGCAGTATGATTAACGTGCCATGAGTTCAAGGCCAGCTCGGGAAAGTGCAAGACTTCGTCTCAGAAAACAGAATAGATACCTGATGTGTTTATCAGTGGCATGCTATAAAGCTGTAAACATGAGTAAGCGGGCTGTTCGTATAAACAATATGGATGACCAGACCCAAGGTACGCTTTGTGCAGTGGCACTCACATGCCATTCTAGCAAGGACAGACTTGTCTGTAAGTGTACATGAGCTAGCTTGGGGCTCTGTGTGGCAGCGACGGGGTACAGTGGCCCTCATTTTAGAGATTAGTTGTGGTTGGAAGTTGTTGATAAAACTTTTATACTTAGAGTGGTTAACACTTATATAGAGAACTCCTTCTTCAATACAGTTAATTTCTAAAGAAAGCAGAGCTCACCTAGTTCCATAAGAGTGATCTGGAAGGACAGTTGTCAGCTCTTGAGCATCTTGGCCCTTTTGTCCTCTGAGACGGTTGCAGGAGCCGAGCCAGCGCTGGTCTGCCAGAGGAGACCCCAGGCAGCAGTCACGGAGACACCTTCACTGAGACTGATTGTCGTTAGCGTTTACCTAGGGCAGACGTGCTTTCTGGGCCTAACTCGGGTCAGGCGGTTCCTCTCCTGGTCATTGCAGCCCAGCACTGTGCTGCCCTTTCATCAGGGAGTGTCCGTGCAGACACTGCTTGGGGCTGCATTGGCAGTGTGTGCTTCCTGCTCCCCAGGTCTCCATCATCCCGCGTGGCAAGGGGCTGGGCTATGCTCAGTACTTGCCCAAGGAGCAGTATCTGTACACAAAGGAGCAGCTGCTGGACAGGATGTGCATGACTCTGGGCGGCCGTGTCTCCGAGGAGATCTTCTTTGGGAGAATTACAACCGGTGCCCAGGACGACTTGAGGAAGGTTACCCAGAGTGCCTATGCCCAGGTGAGTCTGCAGCCGGGCCTCTGCCTCCTTTTCTTACCTGCCTGGGAATCAGCCTTTGCAGGTTGCTGAAGTGACACGGTGTTTCACTGAGTAAGGTTTCTGCAGCAGAGAGTCTTAGATCCACTGTCGGCTGCAGACGTGACACAGCTGTTAATAAATAGTTCGTACTATTGCAGAGGACCTAAGCTTTTATCCCAGAGCTCATGTTGGGCAGCTTACAACTGCCCATAACTCCAGATCAGATCTGACCCCTTTGACCTCTAAGGGGCACCAGAACACATGGGTAAAGAATCATACAGATACAAACATAGAACTAAAAAAAAAAAAAAAAAACAAACCACTTTAGAATAATAACTTACAGAAGAAAAAATTGTGCCATAGTCTTCAAAGTTTTCCCTTAGGGTCCTGCATGTAATGCTTATGGGTAGTTTAAAATTTATTTTTCAGAATGTTTATTTTTTGAGATAGGATCGCATGTAGCTCAGGCCAGTTCTCACTTGCTCAGTAGCTGACGGGAACCTTGAATCGTCCGTGTTTCAGCACGGGCCGCAATGTCCAGCTGTAAAGTTTTAATTTTTAAAAGAGAATTTTATTGTCACTTGAGGAATATGAGTGCCTTGGCTGGGTGCGTGCACATATACCACATATGTGCCTAGTGCCCTTGAAGGTCAGCAGAGGGCGTTGGACTTCCTGGAACTGATGTGTCAGAGAATTGTGAGCTGCCTCGTGGATGCTGGGAACATCCCTGCTCCTCTCTCTAAAAGCCTTCAAGTTTACTTTTTAAGCTCCATGTCCTCACAGCAGTTTGACAACTGAACTGGGGACCTTCCCGCACCTGTCCCTTGTCACTCCCCAGGCAGCAGCCTCTCTCTTCTCCTGACTCTTAACTGTTCCTGCCTTCTTCAGCTTCTACCACAGGCTGCCACCGCCCAGCAGCAGGCTCTTTGCTTTGGGCTGACATGGGTGGCTCCTCGGGAACTGTTCTCCACTGACCCAGCTCTTGGCCTGTCCTCCATGTCTTCTTTGAAAGTAATATTTTCTAACTAGTTTTTATTAATGTTACATTCCCCCTAAGATATTACTGCTTATAATTTGCTCTTATTTCTGTCTAATCTTTGTAAAAAGTATTTTTTTCTCCTGTGTACTTTTTCCTGCCTTCTAGCACCATGTGAGCCTTGTGTTTGATTCATGGGTTCCTTTCTGCTTCCCCCTGGTGGCCTCATTTCTGGAACAGTGAGTGGGTCACAGTTTGCTCTGCTGCGGACCTGCCTTTCCATCCCGCTTGTCTCCTGGGAAGCATCATTCTGTACCTTCTTTCTTCTTCTCACAGTAACTTCACGAGGCGTCCGCTTCTCCATCCTGATCTCAGGAGTGGGAGGGCGGGGAAGCGGGGAAGCCTGTGCTTTCCCTGGCTCTGGAACTGGAGTCACAGACAATAGAGAGCCTCCATGTAGGTGCTGGGAACCGAGCCTGGGTCCTCGGGACGAGCATGCAGTAGAGCATGCAGTGTTCTTCACCACTGGGCCATCTCCAGCCCTGGTCCTGGTCTTTTCAAGTCTTCAAGACTTTACCTCCAGAAGCTTCTCCCTCACGCAGTGCAGTCTAGTGTGGGAGCCTCACGTGAGTCACGGTGCATCAGCCTCTCCGTGTGGTCCCTCATGCAGATGTCATCCTGTGTCCCACGTTCTCGGGTTGCGACCGTGTGTTCACAGGGAGAACTTGTTGGCAGTTTGCTCACATCAAGAGCTTCTAGCTCTTCACTCCCCTCACAGGTAGAGAAGTCTTCGGGCTTCAGTGCTGGTGCGGTTTGCCCAGTGTTTCCGGAACATACAGGGTGAACTTAATCATACTGCATCTTGGCTCACCCTGCCAGCCCCTGGTGTGAGTCTTCAGGTGGAGGTCCTCTGTCTAATCTACTAGTCCTGGATCCTTTTCAGATCGTTCAGTTTGGCATGAACGAGAAAGTGGGGCAGATCTCCTTTGACCTCCCACGACAGGGGGACATGGTGTTAGAGAAGCCTTACAGTGAGGCCACTGCGAGGATGATAGACGATGAAGTGAGGATACTCATCAGCGATGCCTACAGAAGGACGGTGGCTCTTCTCACAGAGAAGAAGGCTGACGTGGAGAAGGTACGTGCCTGCATACAGATGAGCCTCTGAGCGCGTGCGCGCATACCTGTACAAATGTCAATCAGATGATAATTCTGTGGAGTTGGTTCTTCCACCTTTTGTGGGTCTAGAAGTTTAGTTGAGGTCATCAAGGTTGCTTAGCTAGTGTCTACCTGCTGAGCCTTCTTGCCAGCCTTGTTTATTTTTTGAGACAGGATTTTGCTATGTAACCCTGGCTGGCCTGGAACTCATTGTGTAGACCAGGCTGGCACCAATCTTGTTAGGCTTCCCCTGCCTCTGCCGCCTGAGTACTGGAATTAGAGGGGTGAGTCCCCCGGGTGGCGTCCTGCGATGGTTTAGTTCCTTCTCCACCGGCTTGCTGTGCTTCTTCACTTTGAGCTAAGTGTCTTCCTGTGGCTGGGGAACAGAAGCAGGAAGTGTTCTGGTTCTCGTGTTAGATGAGGAGAGGCTGTAGTACTTTCTGACCCAACAGAGAAAAGAAAGCAAATGAAGAGAATTGAGCCAGCCAGGGAGTAGTCTACTGCGAGGAGAGGGGCTGAGGGCTTTGCTCAGGGCCTAGCTGTGGAGGAAGGAGTTGGCAGGTTGTCTGAGGTCCTTCTTCCAGATAAGGGGAACTGGCTACCACAGTACCAGCTAAGCCTACAGCTTCCTCAGGTACCTAGAGTCATTTCCCCCACTTTACAGAGGCAGAAAACAGAGAGAGGTCATGTGATGGCTTAAGGTCACTAAGTCAGGGAGTGGCAGAGATGACTTTCTGATCCACTGCAGAGCCTTTGCAAATCACCTCAGCCTGCACTGTGTCCACGAGAGCTGTGGGTACTTAGCCTTGCAACGTGACCAATCTGAGAGGTGCCATGAGGGACAGGCTGGTGTGGAAGTGCTCAGTTGATGATCAGACGTCCCGTGTAAGCGTGACTAGGGCTTCAGTGCTTACCCATGACTGGGCTGTGCACTTGCATGCGCATGACCAGGCTGGGAATCAGAGGCAGCCTTAGAAGGAGCCCTAAAGCTTTCATTTCCCCTGTGCTGCACTTACCAGCAACAAAGAGCAGTGCATTCAGCGTGGTCTGTGTGAAGGTCCCAGATGAGGACCAGCCCTAAGGTGATGGCCTCCTCAGTGCCACAGTCTACTCTTCCTCCTAAGAGCAAGCACAGCGTGTGCTGCAGGGCCTCTGCTGTGCTTATCTTCATGCAACTGTGCATTCCTTATTACAGCTACATAATCCTCAATTGTATACGTGTGCCCAGATTTACGAGACATGTTCTGTTATCTTAGGTTCTTTTTTATCTTTTCATTTTTATTTTTTTGTTTTAAAGATTTACTTATTATATCTAAATACACTGGTGCTGTCTTCGGACACACCAGAAGAGGGCATCAGATCCCATTACAGATGGTTGTGAGCCACCATGTGGTTGCGGGGAATTAGACTCGGGGCCTCTGGAAGAAGAGCAGTCAGTGCTCTTAACTACTGAGCCATCTCTCCAACCCTTTTTATTTTATTTTTTAATATTACAGTTTTCTGATGTGTATGAGTGTTTGCCTGAACGTATGTGTGTGCACAGTGTGCATGTCTGGTGCTCTCAATGACCAGAAGTAGGGATTAGACCCCTTGGAACTAGAGTTATGAAATGGTGGTTGCTGGGAACTGCACTCGAGTCCTCTGCAAATGCTCTGATCATTTCTGTCAGTGGAAACCTTACCTTTTAGGTAGATTTGCTCAGTAACTTAGTGGGAACTGCTTGTCTTTCAGGTCGCTCTCTTACTGTTAGAAAAGGAAGTCCTAGACAAGAATGACATGGTCCAGCTTCTCGGTCCCAGACCATTTACAGAAAAGTCCACATATGAAGAATTTGTGGAAGGCACTGGCAGCTTAGACGAGGACACTTCTCTTCCTGAAGGCCTTCAGGATTGGAACAAGGAGCGGGAGAAGGAGGAGAAGAAGGAGAAGGAGAAGGAGGAGCCGCTGAATGAGAAGGTTGTCAGCTAGGCCAGGACCTGCAGGCCCCTTTCCTTTGTCCTCCCAGGGCTTCAGTCTGAACAAGGGCCCTGCTGCAGAGCCGGCCGTCGAGTCAGCCAGGCGGAGGGGATGGCCTCCATTGCAGCTGAGGGCTTCACAACTGCAGCAACTGCCAGGGGCTGGGAAGGAGACTTCCTCAGCCTTGCCCTCATGAACAGCGGCTGGAACAGGAGAGACAGCACCACCTGCCGAGGCCTGTCCCGTGGAATCCTGTCCCGTGGGAGAAGACTTTTCCTACCACCCTCTCGTCATTCCTCCTGTGACATCTCTGCAGACGTGCTGTGAAATTCAGTTGGAGTCCTAATAAGAATATTTTGATTCAACCAAATATTTTCAAATTTGAATTCAGATCACTTGTTGCTGTTTTAATGGAATGGTTTTCTATAGAGAACTGTACCATATTTAAAAACATGAATGTATTATATAAATATGGAGTCTTTATATCAGAAATAAAGGTGGACATTGCACTTTTTTCCTGAGCATATGAAGGGTTGCCATGTTGTGCTTATGTTTAGAAAGCATAATGTCAAGAAGTTAAGTGTGCTTTGTCTTGGAGATGGACTCCTCAAAACCTCACCTTGCTGGTCTCGTCAGCTCCCACAGAAACCCGCAGCCTTCCAGATTGATGCCCCGACCAGTACTGTTGGATCCAGGAGCCAGTCATCGGGAGCAGCTGTGGTAACTGCATCAGCTAGGTTCCCCCTGAGCTGTCATGACTAAGTGGACATTGTGCCATCTAGGCTACACTGCCCTGACCATCTGAGTTCAGAGAGGCGATGGTGGATCAGGGTGTGTGCTGGAGGTGTGCTGGGAACTGTTGCTCTTGTCGGTCACCAGGAGAGGGTTACATAGATGGCACAGTGAAGATTGACTCTCATCTTCAAATGAGATTTTGAGGTTTGAGTTTTGAGGTACTAGCTAATTTTGTTTTTTGGTTTTTTTTTTGTTTGTTTGTTTTTTTGAGACAGGGTTTCTCTGTGTAGCCCTGTCTGTCCTGGAACTGACTCTGTAGACCAGGCTGGCCTCGAACTCAGAAATCCGCCTGCCTCTGCCTCCCGAGTGCTGGGATTAAAGGCGTGTGCCACCACGCCCGACTAATTTTGGTTTTTTAAAAATCAGATTTACTGTGCAGACCAGGCTGGCCTAAAAGTCATTATGCACTGAACTTACAGCAATCCCTCTGCTTTGGCTTTTGTTTGTTGTTTTTTAGAGATTGATTCATTTTTATCTTTTTATGTGTGTGGGTATAATGGCTGAATTTATGTCTGTGTACTACCTGCATGCCTGTTGCCTGAGGACAGAAGAGAGTATTAGATCTCCTGAGACCACAATTATAAACAGTTGTGAGCTGCCCTGGGTCCTATGAAGAACAGCCAGTGTTCTTAATGTCCCTACAGCTTTTAGCACTTGTAAGTGGCGTGTGCCTGTGAGTGGAAGTACCGACCCATGTTAGCTGGACAGTCCATCAGATCCCCTGGAGGATGCTGGGATTTGCAAGAGCCATGCACCCAACTCCCAGCTTTGTTTTTGAGTACTAGGATTCTAGAGTGAGCCAATATGCCTGGCCATTTTATTCTTTTATCTGCATCCTGTAAAAACATTTCAGCTCGCCTAGTGCATTGTTAATGTGGGGGACAATGTCCTTTAGGCATACAGAATACAGTGGCATCCCTGGGGTCATCTTCCAGTGGATGTAGGAGCTATTCTTGATAGTGTATGCTCCAGCAAAAGGTGCTTTGCATGCATCTAGGTACCTCAGCTCTCACCAGCATATCTGCTCTGCCTGGTCATTTGCAGAAGGACCACACTATACCTCATTTTCTCCCCACTTGATGCTTTTGAGAGGTGGTTCAATGAGGAATTATCTCACGGCCATAAGGCCTACTTAGTCACGTGGGTATTTTAGTGGTAAGATGAACTGTTACCAGACTTGGGGTCCTTGACAGAGAAGCAGTAATGCAATTTGAGCTTCTCCTGTGGAAGGGAAATAACTGGCCAGAGACCAGGTTGCTTCTAGAACAATGGAAGAAATGTCCTTCAGTGGCTTGTAGAGTGGCCAGTTCTTAGCTCCCCTGAAGGAACTCAAGTTCCAAGCAGGTAGAGCTGAGACTCTGGGTCCTGACAAGTGTCCAAGGGTTCTCCTGCCCTCATGTGTTCCCCACCTGCTTCACAATAATAGAGGTGCAGCAGATGCCAGGTTCTGGCAAGCCTAGGGGCAGGAGAGTGGGGTTTCTCTTGTACTAGAAGAATGACAAAAGTTTGCACCTGTGGGGATGTCAGTGGTACCCACCTCACCCTTGCCCTCTTCTGCACAGGGATGGGAATGGCAAGGTTTAGCCGTGTGGCAGGTAGCCAGTTGAAGCCTGACCCACACACAGCAGGCCCTACTCCAAACAGCTATTTCCTGGATAGATGTGATGTTCTGCTATCTCACCAAATAGATACCTGAAAAATGAGACCACATGACAGTGCTTTGATGAAGTTCAAGAGACCGATGATCAGGTTTAGCATTTTATTATGAATGGATTGTCATAAAGTTCCATAGTGTGCATTCACTTAAGGCAGCACTGTGTGGCTTTAGTTTTTATCACCGAGGATGAAAAACAAATCCCTATTCTAACTCTGATGGGGTGGGAAGGGGGCTTAACAAAAGGTGGTCACTTTCTTTAGCCCTGTGTGAGCCCCCTACTTTGCTTTCAGGGTTCCTATATGAGATCTCCCTGGTCTGCTGGGACTGTTCCAGGTAACCTGGAGAACAGTGTGGTGCATTTGGTTTGAGAGGGGCCAGTGACATGCTTAGACCAGGGCACCATTCCCACACCATCAAGGCTAAGAAAAGAGCAGACGTTCACTGTAGCATCTTATGGCTCCCTATTCGTTGATCTCTTCTTCATCCTCGTCTTCAAATGCCTCTTCCCCATCATTGACCGTGGCGTCCTGGTACTGCTGGTACTCGGACACCAGGTCATTCATGTTACTCTCGGCCTCGGTGAACTCCATCTCGTCCATGCCCTCACCGGTGAACCAGTGCAGGAAGGCCTTGCGGCGGAACATGGCCGAGAACTGCTCGGAGATGCGCTTGAATAGCTCCTGGATGGCAGTGCTATTGCCAATGAAGGTGGAGGCCATCTTCAGGCCCCGTGGTGGGATGTCGCACACAGCTACCTTGACATTGTTGGGGATCCACTCCACAAAGTAGCTGCTGTTCTTGTTCTGGATGGCCAGCATCTGCTCGTCCACCTCCTTCATGGACATGGGGCCCCGGAAGACAGTGGCGACGGTCAGGTAGCGGCCATGGCGTGGGTCACAGGCAGCCATCATGTTCTTGGCATCGAACATCTGCTGTGTGAGCTCAGGCACTGTCAGGGCACGGTACTGCTGACTGCCCCGGGCTGTGAGGGGGGCAAAGCCGGGCATGAAGAAGTGGAGACGTGGGAATGGCACCATGTTCACAGCCAGCTTGCGCAGGTCGGCGTTGAGTTGGCCAGGGAAACGCAGTGATGTGGTGACACCGCTCATGGTGGCGGATACCAAGTGGTTGAGGTCCCCGTAAGTGGGTGTGGTCAGCTTGAGCGTGCGGAAGCAGATGTCATAGAGGGCCTCGTTGTCGATGCAGTAGGTCTCGTCGGTGTTCTCTACCAGCTGGTGCACTGACAATGTGGCGTTGTAGGGCTCCACCACGGTGTCTGAGACCTTGGGTGACGGCATGACGCTGAAGGTGTTCATGATGCGGTCCGGGTACTCCTCTCGGATCTTGCTGATGAGCAGTGTGCCCATGCCTGAGCCCGTGCCACCGCCCAGCGAGTGGGTGAGCTGGAAGCCCTGAAGACAGTCGCAATGCTCACACTCCTTGCGCACCACATCCAGCACCGAATCCACCAGCTCCGCGCCCTCCGTGTAGTGACCCTTGGCCCAGTTGTTTCCGGCACCCGTCTGTCCTGCAAGGCAGCAAAATTCCAAAGGGAATATCAGTGACCTGCTTTCTCCCATCAGTATTTTTTTTTTCAGTGAAAGAGACCCGGAGCAAAGGACCAGGAACCAGGCTGTAACAGGTACCCATCACGGTGCCTAGAAGGCAGGTGAGCAAGCACTTCTTCAGACAGGCCAACTATACATCCAGGGACCGGGGTCCTGTTCATTAAAAGAGTACACTTTATACTCTGAGGCCCTGATTCACCTGGAATCAACCTTAGGGCATTATATTAAACAATATAAAAATTTAAGATACATTTGTCTTGATCTGGTAATGTCACTTCTTTTTGTTTTGAGTCAGTCTGCCTATATAGGCCAGGTGGTCTCAAACTCATGTAACTAGCTAGCCCCACCAGGCCAGACTCATAGATTTTTGTTTTGTTTGTTTTGTTTTTTGAGACAGGGTTTCTCTGTGTAGCCCTGGCTGTCCTGGAACTCACTCTGTAGACCAGGCTGGCCTCAAACTCAGAAATTCGCCTGCCTCTGCCTCCCGAGTGCTGGGATTAAAGGCTTGTGCCACCACATCCGGCCAGACTCAGATCTTATTTTTAAATAATTTTGGCTCATGGTAAACTTCAAAGAGGATACAATGTATACATCATAGTTTTGAGCTTTCTGTACCTTGCACTAATCCAAAAATTCAAAACACTTCAAACCCCAAAACTTTCTGAGGATTGATCTGACATCATGAGTGGAAAATTTCATATCTGACTTCATGTGATAGGCCCATCAAAGTGCAGAAGCCCTGAAAACACTGTAGGAACTGCCTTCAGGTTTTATGTATAAAGTATATGAAAACCAATACATGGTCACTATTCCATTTGCAATGAAGCTCCATATATATATATATATATATACATATACATACACACACACAACTATTCCAACACCCCAAAAGTGCTTCAAGGAGTTTTAGATAAAGGATGCTCAACATGTACTATGTACAAACACTTATTTTCTTCTCAAGACAGTAATTTGTTTCAAGACAGGATCCTCTTTATTGTAGCCCTAACTGTCCTGGAACTCTTTGTTAGACCCAGGCTAGCTTCAAACTCCACAAAGACCCGCCTTTGCCACCAGGAAAGCTAAGACAGAAGGTGCAAGCCACTGTGCCCAGCTCCAAAACAGTAATGATGGTCAATGTGAACCGGGCATCTCACTCGCCGCCCAAGGTTACTTTCGCACATTTTCCTAGGAACTATTGATTTTGCACCTGTAACTGACGACCAGTACAGAGGTGATTCCTACCCTCTAATTATATCCAGTCTAGTCATGGAAAGGAGCCTAACACACCTCCAAGAGTTCCGAGTCTTATCAGAAGAGTCAGAGTGGCTAGCAAAGACCATCCAGTGAGGCAGTGTGTTGTAGAGCGGCTGCTCCTAGCCAGCAGGCCTTCTTAACCTTCCTTCAGAGGAGACTTTGATTTGGAAGGGCTGGTGCCTACATTTGAAACATCCTCTTTCAGTTTCTTTAATCACAAAACTTACATTTATTACTATGTGCAGACCTATGTGTAATACAAGATATGTGTGTAAGTTCATGGTGGGATATACTTAAAAAGGGTTCGAGGGAGAACCAGAGGAAATGTATTTAGTCTCTGCTTTTCTGAGTGCTGTACTGACAATGTGCATCACATGACACTGCTACAAAAAAGTTTTTAAAGTTGCAAATGACAACATGATTATAAGGCCTTAGAAATATCTGTATACTTTTCCCAATTAGTTCATATTCATGAGGGCTACATTAAATATTACTTACCCAAATTGGACTAAGGTTTGATGATCATTATACCAAAACAATCATGTCTATATGTACACAGGATGATTTATGCTTTATGTCATTTAACTTTATATGCAGGTGGGGTGGAAGCACATGCCTTTAATTCCAACACTCAGGGAGCAGATTTCTGAGTTCGAGGCCAGCCTTGTCTACATAGTGAGTTCCAGGATAGCCAGGGCCACACAGAAACCATGTCTTATCTTGAAAGCAAAAAAACCAAAACCAACCAAAAACAAAACAAAAACAACAACAAAAAACCACAAAATTATCTGCATCATTGCATGCCAAAAATCAAAGGTAATCTTCCACTAAGATATATTTGCAGGCTAGAGAGATGGTTCAGTGGTTAGGAGTATTAACTGCTCTCGCAGTGGATCTTGGATTGTTTCCTGGTACCCACATGACAGCTCACAACTGTTTAACTCCAGTTCGAGGTTATCTAGCGCCCTCTTCTGGTCTCTTCAGGTACTGCATGCATGCGGTGCACATACATACCTATGGTCACTCATACACATGTTAAAAAAAATAACATCTTAAAAAAAATCTTGGGCTGGTGAGATGGCTCAGTGGGTTAGAGCACCCAACTGCTCTTCCAAAGGTCCAGAGTTCAAATCCCAGCAACCACATGGTGGCTCACAACCATCCGTAACGAGATCTGACTCCCTCTTCTGGAGTGTCTGAAGACAGCTACAGTGTACTTACATATAATAAATAAATAAATATTTAAAAAAAAAAAAAATCTTCAAACTCAATAGGCACATTTTATGAGATAATCAAGAGTATGTAAATATGTAATATGTAATGTAAATATGTAATGTCATATGTAAATATGTCTTTAAGTGAATTACTTTAAATATCAATAGGGCTGGAAAGATGGCTCAGCAGTTAAGAGCACTGGCTGCTCTCTCAGGTCCTGAGTTCAATTCCCAGGGACCACATGGTGGCTCGCAACCATCTGTAATGGGATTTGATGCCCTCTTCTGGTGTGTCTGAAGACAGCTAGTGTACTCATCATATACATAAAATAAATCTTGAAAATAAATAAATAACAAGGAGAGTCACTGAATAAGATGCACAGTGAAAAGGTCCTATGACTGCCACAGAAGATGTCTGCCATATGTTAGTGGACGTCTCAAGAGGCTTCAGGAGTGTGTATTGCATAATTTCATTTCCAGAATACCACATCACTTGTGTGTACAAACATGTAAGAGTGAGTGTATGTGGAAACCCCATACAAGTTATCTGCCCCAAGCACCTACACTAGTTATCTACCTAAGGCTACAACCTCATGGCCACCGTGGGACAGAGGAGGTCCCTGTTGTTACACTACACACTCATGCGAGGTTTGGACAGGGCACGGGAAGACACTCTGACTTTACTCAGTGATGAAAACATTAATCACGTTTCAGTATTAAAAGGTGGGATTTCGAGCTGGCAGCCCTGCATGACCACAGTGGCGTCCCTCTTGCCAGCCTCAGGAGGGTGCTCAGACTCTTGCTCCTGCCATCGACGACCCTCTGTGTACAGCACGGTACCAAGACCATTGACAGAACAGCTGTGTGGCTGCATGGAGCTCCGGGCAGACACCTCCTCTGTGATGATAGCACACCCTGATAGGCACTGGCCCCTCTACCCTCTGAAGTAGCCATTTTTTTGCTTTGCTTTTCTCTGGCTTAACCCATCCTGTCTAGCTGTACTACCCAGGGAAGCCTGGCTGTTTTCTCTGAGCAGACTCTAAGATGATGTCTTGGGTGTCTATGGCTGCGATAAAACACCATGACCAACAGCAACGTGGAGGGGAGGGTTTATGACGCGTTATGGTTTATAGACCATCATGGAAAGAAGCTACGGCTGGAACTCAAGGCAGGATCTGGCGCAGAGACCATGGAGGGGTGTGGCTTACTAGCTTGCTCAGCATGCTTTCTTATAGAACCCAAGACCACCTGCTCAGGGATTGTGGCCAGACCCTCCCACATCAATCATTAATCAAGACAATGCCCTACTGGCTGGGTGGCAGCGCATGCCTCTAAAGTAGGTTTCTGTGAGTACAAGGTCAACCTGGTCTACAGAGTGAGTTCTAGAGCAGTTCTCTCTACACAGAGAAGCCCTGGCTCAAACAATAGCAACAACCACCAGAAAAGGAGGAGGAAGAGGAGGAAAAAAGTAAAGAAAGAAAGGGAGGGAGAGATTAAGAAAGAGGGAAAGAGGGAAGGAAGGAAGGACAGACAGAAGGAAGTTGCCCTCAGACTAGCTTGCCCATGTCTGGTGTGGGTATTTCCTCAACTTACAATTCCCTCATCCCAAAAGCCTCTAGCTTTTGTCAAGTTGATAAAACACTAGCCAGCACAGATTGTCATTGTCCTTCTTAAGCACCCACAAACTCACGTCTACCCCTTCCCACACAACTCAGCAGGCAGCAGCCAGGCTAGGCCCCAGGCCAGGCCATGAGAGGAACAAACCCTGAGGTCAACTGGGAACTTAGGGTTGACCATGTAGTGGGAACTCAGTGTAGAACCATCATTGCTTTACAGGAGGACCACACACACCGTCAGAGCCTAGGAACCATTCATTAAAAGCGAGGAACACGTTGAAGGGCAGCTGACGGCAGGACAGAACCTTAAATCAAGCTTGCTCAAGCTTTAAGTGTTCCAGTGACACTTAACCCCCCCTCCGGTTTATGCCAGCGACTCAGATCCGTCCCTATCCGTAGCACGGACTAGCCCCAAAGTATTCTCTACTCTTGACACACAAAAAAAGGAAGCTGGTGACTTTTAAAAAATATTTTGCCCTTGTCTCCTAGCAACAGATCATCCCTGCTTAAATACCAGGAGGTCATAAGTTGAACATCTACACGGTGCATTCGGCCGTTAATCAGTGACTCCAGCTTGTTAAACACAGGCTGCAAACCTGACGCTTGGCAGGCACACTGCAGCTGCCTAGGCTTTCCTCACAGTCCTCCTTCTGGTTCTCCTCCAACTCAAACTGAGGGAAGAATTAAGTCGGCCAGCTCTCCGTGCTCCCCAGCTCCTCCTCGGCCAGCCCTGCATCTGAAGGAAAACTACAAACCCGCCAAGGGGCTTTAAGGAAATAGCCTGTCTGGCGCTTAGCTGCCTTCCCACAGTCTCCTTGGCAGGGGTGCTATGCACCCAGCAATTAAGAATGAGAGTGTGATCATGTCATTGGGAACTCTCACTTTTTGAAATTATATATTACTAATGCAATTGCTGTTTTTTGTTTTTGTTTTTTGGGTTTTGTTTTTTTTTTTGTTTGTTTGTTTTTTTTTTTGTTTTGGTCTGAATCAGGGTCTCTCTATGTAGCCCTGGCTGTCCTGGAACTCACTAGGTAGACTAGGCTGGCCTTGAACTCAGAGATTCACCTGCCTCTGCCTCCCAAGTACTGGGACAAAAGGCGTGTGCCATTTCAAACTATATCCAGAACTGAGATGGCACCAGCTTACTGGTTCAGTCTTTTGGGGCTGAGGAAGGGACCTCCCTCACAATCTTCGTCTGGCTGAGCCTTGCCTGACAATGCTCTGTTTTACTCTACCAAAGCCAGCTAAAGGCTGTGAACCAGCTATGATGAACCATCCATGAGTCCGCTGTAATTTAAACAGTTCCGAGGGAGGACGTGAATTCAGATCCCCAGAACCCATAAACTCTGCTCACTGGCCAGTCAGTATGGCCGTCACAAGGGGAATGTAAGTAATAGGCAATTCTCACAAGTGAGGATTTTCTTTTTATAAAGACGAAGTTTTATTCTGTAGCCCAGGCTCCCCTCAAATCAAATTATATAGACCAGGCTGTCCTTGAATCCAGTGACCACCCTGCTTCAGCCTTCTGGGTGCTAAAGGTACAGTTATGACCACCACACCCAGCTTATCTTAAATAAATCACAGTTCTCAATTAAAAATAATGTCCAACTTGTTAAATTACAATTAAAGAAATTTTATGTCAGGCCTTTAATCATAGCTCTCGAGAGGCAAAGGCAGGCAGAACTCTAAATTTGAAATCATCTTGATCTACCCAGAAAGTTCCAGGCAAGCCAGGGCTACATAGTGAGACCCTGCTTCAAATAAATGATTTTTTTTTTTTTAAGTTTTTCAAGATAGGGTTTCTCTGTGTAGCCTTGGCTGCTGGAGTTCACTCTGTAGACCAGGCTGGCCTCAAACTCATAGAGATTCACCTGCCTCTGCCTCCCAAGTGCTAGGATTAAAGGTGTGCACCACCTTTAATTACACCATTCCATATAATTAATTCTTAACAGGGAGTGGGTGGGGGCTGCAGAGATGGCTCAGTGGTTGAGAATACCTGCTGTTGCTCTGCCAGAGGACACAGCTTCAGTTCCCTGTACCATGGTTCGCACAAAAGCTCCATTTCCAGACGATTTAACACCTTCTGACTTTTGTGGGTACACACACACATATACACACACACTCACACACACACACATATACACACACACTCACACACACACATACACACACACACACACACACACACACATACAAACACACACACACACACACACACACACACACACACACACATACACACACACACACACATACACACTCACACACACACACACATACACACACACTCACACACACACATACACACACACACACATACACATACACTCACACACACACAAATAGAAAATAAAAAAGAAAAGCCTAAGTATGGTAGTATATTAAAGTTCCAGGTCAGCCTGAGTTACACAGTGAGGCCCTAGCTAAATAAATATTATAAATATATAAAGGGGTGTGTGTGGAGAGATGGCTCAGCAGTTACGAGAACACTGGCTGCTCTTCCAGAGGACCGGAGTTCAATTCCCAGCAATGACATGGTGGCTCACAACCATCTGTAATGGAATCCTCCGATGCCCTCTTCTGGTGTGCATGTGTGCATGAGATCAGAGTACTCATATACATGAAATATTTTCCTAAATGTATATTTGTGTATTGCATTTGAAAAAAATATTTAAAAGTGAAAGAGAATGCAAAAAGGTACAAGAAAGTTTGGGGACACCTTTAAATGCGAAATGCCATTTTCTTCTGTGTGTGAGTGTGTGTGTGTGCACACACACATATGTGTGCCTGGGTACAAGCCAGAGGTTGATAAGGTCTCTCACTCAGTGCTTCCTAGCCCCGGCTCCCTGCCTGTGAGCTTCTGCGTCCTCTCATCTGTAAGAAAGATGCTGGGACAGACCTGTGCTGCCACACCTAGCTCTATGTGGGTTCAGGGACTTGATCCTGGTCCTGATCAGACTTCTGAGGCAAGCGCTTTCTGAACAGCCATTACCTCACCCCAGATGCTCACAGCACAGGCCCAGAAAAGTCCCTGCCAAGCCCCACAGGAGCTACTAACCAAAAGCTGTTCAGTACTGATCCGTATAAAGCCATGCCCCCTTCCCTGCTGTGACAGCAGTGGCAGCCAAGGTGGGTCTTTTTCTGTCTTCGTTGTTTTTAAGACAGGGTCTTACGTAGCTCTAGGTTGGCCTCAAGCTTCCTGTGTAGCCAGAAAGAGCCTTGAACTCTTGATCCTCCTGCCTCCACCTCTGAGTGCTGGGATTACAGGAATCACTACACGACCTTTTTCTTTCTTCGGAACAGAACCAGGCACGGAAGCTTTGTAGGAGGCAAGACTGCAGTTCCCACGGGGAGCATTGCCGTGACCCTCTGCACACCTAACCATTTGATTCCATCTCACTAAGGACTAGAGAGTCCCCATGCAGGTTAAACAGCAAGGCCACAGTTGTGTGGCGAGGGCATGGGCCAGAACGCTGGTGGCTGTGACCCCTATCTGCTTGGGCTCACTATCACAATATATTAATATAATAATTATAATAAATATCATAATTCTCTTCCTCCTCTGTATATTTCTGGCTGGCCTGAATCTCACCATGTAGGCCAAGCTGACCTCAAACTCACAGAGATCCACCTGCCTCTGCCTTCCCAGTGCTGGAGGTACAGAAGGGGCGTGTGCTGTGACATGCCCCAGGGTACTCTTCTGTTTTGTTTTTTTTAAACACAGTGACATTTGGAATTTTGCCTTGACAGTTGAAGTCATTTTGATCTATAACTTTCTCGCATTATGTTTAGTAAAACTACTTAGCCTCATAGGAAACACTGGTGTTTTCCTTATTTCCTCTCAGGATTGCTATCTGCCTGGGATATAGATTTCAAAACATTCAATCTCTGTCATGCACCCTAGGCCAGGAATCACCCTTAAGATCAGCCCACTCCCCTGGGATATCCTCTGCCTCTCACATGCATGGCTCAGCATCCCTAACCTGAAAATTCAAAAAGGCTCCAAAGTCTGAAATCATTTAAGTACCTCCAAAGTGCCACAAGTGGACAATCCCAACCCAACCCCTGGTACCACGAACAAATACATAAAAACGAAACAAACACAAGCAAGCAAGCAGGTGGAACCTACCGAAGATGAAGTTGTCAGGCCGGAAGAGTTGCCCAAAAGGCCCAGACCTCACACTGTCCATGGTGCCGGGCTCCAAGTCCACCAGGGCAGCCCTGGGTACGTACTTCTTAGCTGGAAGGGAAAAAGCCCACCAGAGTCACTTCCAGGTTTCTGGAAAAATCGACTCAGCAAGTCCCACCAGGTCAGAGCTGCCCGGCAGGGGTAACCAGTGTCTGCAGAGAAGGTATTGTGACTTTCTCTATCACAGGTTCTAGGTGGGAAATCAACACTCCTGCCTGCTTCGTGGCCACTGTATTTCCCAGTTCACCTCCAACCCTCCTGTTAGACAGCTGCACTTCTCTAGCTGCAGAGAAATAAACAAGATCTGTGGCAGCAGTCTGGCCCTCCGTCTGCTTCTTGGCACCTGCCCTATGGACATTCGCATACATACATACATACATACATACATACATACATCAAAGCTGTCTGAGCAGCTCCTCCTAGGTGCCAGCCCAGGGGTTCTGTGTCCCTTTTCTTCAGACTCAAATGAGCTCTTCGGTCATTTGAGTAGACTGTGCCTTTGTAGCACAGCATGACAGGACACCAGGGCAAGCTGTAGCCCCCATCCTGTGAGGATGGGCTTTGCAGGAACTGGCGGGCCACCACATCCTGCTTGGCTCTGCCCAGGACCAAGTTGAGGAAAGGGTCAACAAATGTCACCCGGTGAATAAGAGGAAGTGCAGTGAACACTGGCGTTTCTCTTAAGAGCTGCCTAGAATTTCCATGTGTTTCAGGTCTGCTTATATGAGCAATATCCCATGATTCATATCTACCGCCCTTGCCAGTTCTGGGTGAACAGGTGGGAAGTAACTCTAAAAATCTGGTGACTCCAGAGAGCGTCTTGGAAGCTCTTTCAATGTCATTCCATGGGAGAGTCTGCCCATGCCAGTTCTGGGTGTTCTTTCTGTGCCCTAGGATTTCGTTGGCTTGCGAGGTGTGTGTCACACTTTTATAATAAAACCTGCCTGTAAAGTAGCCTTCAGAGGACAGAGGTGCTATTATTCCCAAACTGGGATTATCCAGAGTCTAGAATTTTGCTAATTTCCCCATTAATTTCTTAGAGCTGTCTACAGTTTTGGCGCCCGATGAATATAATTTTAGGTGAAGGACCAGAAAAATCACGAGTGTTCCTCAATTTTTTAGCTAAGCGTCCTTAATAAAAGATGCCTTTGAATTCCATTCCATTCGACTGTTCTGCTCCATTCTTTCAAAGCTTAGGAAAAGGATGGCCTGGGAATGAGGAGGTTATTTCACAACCTCAACGGATGGCTTGGTTCAAGCCTTCGGGATAGGCCGGATCCTACAGTTTGAACAGACCTAGGGCGGGCTTCCCGCTCCAGGGGGAGTGAGGGAGTGGCCGGGCATCCAGCTCCATCCCGCCCTAACTTTTTCCTGAGCAAACTCTCCCGGCCCCAAGACCGCATCCCGCGAGCCTCCCCCCTCCGGGTCCAGCCCGGGGTTCCTGCAGGGTACGGTCGGGTCCTGTCAGAGCATGCCCGAAAGGCAGCCGGGAAAGGCCAGGTGCCGGCGCCGGAGGCCGGGGGTTGGGGGTTGGGGGGGACAGCCCGAAGCCGCGCGACTCACAGGATGACTCATTGTAGTAGACGCTGATCCTCTCCAGCTGCAGCGCTGAGTCGCCCACGTAGCCTCCGGCCTGGTCGATGCCGTGCTCATCACTGATCACTTCCCAAAACTTGCGAGGGAACGGCGAAGGGACAGAGAGTCAGACCGGGAGCCTGAGAAGTCCCTGCCACCCGCACCGGGACCTGTGACCGGCTCCCCGGAGCCCTCAGACTCGGGCGCAAACCCTGGGTCGGAACCCCGAGTCAGCCCCCTGAGACCCATGGCTTCCTCTCCCCGCCAGGTCGCTTCAGGATCCTGGGGTTCAGTCCCCGGGGCCAGTTCTCGAGGACGCGCCCTTCGGGACCGGTGGCCCACTCTCTGAGTCGGGCCCCAGGGCGCACCCTCTGGAACCCACAGCTGGGACCGGTGGTCTACTTCGAGCCGGATCCCGAGGGTCAGCTGGCCCACTCTCTGGACCGGATCACTGAGTCTGCCCGCGGGGACTCAGGGCGGGCTCTCCGGGACTTGCTCTCCCAGGAGTGAGCAGGGTCAGCCTGGCTCGGAGAAGCAAGGTTGGGTCCTCCGAGGCCGGCGCCGCTACCCGCCCACCCGCGGGAGCGCCACGCGCGCCCGGACCCACCTTGGTACCGATCTGGTTCCCGCACTGGCCCGCCTGGATGTGCACAATCTCCCTCATGGCGGGCGCGTCTGCGCTCGGGCGCTGGCTCTCCCGACTGCGGCGTGACTGCGGCCGGCCGTGCGCTCCCGGGACTTGACCCCGCTCGGCCCCTCCGCCCTCGCCTTCCCCTCCAATAGCAGCTGGCTGTCCCGCTTGCTGTCCCCGCCCCTCCCAAAGACTAGCGGGCGGTTCCCAAGCCCCGCTCTTGGTCCTGACAGCTGGAACCCTGGGCGTCGGGCAGAGAGGAGCAGGGTGGACTGGAGGGGACTCCCGAGGAGGGGAGGGAAGCCCTAGACTTCTGCACCACGGTACTGTTAGTACCCAGGGTATTGGTCATCTGTCGTCGGGTGAGTTACAAACGCTCCCACGAGAGCTGGGAGAACCACCCATAACCCTGCGGGTGGAAGGCGACCTTTGGGACCCGTGGATTCTTTCAGTTGTCTCACTACCCTAGGCACGCGTATTTAGCTTGCACCTCTCTGCCTGCCCCTCCAGCCGCATCCATAAAGTGACTTCACCGCTGCGTTTGGCTAACAACAACCTCATCCACGCAACCTTCCAACAATGTTGGAAAGGCTTGCTCTTTCTCTCGGGATCGCTCCCACCCCCTCAACTTTTGAAAAAAAGCAAAACAAAACTAAGCGCTGTCATGAGGGAGGGGCACAAGAACACGGGCGCAGTGCTGCTGGAGAGAGAACCAGGAGGAAAGTCACCACAAACAGCCCATCTTTGTAGTCTCAGCGGAGGCAAGGGGCTACTCCAGATGCTAGAGTGCCTGACAACTATGATGTCCAAGGCCCCAAGTTTCTTGTATGATGGCTCCCAGTCAGGTCTTGACCTCAGCAACTTTGCCACTGCTGGGCATTCCATCCTGGGAGGCTGTCCCCCGCCCCTCCAGCAGGCAGCTTCTTCTTGTACACAGATACCCTCACTTAACCCATAAGGACTGGACACTAGTAGGGGTGGTAGGCATGTCCTGACACCAGGGAACCTAGAATGCTCTGGAAGCCCATGGGAGGCTCATCCGGCAAGGGTCTCACCCAATGACAGTGGGAAACACTAGCAGGTGAAAATCGGGGTATCCTTAGGGACCCCAAGAGGAACCAGCCCTGGGTGATGCCTGAAACAAACCACTCGCTTTTCCTTTCTAGTGTTAGTACTTTGGGCTTCACTTTCCTCTTTTGTAAAATGAAAGGCTTGTCCTGGAGGCACCTGACTGGCTCTCAGATGCTGGGATTCTTTGCCACCTGTAGCCCATGCATCCATCAAAGATTCCCAGGTGTTCTCAAACGCTCCCTGCCAGGGATCTCGGGAAACCCCCTGTGTCCTCCTGACCCCAAGTCAGGCAGAAATGCCACACAAAAACGAGGAAGCAGCAAGATCTGTAATTTGTAGCAGTGGTTTCTTTTTAGATCGTGAAAACTGAGGACACCCTAGTGTGGAACTGGGGAAGTACTCAGTTGGTAGAGTGTTTGCCTAGACGCACACAGGAAGCCCTGCATCAAATCTCCAGTACTTCAGATAACTGGGTGTGGTGGCACACACTTGTGTTCCCAGTGCTCAGAGGTTAGGATTGATCTAGGCTAGAAATACATTTGAGGCAAACTTGGGCTGTGTGAGACCCTGTCTACAAAAGTGAGTGAGAGAGAGAGAAAGAGAGAGAGAGAGAGAGGGAGAGAGAGAGAGAGTAAGGCACTTTCTTAATTAGCTATTGATGGGAGAGGGCCCAGCCCATTGTGAGTGTGGATGTTGGAGGTGCCATCCCTAGGCTGGTGGTCCTAGGTCCTATGAGAAAGCGGGCTGAGCAAGCCATATGGAACAAGCCTATAAGCAGCACTGGTCAGTGGCCTCTTCATTAGCTTCTGCCTCCAGGTTACTGCCCAGTTTGAGTTCCTGCCTTGGCTTTTCTCAATGGGTTGTGATTCAGGATACCCAAGCCAAACAAACCCCTTCCTCGCCAAGTTGCTTTTGGTCCCGGTGGTGTTTCATCACAGCAACAGTAAGCCTAAGACAATGTATTTACTTGTCCTTGAAAGGGGGCAAAAGACATTCAAAAACATTTTTCTTCTAGAGCTTTTCAAATGTTTCCAAATTTGGGTATTGTTTGGCCCACGGGATCTCCCCCTCCCCCTCCCCATCACCCTAGCACTGTTTTCCTGCCTTCTTATGGTCTCTGGACCTCCCAGAGCAGAGCTCTCCAGTAATATTCCTGGAGAAGCTGAGAAGAGGCCACAACCTTGCCCAGGTGCCCCAGAACCGCAAGCCTGAACCTATCCAGCTCCACATATAGGGCATTCAGCTGTCTCAGCAACCTCCTCTTGCCCTGGTTCAATGTAATTAGCGACTCCCAGTAAATGCTACCCTTTCCTTCTGCTCAGAGAGGAGTCTAGGGTAGGAGGAGGCCTTGGAGGAGCTGTGCAGTTCTGGGGAGGAGGGGGGTGTCTGCTCTTCAACTTCAGTCCTTGAGCAGTTTAAAGGACACCACCCACTTTTACTACAAGGTGGTCCTGGGGCTATGATCTGAGCCTGTGGTTTCCTGTTGGGCTAGAAAGTGGGAGCCGGGGTGACTCCGGGAACTCTACCGCAGAGACCAGGATTCAATAAGGAATAGCGTGACTTAATGAAGTTTCTGGAGTTTTCCCCCTCCCCCCAGCCTGTCCTCCACACTGTGGTAGGAGAGGGTAAGAAAATAATGAGACCTATTGCCGGATGTTTTTGTCCAGAATTCATGGGATCATCGTAATACTAGTAGGTGTTTTAGCAGATGAGAAAAACGGGGCCAGCTCAGACCACATCACCTTCCTAACAACTCTACCCTAGGACTGAGGTTTGCCCAGGATAGTGTAGGAACATAGCTTAAGCAGAGTGTGTGCTTTGCATTAAAAAGACTTGGGGCTCACTCCCCTGCACATACACACTCATGTGCACATGCCCTCCAGGGTACATGCACATGCACACATCACACAAACCTGGTTTGGTGTCTGGAAAGTCAATTGCAAATTTAGAACTCTAAGCATCCTTGGATCTTATCAGGGAGAGACAGTGGATGTCATTGATATCTTACCTGCAATCTCAGCTCCCTTTGTCCCCACCCCCAGTTCCCCCACACTGGGCAGGGTCCCTCTCATTATAGTGACCCTCCTACATCCAATCCAAGTTCATCCTATCATCCACAGAGACCATCCTCAGGCCACCAGGATTCAAGAGACCTGGAATGCAGAAGGTTCAGGTCTGGGGCCACAGCACAGTCTAGAGCAGTGAATACATTGGGTAGGCAGCCCAAGGGCTCTTATCTGGGTCATGGGCAGCAGCAGTTGTGACTCAGACCCTGGCCTACCGCAAAGGGGCGGTATACTTTTGGAACATTGTGCCTTCTTCCATAAATCATTGTCCAAACTTAATTCTCAAAATCCCACCACATGCCATTTGAACCAATGTCAGTGAGTGTGTGGACATAAATATGACCCATTTCAAGGCCATTGGCCTGAGATGACCTGGTTACAAATGGTACAAAAGTTTACAAAGGTGGCCTATAGATTGGCTAGTGTGGACTGTGTTCAGCTCGTTGTAAAACCATTTCCTTGGTTCCAATTCCTTTATGTATGGGAACTAAAAACATTAAAACAAAACAAAACAAAACAAAACAAAACAAAAAAAAAAAACCAAAAACAAAAACAGGGCTGGCAAGATGGCTCAGTGGGTAAGAGCACCCGACTGCTCCTCCGAAGGTCCAGAGTTCAAATCCCAGCAACCACATGGTGGCTCACAACCATCTGTAACAAGAATTGACTCCCTCTTCTGGTGTGTCTGAAGACAGCTACAGTGTACTTACATATAATAAATAAATCTTTAAAAAAAACCCAAAAAACCAAAAAACAAAAAACAAAAACAAAAACAATACAAAACAAAACCAACCAGAGCACGATGCTCACAGGCTGAGGGAATAGAGGAGGATTGCAGATGAGGAGCCCGGAACACTGCAAGATGCTCTGGGAGACAAGGAAACACAGCATGGGTTCTCTGCTGCAGGAAATCCCCAGATGTCTCAGTACTCTTGTCTATACACTGCAAAGTAGACAAAACCGTGCCTCGTAAGTGTGCTACGGATAGCCATTTCTATAGCTTGGTGGTGGCAGAAACAGAGTACAAGTAGGGACAGTTAGAATACAACTGGACAGTTGGAGACATGCCCTTCATACGAGTGTATTTGAAAACTCTTTCAGTTTCATGTAGCATGGCCTATCTTCACATTTTGATAAGTATGGCCCTCATGACACTCAGGAAGGCCAGGCTGGCATTTGGAACTTTCTGATACAGTCCTCTGAATCATTTGCTGGATGTCTGCTTGGTACCTTGGGACCTATTTGAATATTAGGTAGACATTTGTCCCTGTACATCAAATGGCTCCTCTTCCTAAGTCAGTAGTCCCTTCAAAGAAAGTTGTTAGAGACCCATCACACAGGACAAGCCTTGCCAACCATTTGTTCTGTAGGAAATGTGTTGGAGAAGCGTGGAGACAGGAAGCCCAGGAGGCCTGTCTGAACTGCAAGGGGCTGCTGCTGGTTCTACCACCCCAGCCCTGGCTCCTCCTGTCTCCTGTCTCTTCCACCCTGGCTCCTGGACCACTACCCCAAGGTCCTGGTTCCTCTGGGTTAGGTCAGTAAGTCAAAGCTGTTCATCGGGTTTTCAATTCCTGGACCTAAGCATCTCAGACATCTTTCCTTTCAGACAGCGATGGAGACTGAGATTAAAATTTGCTTAAACTGTGACAAGCCATGCAGCCCTCTTCACTATGTTATTTGTTTTCTCCGTCTTGATTACTTATTTTAAAAACCCGTGTTTGTTGGTTTTATGTCAACTTGACACAAGCTATAGTTATCTGAGAGAAGGGAGCCTCAGCTAAAAAAAAAAATGCCACCATAAGACTGGGCTACGGGCAAGCCTGTAGAACATTTAGTGATTGATGGGAGATGGCCCAGCCCCTTGTGGGTGGGGCCACCTCCGGGCTGGTGGTCCTGGGTTCTGTAAGGAAACAGGCTGAGTAAGCCACAGGGCACAAATCAGCAAGCAGCACTCCTCTGCCTCAGCTCCTGCCTCCAGGTTCCTGCCCTGTTTGAATTCCTGTCTTGGATTCCCTCAATGGGTTGTGATTCAGGATTTGTAAGCCAAACAAAACAGTTCCTCCCCAAGTTACTTTTGTTTCTGGTGTTTCATCACAGCAACAGTAAGCCTAACTAAGACAGACCTTAGTAGTATATCATCTGGAAGCTAAACGGTCCAGCCATGCTGGATAGAGCCTCTGTGTTCCTAGCATAGTGAGCGAAGTATTAGGAAATGTTCATCCTTGTCTAGACACCACTGATTCATCTCTCCCTTAAAATTCTCTCTTAAAGCTGCACACATTCCTGTGTCTACTGCACACCATGAGCTGAACTGCCCTCAGCTCTGGGACTGCAGAGATGCCTGAGGCAGACGCTAGACTGAGTAAGTGTGTCGGAGAGCTCCACAGACTGGAAAGATGGCAGCAGTGACAGTCTGGTGGGCATGGAGTTCATACTGAGTTCCAAGGTGGGGTGGTCAGACCGTCCCTGGAGAGAGGAACACAGGCTGCTTCTCTTATGGCAGGGTAGGGAGAGACCAATCAAACAAACAAACAAACAAAACAAACAAACAAAAAACCAAAACCAAACAAAAACCTCCAAGCAAGCAAGCAAACAAACAAACAAACAAACAAAAAAATGAATGGTAGCTAAAACTCTAACAGGTTCTTTGAACAATTTCATGGGACCTGTTCAGAGTTCCTGAAAAGCCCAGAATGTGGAGAAACTCATAGCAGCCCCTATTTTAGGGTCTTCCTTCCAGATAAGGTGGGTAGGATATGGACCAAAGCATCCCTTCCTGGTGCAGGTACCCAGGAAGGACCACCCTCTTGGGGTGGGAACAAGCCTGTAGGAACCAGGAGCAACATCACTGCTCTGTAAGAAAGAACAGAAGTCTGAGAAAGCCAAGTCTCAGGTTCAGGCCCAGGCTGGCCAACCTGACCAGGGTGGTACGACATGAATAGACAGGGATGTATCTGGAGCCTTTATCTGAGGCTAATGGTACCATGGGCCCAGCTATGCAAGGATGTGAAAACAGGCTGGAATAGGACCCACACGTGATCGTCTCTCGCACACAGCAGAATACTACTTGGAAACAAGCATGGAGGAATGGTGTGTGCATCGAGGTGGATAAACCTAGCAGGGTGTGCTGTGCAGAGACTGTGTGGTTCTGTTCCGGTGCAATGGCAGAGAGTGGGGTAATGTTTGTCAGGTCTGGGGAGGGAGGGAGGGAGGGAGGGAGAGTGAATGGATTTCTTAGGGAGAGGGTTTCTTTCTAAGTAGTGAAATGCCCAAAGATAGATTGTGGGGTGGGGGTGCTGATCTGAGTCTGTACTGATAACCATCAAATCAATGGCTTCAAACGAGCAGATGTAGGTGAGTTAGAGCTCATTAATGCTCTTTTTTGAAACAGGGTCTCACCATGTAACTCTAGCTGGCCTGAAACTCTCAGGGATCTGTCTGCCTCTGCCTCTTGGCTTCAATAAAGCATCAATATTCAATAAATACTAAAAAGTAGCTATTGGTAAATCTGGGCGAGTGGCCCATACCCTTAAACTCAGCACTCAGGAGGCAGAGGTAACCATAGGGCTAAAACCCACAACGGGTTAGACTCCAACTCCCACACTAAGACAAGGTGCATGTTTCTTCCAGGACACTTGCCTCATGTATCACTTGCCTCAATCTCCAGAGAAGAAGAAGAAAAAGAAGAAGAGGAGGAGGAAGAAGAAGAAGATCTAAAGCTGAGGAGATGACTCTCAGTGGATTGGAGAGATTTTAACTGCTTTGTATTACGAATGCTAATTATGTTTCCCAAAAAAACCTGCTTATTCGAGAGGGTCTGCCTGTAACTTCTGGGAACCTGACCCCCACTTAGTTCTGATTGGTGAATAAAGATGCCGAGAGACAATAGTGGGGGAGAACAGACAGAGGCAGGATTTTTAGGATTCCTGGCCTTGGGACCAAGAGGAAAAAGCAGGAAGACATCCGGAGAGTGTGGAGGAGAGGAGAGCCACCATGCCTGAGAAGAGTGGAGGAAAGAGAGGCATGGCTGCCGTAAGAAGGAGCTGGGAGAGAAAGCACAGCTCAGAGGGCACCCAACCGGGTCCAGGGCAGCCAAGATAGAACAAAGAATTAGTAAGTAATAACTCGGGATTAACCGCATGGAAGTTAGGCAGTGTTGTAAAATTTAAAATTCGTTTAAGGTATAGTAAAATATAAAGGTGTGTGTGTGTGTTTTGTTTAGGAACATAAACCACTGAGATGGGGTAGTGAGCCTACCGCCAACATTTATTCTTTATTTCTACGATAGTGAATAAAGTGCTCACTATGCAAGCCCCAAGAGGATCTGAGTCCTCTAAAGCCCACGCAAAATCAGTACAGTGATGCTGTAGTCCCATGGTCCTACCGTGAGAGTGGAGAATTCCTGGCCAGCAAGTCTAGCATAGGCAGCATCAAACAGCAAAGGGACTCTGTCTCAAACACGCTGGAAGGCAAGGACCAACACCTAAGGTCGTCTTCTGACTTACACACATGTGCTGTGGCACACCGCACGCACACACACAGACACATACACACACAGATACCCAGACACACACAAACACACACACACACAAATAGACATATACAAACAGACACACTCACACAAACACACACACTTTAAATCTAGAGCCTACATATGAGAGAAAACACAGTATTTGCCTTTCTGTCTGGCATATCTCATTTAGTCATCTCTAGTCACAGACATTTTCACGACAATGTCACGGTCTCATTTTTTTCTTTATGGTTGAATAAATTCCACTGTTCATATGAACCTCATTTTCTTCCTCCATCCATATGCTGACAGACATCTAGGCTGATGCATGTGTTAGCAGTGATGACTTGTGAATTCACCAGGGGGGAAATGTTGTCTCTGACAGAGTCTGATTCTTAGTATGTTGTACGTATATCTGCATTTTCGCTTTACTTTATCTTGGTTTATTTATTTATTTTTGAACTCACTGTAATTGCCTTAAACCACACTCCAGGCAGTTCACCCTTCTCTGTCTCCCCAGTGGCTAAGCCACTAAGAACTAGGCCCAGATCCATCTGGGTTTGGGGGGGATTGTCACACCCTCCTGAGCTGACTTCTGACAGCTTTATTCAGGCATCGTTTACATCTGGAAACTCACCTAGTTCAAGTATCTTTTATTTATTTATTTATTTATTTATTTATTTATTTATTTATTATATGTAAGTACACTGTAGCTGTCTTCAGATGCACCAGAAGAGGGAGTTAGATCTCATTATGGATGGTTGTGAGCCACCTGGTTGCTGGGATTTGAACTCAGGACCTTCAGAAGAGCAGTCAGTGCTCTTAACCGCTGAGCCATCTTCCAGCCCCCTCAAGTATCTTCTAAACAAACTCTAAGACTCCTGGCCAACAGACAGTACATCCTGACTGGGACCCACTCTCCTCCTTACTGGGTCCCCGAAAACCACATCTTCCAAAGAGAAGCTTTCAATGAAAATTGTATATGTATACATATGTGTGTGCTTATGGAAGTATATGTCATATACATATGTGACACAATAAGTGCACATATTTATGGGCCACAGTGTGGTGGCATTTCAGTGCCTGTATACAAGGTGTGACAGTCCTGTGGAGTAACTGAGCACCTCAGACACTGTGGTAGCTTGACTGACAATGGCCTCTGTGGGTTCAATTCGTGCATTTGAATACTGGGATGGGATTGTTTGGGAAGGATTAGGAATGGTGGCCTTGTTGAAGTCAGTCTCTCTCTCTCTCTCTCTCTCTCTCTCTCTCTCTCTCTCTCCCCTCTCACACTCCCTGCCCTTCCCCATCTCTCTCTCCTTCTCTGCATCACAGATGTTGCTCAGGACTGGAGCGCTCAGCTACTGCTCCAACACCATGCCTGCCTGCTGCCAAGCTGCCATGCTTCCTGCCATAGAGTCTAACCCTCTGAAACTGTAAGACCCGATTTAAATGTTTTGTGTATGAATTGCCTTGGTCATAGTGTCGTACTGGCTAGTTTTGTGTCAACTTGACACAGCTGGAGTTATCACAGAGAAAGGAGCTTCAGTTGAGGAAATGCCTCCATGAGATCCAACTGTAAGGCATTTCCTCAATTAGTGATCAAGGGTGAAAGGCCCCTTGTGGGCGGGACCATCTCTGGGCTGGTAGTCTTGGGTTCTATAAAAGAGCAGGCTGAGCAAGCCAGGGGAGGCAAGCCAGTAAAGAATATCCTTCCATGGCCTCTGCATCAGCTCCTGCTTCCTGACCTGCTCGAGTTCCAGTCCTGACTTCCTTGGTGATGAACAGCAATGTGAAAGTGTAAGCTGAATAAACCCTTTCCTCCCCAACTTGCTTCTTGGTCATGATGTTTGTGCAGGAATAGAAACCCTGACTAAGACAGTGTCTTTTTTTTTTTTTTTTTTTTTTTTTTTAAGATTTATTTATTGGGGCTGGTGAGATGGCTCAGTGGGTAAGAGCACCCGACTGCTCTTCCGAAGGTCCAGAGTTCAAATCCCAGCAACCACATGGTGGCTCACAACCACCTGAAATGAGATCTGATGCCCTCTTCTGGAGTGTCTGAAGACAGCTACAATGTACTCATATACATTAAACAAATAAATCTTTTTTTTTAAGATTTATTTATTTATTATATGTAAGTACACCGTAGCTGTCCTCAGACACATCGGAAGAGGGCATCAGATCCCATTGCAGATGGTTGTGAGCCACCATGTGGTTGCTGGGAATTGAACTCAGGACCTCTGGAAGAGCAGCCAGTGCTCTTAACAGCTGAGCCATCTCTCCAGCCCAGTCATGGTGTCTTATCATTAGCAATAGAAAAGTAATGAAGACAAATATATATTATTCCTTTGTGTTGGGACAGCCACAATCCTGCTAGCTATTGTGAAATATCTGATCGTTGTCAACTACAGTTCTCCCACTGTGCTATTAACTAAGGAGGAGGCAGGGGCTTCACTGCACAGCCACGGGTAAGCAGCACCTCCCCACTCCACACCCATGGGTCTTAAGTTTGGGTTCATTTTGGACAGTGGTTTTTATTTTGTTTTTTTGTTTTGTTTTGTTGTGTTGGTTTTCTGTTCTGTTTTGGTTATTTTGAGACAGGGTTTCTTTATGTAGCCCTGGCTCCGTAAACCAGGCTGGCCTCGAGCTCAGACATCTGCCTGCCTCTGCCTCCTGAATGCTGGGATTGAAGGTGTGCACCACCATCTCCCCATCATTTGGGCAATGTTATGCTCAGGGAACAGGCCACAGCTCCCCTGACTCCCTCATCAGAATACTTTTGCACAGGACAGGAGACAAACAAAATCCTATCTTTGCTACACAAGAGAGCAAGAGTCCACCCAGGTTCGGGAGGTCCAATTAGAACATATTTCTGGTTTGTACCAGAGGAAGTCTCCCGTGAGGTCTGCCAAACTTGGAAAAGGAGCTTCAACATTTACAGTTCCTTTTATCCTGGATTCTGGAAGTTCTGGGTATAGAAAAAACCAGTTTCCACATCAGCCTGTGAATAAGGCCAGATGACCTCTGAGTAGCTCCTGGTCACATCCTGTGACTAATGGGCATCTGCCAAGGCATACCCAATCACATATGGCGCTCCCTCCAACCCCCGCAACTGCCTACTGTGGGTACCTGAGGATGTTAGAAACTTACTCCCTCTACCTCGTCTCAGCCTGGCCTCAAACTCAAGACCCTCCTGGCTCAGCCTCCTGAGTGCTGGGATTACAAGCCTGCACCGCCACACCCAGCTCTTTCTTTCAGCCTTATTTTACTATTTTGCAGTACTAGGGATAAAACTAGGGCTTCAGGTATGCTGGGCACCTGCTACCACAGAGCTGTACCCTCAGTGTACCAATTCTATATTAAAGGATTTTTTCTTTCAAGGATCTTTAGTTTGTTAAAACAACAACAAAAAAACAAAACAATCCCACCACTTACTTTTAATTGACAAAAGATGTAGTCTGCCTATCTATCTATCTATCTATCTATCTAATCACACACACACACACACACACACACACATATATATATATATATATATTTTTTTTTTAAGACAGGGTTTCTCTGTATATCCCTGGCTGTCCTGGAACTCACTTTGTAGGCCAGGCTGGCCTCGAACTCAGAAATCCACCTGCCTCTGCCTCCCAAGTGCTAGGATCAAAGGCATGCGCCACCACTGCCTGGCCTAATCACATATTTTATTTGCCTTGATATTTGTATACATCACAAAATGATCAAATCAAGTCAATTAATATGTGCTACTACACGCCATTTTTCTTCGGAGAAGTCTACTTTAAAACCTACTCTCAGCAAGGTTAAGCGAGGAGGTGCACTGTTGTCAGATTCCGGCATTTGCACAACCATTGGACTGCCTCCTCCAGCTGAACCTGACCTCCTCCTCTGACCCCCTGAACCCCCAACCTCCTCTTTCATCCCTTTCATAAATGATGGGGGTGGATGCTGGAGGGGAGCCCTGCCCTTCAGAATGGGCCTCAAGTGGTTGTACCCACGCTGAGCTGGGGCTTTTCGATGATGTAGCTGCCTGGGAGTTACCCATGCTCCTCTAAGTGACCCCAATAAACTCACCGGTTCAGCAAGCTGGACTTGGGTAAAGTAACTTCTCTGGACTCTCGGTGTCTTCCCTGGAGGTAGGACAGACATCTGTACACCTCCCCAGGGGGAGTCACACAATGCGCAGAGAGGGGTTGCAGCAAATCCGGCCTATGACACAGGAGACTTGCTGCCTCCCGGAAGGGAACAGAGTGTTTCTGAGCTAGGTCGTGAATGCGGAGGAGTAGTGTTCACACGGGACTGCAGCCCCAGTGGCTTTCCCAAACCCCATGCCAGCCTGTAGCGTGGCTTGGAAGAAGAGTCCTGACCAAGGTGAGAGAATACTGAGAATATGCCTCAAGAGACCCCCTAACTAGCTATACGACCTCCAAGCCTCAGCTTTCCTTCTGTGGTACAAGGACCTGTGAGGATTCCTGAGCCCAGATGTCCTGGGCTTCATTGGCAGATCTCAGGCAATGGTGGGTCCTTCCTGCTCCTTCATGAGACCCCCTTCTTGTACACACACACATACACACACACACATACACATACACACACAAACACATACGCACACACTCATACACACATACACACACATACACATACACACACATACACACACAAACACACACGCACGCACACATTCACACATACACACACACACACACACACACACATACATGCACACACACATACACACACATACATGCACACACACACACAAAATGAATAAAAAAGATTTTTTGAAGACCACATTGTCTGTGAAGGATACTATCGCTGCAAGATGGGAGCTGTGTTGTGCCCTTGTGAGTATGACACAGAGATATGAGATATGCTCTCAAACCCTTAACATTTGCAATTAAGGGTCGGGCGTGGTGGCGCACGCCTTTAATCCCAGCACTCGGGAGGCAGAGGCAGGCAGATTTCTGAGTTTGAGGCCAGCCTGGTCTACAGAGTGAGTTCCAGGACAGCCAGGGCTACACAGAGAAACCCTGCCTCAAACAAAACAAAACAAAACAAAACAAAACAAAACAAAACACAAAACAAAACAAAACAAAACAAAACAAAACAAAACTGCAATTAAATATATACCTACCCAAGATAACAGAAGAAACAGCAAGTGTTCTGTTTACTCTTCTAGCTAGGAGTGAGAAGAGAGAGGGTAGGAGAAGAAAGGGAGAGACACCCTAAGACTGGTGTTCCCAGGGGCTCCCTGTCTTGGCTGTTCCACAGCCCTACCTCCTAACGGGTCCCTCATAAACACGACCCAGAGCTCAAAGGCCTTTTTTTGTAGAAGGTTGATGGTCAGGGCCATGTGGGCAAGGCACACCTCTTTTCATTATAAAATACTATTTTTAGTGTTTAATAATGATTCACAATTTGCTCACTCTTTTCTTCCAGGAATAGCAAGTGCTTGCAACATTGTAGCCCCAGCGCTAGGTGCTAATGGGCATCCTTAGGTGCTGCTGGGAACATCTGAAACAGATAAGTAATTCTCAGATGCTGGGCCAGGAATGTAGCTCTGCCTTACAGCATGTGTCTAGCATACCCAAGACCATTATTTTAGTTCCCATCACTGAAAAATAAATTATATATGTACATATATATAATTATAAAACATAGACTGCAGAACAGTGGTTACCAGAGGCTGGGGAGAGGGCTCAGGAGGGAAGGACCAGTGAAGATTGCTTGCCAGTTTTAGGTAGATCTCAGTGGGCAAGTCTGTGGGGCATTTTCTTGATTAATGATTGATGGGAGGGGGTGTCCCCTGTGGGCGGTGCTGCCCCTAGGCAGGTGGTCCTGGGTTCTATAAGAAAGTATAGTAAGGAAACCATGGGGCACCAGCCAGTAAGCCGCACCCCTCCATGGCCTCTGCTTCAGCTGCCCCGACTTCCCTTCATGATAAGCTGTAAGTGGAAATTAAACCCTTTCTTTCCTGAGTTGCTTTTGGTTATGGTGTTTATCGAAAGCGATAGAAAGCTAACTTGGAACAGAGTGGAATCAAAGTATCATGTGGTGCCTCGTCAACAACAATAATGTTTGTGTATCAGCAAAATAGAAAAATAGAACGATGGGATGATCCAGTGATTTTCATCATTCTTTGTTTGTTTGTTCTTTTCTTGAACGAGGCATGGTCTCATGTAGTGTGTTGCTTTTGTTACTCCACCTTAAGCTCCAGGTAGACTGTGCTACTAGCCCCCACCCAGAGAATATTGGATCTGTCCATGAAGAATACAGACACACACACCTTGCTCAATTTCAGTCTGCCTTATTGGCTCAATTGCTCTGCTCTTCTAAGCCTTCTTGGCTAGTGTGCCCTTCCAGATACTCTTAGCTTGGCACCTCTTAACCTGCCCTCAGCTTCAGTTGCTCAGTTACCTTTAGTCCCGGCTCAACATCCTAACCTTCTGCCTGGAGAAGTGACCTATGGCCGCTCCACCTGAGATCTCACATAGCTGGTCACCTTTTGTCTCTCCAAAGCGTGGTGAAAACTCCTTTCCTTTCTTTGCATCTTCTTGCCTCCCGTCTGGGGATCTGGAAGTCCCGCCTATTTCCCCCTGGGAATTGGCCCCTGGCATCTTTTCTGATAGATCTAGAACCAATTGGGGAACAGAGCCTTCGCATCAGAACAGCTTCCTATAGCCTCAGCCTGATCTCAAACTCACAATCCTCCTGCCTCGTCCTCCCACGTGTGAAGATCACAGGAATACATCATCACATCCAGTCAGCATGGGAGGCATTAATTAATTAATTAGCTTTACATTACTGCTAACAAGGAAGGAGTGGACCCAGAAGGCTGACTGTATGGATGTGAGGGGACAGGCAGGAAGCACCTTGGAGGTCTCCAGTGGGATTTATTTGTATGAATCCAGCAGATCGTTCAGGAAAGCTAGAAATGGACTGACTGGACCTATGGACCTAAGGATCCAATGGACTCTAGGGTCTATGGAACCCTGGGATCCCGAGGCCCCAAGTGTCTCAGTGGTGTGGGCTGCTGCTTGGCTCTTCATCTGTAGACTGGAGACATACCACAGGCCATATGGCTGAATGGCACCCACAGTCTGTTTCATCTGGGGTAGCCCGATGACCTCTGCCGTGCCTCCCCAAGTTTTCCATGGTTTCCCAAACTGGCGGTAGACCAGTTGTCCTGTCACCAGCAAAGACCCTTTCCTGATGAAAATTTTCTACACCAGAATTGTGTTTTGTACACAGCCTACAATGGCAGTGCTCATCTTTGTGTAGCGATGTTGTCTGTGGAATGGCTACTTTAGTCTTATTCTGGTCCACTCACATACCTCTGTTTCCCTGAGATGTAGACCTTGCTTGGTTCCCCTATCTTGAATTGCCAGAGTTGGAATACCAGGGCCGCTCCTTGGGGAAGCCCCGTTTCCTATTGCCTGCTTTCCCCACAGCCACAGTATCTGTCTCTCGGTTCAGGTTTCCACCTCCAGACTCTGCCCAGATGTCTGACTGTGTGTTCATCAACTTCCAAAACTTCTGCAAGAGCCCCCTGCCCCACCCCCCCCCCCAGCTCATTCTGCCCCTGGACTGTTCTGGAACGTTTGGATCTGTCTGCCTCTCCCCTCCCCCATCACCAATTGTTCGCTCACATACTGCTGTGTGGCATGTTCACTATCAAAGACACAAGTGGCAATATTTGTTTTTACTCTCCTTACAGCTCTGCTTTTCCCCTGGGTAGGCGCTGGGGATGGGACAGGTATTCTTTCTGCCTAGAAGAACAAGCTGACCACCAGAAGGGATGTGAAATTCTTTTTTTTTTTTTTTTAACCTAAAACTGTGGCTGTGTGGAGAGTTAGCTCAGTTCACGCAGGAGTCCACCCCTCCCCAGCTGGCTCAGCTGTTCTTTGGAATTCTGCAGCAGCCACTCCCTAGCTCTCAGCTGGCCTAGGGATCCAGAAAACTTCTTTCCCCCACCCACCCTATGGCTCTCACCCTTCAATTCTTTAACCCTTCCCTTCCAAGTCACATGTGTTATTAACTCCCAAATAAGTGGTCCAGAATCTATGGGAAGACAGAATGATGGGTGTGTCAAGTGTTCACCTCTTTTGATGGTTATCCCGCCCAAGACAGGTTGGTGTTCTTCAGATGTGGAAACAAAGGCTGGAGGGGCCAGCAACCTAGCCTCATCCAGACATTTTGACCATCTCTTCCTCTGACTCTGTGTGTGTGTGTGTGTGTGTGTGTGTGTGTGTGTGTGTGTGTGTGTGTGCGCGAGCGCACGTGCGCGTACTCCACAGCACATATGTGGAGGTCAGAGAGGAGTCTGTTCTTTCCTTCTATATTGTCAGGCTTGGTGGCAAGTGTCTTTTATCCACTGTGTTCCCTCCCCACTCAACTTCTTCTTTTGTCTTTTCCATTTGTTTAGAGACCTGAGACTTCAATAATGCTCCAGACCCTATATCTTTAAACAAGTTTAGCAGCACATAGACCAGGCTATATTTGTGCTGGGAAACCACCAGACTGCCTTCAGCTTCCATGGATTGTCTAAGTCCCATAAGAGGGGAAGGAATTCTACCAGGGAGAGCTGGGGTCACACTTTGTTGGCTGAGTTGAAAATCCTGGCCTGTGCTTCCGAGGTGTCCTGCCTGGGTAGAGCCTTCACCGCCCCACAGCAATGATACTCAGAGCAGCTGGGCACCACCCTCGGGCCTTAGCTGGGGTTGATCCTCCTCCACCCTCTCAGCTGCCTTCCACTCAGAAGAACAGCCGGGGAAGTGGTCCATTAAGGACTTTGGAGCTATTTTTATGTGACCATCTGCCACCTAGACCAGGTCTGGCAGGCAAACACAGGCCTAAGAATCCAGAGCAGGTGGTGACACCCAGACAGCTGAGGGTCCTCCCCTTGCTCCACACCCCAAGCCAACCCTTCATGGACTTATGGAGCCAAGGATGCTGGAAATGTGGCTGAGAATAGAAAGCAGGAGGGTCCTCTGCCCATCATAACACAGGATGGTTGGTGGCCTCCATCCTGAACCATCTCAGAAAACATTGTGATCCTGGTAAGGGCGGCCTGGGCAGAGCGTGGGCTCAGTGCTGGCCAGCGGATCTAGCTGACCCTCCCGCTACCAACCTTACAGGAAACTACGTCAATCAGCAAGTGTGTCTACAGAAAGCTTGGGGCTTCGCTGGTAACAAGACCCTACAAAGCATAGCCTAGCTCCACAAAGCCTGGTGTGGTCAGGAGGGCTGATTCTGTCCCCCGCCCCCAACACCAATGACTGATATAAGATGGGGTACCTGGGAGGCAGCAGTCATTGGAGTTGAGAATAAAAGGTTTTATTTTACCCAGCTTTTTGGGACGGAGGTAGTATTTTTTTAAGTCATTCTAGAACATTCTAAACACATACAAGTTAGAGACTAGAATAATGAACCTCCACATATCATCATTCAAGGTCATGTCTCGTTTTGTTTCATTTTCTTAGAACTTATATCTACTTCCTAAAAAGAAAAAGATAAAAGAGACAGAATGCTTGCATCTAATTATAGCAAATGTTTTTTTATTTTTTTATATTTTTGGGAAAAAAATGGGTAAGATATGTTAAAAGACATCATTTTTTTTTAGATTTATTTATTATTATATCTAAGTACACTGTAGCTGTCTTCAGACGCACCACATTACGGATGGTTGTGAGCCACCATGTGGTTGCTGGGATTTGAACTCTGGACCTTCAGAAGAGCAGTCGGTGCTCTTAACCACTGAGCCATCTCTCCAGCCCAAAAGACATCAAATTTTTTCAAAGATTTATTTATTATTCTATGTAAGTGCACAATAGCTGTGACATCAAGTATTTCTGCTATATTTTTTTCTCCTCAGTGAGAATGAAGAGGTATTAATTTCTGGCCTCCAACTTCTGGGCTCAAAGGCTCTTACTCAGGAAGCTGGGGGTTCAGCTGGAATACCTGAACCAGGAGGGGAAAGCTAGTGATCTGAGGGCCAATGATTCAGGGTTCCTGGTTGACTCTGGAAGCAGAACCTGCCTCTTTACGTTCCTGGTTCAAAGACAGCGGCCACACAATGCCGGGGTGTGAGTCTGAGGCCAGCCTGGTCTACATAGTGAGTTCCAGACCAGGCAACGCTATGGAGTGAGACTGTCTCGACGATGATGATGATGACGATAGTGATAGTGTTGGTGACAAAGATAATTTTTTCGCAGAGTTTTCCAGGAATGGAATTTCTGGCTCGGGGAGCTGGGGACTTTCCTGTAGCTGAACAGCTTCTGTTGTATGGAGACAGTTGTTGAGTCCAGACATCTCAGGGACAACTGCTCCATCTTGCTGTCAGGGTCAAACTAAGTTAATGTTCCCAGGTTGAAGGAAACTCCCTCGCTCAACTCCTTATGTCAAAAATAGGATTGGACAAGGCCGTAGCTCATTCAGTTCCCCCTCACTTTAAGGTATATCGTGCAGCATATTTCTTCCGGGTCATAGGTCAGCTCCCGAGTCTGTTCTGTAGCCTCGACTGATCAGCGGCGGCTTGATTGCAATAAATTTTTGTCATCTGCGTTGACCTGGTCTTTGAGTTATACTAGATATAAGCAGACCCCACAACATGGGAACGGGTGGAGGAAATTGCCCATCAAAACCTTCTGTGGCCCCAGCATGGCCACATACTGCTTTAATCCCAGTGTTTGGGAGGCAGAGGCAGGCAGGCAGATATCTGAGTTTGAGGCTGTAGTGTAGAATAGAGTTTATTTTGGATATGGGAAGAGGAGTTGAGAAAGCAGTAGAGACAGAGAGCGGGGGAGGAGGAGGCGAGAGTGAGAGAGAGAGGGGAGAGAGAGGAGGGGGCAAGCAGCCCCTTTTATAGCAAGCCAGGCCTACCTGGCTGTTGCCAGGTAACTGTTGGGCGGAGCCTAGAAGGAACGCTAACAACAACAACAAAGTTCCAGGACAGGACAGGGCTGTTACCCAGACCCTGTCTTGAAACAAAACAAAACAAACAAACAAACAAACAAACAAACAATCAAAAACCACCCTACCCGCCAAAAGAAAAGAGAGCAGGAGGTGTGTGGCTGGGTGAGTTGGAAGAACACGGAGGACGTGCAGCCCCAGCCGTAGGCTCTAGTGTTCTTGAGGGGCAGCCCATGTCACATGTCTGGTGAGGAGCCATTGTACTTATGTATGTATGTATGTATGTATGTATGTATGTATGTATGTATGTATGTATTGAGACAGGGTTTCTCTATGTAGCCCTGGCTGTCCTGGAACTCACTCTGTAGACCAGGCTGGCCTCAAACTCAGGAATCCACCTGCCTCTGCATCCCAAGTGCCGGGATTAAAAGCATGTGTTATGACTGCCCAGCCGAGCAATTGTTTTAGAAAGAGTGGCAGAGGGCTGGTGAGATGGCTCAGTGGGTAAGAGCACCCGACTGCTCTTCCGAAGGTCCAGAGTTCAAATCCCAGCAACCACATGGTGGCTCACAACCATCCGTAACAAGATCTGACTCCCTCTTCTGGTGTGTCTGAAGACAGCTACAGTGTACTTACATATAATAATAAATAAATCTTAAAAAAAAAAAAAAAAAAAAAGAAAATAGAACTTACAATTCGACCATCCTTAAAATAAAAAAAAATAAAAAAAAAAAAGAGTGGCAGAAAGACTGTGGCCTGTGGAGAGATGCTTGCGGACAAAAATTTCTGCAAAATGCCACGCTGGTGTGGCACACCTTTAATTCCAGCACTTGGGAGGCAGAGGTAAGTGGTTCTTTGTGAGTCTGAGGTCAGCCTGGTCTACATAGTGAGTTCCAGACCAGGCAACGCTATGGAGTGAGACTGTCTCGATGATGATGATGACGATAGTGATAGTGATGGTGACAAAGATAATTTTTTCGCAGAGTTTTCCAGGAATGGAATTTCTGGTCTACTTAAATTGAATCCTAATTTTACAGATAGAGGCTTGGACATCCCGCCCCTGTTGTGGGATTTACACTGGAGCCTGGCTTTGGCCAGGAGGCAATAACTTACAGAAGACTTCATTCTGTGTTCTCAGAGTTTGGCTGACACACGGACCCAGCTGTGGCAGAACGCTCTGGAGCAGGCCCACTAGCCCCAAGGTAGAGGCATGAGCCTGCCTTTGGGTATATGGGGACAGCCAGTGGGCACAGGCATCTGTTTTAGTTTGTTTGGAGAAAGAGGTCCACTAAGGAACATCAAGGCGGGGCTGGCGGGACTCAGTGCTCACTGAAGAGACTCGTTCTTGTAGAGGACTTGGGTTCAGTTCCCAGCACCCACGTGGTGGCTCAGAACCATCCGTAGCTCCAGTTCCAGGTGATCTTATACTCTCTTCTGACCACTATGGGCACCAAGCGCACACATGGTGCACATATATACACGTAGACAAAATGCCCATATGCCTAAAATCAAATGTAGAAATATGAGGGAAAGGGGACTAGCAAGATCAACAGGGTGTCAGGGCCACGAACTCTGAGCTCATGAGAACCTTTCTTTTCTTTCAACCCCACTCCCCCCCCCCCCAGCCCCCGAGTTGTTATTCTAGAGACAAATTAGAATTCTTGTGCTTAGCTCTGTTCATCATCCAGGACACACAGCTCTTGACAAGGACACTCACAGGAGTGGCGAGCACCCAACACCTTGCACAGCCTTCTGCTGAGCCACGGTTGCTCCTGCTTCTCTCTGAGATGCTTTGGTTGTAGGAAAACCAAGATTAAAATGAGAAAGTGTTATGTTTGACAAGCTGCCTAATGACTCTGATACAGAGCTGTGTCTTGCTAAGGCCCTCCCATATATAGGGTGATTGTTAACTGGCCTCTCTCAGCTTCAAAGGCTCTCTAAAGAGCCCTCGCGGTCTTTGATGACACAATACCAACCTTTGTGGCTTCCTCCCAGCTAGCCTTCCTGTCTCTCCTGAGTATTGTGGGAGAAGCTGCCCCTTACAGGGTCCTTGACTAACTCAGCGAGCTGGAGTCAAAGGCAGGCAGACCACCACCTGTTCATGGCTTTCCCAACCCTAGGTGGTCCTCCTAGCTGCAAGTCCCTTCTCACAGGGTGGGGGTAGATGGCCAGAGCCCCGTCCCTCACTAGGTCTGCCTTGGTGGCATCCTTCACCTCCCCCACCCTCCGTGGTCTGCATCCTGCGAGGAAAAGGACAGTCCCCCCTCCCCCCCCCCCTCCTCTGGCAACTGAATAGTTGGAGCCAGAGAAGTGGCTGACTCAACAGGATCAATCTGGAGTGAAAATTCCTTTTTTGGAAGCCAGGCAGTGGCTTCCCAGGAGGGCGGGTTCCTGCGGTAGTGATGCAAACCCGAAGGGGGCGGGGAACTGGGTTCTGAGGCCACCCATTCAGACTACACCCCTTCCCTCCTGGGCTGTCATCGCATAGCTCCGGCACCCTGCTCCTTTTATAGGACTGACATTCACAGGACACGTGTGTGTGTGTGTGTGTGTGTGTGTGTGTGTGTGTGTGTGTGTGTGTGTGTATGTGTATGTATGTGTGTGTGTATGTATGTGTGTGTGTATGTATGTGTGTGTGTGTGTGTGTGTGTATGTATGTGTGTGTGTATGTGTGTGTGTATGTATGTGTGTGTATGTATGTGTGTGTGTATGTATGTGTGTGTGTATGTATGTGTGTGTGTATGTGCATGTGTGTTTGCGTGTGCATGAATATGTGTGTGAGTGTATGTGGACTGAGGGATTCCTAGTCTTAGTGTCTGTTCATAGAACAGAAATAGACAAGTAGGAATGAGAATAGACCTCTGGGCCAGTTCTCAGCAGCAAAGTCACAGCTAGGGACTGACTCAACAGGATGGATTAATAGGAACAGATGTGTCTGGGGGGGGGGCTCTTACTCTTCACTCAGGGAATGGCACCTCTCTGATGACAGGGCAGGGGAGACACAGCCAGAGCCTCCCACACAGGGGCTGAGGGTGATACTCACTGGTTTTCCTTTGAGCTCTGTGATAAAGCTACCTTCAAAGAAAGAACCAGGTGATAAACTGGTTCCTCACAAGGTGCTTCGAGGGCCTACACCCAGCTGAGCATCAGGTAGAACCCACAGCCAGCGGGGCTTTTGCCTTGGCAGGTGCTAGGCAGAGCTTGGCTCCTGGCCACAAAGGTTCTCTTGGCACCGTGGCAGCACTTGGCTTCCAACCCGAGTTCTAACAGTTTTGTTGCTTTCTAAAAGCAAGGCTGAAACTAACCCCCACCCCAGAGGGCCCCTTATGCAGGTCCCTAAGCTTTAGGGCCTTTGGGACTCATTAAAAGCCTTTAAAGGGACGGGGGGGGGGGGCGGGGGCGGAAGATGGCGCAGTAAGAAGTGCTTGCTGTACAGGATTGCAGACCTGAGAGTCTGGACCCCCAGAGCCCATGCAAGGCTGATACAATCAATGGTCAACTTGTGGGTCGTGACTCCCACAGGGGTCGCATATCAGATATCCTGCATATCAGACGTTTGCATTATGATTCACAACAGCCGCAAAATTACAGCTATGACCTAACAACAAAATAACTTTATGGTTGGGGGTCACCATGGCATAAGGAGATGGATTAAAGGGTGGAGGCGTTAGGAAGGTTGAGAACCACTGGTTTACATGTACCCTGGATCTACAATCCCAGAACTCCTACAGTCTGATGGAGGTGGAGACCAGAGACTCTCCAGAAGTGTGTGCAACAGGATAAGGACTGACCCTCAGGCTGTCTTCTGTCCTCCACACAGATGCCATGGTGCACATATCCTTGCACTCACACTACATGAATATGCATACACACACACACACACACGCACACACACACACACACACACGCACACGCACACGCACACGCACACACTCACACACACACACACACACACACACACACACACACGCACGCATGCACGCATGCGCGTACATGGGGTGGGATCGGGGTTTGTCGCGGAGATCCTTTGACAGGAAAAAACGAAATCAAATAAAATCCAGTCTTGTGTGACAGGTCGCTACTTTTGCATTGAGTGTTGATAAGGATTAACAGCAATGGGGCTGGAGCAATGAATCAGTGGTTAAGGGCCCTGCTTTTTCAGAGGACACGGGTTCCATCCCAAGAAGGCTCACAACGCTCTATAACTCCTCTGAGGAGATCTAGCGCCCTCTTCTGGCCTTATGGGGCAGTGCATGCACATGTTGCATAGACACACATGTAGCAAAACATGCCCCCCCCCCCCCCGCTCCTAATAATATAATCAAATTAAAAAGAAAGATTAAACAGCAGTGATATCCACCTTTATGTCTTTGGTTCTGGTTTTCATTCTGTGTAAAAGTGTGGTCCTTTCCAGAGAGACAAACCAGTTGCAAGGAAGTATCAAAGACGACTCATGTGACTGGTTTATTACAGTATGTAAGGATCCAAAGAAACTGATTCGTATCCACGCAGTTCCCACACACTCCGCTGTTGATCCCTTCCTAAAGCGCTTGAAAGGCCCCTCTGCCGCCTTTCCTTTGCAGGAATCCTGCTACTCAGCCCTGCACTGGGTACCACCCCCAAGCCCCCATTCCTTCCCCTGGCATCCCACAGCCTATAACAGAGAGCAGGGTCCCTGGGCCTCTGTAGCTGTGCCCTGGTTACATGAACCAGCCTTTGGTGCTAGGCTTGGGGGATGGCTGCTCTTCTGTATCGCCCAGTACTCGGAGCATGTATGTGCCCGCATAGACCAGGAACTGTCCCGTCATCTGTGCAGCATAGGACATAAACCTCAGCAGATTCCTGCAACAGAGGGAGATGGAGACACATCAGGCATCCATGGAATACCACTTTCAGGGCACTCGGTGTGTAAACGCTCCCTGGTAGGTTGCCAGTACTCCCTAGGGCCACCTACTGGGGACACGACCCTCAAGCCACTTTGACAAGAGCTAGCAGCCAGGTGGGTGTGAGGGGCTTGCTCCTGCAATCCCTAGGTCAAGGTGACAAGACCAGTAAACTGAGGAAAATTGTCCAAAGAACAGGAATTATAATCCTGATTGGGCGTGTGGAGGGTAGGTACCTGGAGTGTTCCAGTTTGTTCCTCAACAAGAGGACACTTTGTCCTGTCCTAATCTCTGAAGTCCCGAGGCTAAACTAGTCTTATTTCAGACTAGGTCAAACAAAAAGTGTTTCCTCACGTTCGTATCCTTTTCCTGGTCTCACGTCAGCAGAACATCTGGGCCAGATTCCACGGCGTGCGAGCATGGTGCGAGCGTGGTGTGGTGGTGTGAGCGTGCTATATAGGCTTGGTGCCAGTGTGGGTGTGCGTGTTGCTGGGTGTGGGACCTAGGGCCTCTAACACTGCCAAGCAAATTAGCTATCACTGAGCTACTTCACAGTCTTATATCAAAACGCACAAAGACCAACTGGGGATATAGCTTTGTGCTTTTGGATACAAGTCTGTGGTCTAAAAGTTAAACTGAAGTTACACTGCATGGACCAGAGCACACCCGATGACAACAGAGGATCCAGGCCCTGTTGTTGGGCTTTCAGGCAGAAGACAAGCTAGAGGAGCTACCTGGGCCACACCTGGGTCTTTCCATGATACACACCCCTGGAGCATGTTACCTTAACACGGCCTTGAAGCTTGTGCATCGGATGTCGTAGGACACCGAGTACATCTCGTACATCGTGGCTTTGACATTGAGACAGCCGAGGAAGTCCTTGGGGTTCAGCCTGTATAGGTCGAAGGTGACTCTGGCTATTCCCGATTTCTTTGGTTGCTTGCAGACTGGGACATACTTACTACCCTGGAACAGAGAAGCAAGGGACAGGCTTGGAACCCATGCTGGCAAAGTCCCTCAAAAAGCACACAATTCTGGGGTGATGGCAAAGTCAGAGCTCCTAGATGTCAGCTGCAGTTATTCCAGGCAAGTCCCCAGGAGGCTGATGCGTTATACTACAAGGCTCCCATATCTCTTCCCAACAACTTCCACTTTAGTGACTCGGGATACATTGCTTTGGTTTTGAGGACTCCATGTCTGATGTTTAAAGGTGTTCCTGACTTAGGGAACCTCCTTGCTTGTTTGCACAGAGCCCTTAGGCCAGACCTTGAGGATGAAAAAGGACTTGCTTGGTCAGCCTCTTTTTGCAACTGTCAAAAAAGCCGAGGAGGAACAGAAAGTACTCTTTGTTTCGCTTCATAAGTGCCCGGGATGAAGAAAAGGCTGGAACTCTGAGACTGAGGGAAACGGTGGAACAGAGGCCTCTCTCGGGAGGCCTCCTTCTGCCAAGGAGGAAAGATGACTGGGTAGAAACATTAGCCACTTAAAGAATCACTCTGGGCCGGGCGTGGTGGTGCATGCCTTTAATCCCAGCACTCGGGAGGCAAAGGCAGGTGGATTTCTGAGTTCGAGGCCAGCCTGGTCTACAAAGTGAGTTCCAGGACAGCCAGGGCTATACAGAGAAACCCTGTCTTGAAAAGACAAAAAAAAAAAAAAAAGAATCACTCTGTCCCAGGGACACCAGGTGATCCTTCAGGTTGAGAGAGACATACGTTCCCAGGTTTGTAGACAGCTCGATAACACCCCGAGAGAACAAAGAAGTCTCAAGATGCTAGGTCCAGGGATATGGCTCAGTAGTAGCGAACTTGCCTAGCATGTGCAAGGTTCTGGGTTCATGTATAATCTCCAGTCCTGGTTGGGGGTTGGAGGAGCAGGCAGGGAGCCCATCCTGGCTCAAAGGACTACTTTCCTAAAAGTTGTTGTTTTTTTTTTTTTCCTACCACACACCGGCCTCACTTTATCCACGGTCAAGCTTACATGATGCAAGAGTCCCTGTGCCTCAGGCATTTTGGGGGTCGGGAGTGCTTGCAAACTTCAAGCATTGCACAACAAAATGATCACATACACTTGAAATTAAAGCACAAATTCCCCTAAAAGCATGCCAGCCCTTCTTGCTGAAGCCACTGTCCATGTCCCCCTCTTCCTACCTCCCAGGTCATAAATGACAAGTGATTTCGGTTGTCACCCAGTGTACCATGCCCAAGAGCCGGTGCCACTTCTACTCCAACTATCCACAACCCAAGAAAGACACAGCATCACTTAAAAATCCAAAACTGAGTCTGACATGGTGGCGCACATCTTTATTCCCAACACTTGTAAGGCAGAGGCAGGCGATCTCTGTGAGTTTGATGCCAGTCTGTGCTATACAACAAGCGTCTTTAGAGCTGGGGTTATCAGGAGAGACCCTTTCTCCAACAAACAAACAACTCAAGACTACAGAACTGAAGGAGTTAAGTCTACTGCTTCCCCCTGCTCCTGATTCACACCCTCACGTTGCTTTCTGGCTTTTCAACGTTTATGTGACTCTCCCTTTACATCTGGGCATTCAGACTTCTATAGCCTGCCAGAAAGGAGGGGCACAGCTACATGCTGTCCTCTTCCAGGGTGGCAGGAAGCATCTTCCCCTGGGATTTTAGGGCTCTGAGACTGAGCAAGGGAGACATCTGGTGGCTGTTTCTTGGTGGAAGTTTTTGTTCCGGTTAGAACGGGCCTCTGGGATACCCTTCCTGAGGTAATGTGGCAATCTGCACTGTGCAGGAAGCCGCCATTTCTCCCTCACTTGGTGGGGGAGGGGGAGATGGCTGAGAGGTTAAGCCCGGAGAAGACTCCAGAATCTTTGATGGGGCTTAATGGTAGAGCATGAGAAGTACGTATCTGTGAGAGCCTGGTTCCATCCTCACCGCCCTCCTCCCTCTACCCCCAAAATCCAACCCTCAGAACAACCCAGTGTTTCAGATTCATGAGGCCTGAGCCAGCCCTTGAATGTGGCAGTCACGATATTCACACTTACTACAGCTTGGCAGGACTTGGCACTGTGCTATATTTCTTAGGTCCCATTACTGTGCAGAACTTAAATGTGTCACTTCCAAACTCACCTCTAAACCCTCGTTTGTATAAACCAACCGCAAACACCTTTTCCATCTGTGTTAGTTTTCTATCGCTGCTGCAATTGGTTTTCAGAGCCTCAGCTTAGAAGTCACAGGCTTATGCTCTGAAGATGCTGGGAACAGGGGTCCTCACCAATGTCCCCACCTTCCTTGGCCTGTGGTTTTTCTCTTCCCCTGAGCATCATCCTGGCTCGTACCCTCCTGCTCCGCCATCCCATGAGAACCCTGTGGTGACAGTGGCCTCCAGAATAGCAGGATGATCTTTGCATCTCAGGGCACACATCCGCCAAGGCCCTCTGGCCAGGAAAGGTTCTGAGAATGAGTGCGGACACTCTGGAGGTCATGCAAGTGACTACATCTTTCTCACGCAGGAAGGACAGGCATGGAGGAGCCACTCTGGAAGAACACCAGCTTGACCTGTGGCAAGCCATGGTTAGCTTGTTCCCAGTACAAACAGTCAAAAAAAAAAAAAAAAAAAAAAAAAAAAAAGCCCAGAATTGGAAGCTTGGCAGTGGTGGTGAATACCTTTAATCTCAGCACCAGGAGGCAGACACCGGTGGATCTCTGTCAGTTCTAGAACAGACTGGTCTATAAAGTGAGTTCCAGAACAGCCGGGAAGAAGGAGGAGAAGAAGAGGAGGAGGAGGAGGAGGAGGAAGAGGAGGAGGAGGAGGAGGAGGAGGAGGAGGAGGAGGGAAGGAAGGAAATTAGTAGAGCCCAAGATTGATCTGTCTTTTTAAATGTTTTCTTTTTTTTTTCTCTTTTTTCTTTTCTTTTTTTTTTTTGTTTTTTGTTTTGTTTTGTTTGTTTTTTTGTTGTTGTTGTTTTTTTTGTTTTTTTAAGACAGGGTTTCTTTGTGTAGCCCTGGCTGTCCTGGATTAAAGGTGTGTGCCACCACGCCCGGCTTTAAATGTTTTCTAATTTGCCTATTCTACAGGTATGGTTTCTGTGGTGGCTTGAATGAAAAGGCCCCCACAGACCCACAGGGAGTGGCACTATTAGGAGGTGTGGCCTTGTTGGAGAAAGTGTGTTATTGGGGACTGGCTTCGAGGTTTAAGATGCTCAAGCCAGGCCCAGTGTCTCACTCTCTCTTCCTGGTGCCTGTGGATCTACATATAGAACTCTCAGCTCCTTCTCCAGCACCATGCCTGCCTGTGTGCCACCATGCTTCCTGCCATGATGATAATGAACTAAACCTCTGAACTGTAAGCCAGCCCCAATTTATAAGAGTTGCCATGGTGCTGGGCAGTGGCGGTGCATGCCTTTAATCCCAGCACTCAGGAGGCAGAGGCAGGCGAATTTCTGAGTTCGATGCCAGCCTGGTCTACAGAGTGAGTTCCAGGACAGCCAGGGCTACACAAAGAAACCCTGTCTCGAAAAAAACAAAAACCAAAAACCAAAAAAAAGCATTTAAAGAGGATGCAGGGATGGCTCATACAGGAGACACAAGTTCAAATCCCAGCACCCACATGGAGGCTCACAACCATTTGTAACTCTAGGTCTTGGGGATCCAATACCATCTGAGGGTGCCAAATACATACACAAGAGAAACCAGGCTACACCAAGAAACCCTGTCTCAAAAAACCAAAACAATCAAACAAACAAACAAAAAATCCCTTCTGGGTTAAAACTATTTTTACAATAAATACAAAAAGACAATTGTCCTTCTCTGCTCCCCTAGGTCCTGATTTTCTACAGCTTAGGGAAAATGTGTGGCTCAGTGAATCAATATTTTGTTTTGTTCTCTTTTTCTGCTGTCTTTCTTTCGGGCTTGGAGATCCAACCCAGGGCCTTGTACTTATGAAGTACATTCACCACTGAGCTGCACTTCAGTTCAAAGACAATAGTTTCCAAATGACCAAAGTATGATGTTTCAAGATCACTTTGATGAAGGATCCTTTCAAAATGCAAGACAGACCAAAGAGCCCAGCGGAGCAGAGTGATCAACTCCACTGGGAGCATCTCAGATTCTCCATGCAGCTGAGCTTTGGAGCCGGCCTGTTGACTCTCGTGCAGTGTCGAGCAGAGTACCCTCAACTGTGTGCAAACACCATCTGCACCCTCCTTTCCTCTCTGTCTTCATATCTGCAGCCAGAGTTCCCTCATAGTTCCACCCAAACAATAGACTACAGCAGATTGAACACAGAAATACTTCTGACGATTGCTTATATAGCACGTGTGTGCGTGCGCGTGCGTGTGCATGTGTGTGTGTGTTATGGTGCATCTGTGTGTGCATACGTGAGTATATACAGTGCCCTTACTCAGAGATCGGAAGAGACATCAGATCCCTGGAACTGGAGATACAGATAGTTGTGGGCTGCCATGTGGGTGCTGGAACCTGAACCCGGGTCCTCTGTAAGGGCAGCAAATGCTCGGAATTGCTGAGCCATCTCTCCAGCTTTGAGGACTCAAGTGTCTTCTAGACATTAAAGAGATTTGCAAAAATACAAAAAGTATAGTTCCTTGCTCTCTTTTGGAGAGTGGTTGTTTATTTTTATTTATTTTAAGAAAATATTATCTGGGGCTGGAGGGATGGATGGCTCAGCTGTTAAGAGTGCTATCTGCTCTTTCACAGGTCCTTAGTTTAATTCCCAACAACCACATGGTGACTCATAACCATCTATACTGGGATCTGGTGCCCTCTTCTGGCATACAGGTATACATACAGATAGAGCATTCATACATTAAATAAATAAATAAATAAATAAATAAATAAATAAATAAAATATTTTACAAATTTTTAAAAAAATATATTTTCTTATTAGAATATGTGGTTTAAGCTAACCTTTACTGTTATTATTAATCAACACATATTTTTAATTTCTCAATTTTGAATCTCGAATGCTGGGAATATCTGTACCTATGGCTTCTAGTTTCTCAACCTTGGCACTGGGTCATGTGGGAGTGGGTGACGCTTTGTTGCAAAGGCTGTGCCTTGCAGTTTCCCTACTAGTCGACAGCAACAGTGTCCTTCTGCCCCAATCTGTCATCCTGGACTGTCTTTAGATATTATTCCATGGCTCCTATAGGCAAACTATCCCCAGGTAAGATCCTCTGATTGACAGGCATCTGTTGACACGTTAAGGAGAGGAACTGGGAGTCCTTGTGAGCTTTCATGAATCCTGGGATGAGGAGGCCTGATGGTGGCTTGCCTGATGTCCTAGCCCATGCTGCGCTTTCTCTCTCTCAGCACAGTTATGGGATTTACGCAGACAATGCCTTAGCTGTACTCCATGTGTCTTCAAGGTTGAAGAACAGTCTATTCAGTAAATAGACAGAGGCATGTCAACCTACATACAGTTAAATGGACATACAGTGGTGGCTGTATGACACATCTCCATCCCACTGCAACTGGCCTGTGACAATATTTACCAGCATTCACAAAGGTGACACTGATGGTCCTGATACACATCTGCTATATAGGTGTTAGTGTGTTCCAGGGCATGTGCCCAGGGGTGGGGCCACGTTTCTAGGTTGCAAACTATGTTTCAACTCTGTTGTTTTAAACATCAATTTTGTAGGCGTGTAGGGAAGCTCGTCCTATATCTTGAAGATGGAAAAAGAGATCATGGGACTCCCATTTCCTCTTTGTTCTCTTCACTCCCTGGCTCCAATAAGAGTGGCTTTGTCCCACCGCTTGCTCCTGCAACAATCTGCTGCCTCAGCAAGGAGGCAGAACTGATTGTAGACTGGATCCCCTCAAACTGTGAGACAAGATAAACCTTTCTTCTTTTTAATTAGGGTAGGTCTCTGACTAAAGCTCATGATTCAAAACAATTTATTTGAAATTATACACTCTGAATTCAGAGACGTCGAATTTTCTAGAAACACTTGAGAATCCTTTTGAGGGTTGTGGTTGTAGCCGGGAAGTGAGTTTATAAAGTATTTAATTATAAAATTAGGGTGTGGCTTGCTCCAGTGCTAAACCAGACAGTACGCTCATAGGTAGAATGTCTACCCAGTTGTTGTTTGCATAGCAAGGCCATACTTACCGGTGTCCATTTCTGTCCCTTTTCCAAGATCATGAAATGCGTGTTGTCCCTTAAGGTCTGAAAGAACTCCTCTGTGTCCACCACGGTGCCGTCCTCCTCCAGCACCAGCGTAACCAGGCCAGTTGTGATGACTAAGACATCCAGAGTCTAGGTTTGCAAGGGAGCACAAGAACAAGATGATGCTTAGGTTAAGGTTTCAGGGGTCCTGGCTGGCTGGGATCAAGCTGTACTGGTGAGGAGACCCACTGACTGGTGTTTATAATTCAGCCTTCATTCAGAACAGACTAAGGTTTTGAATGGAGTGCTCTCTCCCTAGGGAATGAGACGAGTGATCTAGCGTGTGTTTACAGTTTCCACGACTGCCTGTTATGCGGAGGAATAAGCAGACAGCCTAGCACACCTTGTGCTTTAAGCACACGGCATCGTGCAGCACACCTCGACCTCTTGCTTCAGAGGCTGCGCGCTGCAAGCCCATGTCTCATTTCTGTAGGAATCTCTGAGTTGTGCTTCTCTGAGACTGTGAGTTTTTCCTTCCTTGGTGGCTGAGAACACTGTTTTAGATTGAGGGCCACCTATCCTGGTCAGATCTCCCAGGTCATAGTCTCCCTTGTCAAAGAAGGGCAGTTACATTTTCATTTGATGGATGCTTTTAAGGCATTCATCTCTGAACCCCAGTCTTCCATGATGCAGAGATATAGTGCCACTTTGAGGACTTAGACCTGTTCTTCACTTGCTTGTTATGTCCCCTCTCAAGACCCTGGAACCTATAAATAGACTGATATGCTGTCTTTCTTCTTCTTCTTCTTCTTCTTCTTCTTCTTCTTCTTCTTCTTCTTCTTCTTCTTCTTCTTCTTCTTCTTCTTCTTCTCCTTCTTCTTCTTCTTCTTCTTCTTCTTCTTCTCTTCTTCTCTTCTTCTTCTCCTCCTCCTCCTCTTCCTCCTCCTCCTCCTCCTCCGCCTCCTCCTCCTCCTCCTCCTCCTCCTCCTCCTCTTCTTCTTCTTCTTCTTCTTCTTCTTCTTCTTCTTCTTCTTCTTCTTCTTCTTCTTCTTCTTCTTCTTCCCTCCCTCCCTCCTACCTTCCCTCCCTCTCTTTCTTCTTCCCTCCCTCTCTTCCTCTTTTCTCCCTTTCCTCCCCTCCCCCCTTTTTTGAGACAAGCTCTCTATATAGCCCTTTAGCCCTGGCTGCCCTGCAACTTGCTCTTTAGACCAGGCTGGCCTCAAACTCAGAGACCCACCTGCCTCTGCCACCTGAGTCCTGGGATTAGAAGCAAGTGTCACCACTACCTGGCTGATAAACTCTCTTTTAATGCTTGTGTCTTATCACTGGCTTACTGCCCCAGGCCTGGACTCTGAGCTAGCAGAGGGTACCTGAGGTGGTGACCACAGTACCTTGCTGATAAGTTCCTGCAGGCTGCTGGCCATCACCCCACGCCGGCTACTTCGGTCATGGTTTGAAACTCGAAAAGGGCGAGCTGGATGTATGAGGGGGGTCAGTAGGACCTTCTTAGTCTGCAATCCCATGAATGTCAGGGGCCTGGAAAGGAGACACAGAGGGGAAAGAACCATTTTTCAGACAAGTGCTTTTGTTTTGTTTTAAAAAAGAGTTATCTATTATTATATACAATGTTCATTACACAGCACACTGTAGCTGACTTCAGACACCCCAGAAGAGGGCATCAGATCGCATTACAGGTGGTTATGAGCCACTATGTGGTTGCTGGGATTTGAACTCAGGACCTTCAAAGAACAGTCAGTGCTCTTAACCACTGAGCCATCTCTCCAGCCCAAGGGTTTGGATTTTGCTCCTTGTGCGTACATACATACACACACACACACACACACACACACACACACACACAGAGGATTTCTCTGTGTAACAGCTCTGGCTGTCCTAGAACTCAATCAGAAGACCAGGCTGGCTTCAAACTCACAGAGATCTGTGTGAGTCAGCATCCTGAGTGCTGAGATTAAAGACCTGCACCACCACCTCCGGGGCTTTTTAAGAAGAATGCAATTTTAATATTTGCATTTAAAGTAAGAAGCATGACACCTAGGAATTAGCAAATGTTACATATATCCACTTACCGACTGTTACATATATCCACTTACCAAATGTTACATATATCCACTTACCGAATGTGAATGTTACATATATCCACTTACCAAATGTTACATATATCTACTTACCGAATGTTACATATATCCACTTACCGAATGTTACATATATCCAATTACTAAATGTTACATATATCCAATTACTAAATGTTACACATATCCAATTACCAAATGTTACACATATCCACTTACTGAATGTTACATATATCCAACTCCTAAATGTTACATATATCCATACCTCCAAAGAGCAAGCTAGTAACTGATTAGCTTAGCACATCCAGGGCTGGCCTCATTTTGGTCCTCTGCCCCTTTCCAACCTATAGTCATCAAATATTGATTCAAAAAGGTTCAGATTTATTTATTTTATGCATATGAATATTTTGCTTGCATGCATATATGTGTGTACCACATGTGTGCCTGGTACCTGTGGGGTTTAGAGGAGAGCATCGAATCCCCTGGAACTGGAGTTACAGGTGGTTGGGAGCCACTATGTGGGTGCTGAGACTAGAACCTGGTAACAACGTATGCTCTCAACCTCCGAGCCATCGCTCCAGCCCCCAAATATAAATAAATTTTATTATTATTTTTGTGCGTGTCTGCATGTGCATGATGGGTACAGATAGGTACAGAGGCCACAGTGTGTGAGCAGCAGCAGAGGACCAGTTTGTGGGGGTTGGTCCTCACCTTTAACATTTATGTGGGTTTGGGGGATCAGACACAGGTTGCCAGTCTTGTGAAGCAAGCGTCTTTACCCACTGAGCCACCTCAGCAGCCCACGGGATGGGTCTTAAAGCTAAACATGTAAGACTATGATTTCTAGAGACTACAAAGTAGCTGAGCCAGTTTAGAGAGTTGGTGTATAGAGACAGACAAATAGGTACATATTTGTATAATACTGGTGCAGAATTCATCTAAAATACTGTTCAATGTATCAGTCACTTCGGGGTTTTGGTTCTGTGCCTGCTAGGTCAGTATTCTGCCGCTGAGCTGATTCCCAGCCAAGGTTTTGAGATCAGCCTAGAAGGGTATTTGGATATTGTTAAAAATCGGTAAGACCTATAACAAAAAGTTGGCTCAAAACAAATAATTCAGGAGTTAAAGCCATTCTAGACGACAACACATGACATGAACTGACCAAAGAAACAGGTCTCTAAAGATACTTTTAAATTGGGATATACAATTTCCGTCCTGTCTTAAACCCAAACTTAAAAAGATAGGATTTAAAACAATTTTTTTTTTATTAAAGGGGTATTAAAATTATACCTCCATATATTTGTATACAAAAACTTTCATATTTTCAACCAAACTTTGTAACATGAAAATAATCCACTTGATAAGGATTTTACATTGTTAAAACTTGGTTTTGCCTTCTAACAATTTTAGAAGTGTACAACATTAAAGATATAAAAAATCACTGGCTCTTGGAATCCACCCCCCACCCCCCCCACCCCCACCCCCTTTCAGTTTGCCTGAGCTCTGGCAAAAAGTTCTCTCAGCCAAGATCAGAAAAGTTCCTAATCTCTATAAAATAAAGAGGCTTTGTAGGTTAAAAAGTTTTATTTTCATACTAAAAGAGCTACAATTCAAAACTGTAATTTTTAAGGATCAAATTTAACAGGAACTGAGAGCGAATAACCTGGTAAATGATCAAATCCTTTAAACATGTTAAAAAATACATTTAAATCCAGGCTAAAAACTGATACAGTTAATTATAAGATTAAATCTTTATTTAGTCTCCTATTTTATGTTTACAAGGCTCAGTTTAAAAAGGATAACTAAAAACAGACAGAGATTGTTTAACACAGATATGCTAGGCAAATACTGGCTCTCAAACCTGTCAGAGATCTGCTAAATATGGCATTTAATATGTTTAAACTTACCATGACAGAGACTCCCAAACACTTGGTGACCCCCCCCCCCCCCCGCCAAGGTCTCCAAGAAGATATGGGCACAAAAGGCACTGCCCGGAGTGTGGTACAATAACCACTGAGCATAACTGCCCCAATGTCTCCCCTGCTGCTAGGGCCTGGCCTGAACTGTGGACAAACAGAGGACACTGCAGAATTGATTGCCACAGATTGCTTAAGACAAGGTGAGGTCGGTCTGCCCCATGTTCCTCCTCCACAGGAAAAGGCCTCTTCATCTTCTGGCCTGATGGACAAAGATCGCCTCTGCCCTCGGTGCCATAGAGATGAAGGAGCCTGGTGTAACTGCCTGGGTAATAAAATATGGACTAGCCTCTGGCATTTTAATTTATCCTTCTTCAGGTCTCTGATTAATCGATGGCTATACTAACTGTAGCTTGATAGCTAGAGAACAACAGACAACTAGCTCCTTACCTCAGGGTAAGCCATCACTGATTTAGTTTATTAATCAACTTATTAATTGATTAAAACTACTAATCTCTTATTAAAAAGGTCAAACAGGTTTGCTTTGCTCACAGGTTTCATGTTACCACCTATGACTCGTGATAAATAATTAATTAAAAATTACAAAATTTAGCCGGGCGTGGTGGCGCACGCCTTTAATCCCAGCACTTGGGAGGCAGAGGCAGGTGGATTTCTGAGTTCGAGGCCAGCCTGGTCTACAAAGTGAGTTCCAGGACAGCCAGAGCTACACAGAGAAACCCTGTCTCAAAAAACCAAAAAACCAAAAAAAAAAAAAATTACAAAATTACAAAATTTAAAATTATATATATTATATATTAACTTTATACATATGATATATAAAATCTAAGGATATAAATGCTTCTAAAAATGTTCAGAGGTTCAATATGTTTTATAAAGATTAGAGGGCCTAAAAGAATATTTTAAAATATGTAAATAAAAGTTATAAAAATATTAAAAATAAGATATACAAAATATGAAAAGAAGTTTCACAGTTCTTCCCCCTGCTATTATTATTTTAACATTGATCAATGGGATTCTGAGGAGCTGATGGAATACTGGCTGCTTACAATTCAGCCACAGGCTCGAGGTTTTGGATTTTCTATGGTTGTCTTCTGAATATAGATTTAAAGGTGCTTTCATCATTCTCAAACCATCTCTGTTCATTTTGCATATCTAGCCCTCTGGACTAAATGTCCATGCCTTTACTCCTGCTGTCTACAGACACCTGTTAATTGCTTTTCAGAGGGTCATAAGACTTGGATCCCCTTGCGACAGATCAAACAGACCCCAGATAAGTACACCTGCCTGTTCTTTAAAAAATGGGATTTTCCCCTTGGTCTTGGGAACTTAAACTTTCCTGGACCACTACTCAAAATGGAAGTCTTATTCCAAATAGTTTCTTATATTGGCGCAAGTGTCTCTCTTATGCTGGGGTCCATCCCAGGGGCAGCTGATACCATGAAGGCTTATACACAGGTACAGGAAGTGCTGTTGGGTGGTTGGTTCAGGTCCAAGCTTATTGTAGGTAACGATACAAAACAGTTCTATTGACTTTTACCATAATTGGTTTCCAAGGGCACAGAACATAACAGAATATGTAATCAGTCTTGGCATTAGAAAGTTTCCTAGTAACAGCGAAGACATATAAAAAAGTTTCCATATAATGACAGGGTGCCAAGTAACTGTTACCTAGGCCTTAACATTCCATCTAGGCCTTAACATTTTGCTGAGACCTTATGAAGGACCAACATCATAAATGTCATTGGAAGAATGGAAGGAGGAAACTCTAGGTCCTGAGTCCCATGACCCTTCATATTTCATTTTAATTCTTTGGGAAATGTGGAATTTTACACCAAGCCAGGATACAACATGGGAAACAGCAGGCACGCTGGTGTTTTCTTTTCATGTGCACCTTCAGAGATAACAAATATTATTCATTGATTGTTCTCTTTTCTAAGCAAAGACTACGTCATAGACTTTAGCTGAGGCAGTTCTTTACTAACGACTTTTAAACAGTGCATCCCCCAAACCACACTAACATGGACCAGGGGAATAATTACAGCAACATCAAAAACAACATTTTCTGAAAGAACCGGACCCTCTATTGTTCAATTTTTATTAATGGGAAACTACAAGGAAGTATATGTTGGATTAGTGAAAAAAGAACACAATTACTCTTTTAGTAGTTAATTAGGAAAACAAAATTTGTTTTATTTGGGCTTAATATTTAATTAACTTTCAAAGTTGGATGGGCTTGTTTCTGTTGCTGATTTAAGTCAGGGTTCTCATGTAGCCCAGGTTAGCCTTCAAATCCTTACATAGCAGAGGATGACCCTGAACTTCAGATTCAGCCCCAGGCACTCACTATCATCTTCCACAGGTCAGCTAGGCTACTTGCTAAGTAGCAAGGGCACAAGTGAAGAGCATGTTATTAAATGCAAGACACTTTGGGCGTCATGAAAGGATGCCTGACTGCCTCTGACATACCACTGCATGTTCTCAAACATCACACAAGGCTGTATTTAACAAAGGACAGAAGTAATGCCTGGGAAGTGGAGCATTAAGACACTCCCTAAACACAACTCCATCAGGTGACAGCTGTGCTGTTGAGCCTCAACGGTGGTTAAACCTCTGTGGAAACCAGGTGAGTGACACACAAGGAGCTTGTGGGCTCTTTCTCATTCAGGAACACACCCATAAAGATGTTATTCCAACAGGCCGGAGAGATGGCTCAGCAGTTAAGAGCACTAGCTGCTCTTTCAGAAGACCTGTTTTGATTCTCAGTGCCCACGTTGTGGTTCTCACCCGTAAACTACAGTTCTAGGGCATCTGGTGCCCTCTTCTGACATCTTTAGGTACTACATGCATGGGGTGCGCGCGCGCGCACACACACACACACACATATATATATATATATATATACACATACATACATATATATATATATATGCAGATAAAACACACACATAAAATAAAATATTTGGGCTGGAGAGGTAGCTCAGTGGTTAAGAGCACTGACTGCTCTTCCAGAGGTCCTGAGTTCAATTCCCAGCAACCACATGGTGGCTCACAACCATCTGTAATGGGATCTGATGCTCTCTTCTGGTGTGTCTGAAGACAGAGACAGTAGACTCACATACATAAAATAAATATTAAAAAAAAAAGAGAAAATTAAAAAATAAACCTGGCAGACTAAGTCATGTTGCTATCTGCATTGACACATCTCAGGAAGTTCAGAAGAGGGGACTGCCAGCCAACACTTGTCACTTGCAGCTTCTTGTTCTCTTCTCTTTCCTCCCTCATTCCTCCCTACCCCTCCCCCCCACAACAAGCTGACACTCTGAAATTAGACCTAGGTTGTCAGCAATAATTTGGTCTGAAGTACACACAACCTCATACTGTTTGCCTCTGTGTACCTGCCATAGTAATTCGTCAAACACACTACAGTCCCCACAGCATCAAACCTCCCCCACCCCATTTCACAGATGGGAAGAGTGAGACCCAACATGGTTTCTCAACATCATCCAAATTGATGGTATGGGAAGCAGTATCTGTCCTAAGCCAAAAGTTTCTGTTGGGTGGAAGAAGTAGATCATAAACAATCTATAACATCCTGGAGCAACCAGGTTGATAGCACAGAAGCTCAAATCATGATTATTTTATTATTATTACAGTAATAATTCTTTTGTTTTGTTTTGTTTTGTTTTGGAACAGAATCCTTCTATGTAGTTAGTCTTGGCTGGCCTGGAACTTGTGTTGCAGACCAGGCTGATCTCGAACCTGTGAAGGCCTGTCTGCCTCCTGGGTGCTATGATTAAAGCCTTGTACCACCATGTCCAGCCTATTTTTATCATTTTAAATTAGGTATAGGTGTGTATGTTTGCATGTGAGTATATGCAAGTGAAGGCAGTTGCCCATGGAGGTCAGAGGCTCAAATGTCCTGGAGCTGAAATTTCAAATGGCTGTGCACCTCCTGATGTCGGGGCTGGGAACTAAACTCGGGTCCTTTGTAAGATCATCAAGTGCTCTTTACCACAGAGCTCTCTCTCCAGTCCTGAGTACGGCAGTTTTGTATTTATATACTTGATTCCTTCCTTTCCAGAAGTGTAAAGTGGCTGCACAATTTGCTTCCCATGAGGATGTGTGGAGGGGACTGGGATAGACCCAGGGGTTCCTGACCCAGCTCTCCCATCCGAAGGACCTTGGAACCTTGACCAGAGACCTGGATAGGTCTAGCCTAGCAGCGGCCCTGGCATATGGCTCCTGAACTTCTGCCTTGATTTGGAGGAGTTGTACCAGGTCTCTGTTGCACAACGCAAAGCACAAGATGTCCACATAGGGCTGAGCTAACAGTAGGGCAGAATTCGTGCAATGGCACCACACCTGGGAACTTGGAAGGCAGCAGTTGGGGACTAGCGACGTCTATGTTTCCCACTCAGAATCCCAACTTTGTTCTCAACCGACTCACACCGTGAAGCTTTAACCAGCTGGAAGAGAAAAAGCCAGCAGAGTTCTACATCCAGCAAACACCTGTGCCCATTAACGGACTATGGGGAAACTTCTAAGTCACAGTCATGAGTTAGACAGTGGCCCGGGGACAGCAGGCAGTGGAGAAGGCCATTAAGCAGTACCAGGTTTTAAGTTCTGAATAGGCACCCAACTTTCGGGGTGGGGGGGAGGGCAGGGGCATTTATTTATTTAGTTAGTTAGTTTTATTGAGACAGGGTTTCTCTGTATAGCCCTGGCTGTCCTGGAACTCACTTTGTAGACCAGGCTGGCCTCGAACTCAGAAATCCGCCTGCCTCTGCCTCCCGAGTGCTGGGATCAAAGGCGTGCGCCACCATGCCCAGCAGCAGGGGCATTTTGAAACTGGGTCTCACTATGTTCTTTAGGCTGACCAAGAATACCTGATCCCCCTGCCTGTCTCCTGTGTACTATAATTACATCCTGTGTCACCACATCTAGTCTCTAACCAGAACTTTCTTACCTTGGTGTCTGCCCCACCAAATTCTGTCCTTCCCATAGGAGACTCTGAGCCCCCCTGTAGAGAGTCTATCTCCTTCTCCTGAGTAAGAGGCCTTTGCTGCTCCCACGGGGCCTCTGGAAGCTGCTCAGAGAGCCCAGGGCCTGCTTGAGCATCCCTCCTCAACCCCATCCCACCTCATGCCATTTATTTGCATGAGAGGATAAAGTAGGAGACACAAGAGAACAGGGGCCCTGTACTGAAAACCCAAAAATGCCAGCTCTAGCCGCTAGCAGCAGAAGGCACATCTTTGACCTAATTACCTGGGCCCCAGGGCTCCCCAGGAACCACTCCAGTAACCTGGCCCGGCTGGAGAGTTCAAAAGTCCTCACTGTCTTTTCCCATCTGACAAGATAAGGGCTGGCAATCACGGCGGCCCTCCCTGCCTCTACCTGACCTCAGTGCAGCCTTCTTGGCTAGGAGGTACAGTGGATCTTTTGTTCTTAGTTTTCTATTTCCTAAGCAAGAACTGACTCACAGCTGGAGATAAGACTCTTGGAACACACACACACACACACACACACACACACACACACACCACACACACACACACACACACACACCACACACACACACACACACACACACACACACACCACACACACACACACACACACCACACACACACACACACACCACACCACACAGAAATTAAGTCCAACCATTTTTATCAAGGATGAGTGCCTTAATGTGTCAAATGATAAAAAGAAAAATCAGGCTCAGATGGAAAAATTAAACACTTTGGATCCGTAGGGCTCACTGTGACCTAACTTAGTCTAATCTGTGAGCCCCAGGTTCCAAATAGAAACCCTATTTCAACAGTCTCTCTCTCAGATTAAGACTATCTTATGTTGGGCAGTGTGGGCTCATGCCTTTAATCCTAGCGCTGGGGAGGCAGAAGCAGATGGAGCTCTGTGAGTTCAAGGCCAGCCTGTTCTACCAAGCTAGTTCCAGGACAGCCAGGGCTATGCAAGGAAACCCTGTATTGAAAAACCAAACCAAACCAAAATAACAACAACAAGAAGACTGTTTTTTAAACACATGGAGGGGTTAACTGAACTTTTTTGCACACTAAACCCGAGTAACAAGCATGTATGAGTACTGACTGCTCCAACTAAATGATCAGTCAGTCTAAGCTGTTAAATGCACAGCGTGTGAGTGGCCCCTATTCACTCTGTCCCAATGGGAAAGACAGAATGCTTTATATCTGGCCATTGGCACACTGCTAAAAGTGGGGTTTCTATTTCTATATTCCTGAACACCCCCCCCAATATCCTGACTTGTCAAAGTTAAGACAGGGAGCCTTAAGAGTTGAGGGGGACTGGGCAGAGGTGGCACACGCCTTTAATCCCAGCACTTGGGAGGCAGAGGCAGGTGGATTTCTGAGTTTGAGGCCAGCCCGGTCTACAGAGTGAGTTCCAGAACAGCCAGGGCTACACAGAGAAACCCTGTCTCAAAACAAACCAAAATAAATAAATAAATGAATGAATAAATAAAAAGAAAGAAAGAGTTGGGGGTGTGTGGCTTAGTAGTTAGAAGAACATAATAAGGCCCTGGGTTCAGCCCTCCTTCCGTAGCTCCCCAAAATCAAAACAGCCAGACCACTGAGAAACCCCCCGGATTCTGCTTTTCACCCCGTCAACAGTGAGAGCCGCTGCTCCCTAGTTCCTTGGAAACTGGGTGCAGACAGTTCTATGAAGTTGGAAGGGAAGTAACTCATTGAGGAAAACTAATAAGGAAACAGGGCCTTTAAGGAAATAGATTGTTCAGAGGAAATCAAAACAATAATAGAAATCAGACTTCATGGAATATTCTCACACATCAGATCTCCAAGAAGAGGGGGTAGTGGGGGAGCTTTGCAGTCGTCTCTGAGAGAACGTGTGACAATATGTGACAATAAGCAAGAAGCCACGGACTGACAGTCCACATGGCTTTTTCTCCAATAAGATGACTACCCCTCCCCTACAGACATACACTTACACACCAGAGGAAAAAGGCCAAAACCAAGATCAAAATCCCTGTATGTTAACAGCAAGACCATGCCTAGGTGGAACCTCTTCTTATGAACTTAAATGCCTTACACAGGAGCCTAATTCCCATGATCCAATGCACATGAGAAAGACCAGTCTCACGGGGGAAATGTATGGTTTTACAAGATAAGGAAATGTCACCAGATTGGGGCCACACACCAACTGCCCACAAGGCAAGACTATAACTCCTCCTCAACTACTATGAAAGACGGCTATTCCCTTGCAGGTTCTAGGGGTTCCCTGGGGATTCTTTGTAGTGTATTGTTTTTTGCCTTTGGTAAATCCTTTTACCACCTGCCCCACTGGCCTTGCCCATCATTCTACATGGAACTCCCTCAAAACCCATAAAAGGCTTTCTTTGTATGCTATCCATGGGCTGATGTCTATCTTGAAAGCACTAGAGCAAAGGTCCTGGAACTAGGTCTTAAAGAGAGATACAACTGTCTCCCAGTATCCCAAGGAGGTGTGTCTCCAGAGCCCCAGTATCCCCAAATTCACAGATGTTCAAGTCCCCTTATAAGATATAATGTTTGTAGAACCTACATACATCCTCTTGAATGTTTTAACCATCTCTACATTACTGAGTACACCAAGTACATTGTAAGTAGCTGCTCTACCATATAGCACAGCAGGACAGACCATGTCTGCACAGGTGCAACTCAAAACTACAGATATTTTCAAGAGCCAGAGGTGGTGGTAACACGTGTATCCTGAGGTGGTACACAGGTGCATCCTCATGTGGTGCACACCTGCACCCTCAGGTGGTTCACAGGTGCATCCTCATGTGGTGCACTCCTGCACCCTCAGGTGGTTCACAGGTGCATCCTCATGTGGTGCACTCCTGCACCCTCAGGTGGTTCAAAGGTGCATCCTCATGTGGTGCACACCTGCACCCTCAGGTGGTTCACAGGTGCATCCTCATGTGGTGCACACCTGCACCCTCAGGTGGTACCCATCTGCACCATTATGTGTTTTACACATGCACTCTCAGGTGGCACTCACCTGCAGGTGGTACAAAATGACTGCACTCTCTGTACCTGAAGAGGCAGAAGCAGGCAGAAATTTGAGGCCAACTTAGGCTACATGGGAGAATCTAATCTTAGTGTCAAGAAACGCAACCAACCAACTTCCTCTTCAAACTCAATCAATCAATCAATCAATCAATCAATCACCTTTTCCCCTCTGCAGTTGGCTGAATCCTTGGAGGCAGATGCTGAGGTGATGGGGGCCAGCTGCACTTTTGGTGTTACTAGTGATAGAGGCTATTCAGGGATCAGCTATAGCTGCTGTGCATTTCCCTCTTATTCAGAAAATGAGGAATGCATATAGGGGAAGTAGAAAACAGAACTTTATCAGCCCAACACCACAGGGCAAGAGTATTTGAGAACTAACGTTAAGGTGGGTGATGGTGAGGTCAGGCACCAGTAAATGGAGAGAGAGGAGATGAGGGTCAGGGGTGACCATCAGGTTTAGAGAGGGGTCTATTCATTGTAAGGCGGGGTCTAAGAGTACTAGGGTCCAATGGCAAGTGTCAGCAAACCAGGCTTCCCATCACCGAGCTCCTTGAAGGTAGCACACACAGAGGGAGCATGCTTGACACAGGCTGTGGGACCCCCATCTATTCTTGAGACCTGACAGAATGCTTACGATAAGAACATACAACATGGGCTGGGGAGATGGTTCAGTGGTTAAGAGCACTGACTGCTCCTCCGAAGGTCCCGAGTTCAAATCCCAGCTCATGATGGCTCACAAACCATCCATAATGAGATCTGACTCCCTCTTCTGCAGTGTCTGAAGACAGTTACAGCGTGCTTACATATAATGATATAAAAAAGAACATAGAACACACACACACACAAAACACAAGACTGAAGCCCTTGGATACCTTGTAACATTATTGTTACAGAAACAGAAAGCTGGGAGACTGTTCTCTTTCTAATGCCACCAGAGAAGCCGGGATAAATTCTGAGCTGGGAGAGCAGCTGTCCAAAACCAAGATCTTACAAAAGGGAAGCTATTCTGATTATTTTTTTTTGAATGGTGCTGGAGTGCAGCCGGTGGTACCAGACTTGCTAAGCACTCCCTGTGCCACTGAGCAGCGCCCGGCCATAGATGATCTACTAAATAGTTACAAGTGCTGGTGTTGGCCTTTCAGGGTAAATGTCAGCCTTGTAATAGCTTCAGGGTTTGGCCAAAGTAGACCTTGTCTGTAGTAATAAACACCTACAAATATCCAGGGTTTCACTAGAAACTAGCCTCTTCCTTGTTACCAAGGTCTCTAGTGGTGACAGGTTCGTCAACAGGCTGTTTCAGGATCTGCAGTTAGGGCTGCAGAGATGACTCAGCAGCTGAGAGTTGGGTATCCAGCGCCCACATCAGGTGGCTCACAACTATTTGTAACTCCAGCTCCAGGGAATCCTAAACATCTTTTTGTTCTCTTTGGGCATTCCACACACTTATATTGTGCACACAAATAAAAAAAAAAGTTCAGGCTGGTGAGATGGCTCAGAGGGTAAGAGCACTGACTGCTCTTCCGAAGGTCCAGAGTTCAAATCCCAGCAACCACCTGGTGGCTCACAACCATCTCTAATGAGACCTGATGCCCTCTTCTGGTGCATCTGAAGTCAGCTACAGTGTACAGTGTATTCATTATAGATAACTATAATAAATAAATCTTTAAAATTTTTTTCAAAATCATTAAAGAATAATTTGTAATTTGTATGAATGTGGTGTGTGTAAAACACCCAGGAGCACACACAGAGGCTGAAGGAGGACGCACAGTGTCCTTTCTGCTTCATGCCTTTGTGACAAGATCTTTTGCTGAACCTGGAGTTAGGCTGGTGGCCAGTGAGCCCCTAAGCACCCCCTTGTCTCTATCTCCCACAGGTCTGGGGTTCTGAGTGCCTGTGACCAGGCCTGGCTTTACGCGCAGGAGCCAGGATCTGAACTCAGGTCTTCATGCTTAGGCAGCAAGCACTCGTTAACCCTGAGCTATTCCTCCTGTCCCAAAGACTTCAGAATTGTGTACAACTATCCTCTCTCTCCTGTCTCAGCCCGGGGCTTCCTCCATGAGGGTTTACTCTACTATTGAGCCACCCCGTCAGAACAAGTATCTTTTTCATACTGTGTTTATTGATTAAGTTACCTCCCGGGAAAGGTTCCAGTTATTCGCTAAGGAATGGTAACCACACTGTGCTGTGCTGTTTAAATCCCCGGACAGGAAGCAGGTATGCAGCAAGACCACAATGAACAGGGGGCCTTGCCTGTGGCTCTTTAGCCTGGATAGAATTTTAAACAGGGGTGGGGAAATGGGAAATGTTTTCTTTTCCTTCAGCCAGCAAGTATTATAGGTTGTTTTCTTCCAATTCTGTTTGGAATCAAGTCATGCCAAAGGATTAGAGCAGGCTGGTTTGGAAATAGGTAATTTTTTTTTTTTAACTGAAGCAAGTCTGTCACAAAAAAAAAAAGCCATGAGCTCCTGGGACTTGTCAGGTGGCAAGGGAGGGAGTCATAGATCATAGATTCTCCAGTGTTTTGATTTACTGAGTCACTTCCGCCTCACATGTAACACCATGGAGACCTCACCCAGGTACATGCTGGATTTCAATAAACAATGATGATGACGTTATGATCAGACGCAAGGATGTTCCCATGCCTCCCTTCTCCAAGGCAAAATGATACTGCCTAGAGAATGAACATCTGTAAACCTCAGCCCTTGAAGAATGAAAAAAGGACCCCAGAACCACAGCTCTTGTCCTTGAGCTTTCAAGTGTTGGTGAGGGCAGATGGTGTGTTGAGCTGTAAAGAGAGCAAAAAGCAGCCCCTGTTCCCTCAACCAGTCTGAGCATCAGGACAAGATAGATGGAAAATAAGGCTTCCCAGGACAAGCACAGATGGGAATAGAGGAAACTGGAGGAGCTAAAGGGAAGGCTGCAGGAGGAACTGAGAAACCTGGCAAAGGGCTTCTTCTCTCCTGCAGTGAGGCTGCCCATGGTCCTCGCCACCCACACATCTCCTGCTGCTGAGAGGTAGGATACCTTGTTATTTGGGAGCCTTTACAAATCCCCCAACTCCCAGAGTTAAGTCTTTGTTTCAAGAGAAAAGCAGGAACCATCCAGGAAGACCAGCTTCCCTCCCCACCCCCCTCTTTTTTCATTTTGGTGGCTACTTTTCTAACCCTGTGATCTGACACACAGTTTCCCTTATGTCCCTGTCTCATAAGATGTCAGAGCATCCAAGTTTGGTGACCCTGTTCCTCCCTCTCTGTAAAAGATACGCAGTGAGGTCTGTGAGTGTACTCGGGTTTCTACATCCTTTTGTAGTATTTTTGCCATCTGTAAAGAATCAAGATCTCACTGTTTAACCTGCTTTGTAAAGTCGCTGCCCTGCAGCTGGCTGGCCTTGACTCTGAAAGCCAGTCATCTAGAGTACAGAATCAGAGGCAAGAGTTCTGTGAGTTTGAGACCAGTCTGGACTATATAGCCATTTCTAAGCTAAGCTGGGCCTTATAGGGAGGCCCTGTATGTCTGTGAGTCTTTCTCTCTCTGTTTCCAAATCCTTCTCTCTGTATCTTATTCTTTGTCTTCCTGTCTCTCATTCTCATTGTCTGCCTCTCATTCTCTGTCTCTGTGTCTGTCTCCAAATCTGTGTCTCCAAGTCTCTTGCCTTAGCATCTCTCTATGTCTCTGTCTCTTTCTTACATAGACACAGACACACACCCTCATACTGTCTAGTATATTACCGAGAACCAGAATGTTCTAACAGCATATAGAGAGAAACTGAAGGGGAGTGGTCTGGGAGCCAAAACTGCCCCTCCAAAACCTGAGTGAATCCAGCCCAGATAGGCAGAGTCTGCACTCACCCGGAGGACCTAAGCCTGGACTCCTTCCTCGCCCTCCAATTTGATTCAAAAAACCCCCGAGAAGCCCTGTCCAGCACAGACACTCCAGAATTCCCAGTACCTCATCTCCTGTAGGAGCAGCAACAGAATGAGGGCACCCTTCCCGCCACCCCCCACCCCCCGCCCCGCGTTCACAAATGTCACTTGTTTGCGGACTCCCACGCACCTCGGGAGCACTCCACTGGGCACCTGTGGCCTTTTTCGGGAGGAACCTCTGGCTGCTGGGCTCGTGGGTAGGAACAGGCCCGGCACGGGGGACTATGGCCCAGGGAGCAGAGACCCGGGGTAGGTGATGGGGTGTGAGAGGGAGAGGGATTCACGGGAACGCGCGGGGAGTTGGTGACTTGGGGCTCAGGAGGAACTGGGGAGCAGAGGAGAAATGGAGACGAGCAGAGTATTCTGAAAGAAGGGTGACCCGGGCGCAGGGGTACGTGGTCGGCACTCGCCTGATGAGGGCTCCCGCGTAGTCCCTGGCGGTCTCCATTGGTGCGGGTCCTCCTGTCCCAAAGCCGCGTCTCTTAAATCACTGCCCTATCAGCCACGCCCCGCGACGACTTGACCCGACCTTGGCGACAGGCTGCGCTCCTGCGAGCAGCGAATAGTTCTGGCTCCCTGGCCTGGGTCCCGGGGCCACGCCCCTTCGTGCGCAAACGGTACCGAGGGCCCAAAACCCCAGGATTTGGTGATGTTGGTGGCTCTTGTCAGTTTGTTTTTCTCTTCTGGAGACTGGGGTGACTGGTGACATCATCAATGTCAGCGATATGGCTTGGCAGTAGAGAAGCAGGTGTGCGTGGGGCGAGCGGAGTGTCCTAACAGGCTGTCTGCATGCTGGAGTCTCCAAAGCCCGACCCAGGGCTGGGCGGCTGGCCAGCGAGTTCCCGGGGGACAGGAGGAAGTTGCTGGGGACACGCGTAACCGCAGCACTTCGGGTTCTCAGAGGTGCCAGGGCTTCCCTGTGGGTAGGTAAGTAGAGAGTCGCGTCGAGGGAGTGGAGGAAGCATAATGCTGCCACCCATTAATAACTGGACTTGTAGGTTAGGCAGTTTCTGAGACACAGAAGGAAAGCACAAGATTTAGAGAAGGTTTTCGTGAACAGCAGCTGCCCTACACCGAGTTGGCGAGCATTCACCACAGCTCGCTACAAAATTGGATGACTTTCTTCGCAAGCTACAAGGTCTGGAATTAGGAGTTGCTAGTTTTCTGCTCACTATCACTGTCCAAGAACTTGTTACTGTGTTCCAGGCTCGGTCACCAGCCCTCTTCTCTGGTACATCTCACAGGAGCAAAAGACTGCTCCTTCTTCGGGGTCATCGGTGTCCACACACCTCACCTGACCTTCAGGGAAGTAGAAGCTAAAAGCAGTTTCCCAGTGAACGCCCTGCAAGAGGCTCACAAAGCTGCCTTTCCTGCCCACAGCTATGGGGCTGGACAAAGTCACCTGGGCTCATTAGCGGACCCTCCTACTGACACCTCTCAGAGGAGGTGAGAAAATGGGACCAATCCATTCAAACCACCTGTTAGAAAATGTCTCACTGTAGAGAAACTTTTTTTTTTTCCGAGACAGGGTTTCCCTGTATAGCCCTGGCTGTCCTGGAACTCACATGTCCAGATGCACAGGGTATCGGAGTGACCATCTGCATAGCCAGGCTCAGAGCCCCCAGCGCTCTGATGGATTCGCTTGTTTATTTAAACACCTTTGATTTAAATCCTTAGTCTCCCCACCCCTCTAGCCCAGTCTGGCCTCCAAGCTCACAGATAGAGAACTGCTAATCTCTTCCTCTTGAGTGACGTCCTTAAACGTTTGTGTCTCTCCTCCCAGCAAATTTGCATTTCTAAAAAAAAAAAAGTGTCTCAGGGCTGGAATAATGTTAAGTTTGGATCCCGTATAAAGCTGGGGGAAAGGCTAAGCATAATGGCTCATACCTTTAATCCCAGCACTTATGAGACAGAGGCAGGAAGATCTCTATGAGTTCTAGGTTAGCCAGGTCTACATAGTAAGTTCCAGGACAGCCAGGGCTACCTAGAGAGATCCTATCTCAAAACCAAAACAGAACAAAACAAAACAGAAGCTAGGAAGCCTTGGAACCTGTAACTTCAGTGTGGTGGGAACCCAGCTGTAAAGTCAAGAGGGCTTGCTGGCCATCAACCTAGCTCTAGAAAAGGATAGTGCAGGATACTCCCCTTCTGCTCCCTAGTCACACACATTCACTATACATACATAACACACTTATTTGCATATCAGACACGGATGGAGGAGGGTCCTATCTTTAGTGCTGAACAATTTAATTTGCTACTGATGACATCACCTTCAGTACTCACTGACGGACAGTTCCAATCTGATTGTCATACAGATGGCCCTGCTTACAATAAGTGGGTCACAGAACAAAACCAAGACAGGAATCTGGAAAAAGAGCTGATGAGGGGTTGGGTTGTGGTTGGCAGATGTAAGAGGAAGACAGGAGAGGGTGGGGAATAGAGAGTAACCAGAATGTATTATAGAAAGTTTGGAGGTCTCAAAAAACCGATAGCCAGTATTCTATGCCCTAACCATTCAGGTTAGTTGATTTGAATACTTAAGGCACTAGCCACATACTGGGGTGAGAGTCTGGAGAGTACAGGTCAAGGTCAAGGTCATGGGAATTCTCATCTCTAAGACAAAGGGAGCCCCTTGACTCAGAAGTCATGCAGACTTGAAAGCAAATGAATGGATGAGATACAATGTAACATCTGAATGCACATTGTAAAAGAACAAAGCAAGAATTCAGTCCCCGGGGCAGAGAAGCGGTGAAGTGATGCTGAGGCTGAAGGACTGGAAGAGGAGGGAGAAAGTGGGGAGGAGGAGGAGTTGAAGATGGGGGAGGCTGCAAGGCCTTTCTATGTTGCTTTTAGGAACAGCAAATGCCCCATGGGACATCAGTTGCCTAGAAGGCTGTCCAGGGGCAGGTAGGTATAGATCCTGGGAGAGCAATGTAAAGCCTGCAGACATGGGGTTTAACCTGTTCAGATCTGAAACCAATGGAGTGGAAGCAAGGAGACTGGCCTAGGTAGGGGAAGGAACTTCAGTGAGCCAAATAAAGATGCCAAGTGTCATCCAGTGGGCATGGGCAAGAGGGGAGGCTGGGGCATTTTAAGGTCATGATGATAACAAAGGGGACCAGCTGGAGAGTTCCCTGGTATTTTTCGTTGGGTTGCTGGAGAGACAGAACCACACCCTGACAGAAGAGAGACAGTAGGAAGGTCAGTTTGGGGCTGGAGTAGCGATTAAGCTGAATCTACTTCTGTAGGAGGTGTCCCTCCAACCCCCCTACCCCCACTGTGTGGCCTGTGGCTTAGGGGAGGTAAACAAAGTGGCAGATAAATAAAAGCCAGCGGTTTCTCAGTGGGAATTACGGGGAGCATAGGTGCTTGCGAATCAGAGAAAGCTTAGTAGGTGTCTTCTCAAATCTGTGTGTGTGCTTTGGAAACCAACCGAATAAAACAATGAATTCTGAGTCTGACTCCTGCCTTGCTACCTTGAATCCCATGGCTAAATGCATTGGTTAATTAGGTTTTGTTGTGGCGGTTGTTTTGGGGGAGGGCTCAATTTGACATTGGGGTCATCTGGGAAGAGAGAATCTAGACTGAGAAAAGTCTCCGTTAGATTGGCCTGTGGGCACATCTTGATTAATGTTCTTGATTAATGATTGGTGTGGGCAGCACATCCCTAGACAGGTGGTCCTGGGTTGTATAAGAACACAAACGATATTTGTAGTTTTAGGGCTGGAGAGATGGCTCAGTGATTAAGAGCACTCATCGGCTGCTCTAACTTGAGGTCCTGAATTCAATTCCCAGCAACCACATGGTGGCTCACAACCATCTGTACTGGGATCTGGTGCCTTCTTCTCGCCTGCAGGCATACATGCAGATAGAGCAGTCATACATAAATAATAACTCTATAAGAAGAAAGCAAGCAAACCAGCATGGTTCTCCTCCATAGCTTTGCCTTCAGCTCCTGCCCCGACTTCCCTTCATGTTGGAACATGAACTGAAATAAGCCCTTTCCTCCCCATGCTGCTTTTGGTCATGATATTTCTCACAGCAATTGAAAGTAAGTTGAGATACAAGGAGAACGCTTTCTATTTTTCAGTGTACTTTCACTTATTCCTTCACTCCTTCACCTATTCATTCATTCTTTTCTTCTCTTTCTTTTTAATTTTTTTTTTTTTGAACACGGTATCTCTGTGTAGTCCTGGTTGTCCTGAAACTCATTCTGTAGACCTGGCTGGCCTTGAACTCAGAGATCTGCTTGCCTCTGCCTCCAGAGTGCAGGGATTGCACCCCCCCCCACCCCCAACCCCAGCTTCGTTCTTTATTTCTAACCTTCTGTGATGAGGGTGAACATAATCAAAATATATTACACACATGTGTGAAAGTATCACCGTGAAAACCATTCTTTCGTATATCGTTAGCGTAAGGTAATAAAAATGACTACTAACCCCTGATGGTATGGGCTCCTTACTAGTTCTCAGTGGGTCTCAGTGTGGTCTGGGTGAGATATGGTCTGAAGTACAATGAAGATAGTTTAGCACCAGCACAACTTAGATCATGGTATAGCGTGTCAGAAGCCAAGCTCTAGAAAAGATAAATTTAAACATAGCTGGGCACATAACCAAGGCTGCCCTATCAGCATTGTCAAAAAGATAGTTTCAATCTATCCTATTATTTGTCATCTCCCCAGCCCTCCTAAAATTTTGAAAAAAAGAGAGAAAGAAAGAAAGAAAGAAAGAGAGAGAGAGAGAGAGAGAAAGAAAGAAAGAAAGAAAGAAAGAAAGAAAGAAAGAAAGAAAGAAAGAAAGAAAGAAATGGGGCCAGAGAGATGGCTCGGTGGTTAAGAGCAAGGACTGCTCTTCCAGAGGTTCTAAGTGCAATTCCCAGTAACCACAGAGTGGCTCATAACCATCTGGAATGGGATCCAATGCCCTCTTCTAGTGTGTCTGAAGACAGCAGTAGTGTACTCATATACATAAAATAAAAAATAATTTGAAAAGAGATTTATCTTACATGTATGTACATTTTGGCTTACATATGTGTATGTATGCCACACTTGTGCCTGGTGCCAGTGGAGGCCAGAGGAGCTGGGGTTAGAGTCTTATTCAGTTGTTCAGGTTGCCCTCAAACCTATGATTCTCCTGCCTCAGCCTCTCCAAAGCTGGGATTGCCGATGTGTAATAGGATACTCTCTTCTGTGGCTGACTGCTTGTTCCCCATCTAGAGACTCATTCACATTGATACACTGTTACTATTATTGTTATTTTTCTTGCCAAGTAAAATTCCATTGTGGGGGCTGGAGAGATGGCTCAGAGGTTGAGAGTAGTGACTGTTCTTCCAGAGGTCCTGAGTTCAAATCCCAGCAACCGCATGGTGGCTCACAACCATCTGTAATGAGTTCTGATGTCCTCTTCTGGTGTGTCTGAAGACAGCTACAGTGTACTTACATATAATAAATAAATAAATCTTTAAAAAAAATTTCCATTGTGGGACACACCAAATATATCTATACATTCTACTGTTATGGCCTCGTTGGGATGGCTAAGGCACACTTGCAAAAACCATGTGTGTGTGTGTGTGTGTGTGTGTGTGTGTGTGTGTGTGTGTTTGTGTGTGTATACGCTATTTCCTCTTTTACAGAGTGTTCTGGGAATGTGGACACATGTTCTATTCAATTCTGTTATGTAAGGACTCCCTGCTAGGTACTGTGACACTGACCAAAGAGGCAGACAGATCAATGTAGTGTGGGGGGAGGGGGAGCTTATGCATCACAGAAGCATGGGCCTGACCAGCAGCAAGATCATGTGGACTCCTGGATTTTGGATCAGAAAGTGTCTTAGCCACTATTCTATTACTATGAAGAGACATCAAGACTGAAGCAACTTATAAAAGAAAGCATTTTAATGGGGGCTTGCTTACAGCTTCAGAGGTGAGTCCATGGCCATCACAGTGGGGCACATGGCTGCAGGCAGGCATGGGGATGGAGCAGTAGCCAAGAGCTTACACCCTGATTCGCAAGGTAGAGGCAGAAAGAGTGAGACTTGGCCTGTTGTGGGCTTTAGAAACCTCATAGTTCACCCCCACTGACACGCCTTCTCCACCAAAGCCACTACACTTAATCCTTCCTAAAACAGTTCCATCAACTAGGGTCCTAGCATTCACATCTATGGGCTTATGAGGCCATTGTCACTCAGACCACCACAGGAAGAAAGGTGTAATTATGACTTAGGTAAGTGACCGTCCTGGTTTCAGTGTATCTAACTTACCTTAAGATACCACTGAAGAGTTGGGTGCATCTGTGAGCCTGGGATGAGGTAGAAAACTCCAGATATGATGCTAAAGGGTTTTTTTCTATGTACAGTTCTCTGGGATCGTGTGGGAGAAAGCAGCCAGGGTGACTCCAGGCTGTCTTGAAGGTCACACCTCAAGATGGCTACAGTTGTGTCCAGGCAACTGCCCCCTCACATCTGAGTGGCACAAGACTGAGAATCTCAGGAATACAGCTTGGGTGGAGAAGTCTCGTCCCTTGGGAGCAAGTATGGGAGGAAGAGTTGGGGGCTGGCCACTTGCAGCTTGAGGAGGCTTGGTTTGGGTTCGGGTGCCTCTGAGACCAAGTCACGGCCTACACACGATGCCTTGGTTCTGAGCAAGTGACGGCCAAACCTTGAAGAAGTGCATCTCTGAGAGATGGAGGAGAGAAATCTGGGGGTACTGGGGTTTTGCTGATACCCAATGCAGGTGTTTATAGCCAGAAAGGTCAGAGCTGTGGCTAGAGTACTGACCAATTACACTTTAGGTCCCAAGGTAGATGAGCCCTTCACACCTTTCTTTGGAATTATATCCTATAATAGGCTTTCTCTGGGTCACAAATAGCAGCTCTCAGTTCCACTACGGAATGGACAATACTGGAAGTGGGGGCACCGTCAGGTCTAGAGTTACTAGAGCTGAGTGGCTTTCTATTTGCTAAGCTCAAGTCCTCTACTCTTCCCCAGGCCAGCTTCACACTGAAGAATGTGAAGAGAGCCGTCTCCACTGTCCTATCTGAATGAGAGCCCTGTGTGTGTGTGTGTGTGTGTGTGTGTGTGTTTGTGTGGGTAAATGTGGGTGAGTGAGACTGGGGGAGGCTTGGTGGGAAGGTGGGGGATGGTCAGACACTTGTGCAAGGGGTGCTTGCTCTATGCAGCTATTTCTTTAACTAGATTAGAAGCAAATATGCCATGGATTCTGGAATGGGGGTTAATATCTTCCCAATTTTGTGTATCTGTTGCTTTAAAACTTCATCTATGGGAAGCCAGGTATGGTAGCGTATGCTTTTAATTCCAGCATTCAGGAGGCAGAGGCAGGTGGATCTCTGTGAGTTCGAGGTCAGCCTGGTCTACACAGTAAGTTCCAGGACAGCCAGGGCTACACAGTGAGACCCTGTGTCAAAAGCAAACAAATACAAACGCAACAGCAACAAAAACCTTCATATTGGGACTGGGAATACAGCTCAGTGGTAGAGAGAGGACTTGCCGAGTGGCTATGAGGCAAGAAACATAAACTATAAGCCAAACCAAAACCATAAATAAAGTAAACCCGAAACCCAGTATTAAACTGTTACAGGCCCTGAATGTTTGTATGACCTGAAACTTTTTGGGTTTCAAGGTCATATACATCCAACAGAGGCCATGGCCTCTCTTGCCTAAAGGGCTCACATGACCCTTCCCCCACCCCTCAGCAGTGTGCCAACACCCAGAAGTCCCTGGAGCTCCGGCTGAAAGCCTGCTCTGCTGGAAGAAGGGTGATCCAGGCAGCTGGCAGACCCTCAGCCAGCTCTATTAATAACCCTGAGTGCTGGCGTCTCGTTGCCTGGCGCCTCTCTGCTTGTCTCTGTTGCTGGGTTTGGGTTTTTGTTTTCCTTCCAAGTATAGGAACAACCATGATGTTCTTTGCTGCTGAGTTCAGTGTAAGGTGTTTTTGTTTTGTTCTGTTTCTGACATGTCCAGAGAAGTCTCTGTGTCAGCGTTATGGATGGGGATTCCAAGTCTTCCTTAACTGAGTAGAAGGCAAAGTGCGCCGGCACCTAGCTCTGGTTTTCTCGTGATTGGTTTTTTGAAGAGATTCCTCCTCCTCCTCCTCCTCCTCCTCCTCCTCCTCCTCCTCCTCCTCCTCCTCCTCCTCCTCCTCCTCTGTCATCATTGCTGCTGCTGCTGCTGCTGCTGCTGCTGCTGCTGCTGCTGCTGCTGCTGCTGCTGCTGCTGCTGCTACTACTACTACTACTACTACTACTACTACTACTACTACTACTACTACATATATGCATGATCTATCTGTATGTATGCTGCATACCAGAAGAGGGCATCAGATTCCATTACAGATGGTTTCGAGCCACCATGTGGTTGCTGCGAATTGAACTCAGGGCCTCTGGAACAGCAGACAGTGCTCTGAATGGTAAGCCATTTCTCCAGCCCTAAGAGATTTCTTCTTGGAGGCAGGATCTATTATGGCCCAGGCTGCCCTGAACTTCCTACCTCCACCTCCCAAGTGCTGGAATTACAAGCATGAGTCACCAAGCCTGGCTGGAGGAGATTTTATTCAGTTCGTGCAGCAGAAGCACTGTGCTCTTGAGTGTCACCTTCGTGAAGACATCATGGATAAAGCAAGAATCCTCTGGACCGTGTTCAGCAGTGGCTCTGGGCTCTTTCCTGCTCACTCACGCAGTTCAGTTGTTCTCCTTCTTGGTGGATGACACATATACACAGTGCAGGTTCGTTTGTTTGTTTATACAACTGGCAGTGCGAAGCACATTCTGCGATGTACTTTGCAACAATGTAACAACATGTAGCTCTTTCTCGAGGACGTAGGAACTTAACTCCGCCTCTTAAATTACTAAATACTATTTTCGTAGTATATGTACAACATAGGGCACTCAACAACTCTTGTTGAACATTGGAGATTTCCCTTTGGTCCATAGTCTAAGTAGTGCTGTGTATTGAACATTGTGTGCTTGTGTGTTTCTGTATGTGTGCTGTGTGATGTTGGTTTGGAATGTTTTTTGGAACCTTTAGGGGGTGGAGCCTCACTGGAGGAAGTCACCGGGGTCAGACCTGAGCCTTGATAGTCTGGCCCTGCTTCCTTTCTGCTCTCTGTTCTCTGACTTGAGGCAGTATGACCAGCTACCCCTGCTTCTGGCACTATGTCTTCCTCCCACAACACTCTATTCCTCAGCCAAAGGCCACACTCTCTTAAGTTGCATCTTGTTAGATGTTTGGTCGCAGCAGAGAGCAAAGCAATTAATACAATATTTAGCTACAACCCAAGTTATCGAGGAAACAAAAGTCAAAACCACAGCAAGGTACAATTCCACTCACTGGGACTGCACTTCTTTTATTTTTTAATTTTTTAAGCCAGAAAGTACAAATGCTGGTGGATATGTGAAGAAACTGGAACCCCAAATCACACTGCTGATGAGAAGGGAGGTGACATAGTTCCCTGGAGCAGGGTGTGTCTGTTCTTCAAAATAGGTGTGGCTGAGATGGGGTGGAGCTCAGTGGTAGCCTGTCATGTGTGAGGCTCTGGGTTCAAGCCCCACATCTCTAAAAACATTTCAGCAGCCGGGTGTGGTGGCACACGCCTTTAATCCCAGCACTCGGGAGGCAGAGACAGGTGGATTTCTGAGTTCAAGGCCAGCCTGGTCTACAAAGTGAGTTCCAGGACCGCCAGGGCTGTACAGAGAAACCCTGTCTCGAAAAAACCAAAAAAAAAAAAAAAAAAAAGCATTTCAGCAGACACTCAGACAAATACATGTGTACTCATGTTCATTGTTTAATGTTTACATATTCACAACAGCCAAGAGGCAGAAGCAACTCACATGTCCACCAAGAGAATACATGAGCAAAATGTGCTGTGTAAACACAGTAGTTAACCCTTAAAAGGCAACAGCAGGGGCTGGAAGGGTGACTCAGTGGTTATGTGTACACTGTTCCTGTAAAGGATTAGGTTCAGGATTTAGACCTCTTACTGGGTGACTCACAACCACCTGCAACTCCAGTTCCAGGGGAGCTGATAGTCTCTGGGCTCTGAAGGCACCCACACTTATGAGTGTGTATGTGTGTATGTGTGTGTGTGAGAGAGAGAGAGATTGAGAGAGAGAGGTATATGTATGAGATGTGTGTGCACACATGTGTACATGCACATGTACACATATGTGTACACATGTGAGTGTATATGAATGTGTACATGTGCATGTGGGTGTAAGAGGGTTGTGTGTGCATGTGTGTATATATGTATATATGAGAGAGAGATATGTTTGCTTGTGTGTTTCTGTATGTGTGTGCATGTTTGAGAGAGATGTATATGTGCATGTTTATGTATATATATATATGAGGGAGAGATGTGTGTGTGTGTTTGTGTGTGCATGCATGTATATGTGTATGTGAGAGAGATGTACATGTGTGCATATACGTGTATGTACTTATATGTGAGGGAGAGATATGTGTGTGTTTGTGTGTGTGAGAGATGTGTGTGTATGTGCATGAGTGTGTATGTATGTGTACATGTGTGCATATATGTGTGTGTGTGTGTATGTGTGTGCACAGTTTTAAAGAAGCAAACCAACAAACGGATCTAAACTTTCTATAGAAAAGAACCAAGCCAGGCAGTTTTGAAAAAGGTCAGAGTGTAAGGACTCACTCCACCTTATTTCAGGCTCTAGCAGTAGAGCCTGTGTGGTACTGGTGAGATGAACAGATGTGGGTCAAAAGAAAGCGGTGAGTTCAGAGGTAGGGCCACACATTGACTTTCCGTAAAGACAGGGAGGGCAGGGATCAGGCTTTGTAGCAAGGGGCTCTGGAACAAAGCCTCCTGTCTGAAAATGAACTTTGACCCATCCATACCTTGTATAAAATGAATTTTTGTATTTTACATTTTTAATTTTGAATTTTATTTTTTTGGGGGGAGGCCTGGAGGTAGGACTCACACACGTGCCACAGTGTGGAGGTCAGAGGACAACTTGTAGTTCCTGGTGGTGGAACTCAGGTCATCAGACCTTGTGGCAAGTTACCTGCTGAGCCGTCTTGCATGCTGCCGATATGCAACTTGATTTGCATTGACTTGTGAATTTAAACGCACGCTTAAGTGAGTGACCCCTTCGGTTTGCTTCTGTATTTGAGACTAAGTCTATGTGCATGTGGCTGGCCTCAAGCTTGATATCTACCCTTGAACATACAGCAGAGTTGTTTGTTTATGACAAAGCCTTACTATGTAGCCTTACTATGTAGCTGAGACAAGAGGACTGGCTTCACTCAGTCCTCTTGCCTCAGCCTCCTGAAGGGTGTGGGCTTACAGGCTCACACCCACACAGCTGCCTGCTCTTTCATCTACTGCTTCAGTGCCAGCACCGGAAGTCAGGTCTCGCATGTTAGCCAAGCGCTAACTCCTGAGACTCCTCAAAGAATCCTGATCTGCCATATACGGCATTAGATCTAAGACGGCTCCATCAGTGAGACAGCAAAAAGGAACCGAAGCCAGCTTCCCCGTCATTATGGAAGTCCTCACGTGTGAGGATGCGCCGTCCATCAGGCAGGGCTTTCATTGGAGCGCAGTGATGGTGTGGCGAGATACGATTGGCCGAGGATTCATGGGCTTGGGATTGGCTCAAATACTGTATGTAGGCTTATGTGCTGTGCATTAAACTCAGATCTGCACCCTGATGCTGGTCTCCAGAGTCTGATTTCCCGGGATTTGTCACGTGACTCTGTTGCTTCTCAGCACTCCACCCCCAATCCTCTGTCCTGTTCCCACAGGAATGCAAATTGGACCAAAGTTTCTCCGTTTCTTACAAAGTTAAGCACTCATTCAACCATAACTCAGCAATCCCGCTTTCTGGTATTTAAGTAAAACATAAACTCAGCTTTCCTCAAAATCCTCTAAGTGAGGATGCATTCATGATGGCTCCAAACTGGAAGAGATAGACAGCTTAGCATATCTAGAAAACAGAACACTTGGCAGTAAACAGGAGTTGTTGACCTGTGGGACTCCACAGATTACCCTCGGATGTATTACCGCACATGCAGGAAGCCAGGACTCAAACGACTACGTGCTGTGTAATTCCACTTATGTGAGGTTCTGGAACATCTAGGGACAGATCAGTGGCCCTGGGGCTGGAGGGAGGTTAACTCCCAGGGGCATACGAGGGATCTGGGAACGAGGAGCTTGTTGTATATTTCATTTGTAAGTAGTAGTTGTACAATGGTGTTGTCGAGATCTGAAGGGATATGAGTTAAAAGGGGTGAACATGATGTAAATACAACTTTACAACTGTATTTATTTGTGTGTGTGTGTGTGTGTGTGTGTGTCTGTCTGTCTGTCTGTCTGTCTGTGCTTGCCACCGTATGTATGCTGAGGTCAGAGGACTAGTTTTTTCCGGAGTTTCTTCTATCCTCCTGCCTTTACACGGTTCTGGGAATTCAATTCAGGTCGCAGGCGTGTGAGGCAGGCACTGTTACCCGCTGAGTCTACTTGCTGGCCCCAGCCATAGTTTCTTTGTTTGGGAAGATCTTAGTGCAGAATGATAGAACCAGTTAGGGACACTCTTGGCAGACTAAAACCAATAGAATTAAACATGCAGTTATCCAGTTGCCCAGGGACTCCAACACTCACAGGTATTTAGCCAAAAGAATGCAACATCTGATCACAAAAAGCCAGGTTCATAGAGAACAGACACCAAACACTGATGACTTAAGCAAATGCTGGTGAGTTTACACATTCAATCCCATACTAAAGCGGGGCAAGTGGCTGATCTATGCTGCAATATAGCCGGGTCTCAAACACTGGGCAGAGCAACAGTCAGCCACAGAGCACAGAGACTGTGAAGGGTCAGGGCGCAGTAGGCGACCTGGGAGGAGAGCATTTGCCTGAGGAGGAGCCTGGGAAGTGACAGGGCACGGAGGACTACAGTATAGTTCCCCAAACTCCTGAGCAAAAGCGTGTGCCACCGACATCTGGATGACGGCCAAGCCTGGGTGGGGGGAACTGAGGGGACCGTGACACAGGACACCTTCTAGGATAACGGAATGGTTTGTACTTAGTTTGGAGCAATCAAAACTCTGAAGATAAACAATACAAAACTCTCGCAAGCCTCTGAGTCAAACACATAACAGTGTAGATAGCTTTTGGTTCAGATAATCTCCATCCTAACATGACAGAGTGTAAAATATAAAACATACAGCTGCAAAAGGCACAGAGGCAGGTGGATTTCTATGAGTTCGAGGCCAGTTGGTGTGCAGAGTGAGTTCCAAGACAGTTAGGGCTACACAGAAAAACCCTGTCTCCAAAAAACAACCAACCAACCAACCAACCAACCAACCAACCAACCAAAACCTTTTAGTTGGGTAGGAGAGATGGCTCAGTGGTTAGAGTACTGGCTGCTGGTCCAGAGGACCTGGGTTTGATTCCCAGCACTCACCTGGCAGCTCACAGCATCTGTAACTCCAATCCCAGATGACCCAATGACCTCTTCTGGCCTCTGTGAGCCCTAGGTGCACATGTAGTGCTTTTACATACATGTAGGCAAAACACCCATGCATATAAATTAAAAGGAAACAAATCTTTTTTTTTTTAAAAAAGAGTCTTTTACTGTGACAAAAAGAAAATTCCTAACATAAAGCCAACTATCCTAACTTTTTCTTTTCCTACAGTCCTAGGGGTCAGGGGCAGGGCCTCCTCAGACTAGGCAGGTGCTCAGCTGCCTGAGCTACACCCAGCCCCCCAACCATCTTTGGTATTCAGCCTCAATGTACAGTCACATTGTGCACTGTGGCCCAAATCCTTTATGTTCCCAAATGGAATTGTCGAATCCACGAGACAGCAGCTGCCACTTCCATTCCCAGCCTCTGGCTACCACCCCTCCCTCCACTTTCTGTTTCTTTGGATCTGACTGCTCTGAATATCACAGGCTGGCTCGTTTCCCTCAACACGATTCCATCCATTCTCAACTGTGAATCTGTCCTTCATTTTCAGGGCTGAACCGTATGTGGATTTGTTCTTGGGCACACGGAGGTGACTGTGCCAATAAGAAATAAGGGAAGTTCAGATGTCTTTCGTCACCTTTTCCCACTCTTCTGGGCACTGGCCTTGTAGCTGAATGGGATCACTCTGAGAGCACCCGGTTTGACAGTGACCTTGGCCATGCAAAGCCTCATTTTGTCTAAAGGACAAAGTGAAGCGGTGGCTCTAAAGCCTTGTGGGATCCTTACACAACAGTCACTCCTGGCCTGGTTGGCTCCTCAAGTGGCCCTCTGCCCTGTGGGGCGATGGGGCAGCGGGGGCAGAAAGCCCTAGGGAGAGGGTGCTGACTAGACCTGTGACAAGCCCCCAGGGGCAAGTAGGTGCAACACTTGCCTGCAGCCAACACCCTAACCCTTTCTGGGTGTAGGTTGACAGTGTTAAACACAGGGAGGGACACTTAAGTAGCTTGCGGAACTTTCTCTGGCCTGCTATCTGCCCTACTGAGGCCATCTACCCCCTCGCAATCTGTGCTTCACCCCCCCCCCCCCAGCAGCCATAAGTGACAGTTAGTGACAGGGAAACCTGAGGACTTACAAACACCTTCGATGGGCTGCAAGCTTGTGTTCTCTGTTCCACTCTAAAGCAGAAGTAGTTATAACCAGTGTAGCCCCGTAGGTAAGGCTTTTCAGGGTGGTTGGTAACAATGAGTCATTTTCTCAGGCCCTGGACACAGGCCCCAGTGCAGTACCCCCCATCCCCACCTGAGCAAGGCTGTGGGAACCAGCTGGAAAAAAACGAAGCTCAACCCCGAATGCATCTGCTCCAGTTGGCTCAGGAAGCTTCAAGCTCCAATTTCAGTCTTCATTCCCGTACCTTCAGGACCAGGTGGAGACCACACACCTCCCCAAGGCACACTCCCCTCTGTCACACCCGCTGGTTAATCTTCTCCCCCACTCTCCCAGGAACAGGAAACAACACTCAGAGAGGTCCTACACTCACTTGGACACCTGGCTTTCTGCAGGTGGGATCCCTTCCAAAGACACCTGGCTTTCTGCAGCACTTCTGGATTTTCAGGTTTTCTGAAATAAGCCACAAGTCTTTCATTCAAAAAAAAAATAAAATTATTTTCTGTGTGTGGGTGGGTGTTTTGGCTGCATACATGTCTGTGCACTGCACTGTGTGTGAAATACCCAAGGAGACCAAGAGCAGATGTTGGGTCTCCTGGGACTGAAGTCACAGATGGTTGTGAGCTGCTGTGTGGGTGTTGGGAAGAGCAGCCAGGGCTCTGAACTGCTAAGCCTTCTCTCCAGACCAAGCCACAAGTCTTGAACTTCTTACTGTGGCTACTTACCCACTGCCTTTGGCCTGCTTAACGACTGTGATGTCTGCTTCACACCCTGCCACAGTTACATGGCACTTGCCCCCAGACGTGCTCTGCCAGCACCCAGGACAATTTACCTCACTGTGTGCTTGCCCCAAAGCCTGGCGTGGCACTTCCCTTCCCAAGCAAGGCATCGTCTGCCATTACCCTGAACAGCTTTTCACTGTCCGTGATAAGGCAGACACTGCAGTAGGGGTCATGAGGTACCATGAGTTCACAGTGCTGTGCCTGGCACTGTAGCTTTCTCTCAGGCTGGTCGCAGCAAATCCTCTGGTCACTCTGCCACCCTACAACCATCATATCAGCGATTCACTGATTTAAGTTTACTGCACATGTTCTAGATGATTCTGACACACACACACACACACACACACACACACACACACACACACGTATATAGTGCATTGGTGTTTTGTCTGCATCAATGTCTGTGTGAGGATGTCAGGTCTCCTGGAACTGGAATTACAGTTGGTTGTGAGCTGCCTTGTGGGTGCTGGGGTATCGAACCCAAGTTGTCTGGAAGAGCAGCCAGTGCTCTCCACCACTGAGCCATCTTTCCAGTCCATGGTTCTGTGTTATTTATACTTTTTCCTTCTTAGAACTGAATTTCATCCTGTCTAAATGTCATCTACCCTTGGTGATCTAGTGCAAAGGTGATCTTTTATGTAACGCGCTGAGCCTCGGAGTGGAGGCTCTCCTCAGCAGCCCATCTCTCCTCCCTCCAACACTGTGATTTCTTTCTACACCGATGCTAGTTGATAACTTCTGTGGTATGGCTGTGCTTTGTGCTCCCAAAGTTTCCTGTCTTGAGAACCTCAGCCCTCAAGGTGGTGATACTGGGTGAGTGGCCCTTTAAGAGGTGGAGCATAGAGGGAGCTGGTGAGGTCAGTTGGGAAAATGCTCAAGGAAAAGAAGCAAAGCTCACATCTCTCTGGGTTCCAGTCTTGTCAAGTGACCTCTTGGTCCCCTATGTCTTCCCAGTGCATGAGGTAATGAAACCAAGGGGTCCCATTGCCAATATGTGCGCCATGCTGTTTGGACTTTCAACCTCCCAAACTGTAAGCTAAATGAAACTCGTTTTTTAAACCAGGAGCCTGCCTCTCTTTTAAGTATAGCAACAAGAAATCTGATACAATAACCTTTGTGCATCTGTTTGTATGCACGCTGTCTACCTTTGCATAGCACTGTAAGCTCTGCGAAGAGAGGAGTGATGTGTGTTAAAGGTGACGCTGGCACTTAGGTCAGAATCTAATTATAGCTGTAGGCAGATATGGGAGAAACGTCAAGTCTTTCCCAGCGGTGAACGCTCTGAGCAGCAATGACAACCTACCAAACAAGACTGTGCTACAATAGTGACGCGACTATAAGCTGGGGTGACTAAATATTTTCTAATTGAATGTGAGGCCCACCATGGTAGACAAATTGTGTCTGGTACTGTAAGACCATTCAAGAACTCAGAGCTAGGGAGGTTATGGGCCCTAGTGTTGATTTGCTAAATGGTTACGGTATCTGCTTTACGGTATTGCTGTGAATTGGGGAGAAAGGGGGTTTATTTGGTTTATACTTCCATATTGTAGTTCATCAGTCCAGGACAGGAACTCCAACAGGGCAGGAACCTGGAGGCAGGAGCCGATGCAGAGCCCATGGAGGGGTGCTGCTTACTGGCTCGCTTCCCTATGGCTTGCTCAGCCTGCTTTCTTATAGACCCCAGGACCACCAGCCCAGGGATGGCACCACTTACAATGACTTGGGCCCTCCCCCACAATCACTAATTAAGAAAATGCCCTACAGCTGGATCTCAGAGTTGCACTAATCTAGGTGTCCACTGAACAAAATAGTAGTAGTAGGTTCAACTGTGGCACCTATGGGTTCCACAGCTGGGTTGTCAGAGCTATACTAGGTGTGCAGTTTTCCTATGGAGTACACCTTAGATCCGATCACAAAGCAGTCAGTCACCACTGTATCGTTTATGACACTATTGTATATCTATGGACACATCTTGCTGGGATGTTTATTATTGTGGCTCACAGGGTTCACAAGCTGGATAGATAAGACTGTTGATAACGTCTCCCCCTGCAGCCTACATAGCGTGCCTTACTGTTATGAAAATTAGCCGCCAGGGAGGAATTATCCTGGTCAACACCAGGTTGATGTTTCTAAGTCCTGAGACCAAAGTGTATGGTGCCTTCAAGTCATAGGGTTTCACCCTCAAGTTCTGGCAAGCACCCAGGCGCAGTGGCAGTAGCCTGTATTGTTCTGGAGAGCTTCGGGACATCTGTGACCAGCAACTGGAAGGAGATGTCCCACGGCTGGCACTGGGCTTTTTATTTGTCAACCTGTGGCTTTTTGCCCACTTCTTTTCTAAGAACAGGACAGATACTTCCCTTTGCAAAGTGACAAAAACTTCTCTTGTGATAGTGTCCCCTTCCTCCATCCTAGGAGGAAAGTGACTTGTTACAGGAGAGTCAGGCCCAAGTTGTGTATGTGTAGACAAAGCTTCATGGAAACAAACTCTCTCTAGCTCCTAGTTACACTCCATGATACTTTGAAGCTCAGCTTTGTTAAACTGTATACATCACCTAATCTAACTATTTGAGTTTACTTTTCTGTGAATTCCCACACACATAAACATGGCTAAAATGCCACATCTTTCCTCCTGTTAATGCTTAGTGTATGATTTGTAGGCTTGAATTCGTTGAGCCCAGGAGGGCTGAGACAATCTTTTTCTTGTCTATCAATTTGCATCTCATCTGATTCCTGCCCTGCAGGGGGCCCTATTATTACGTTGTCTTTATCTCACTGATGACAAAACAGGCATAGGCAGTATAAGAATAACTAGTTCTAAAGCCGGGCGTGGTGGCGCACGCCTTTAATCCCAGCACTTGGGAGGCAGAGGCAGGCGGCCTGGTCTACAGAGTGAGTTCCAGGACGGCCAGGGCTACACAGAGAAACCCTGTCTCGAAAAACCAAACCAAAACAAAAAGAATACTAGAATACTAGTTCAAGTTTCACACTGACCAAGACACAGTGACAATCACATAGTAGCCATCACTCCGTGGCCATCACATTGTGGTCATTACAAGATGACCATCATACAGTGACCACCACACAGCAGCCATCACACAGTGGTCATCGCATATAATCAGTGACCATCAAACAGTTACCACCCATGGAGGCCATCACCTAGTGGTCATCTGCAGGGGCCGTTCCACATTACCCATAGCACATGGTCACTATATGGCCACCGTTACTCAAGGATCATTACAATGTGGCTATATAAATACTAATAAGCAATATCACTGGAATATGGTAAGTGTTAGTATGTTTAAGTCAGATGAATTAAGATTTTTTTTCAGTACTCCGGAGAGATTTTGGGAAAAAAAAATTAAACCTGGGATTCCTATGCCCAGACCACACAGCTCTGTCTCCATCTTATGTCTAACAGAGACTGAAGAAGTAGCTCTCACAAGTCATTACTGCAGCCATGAGCAAATAATAATAAAACCGAAACACATGTCCAAAATCTATCAGAGCTAGGTGCGGGAAGGCATGCCTTTAATCCCAGCACTCTGTGAGTTAGGAGCTAGTGTGGTGTGCAGAGCAAGTTCCGGTCCAGCCAGGGCTATCTGAGAGATTCTGTTTCAGAAAGGAACAACCAAAAAAAAAAAAAAAAAAAAAAAAAAAACCCCAAAAAACAGCAAAAACAAACAAGACAAAACTCTTTTTTTTTTTTTGTCTTTTTCTTAATAGCCCTGGCTGTCCTGGAACTCACTTTGTAGACCAGGCTGGCCTCCAACTCAAAAATCCGCCTGCCTCTGCCTCCCCAGTGCTGGGATTAAAGGCATGCACCACCATGCCAGGCAAACAACAAAACTCTTAAGTGAGCTATAAACAATCAATCAAGTTCCCCCTTTCCCCTTCCCCCTCCAAGACAGGGGTTGGGGGTGGGGTGAGGGTGAGGAGTTTTCTCCAGCCAATAGCCTTGGCTGTCCTGGAACTCACTCTGTAGACCAGGCTGGCCTCAAACTCAAGAGATTTGTCTGCCTCTGCCTCCCAAGAGCTGGGATTAAAGGCGTGCGCCACTCACAGCCTGGCAAGTTTTCTTTTTCTTATTAGACTTATGATTTCACACATTTTTTGCATGATTTCTATTGATACTTTTTGGTTTTTCAGGGACGATCCAACTCAGGACACAAAACGGCATATAATCCATCAAAACCCCGCCACCTTGTGCCTATACAATCATAGATACAGAGGAGTACTGCCACTAAGATTTCCCTACTTCCGGGAACATAGAATCTCACAAATGCTCTTTGTCCAGGACAGCTCGGGAACCACGTGGTCTAAGCCCGTGGTGCAGTTCACTATCACGGACAACAGAGGGCGCTTTACCCTTAGGAAGGTGAGTTCTCAACTAGGCCATCGCATGGCCAAGGCCAAGGAAGATAGATTGCAGAGTTGGCATGTATAGAACTTTCTGGCAATGGCTTGACCTGGCTAGCTAGGACCCAGCAATGTGGAACGGTGCAATCACACTGCAGCTTGAAGGTCCGTGAGTACTGAGGACAAAGACAAGCTGCTTCCCAACTCTCCGTCCCAGCACAGAAGCTTTGGGTGTGGCCCCATGTAGGGACACGAGAGCCTCACCCTGGGGGCCTTGGAAGCTACCTGCTATTATCTATCTATCTATCTATCTATCTATCTATCTATCTATCTATCTATCTATCTATCTATCTATCTATCTATTTTAGCATTACAGTTGATAGGATCCTGAGACTGAATTGGCCTCCCTGCTTCTTTCTGGGAAGCTGACCTCAAAGGCCAGCAGTCCCCTTTGGCTTAGGAGACTATGAAGGGCCTGAAAAACCTGCCTGCCTCTCCGCTCTTACCTGCCTACCTTTGTGCTGAGGAGAAACGGGATCTAAGAAGGAAGCTGACAAGAGATGAAGCCGAGACAAAATCAAAAGCCCCAGATAAGTCCTTCTCTCTGTTTCTCCCACCCCATATCTTCAGGCAGAGCCAGTTCCTGTACCCCAGTAGCCCTTACAGAGACCGCACAGGAGGCCTGGATGGAGTCTTCCATTGGGAACTGCAGGGGTCAGTATGTTCTAGCATAGTCCCTAGGTGCTCCTAATGTGACCTTGACCCCTTCAGACTAGTCTACTTACCATCTGATCCCTCCTGAATCAGACCTGGCCCACCACCCAGGAGGTATTTTCTCAGTACAGTCCAGACACACCTCTACCTCCAGGGGAACCCGTGTGCAGACATGAATCCAAAGCACACAGAAAGAGAGCTGTCCAGCAGCCCTTCACCTTTAGAGGGACAGCAGTGGGTGTGGCACCTCAATGGCATCTCTCGGGGAGATATGGACACTCCTGCAGTCATCAGCTGTTGGAGTGAACCCACAGGTGGGCGGAGGGCTTCTCAACACCCTGACTTTTTTTTTTTTTTTTTTTTTTTGTTATGGTTCCAGGAAACCATGCCCTGGCTGCGGAAGGCTCCGGCTGATGCTGGACAGAGAGAAGGAGTATCTTTGCTGAGACAAGCCATGCTCCTTCCTGCTGATGATCCAGTCACCGGGGGTGGTTGGAAGATGCTGTCCTTGGCCTGAGCAGCCCACAACCTCATCTGTTCCCCCAGACATTCAGGGATCCACTTACCAATATGACTTTCCCAATGTAGAACATGCTTACATGCCAGCAGCATTCAGGCTAACGGCACCTGGAGAATGGGGTTATCCTGAAGGGGGGCCCATCTTAATTCCCTGTTCAGTCTGAGACATTGTGATTCTCCAGCTTTCTGTATGTATCTGTATGCAAGGCCCTTCTGCCAGAAGACACACCTATCATATAACTGACAGCATTCTCTCCCCAATGGCATTGTATTTGCTACCTGGAGCTCCTGCTTCTATAAGCATTTCCCTACCCACGCCACACCTTTCCTCCCTCACCATCTGATGGCCTGCTCTGGTCCTCACCCAGCCCCACCGGACCGTTCCAAGGTCATTCACAAGGTCACTTTGAAGCCTGGGGGGGTGGGGGCTCCCCATGCTGTGCCCTTGCCCAGCTTCCCCATGCCCAATGCCTCACTGGGTGCCATGAGACTGCAGACTCAGTGTCTGGCTCCTGGGGCATGGGCCCATAAGAAGTTAGTACTCATCAAGAGCCACAAGCAGAACTTCCAACAACAAAAGGTTCCAGTTCAGGCCATCTGTCGGGGGCAGCTGCTGGCATGCATAGGTTGAGTGGTGGCAAGTGTTAGCCCAGGCAAACAGCTGGACACACCATGGCCCAGTCTCTCCCCATGCTGGCTACATTGTAGCCTCAACAGGTAGCTTTTCTTTTCCAAGTGACTGCATATCACCACTGTCTCAAGTTACTTTTTCCACTGCTGTGATAAGATGTGGCGACCAAGGCATCTTGTAGAAGAGTTTATTTGGGGCTTACAGTTTCAGAGGGTTAGACTCCATGACCATTATGGGGTAAAGCATGGCAGTAGGCATGGTGCTGGAGCAGTAACCGAGAGCTCATATCTTGATCCACGAAACAGTTAACTGGGAATGGCATGGGCTTTCAAAACCCCAAACCCACCCCTCAGTGACACACCCCTTAAAAACAGTTCCACTGAGAACCAGGCATAGAACTATCCTGACCCCTTCATGGATAATCGGATAATTGGGAAAGTGATTAGTGGGGCTGGCTGAATTGGGAAGCCTGGGAGAGAAAGGGCTGAAGCAGCCAGGACAAGAAGCCCCGATCTGGGAGGTGGTTTTCACAGTGCCTGTCCTTCCTGGAAGTCTGTGTTGCTGCACACACTTCTCCAGGTACCTACTGGAGCACCGTTTAATCTGCCTATTGAACTTCCACTCCCAAGCATCCAACAGTGTAAGCTCAGGGGTTAAACTGCATCCTCTCACACAGCTCTGCCCATCTTATTGATTCACTGGCTCTGAAGGATTCGGGCTACAGACGTTGATCTTTTGACTACCCTGTGTGTGTACATGGGGGTCAGAGGATGGCACTGGGAGTCTCCCTCAGTCACTCTCCACCTTATTTTCTGAGTCAGTCTCTCCCTGAATCTGAAGGTCACCAGTTGGGTAGAGTAGCTTGCCAGCGAGCCCCAGAGATCCTCCCGATGCCCATCTCCAGTGTGGCATCGCAAAGCAGGTCCTCACGCCTGCAGGCGGAAACTTACCAACCGAGCCAGCCACCTCCCTGGACCCTGCTTACACTTTTAAACATTTGCTCTAATTACACTTTGCCTCCATAGGAAAAACAGAGATAAATGTTGTTTCCATCTGAGGAGAGGCACAGGCACCAAATTCTGAGCTATACCAAGAACCCGGAGTGCAGAATGCAAATGGTTTTTCAATCTGTCTAAGCTGTGGAGCAGCCCAACAAGACATTTCTGGTTTCCTTTAATATTAAGGTGAGGCAATCTATTGAGCCATGGGAGATGTTACAATCTTTGAACTTTTAAATAATAATTAATTGTGCACAGTAAAGTGCCTGTCTATAATGATTAGTACCATATACTTTAAAATGCTAGAACAAATCGCTTGAATGTTTTCTCATAAAAGAAATGGCAAATCACCAGGTAGGCTTTACTGACTTAAACATTAATTACATAGTGCACATTGAAATATCACATGTATCTCATAAATATATAACTTTTACATCTTTATGTATCGGATTATTTTTAAGAGAACAGACAAGACAGCAACAGGCCATGGCTTTGATAAAATGTGACAGACTGATGTCACTGTTCTTTGCCACCAAACGCAACAGCCACTTCACCGAAGCAGGAGCTGGTCACTGACACAGCACACCCCAGTGACAACGGAACTACAGGGGAGAATTTGTACAGGACACCGCACTGTAGCTGTTTGGAGAATGTTGGAGATAAATTCACTAAACACAAAGCAAGACAGCAAATCCCCCTGACGCTATGCATTTGGTGGCTTTCCTGTGATGCCCAGGGATGTCCCTCGAGAGTTCTGATATAAGGGCAGGCCATAAGCAAGAGGCTAGTGGCTTCCCTGAGGATACAAACCAGAGCACAAACCCATACCTGGCTGACCCCCTGCTATGGATGGCAGGGCGTTTATTATTTGGTTAATTGAGAAAGGCAGGTAGGTCTCCATGGCAGTGGTTCTCAACCTTCCCAATGCTGTGACCCTTTAATACCATTCCTCATGTTGACTATAAAATTATTTTTTGTTGCCATTTTATAGCTGTAACTTGGCTACTGTGGCAAATCATAATATAAATGTTTTCCGATGGTCTCAGGTAACTCCTCTAAAAGGGTTGTTCGACCCCTAAAGGAGCGGCAACCCACAGGGTTGAGAATCACAGCTCTATAGGATGCTACCGCAAAGCTGTTGTGATAGAGAGGGAAGTTAGAGGACAGTGTGTGGAAGTTCACCAGAATTCGGAAGGGATGGACTCGCCGACCACCTGACAAGATGGAGGCTGTTTGGAACAGAAATAAAAATGTCCTGAGTGGGAGGGGGGTGCGTGCCTTGGAGCAGCACAGAAAAAACCGACCAGCTCTGTTCCTGGCAGGTCTTTCGGGGAATGAGTGAATGGGCAAACAAGCAAGGGTCCCTGCCTGGCCCAACCTTGGGGCTTCCCCGTTCCCCAGCGCTCTCTACTTCTCTTGGAGTAGTGCAGACATAGCTTGTTTAAGTGCTCTGAGGGCCCAAGGGTAGCTTGTTCCGGGGGAGTTTTTATTTGAAAATAACTCTCATAATTATTCACTCCAGGAGATCTTCATAATCATTGCAGAGTCTCTGAGTAATTTCTTGTGTAGCTACGTATATGTGAGGTGCTGTTTTGAGTGTGTTCTGAGAAAAAAAAAAGAAAAGAAAAAAGAAAAGGGTTCAAATGCAGGCCTACTGGGGTAAATCAGAGAACGTCATAGTGCCAGGCATGGCAGCACATGTCCGTCATCCCTGCGGCGGGAGGTGGAGGCTGGAGGACCAGGAGGTCAAGGCCCTTCTTGGCTACACAGAAAGTTCCAGGCCAGCCTGGGATTCAAGAAATCCCTTCTCAAAGAAACAAAACCCTCACGTATGGAAAACTGCTACCAGAATGACTCGCAGGCATGGATAAACAGTCACGCAGATAGATACAGCAGCTTCAGGAGATGAGCCTAACAGCCATCTCAGAATGGCTTAGCTGCTTTCCGAAGTATTCAGTAGCTTGAAAAGTCCTGGACATTTGATCCCACGAAGATAATGGATGAGAGCTTTGTGGTTTGCCAGGGCCGCCACAGAGAAAGGGTATTCGACAAAGCACAGAGCTTATATTTTCTCAAAACAAGGGAAACACACAAAGCTCTCACTAATTAAGAGAAACGTATTTTCTGGCACAGAAGGGAAGTGCTGTCTCTTTCCCCTCCGACAGCAACCGTGGTGTGCCAGGTGTAGAACTGACCAGGTTCAAGAGATGGAAAAAGCCCTGAGGCCTTGTTAGTACAGATATTTCAGAACCACCTGGGCCTTGTCTGCAGTCACCTGGCACAACAGTCTAGGCCCCCAGCTTAACTTGGAACCAAAATTCTGGTCCCTAGTGCTGGGATATAGCTCAGTGGTACAAAGTCCATCTACTCTGCATGAGAGCCTGAGTTCTACCCCAGCGTCCCCCTACCCCCCCAAAATTCCACTGTTTAAAAAGTTGCAACTCCTGAAAGACTTTATGTTTACAAAAATGTTTGTCACAAAATATTTTAGCACTGTTTTTCAGTTTCTCATTTTTTTTCCACTTTCAGTACACGTGGGCTTCGATAAAGGGTTCTGTATACAGCATTTTAATTTATACGATACACGTACTCCCTGAAGGTCAACTGAAGGCAGTATAAAAAAATGGCTAAAGATTATCTATGTGTAGTTAAATACAACCTGTAGATCAGGAGACTGATATTTAGGGAAAGTTTTCACCGTCGCCATGGTCGGGTGCCAGACATCCAAGCTGAGCATAGACGACCAGTGGGGTAATAGCAGTAACAGCCTTGCCTGAGAACCAGAGGCTGGAGGAAGACCCAAAGCAGACCACTATAATTCTGATTTATTGCATTCCGTCTTACCACGGTCAGGGGAGGGCCTGAGAGCCCGTTCTAAAGCTGTATCACCTGAGATTTGCATTCTGGAAAAACAATCAGGATGGATGACTAACACACCCCTCACAAGATCTGGGTTTGGCTCTGATGAAAAGAACACGTACCGACCTGAAAAGGGGCTACACGAGATTAGAGAGAATCAGCTAAGCACCGAGGCAAGGCCCAGGGAGAGCTATGGTAGACTGTCCTGGAACTTAAGCCACCGGGACAGCTCTTTCCCAGGTTGCTGCTGCGTTTTTAGCCTTCGAGCTGTGTGTGGCTCACTTCTCATCGTCTCGGCCGTAGTTAATAGTTTGTAGGGCCTGAGCTATGAGCACTGCCATCTCTCTGGTGCCAGCAGCTACGACTCTGCACGACATGAGGTCAAGGGGTCCACCTGTGGACAGAGCGAACAGACATTTGGGTTATGGAAGCCTGCATGGACGTCAGTCTCGTACAGCAACTTCACATCAGAGGAAAAAGAGCCCACAGGCGAGGGTGGAGTCCCTACACGCAGCTAAGGAATGAAGCTGGCCGGGTGGGAGGTGTGGTGGCTCTTGATACCTACCCTGCCCTAGTGGGAACGTAGCCAGGGCTTCACAGTACTGAGCACCGAAGCTGCCCCATCTCAGAGCTATGATGGATGGTTCTGTGACATGTAAAACTGGGAGAGACCAGAATGGGAGTGGAATAGCCTGGATTTCACCACACAGCAGGCAGAGGGGGGTGATGTGTTTCCCTGACTCGGTAAGCCTGGGAAGGCCAAGCCTGTGTTCTTAAATGATCTATGCACCTTCCTGGGTGCATGATAAAAAGGCAGATTCAGGCCTCAGGGTGCTTTTTAGTGTGAGATTGTCCAGTACAGTTCACTGCCAAAGGCCAGCACAACTTCACTTTTGTACATTGCAAGAAGATTCAAGTCTCACAAAAGAGAAATAGCGCGGTGGTATGAGAAGCCAGACTACAGGAGATCCACTTCCTACACCCAATAGTTAAAAGCGGGACACAGTGGGGGCTGGAGAGATGGCTCAGTGGTTAAGAGCACTGTCTGATCTTCTCAAGGTCTGGAGTTCAATTCCCAGCAACCACATGGTGGCTCACAACCATCTATGATGGAATCTTCTGGCATGCAGGCATATATATACACACAAATTGAGCATATATATATATATAAAATAAATAAATAAAATCTTAAAAAACAAGTGAGTGGGATACAGCATTTTCACTAACAAACTCTACAATCAAGAAGGAAAAAATGAATCTAACCTTATCTGTCAGAACTCAGGAGAGGGGTTTCCAGTACTAAGTGGAACAGAGGCAAATGGGGCTCGGGTATGCTCTATGAAGGAGGGCCAGTGCCTGGGACTCGGTGGCACAAAGGCAGAACAGGATAACTCCTGCTGGATACGGAGCTGTCCCGGCTCTGGGCTGCGATCTTGGGGAAGTGTCTGTCTGTCTAACCCACGGGACTGTTGCTGAAGCTGTGGGAACCTGTCAGTGGTGGTGAGTGTGGAATGCTGCTATTTCTGTAATTAGCCGAGTGACCCTAACTTATGTGTGAGAAAGGGCAGGACCAAGACCCACCATGATGGCCACTGCTTGTCATGCACCCCAGTGTGATCTCATCTGCAGAATTCAGAGGAAGTGGAGGAATCCTATGTGACTCTGACCTCGGGGACACTCTATTCAGTGTCACCTGCTTTACTGTCAGCTGCTGGGTACAGCGAGGGGAGGGTGGCCCAAGGCCATAGAGCTTACCTGAGGTGTCAATCACAATGCCGCCTGCTTCTCTAATGATGACTGTGGCAGCTGCCAGGTCCCAGCAGTGAAGGCCAAACTGATAATAGGCGTCGGCTGCACCTGAGGCCAGGTAACAGAGGGCCAAGGTGGAGCTGCCAATCACTCGGACCCTGGAGGGGAGGGGAGGACAGATATGGGTCAGTGGGGGGGGGGGGCACCTGACACGGCATGCTTGACCCTCACCCCTCGCTAGACACACTCAGCTCTCGGGAAGGAAGTCACAGGATTCTGCCAGCAGCTCAGGGTGCAGAGGGCAGGCCCGGAGTGAGTGGCCCCGGCAGATGACTTTTCCACAATGACATTGGCATGCTGCACTAAGACTGGGCTCCTGGGCTCCCAAGTGTCAACTGTGGCCAGTGCAGCCAGAGGCCTGAAGTTCTTACTCTACTGGACATTAGAAGGTTACATTCAGGGCTCCAAGCGGCTGGTGCTTACCACATAGATTAGCAACGGGGAGGGGAGGGTTAAGTAATTTTGATGTAAGCACACAGGAGAAATAAGTAACCAACAGTTTATCTAGCAGGCATGCTCAACCTGTGGCCGGTAGATCACATTTGTCCTAGGCTAGGTATGAATGTGATCCAACCTGTATATAAATGAGATCACCAGGACACAACATCGACGGTTGGAGATCATGGTTTGAGTGAGGCTGGCCCCCTTAGGTGCATCTATTTTAGTATGTGGTTCCCCAGCTGGTGGGACTTTTGGAAACGATTGGGAGGTGTGGCCTTGTTGGAGGGAGCGCGTCACCAGGGGTGAGCTGTGAGGTTTCAAAAGCCCCACCCCATTTGCAGTTCTCTCTCTTTGCCTCAGTTCTCAGCCTGCCTGCTGCCACGCTTCCCACCACGAAGGTCGGGGACTCTCATCCTCTAAACTGTAAGCTCCAAATAAACTCTTTCTTCTGTAGTTGCCTTGGTCACGGTATCAGACCAGAGTGATAAAAAAGTAACCAAGACAGACAGACACCCCGGTCCAATGCAAGGCCACTAAGAAACTCTAAAGACCCATACGTTTCGCTCACTGAGGGACCCCCAAGCTTCGTTACTTGGCTTTCAAATACAGACTAGGACACAGGACCCATCCGTTTCCTGACACCTGGCAGCCAGAGTGTTCCGTGGATGATGGCGCATGGCATGCCTCAGCCTGGTGTCAGCAGCCTCCTGTCCTACCTCTCGGTGCCTCCTCTTCACATCCCTTGGGGGTGTTTAGCCAAGAGCACATTTGGTTTTCAACCCACTGGCTACGGGGACTGAGGACCTGTACCCATGAGCCTTGGCGTGCAGCAGCCGCTCCATGTTGCTCAGGAATACTTTCAGAGTATCGGGGTCGCGTTTGGGCCCGATTTCTGTCAGAACCAAGGCCTTTGCGAGATCTGCAAGAAAGAAGTTCCCGTCAACACACAGACCGAGAGCCCCGGTTCTCACGGACCCATCTGAGTTTCCTCAAGAGCGGCTGACTCTATGGGGGTCTTTCTGCTGTGATGGGCAGGGGGTGAGTCTAACCTGTTCTAAGTTGTTACTACCCAGTGGAGCTGATTTTGTTGGGGACTGCCTGCTGAAGAACCCTCTCTGGTCTCCTCTCAGGGACACTCCACCACAGAGGAACACAAAGACCTCAGGAGAATCCAGTGGCGTATAAAGACAGCTGTCAAATGACCCCACGCTGGCAATATCCCATGACTGAAGATGAGAAAACACCTCCCCAGATAAACCCTTCTGTGACGGTTTAAAAACCTTTGTCTGCGCTGATCACAAGCATGGACATCTTCCCGTGGAGAAGGTGAGTGTAATCTGCTGTGATCTGGACGAAGAGGGGCCAACACCTGGAAACTCATGGCTACCTTCACCAGGGGCCATATACATGCTCACACCAACGGCCATATATGAGATATATGAGGGAGTGACATCGCCTGTCTTGAGGGTCAGGAATAAGACTGTGGCTCACTGTGGTGGGTGGAGTCAGGAGCAGTTTGTCTTTGCTTTGTTACACGTGCAAAACTGGTCCTGCCTCATCTACACTATGGGCAGGGTAGAGCCGCAGTGAGTGTGCTCAGGTGAAAACCTCAGCCACGCCATGACCAGGGGGAACCAGCCTCTACGGTGGTACTTAACTTGGTAGCCCTTACTCGGTATAAGGCCTCTAAAAGAATCTCCCACATTCCAGATCCCCCGCTCCTTTCTATACGAGCAAACTCTTGTTTTATACTACAGTGAACCATGGTGAATCCCAGACACAACGATACAGGGGCAAACAAAATGGGCAGAATAAACATCTCAGTGGTCAGTGGACACTTGAAGACCTGCCCTTGAAACAGAAAGAGCATGAAAGGGCTGGAGAGATGGCTCAGCGGTTAAGAGCACTGACTACTCTTCCAAAGGTCCTTGAGTTCAAATCCCAGCAACCACATGGTGGCTTACAACCATCAGCAATGGGATCTGACGCCCTCTTCTGGTGTGTCTGCAGACAGCTACAGTGCACTCATATACATTAAATAAATAAATAAATAAACAAACAAAAACACCTATAGATTATAATTCAAAAATACTTTTTTTGTTTCTTTTTTTTGTTTTTGTTTTTGTTTTTTTTTTTGAGACAGGGTTTCTCTGTGTAGCCCTGGCTGTCCTGGAACTTTGTAGACTAGGCTGGCCTCGAACTCAGAAATCTGCCTGCCTCTGCCTTCCAAGTGCTGGGATTAAAGGCGTGCGCCACCACGCCCGGCTTTTATAAAGTAAGAAAAGATAGGAAATATTCAAAGAACGATGACACCAGGAGAACTAACTAGGTTCTGGAGTCTGGAGACAAAAGAAACAAAAAGCATCCCACACAAAACCAAAACCCAAAACCCCTAAAACAAAACACCAAAGGGTCCATGTGCATCCAGGGGGGAAAGAGTCCCTTACAGGTGTGTGGAAGAAAACCACCCAGTCTCTGGTATGGCTGCCCCTTCGCAATCCCAGCTCTCAGAAGGTAAGGCAGGAAGACCGGGTTTAAGGCCAGAATGGGTTACACAGTGAGACCCCTGTCTGCAAAAGAAAATCCATTGTCGAACTGTTCACTGTCCACCAGCTCTGCCAGCACACAATGGGGGCATTTTAGAGATTCTGCATAAGAAAAGGTGAGTCTTGGGTTTTATTGCTAGGAAAACACACAAGTAGCAAGGACAGTGATAAGCTGTAGAGTCCACAAGGAATCAGGGGCACCATTCTCAGGAACCTGCCCTGAGACGTCAACTAGGACTCTACTCTCAAAGTGTGGCTCTCGTCACTTCCCGTAGGCTGTTCCATTAGAAGCATGACCCCACTAAATCAAGATACACTAGTATCAGTCTTATCGATCTTCACTATGCCGCCTCACGTGCCCAGATGACAACAGCAACCGTAGGAGGTGGCATCTCCAGTGAGGCAGCCAGTGGCCTCACCATCCCAGCTCATAGGCATGAAGATTCTGCTCTAAGTCACACACAGTAGGGATGCAGCAGATGTCCGTCACAATTATGAAGCCGAGAACATCATTAAATGCATTAAATCTTAAGGGTTTTTTTTTTTTGTTGTTGTTGTTGGTAGATTTTTCTTTGGAAATAACCTTTACAGTAAGGAGACAGCCAGAGGATTTTGATAGACTAAGACTGTTAGGACTTGAGAATCTGGAAGCGAGAAAGAACAAGCGAGTCTGCCACATCCATTACCAATGCCACCAGATATAAACTCAAGTGGAGCTTGGAACCTGGGAGAACTTGTGTCAGGGGAGGCAGTGCCTGCCTATGATCCAACACGGAAGAGGCAGAGAAAGAAGATTCAAAACCCAGCTAAAGGCAGGCCTGGTCTACACCAGTGAGAGCCCGCTTCAAAATTCAAAACCCAGCTAAAGGCAGGCCTGGTCTACACCAGTGAGAGCCCGCTTCAAAATTCAAAACCAAAGAGGAGAACTTTGGAAAACTTGTATGTTTTCCAACAGTTAAAGACTTGAGGTCTCCTGCTTCCGTCTCCTATGTGCTGGGATAATAGGCACACACCACCACTCCCCTGCTGCCTACAATCAGAACTCGCTCTTTCTTTCTTTACTTTTTTTGAAAGACAGGGTTTCTCTGCATAGTTGAACCCTGACTGTCCTGGACTCACTTTGTAGACCAGGCTGACCTTAAATTCACAGAGAGCCGCCTACCTCTGCCTCCATCCTGAGTGCTGGGATTAGAGGCATGCACCAACACGCCCAGCTGACGGTTTTTTGAGACATGGTCTCTCTAGTGTATAGCTCTGGCAGTCCTGGAATTTACCACGCAGATTGGATGGCCTTGAACTCACAGAGATCACCTGCTTCTATCTCCTAAGTACTGGATTACAGTCCTATAAGACCATGTCCAGCCTCTACAACTAACTCTATCTTCCACCACATGCTGCTTTTGAATGTGCCAGCTTGAGTTCTGAGAGGTCACCAAACCTGCTCTAGGCATAGCCACAGGATGCCAGTCCACACACTGCCCGGAACACTGACATCTGTGGCCAGAGGTGAAAACAGCTCACTGAACTCCAAGTGACAATCATGCTTTGGTGACAATCAAGGACAGAGTGTGGCAGTGTGTAGAGGCAGAAGAGAGACAGGTGACCACTAGGGGCAAGAGCTTTAGAGACAGCAGCTTCTGTCTACCCGGTTCCCTGGGTGTTCCCTGGGGCCCTTTTGGAGTTAGGAGGGGCCAGAGCAAGGGTGGATGGAGCTAACAGAGCAGGCAGTCACCACCTGACTGAACTGCGAAGGCGGCCAGCCAGGAAGCGGGTGTGTGAATAGTTTAGTGTCATATCAAATGAAAACTGGAGCAAAGTTCACCCAAGCATGTTTAATGGCTGGCTTCCTCACACTGCCTTCCCCAGCTAGGCTTGGATGGATGCCTTTTGCCAGCATGGCTGGAATGAACATCACTCCACAGCCAAACTAAACATTCTGGCAGAAGGAGAAATGGGGCAAGGTGCTTTTCCTGGCTGGCTTCGGGCTCACAGCACTGACTTGCCAGTAGTCCTGCTGGGGTGTCTCACAGGGCTCCTGTGAGTGCTACTCCTCTGATCTGGGCCCTCTTACTAGCAATCTCTCCTCCCCCAAAGCCTATGAGCACATCCACACAGTGCCTTCACACAGTAGGTCAGCAGTTCACAGGCTGGCTCGGCACAGCAGCACTAACCAGGGAGGACTATCCGGTGGGGAAATGAGAGGAAGGAACTGTGAAAAGATAAACCAACAAAGGGCACAGAGAAGAGGCTGTGAAAGAAGGTAGACCAGCTGGGAGCCAAGTGCTGACATCTTGGGACTGAGGCCAGTGTCAGCGAACAGAAAGCAGGGACTGAGGTTGGGATGTGCAGCTTCTGACATGTGAGAGCAGAGGCTGCGACTGCCATCCCCGTCCTCCCAGAGCTGCAGAAAGAATGAAGGCATGCTCGGTGAGCACTCTACCGCCAGCTCCATCCCCAGGCCTCAGCGCCTTTCCAAACTCAATTGTGTGGCCATTCAGGAGCTTTTAAAGGCTTCCTCTTCCACAGCGGCTGTTCTTCTAAGACCTCTTTTCGTCTCCTGACTGCACACTGCCATGTCTCTGCCTTGCCAACATACACAAAAATCCTGGCATTTCTCTGTTGCCTACCACACATATCCTATATATACACAATAAAAAAAAAAAAAAACCTAGTTTAATCACTGTGGGACAAAGGATGGAGGACAGAGAATCCCCACCTGGCACACTGTCAATGGCGGGCAGTTCCATGGTTTACCTCCTACAAGCAAACAATGTCTGTAAACCTCTACATTTAAGGCAAACAAAGGACAGTCATAATCCTGGTGGCAGGTCTGAGGCATTTGCAAACACGGCCCGTCTCCACTGTGCTTGCCCTTCCAATAGCCAGGTCAGAGACCAGATATATGGCTGTGGTCATGGGTACCACCAAGTTGTGCCTGGATGCTCTGCTGCCCCTTGGTCTAAGCTGTTCTCTTAGTCCCAGCAGACCAAACCGGAACCAGTAACTGCCATTTTAAAGATGATAGATACAAGGGGATCTAATGATGTCTTCAGAGCTCCTGACCACACAGTGGCATTGCCACCTACATAGGAAAATGTTGTCGATTTCCACTAGGGATACTGCATTCCTGAAAAGAGCTAGAACTCTCTGAAGACGATGGCCACTGCTATGTATAGCAGTCACCCTGGGCATCTATCTCTAGCTGAAACAACCCTAGAAGGGCTGAACGAACCCCACCTGTCTCCCTGGAGACCTGAAGCCGCTGGCCATTGCAAAAGGCGCCTTGGCCCCTCCTGCCGGTGTACAGCCGCTCCTCTGTGCAGTGGTGAATCACTCCAAATTCCAGCTGCAGGGGGCAGGAAGAAAGCGGATGACATCACTCCTTGACAAGGAAGCAACAGAAATCTAAAGATGAACACTCCTCTTAGAGCTAGAACTAGCAGGGTGACAAAGGGACTGAATTGCCTTCCAAAGAGGAATGGAGAAAAGCAGACTTCAAACTATTCCTAGTCATGAAACTGGCAAGCCGTTTCTTAAATGAACATACCAAAATATATTAATACTAATAAAAGTATTAAAGTTATCATATCAAACTCTCTCCCCTCTCCACCCTTCCTCTGGTAAAAAGGTAATTGTGACTGGAAAAAAAAAAAAAAACAAACCAAACATCTTAAGCATCCATGGGGTTATGTGAAGAGCTGAGTAAGTATGCATAGAGCCAACCAGAACCAGGAAGCTAGGGACATGCCCAGGGAGCACGACAACTGCCCAGAGAGGTTCTTGTGCAGGCAGAGTCAACAGTGACATCAGTCTCCCAACAAGTAACGGGAGGAGGGAGAGGTCGACGTGGAAGTGATGAGCCTCACGTCCAGCACTCCTGTCCCCTTCTGCCTGCTTCCCACCACCTGGGGTTAATATGCATCTGTGCTTGGGACCAAATGCCCATCTTCAGGGTGGTCAGGAGGATGCCTTAGCAGAGTCTTAGGCAGCCCTTATAAACTTAGCCACTCAGCCTACAGAATAGGTTTTATTAACTGCTGTATGTGGCTTGTTAGTAATACTTACCTGCCCCTCCCCCACCCCTGACCCTGGCCACAGCATGATATCCAATTCTGTGACCCCCCCAGTTTTCTTTCCTGCCTGCCTTGACTCCTGTTATAATAACCTGCTGGGTAGGAGAGCATTAATGCTCACTTGTCTCCATGACAACATTGAACAGGGAAACCAATGGATCGTCAATTCCTTACCCAACTGGCAATATTGAAAAGTTTTACCAATATACACCAAAAGTGCTTTGGGGTCTGTGCAAACTTCTTGTTCCCGTAAGGGGAACATTCGTTGACACTGCCATGCTGTTCTGAATGGGGGCAGTTGTAGAAGACATGGCACCCCCAACTCTGCTCATGCTACAAGACATGAAGGCTCTTGTCTTCCCGAGTAAGGCTCTGCCCTCTGCCTGTCCTTTAGGTCTCATGCTCTGGTTTAGTTCAGAAGGTCCCTGGGAGTCCTGATAGGGCCACATTCTCATACGGATAGCCAGGAGGCAAAGAAGAATTAATAAAATATTGAGATGAAAAATGTCATCCCAAAATAGGAGTTCTCTTTTGTTTGTGACCAGATCACACGCTCCAGGGGTCAGATGGAGACTCATTCGGACCATCTGCTTGGAACATTGCTTTCTACAGCAGCTATGACTAGATCACAGAAGAGTAAAAATAAAATAAAGAGCCAGTCCACCCCTGGAGACCTAAGCCCCAACACCCCTACAAAAATCCATCTGTGGTTCTTTACTTTCTTGGATCTGAAAAATACACACTTGGACATACTAGTCATGGTTATGGTATAAGTCAAAGAGCAACGCAGACGCTGAAACCAGGCAAGGAGGGCCACATTACCTCCTGGTGAACAGCAAATCCGATGCTAACTGCCACAGTGGGGAACCTGTGAGGGAAGACAGAAAGGGTTACAGTATAGCACTGGCTCTCAAAAGCTATGTGTGTAGCGGCATGAAGGCTCCCCTCCCCCACAAGAGGACCTTTCTGCAGTCTGGCTGGGTTCATTCTCAAAATGACTTTCCAGTTTCACTCACTGCTTCCGATGTAAACAGGCTCAGCTAGCCATGCTGCTAAATAGCTGACTTAAAGCAACAACTGCACTCTGGAAGCCGTGGTAAGACATAATACTAATCAAGACGACAATAGTAACCACACTTCTGGTTCCTAGCAACCTAAGCAGGTGGAGAATTCGCAAAAGACCAACCTCAAATTCAGAATGTATGTGGAGGACCCAGTAGATGATATCACAGGACCCCCGCCGCCCACCCAGCGGCCACACAGATGCGACCTTTTAGCAATGCTAATATACCCATCCGGTCTCCTGCTTGAGCTCCCAGCAGGCAACAGCAGGGCGAGCCAGTGGTAGAGGGATGGTTTTGATGCCACAGTCTGACCGTGGTTTTAGTTTCGTCAGTTTGTTACTGTGTTTCAAAATAGTCTCTCCTTTGTGAGAAGATCATAGGAGCTTTAAAAACAGGAAGGGGCAAGGAAAAACCAAGTACTGTGAACTGGCAGGGGAAAATACCAACCCAGACCACGAGCAGGCAGAACCCAGTGCGGAAACCCTCCTTGCGTCCTAGCCAGGCGCCTCGCAGCTCTCCCTCAGACACGTCAGCTATGGCCCCCCCGCACTGCAGGCTTTTTAATGGCTCAGGTCTCAGGCACAGCTGTGGTCTGGGTAACTGGAATTGTCAGGTCAATATTAGAGCCTGTTTCTCAGAGGACATTCCTTCCAGCCCTAGATTCCCCTGAGGCCTGCAGATCCAGGAAGTACTGGAGATCCAAGGACACCAGAGCCATAGGACAACTTAACATGAACATAAGGCCGTTAGCTGGACTGTGGTATAGCCACTGCATCCTCGTTCTGAGTACCCTGGATGACAAATGGCTCAGAAGTGAGAGGTGCCTCACTTAGCAAAGCATATGAGGGATCATGCTTTAGTGAAGTGACAGCCTGGTGGCAGCAGATGGCACTACTCCACAGCATCAAAAGGGTCCCCTTGATGCATAACTGGATTCTCAAGGTAAGTCACTACAGTGGCCACACTTAATATGTACTTACTACTTAGCATGCACGCAGAGCATGGAGGCCAGAGAGCTAGGTCATACCTGGCTCTGCTCACGTTACTTCCTCAACATGGTGTACACATAACTTTGAGTAGGAGTCTGGGGCTGGGGAAGTGCTCCAAGTATAGAAATATCTGCAGGAACCACAAGTTAAAATACCCACCCTCCAGGGAAGCCACGTTTCCTATCTTGCCTCTGCGTCTTTGGTTCCTAATACATGGCTCTTGGCAAGTATACACAGCTCCCATACCTGTCACTGTCAGGGACCGCTAGCCCTTCAGCCTTATTCCTGTAAGCCCCGTCTGCAGTCACAACGTTGGCTCCTGAAGGAGTGACTCTCAAATGTCACTGACATATTTTGGTTCTGTACCTCAGCCCCAGGCTTCCTTTCTGAACCCTCTTTTCCAGGGGCAACTTCTTAAAGGAGCCGCAATTCAATTCAATTCAATTCAGTTCAATTCAATTCAATTCAATGTCTTATAGCTGTAGACAAACTCCTAAATTAGTCTCATCTATAGGCAATTGTTTTTAAAGTACAGTAAAATATTTAAGTATAGGGAAAGCTAGTCTCAAACTTGTGATCCTATCTTGGCCTTTGTGCTATAGGTCAGCAGTAAACAAAAACACTTAAAGAAACAAAGAACCCCCTAAAATGTCACTCAAGCTGGCCTTGAACGTCTTCTGACTTTCCTATCTCCACCTCTCAAATGCTGGGATTACAGATGCTCACCAGCATACCTAGTCACCCCCCCAAAGTGTATACACACATACACACACACACACACACACACACACACACACACACACACACACACACACACACTCAGGGTCTTACTGTATTGGCTTAGCTGACCTAAAACTCAGAGATCTATTACCTACCTCTGTCTCCTGAGTACTAAAATTAAAAGCCACGTGCCTTGCCAAAAATATTTTTAAAAATTAATTTCTTTATATATTCTTTAGAGTCACAAGTGGAAAACCTTTTAAGATTTGATTCTCTCTTACAAGACTAGAAATCTACCATACACTTATGTTTTTAATACTTTATGGGGTCACACGGAGGCCCGTAATTGCATACTCCCAACTCCTGCTCACCTGTGCACAAAGTTGCAGGTGCCGTCGATGGGGTCGATGATCCAGGTCGGGCTGTGGGTGAGCACACACTTGGCCCCGGAGGCTGTGGCCTCTTCTGCAATGAACCTGCTGGGGCAGGGGGCTCAGCCTGAGTCAAGTCCAACACTCAGGAGAAGAGCGTATGTAGTAGCAGGGCACAAGGCTCTGGGTTCCAGCCCCAGTACCAAAACACCCCCCAAACCAGACCGACTCTCAGTGTTGCGGTTTTGGAGGCACACAAGGGAAATGGAGCAGGCCAGGCAGAGATGCAGGAGTGCAGAGCACCTGAAAGCACAGAGGCAAGCAAAACTTGGTTCCCAGTTCCGCACGGAGCTAGCGATGGATTAGAGGCAGCGGAGGCCCGAGAGGTCTTGCTAGCATGCAGAGCAGAACCTGGGCCACAGAAAGGAAACTGTCACCTACACCTCCCTTCCCCACCTGGACCTTGTACTCTTTCCTCCCTGGCCTCTGCTTCCCTTTGGGAGAAAAGAAGGGCTGGACCAGGGAGCAGTGCAGTAAGAGGGATGCTTCCTGTCCCCCTGTTCTTAAAGCATCAGATTCCTGTCCTCAGAGTGTCTCCTTGCCATGCTCCTTCAGGGCCACACTGGCTGTCTCCAGATCAGAGGTTCTGGGTCAGCCCTTCTTTTCTAACAAGGCTCTGTGTAAATAAACTTCCCTTAACTATCCTCATGAGTGTGTTCTCTGTCCTACTAGGAGCCAAAACCTTAAGCTGAACATGTGCGGGTGTCTTAGGATTTCCGTTGCTGTGAACAGACATCATGACCAAGGCAACTCTTGTAAAGAACAATATTTAATTGGAGCTGGCTTACAGTTTCAGTGGTTCAGTCTATTATCATCATGGCGGCAACCAGGCAGACATGGTACTGGAGAAGGAGCCAAGAGTCCTACATCTTCATCCAAAAGCATGCCTGTACAGTGACACACCTTCCTCCAACAAGGTCTCCTAATAGTGCCACTTGCCATGGGCCAAGTGTATTCAAACCACCACAGAAGGCAATGCCATTTGTAAAAATGGGGCCAACAAGCACCAGCTACCCAAGCCAAAGGTTGGGAAGCTCTTTCCACTTCTTTTCACCTACATGTGGGCTCAGAGAAAACTGGCTCTCTTAGGTGACACCAAATGTGCAAATTTTCTGCCAGTTTTCTAGGGCTTAGGAGTCATACCATTTCCAGAAATGTCTTCTGAAGTTACTTGATATTCCTAGAGTGTCCTGAGTAAAAAAATTTTTTTTTAAGGAAAACACACGATACTTTTACTTTTTAAAAGACTTATGCATTTTATATGCATTGTTGTTTTGCCAACATGCATATCTATGTGAGCGTGTTGGGTCCCATGGAACTAGAGCTACTGACAGTTGTGAGTTGCCATGTGAGTTCTGGGAATTGAACCTAGGTCTTCTGGAAGAGCAGCCAGTATTGTTCTTAACCAATGAACCATCTTAAAAAGACAAGGAACAGCACCAAAGCTTGAATGCAGGACCGAGCAGATGAAAATGGCGACGAGATACACCTCAAGTCAAGAGGCAACAAGCTCTCCATGTGATTTAGACTGTCAGCTGCTTCTGAGACTTTCTTCTCTCCCGGCTATTGAGTGTGGTGTTAAATAGGTCACGACTGTCTCTTCAGTCCATGACGGAGCTGACTGATGCCATTAGGTCCCCTCTTCCCGTGCCTACCAGCTGGCCCATAGGGGAGTCCAGGGTAAAACACAGTGGGAAGGGACCTGATACAAACGCCCAGCTTTGGTGGCAGGAAAGGGCTTTGCTTTACATTCTAATTGACTTAAGCATCCAACAGACATTGCTCTGTGCCGAGGACACTGTTCTTAACCAACAAAGCGCTCAGAGTCGTAAGTTGAACAGTAAGATGAGAGCAAGATATACAGGTTGGAAGAACAGGAGAGAAGAAATAATAAGAGTCTGGCTTGCGTGAGGATAGTCCCCACAGGCTCGGATATTGGAATGCTGAGAAGTCAGAAAGCAGCACTACTTTGAAGGACTGGGAGGCGTGGCCTTGTTGGAGGAAGTACGTCACTGGGGGTTGGGCTTTGAGGGTTCCAAAGCTCAAGCCCTGTGTCTGTCGTCTTCCTGTTGTCTACGGATCCAGAGGGAGATCTCTCAGCTCCTTCTCCAGCACCATGCCTGCCATACTCCCACTCCCATGATAATGGACTACGCTTCTGAAACTGTAAGCCAGCCCTAACTAAATGCTTTCTTTTATAAGCATTGCCTTGGTCATGGTTATTTGCTGTATCGTCCCTCGACCCCGGGCAGGGGAGGTAATTTAGCTCAGTGATTGAAAACTTGCTTAGGCCCTGGGTTCAACTGATTCTCCCACCCCACCCCCACCCCACCTCACCCCCACCCCCAGAGAGTGCTAAAAAGCAGTAAAAGAATGTATATATTTTAACCAAAACTTACTCTTTAATTCACATATTTTTATCCACAGGTGGGGAAAACGGGAGACACCTATCATGTTTGAGGAGATTACCATGTGTCACCCACGGCCACACAGATACACAGCCAGACTAAAATAATCAATACCCAGATCTCCAGGAACTGCCCTCCCAGTTTTAGAAGTTTAGCATCTTTATGAGACATTACATGAGAAAAGAAAGCCAGGCCCTGATTCCAAAGCCCTGTTCTTCAACATCTGTCATTTAGGAACCAGGGTCTAGGGAGGGGCTGCTGTATATAGTCCAACTCTAGAGCCCATGGACCTTCTAGCGCTTCGTGAGAAACGCTGAGCCAATATCTTCATTTTTCTAAGGAAAAGATGAATGTCTTATATTCAATCTTACACAAGATGGCCCAAGAAGACAAAAGAACTCTGGCTCTTAGCTTTTGAAAAGGGACACCCTTGTGAAGGCCTGTGTCTCACCATCTGCTTTGTCCCCAGCAAGGGGTGTCTGTTACTGGACACCGGCAGTGAACAGAGTCTGACACAGCGCATATTTTAACCCTGGCTCCAGCACATGACCCTGGGTGGCAAGGGAGGCCCCACTAAGTTTTAGAGGTAGGGCACGCTTTTACAGATCCCTCTGGAGTCAGAGGCAGGGAGTGATTCTGAGTATGTGCTGTTGGAAGCAGAACCTCCGGCATACATAGACAGTGTGGTGGTTTGCATATGCTTGGCCTACGGGGAGTGACACTATGATAATAAGGACAGAACCTCTGAAACTTAGAAGCCAGCCCCAATGAAATGTTGTCCTTTATAAGAGTTGCCTTGGTCATGGTGTCTGTTCACAGCAATAAATCCATAACTGAGACACACACAAACATAAAATATTTTTAAAAATGAAATAAGATTATTAAATTAAAAAAACCCAATGCCAAGACGAGTAACCTCCTTTACAAGGTGGTCTCTGACACCTCCAAAACAATCCTGGCTATTGCTCACCAGAACTAGATGGCAAACCCCTCAGGCTGAAGATATCACATGCTTTGGTGGAAGGACTTAAGAGAAACCAAGGTGGAACTGAGCTGGAAGATACCCCGCTGCTGCTAGCTTTCATAGTGCTGGAGGGGAGAAATGACATCAGTGGTCTAATTTAGCTGTGGACACTGTAAGCGTATTACCAACCTGCCAGGCAAGATGTGCCCACTTTCCAATTGACTTTGAGGCCCATTCAATAGGAGGGAAGTCATGTATGGAATTTAAAGTCTATGGCTGGGGACACTGTAGATCCCAGAAGAGAAGTTACTATTGTTTCGGTAAATGGACATGATGTAGCTGTCAAACTGCCTTTCAAATGTTTACATTTAAGTCCACAGAATTTTGAGGAGAAAAAGTTCTTGTTGTAGTGGATGACAGTTACTGAGTGCCTTATAACTAGGCTAAGCGCTATTGTAAGTGGGAATAAGTGACCGTTGAATGTTTAGCCCTAAATGACAGTGAGGTTCATCATCTCCTCTAAGGCTCAGGGAACAGAGGACGAGGGAACAGAATGAATTTCAAGGTTAGAGGGAAGGGTGGAGTGTTGAGAAATGCCATCTTCCAGGTATGATCTGGCTGTTATACTCCTGAACTTGTAGCAGCTATAATTACCTGCCCAAGATATATTATTATTCTATATAACAAAAATCTCATATTTACTGACTGTTCATAAAAGTATTCCTGGAAAAGAAACCTACAGAACAGTCTAATAAAATGATTGTAATATACATTTTTTAAAAAAGCGGAGGCTCTTCTGTATCCCTGAGGAGACACCAAGGCTGGGTGGTTGTTAAATCACAGCAAAGAGAATTGAAGCAATCAATTCTCTTCCCTAAAAATGGAAGGACCTGGGCTTGGACTTAACAACTTGGGGTTTCCCATCTACCCTTCAGAGATAGGTGGCAGGGTGCCTCGGAGAGGGACTGTGGCCTCCTTCCTGGCCTCCTCCCTCGGTGACTTACTGGGGTGTGCCTCCTGAAGAGAGCGCTCACCTGTGTGAAGGAAACCGCTTTCGCAACTCAGAAACAATTAAATCTTCTACTCGGTGATCTGTTTCTGTCACAAGATCGGCAGCAGATGTTTTTGTAGAGACGCGTTTTTCCTCTGTCAGGGCCTTCCTGATGATCTGAAATAAACCATGAGAGGCAGTGAGGTCTGTGGGCCCCCTTGTGACCCCAACCTTCTTTGGGGAGTTGCTAGCCTTGACCAGGACCTGGGGTTTTCTCCCCTCCTCCTTCCCTGATTCTAGGAATCTTAACCACCAGACCTTACTCTGACTCCCCACCTGAAATGCTACATTCAAATTCCACTCAAAGCTCTACCTTTGAAACAGTTTTCTCTGGAAGTAAAAAAAAAAAAAAAAAGATTTGAAAAAGGCTGGGGCACTGTCAACAGGAGCTCCCCAAAATAAGATGGTGGGACACAGGTTTGCCTCCGAGAACCCTGCGATTTCAAATTTGCGAGATCTGTGTGTAAGAACTTTCCTCTGATTCACTTTATGAATCATGCGCACATGTGATGTGCCGGTGAATACAGGCTACAAACATCCCCACTGAGAGCTGAGCTGCGTCATGGAAAGCGAGGCTGGTGCTTGCTGCTGTACACAGAAGAGCACCAGCCACCTACAGGAGCACAGCAAAGGCACTGGAGGATTCTCAGGGACCACGAGCATAGCCTCTACAACAGCAGGGTGAGCTGTCAGGACATCTGGATTGGACCCACTATGACTAAACACAAGGGTAAGGCTTGGGTTGGCACCACTTCTGCTGCCCAGGTGTTGTTCCAGGAACTCCTAGACACCCAAACAGGAAACCAGAACACAGTCAGGCCATCACTGAACGCTTCAGGAGGATCAATGACAGCGTGTGGAAGAAAATGACACCTCCAGTTCTATCTGGGACTGTTTTCTTCATGTCTGTCTGTCCGTCTGTCCGTCCGTCCGTCCATCCGTCCAAACCCGGATAAAAGTGGTAAAGTCAGGGTACCTAAATATAGACTTGACATATTCCCTCCAGAAACAGCTACCTTCCCAAATCACATATTTCTCTCTAAAGCACCATCAAGGGTCGGCAAGTCGGCTCAGGGGGTAAAGTGCTTGCCATGTGGGCTCGATGACTTGAGTTCAGTCTCCAGTGTCTTTGTAAAGGTGGAAGGAGAAAGTTGTCCTTCTGTCTCCACATGTGCATCATGGGACATGTATCTGGCTCCGCATACACACACACATACGTACATATATACATACTAAATGCATAAGAAAGTACAAGCCAGACTGGCAACTCAGATCATGACACCCTTTGCCCGTTGTGGCACTTAGCAGGCATCTGGCCAGCACTACTTGGCCCACACTATGTACTGAGGATGCCAAGGAGAAGAGGTCGTCGGTGGGAATGAGGGTTGTCAATAGAATCCTTTAAGTTACATCTTACTTCTGTGTCTGTCTGTCCGTCTGTGTGGACACACACGAGCCACAATGTATGTAGGAAAGTCAGAGGACAATTTGCAGAAGTTGGTGTGTCCCAGATACAAACCCAGGCCCTCAGGCTCAGCTGACCCATCTACCTGGCCCACAAGTGGAATTTTTTTTTTTTTTTTAATAGTTTTTTCAAGACAGGGTTTCTCTGGGTAGCCCTGGCTGTCCTGGAACTCACTCTGTAGACCAGGCTGACCTCGAACTCAGAAATTCGCCTGCCTCTGCCTCCCAAGTGCTGGGATTAAAAGCGTGTGCCTCCACGCCCAGCCACAAATGGAATCTTAAAAAAACAAACAGAAATGAGGCTAGAGAGATGGCTCAGCAGTTAAGAGGTCTGACTGTTCTTCCAGAGGTCCTGAGTTCAAATCCCAGCAACCACATGGTGGCTCACAATCATCTGTAATGAGATCTGATGCCCTCTTCTGGTGTGTCCGAAAACAGCTACAGTGTACTTACATATAATAAATAATCAATCTTTTTTTTTTAAACTTTATTTATTTAATGTACGAGTGCTCTGCTGCATATACATCCGCCTGCCTGAAGGCGTAATATCCCCTTATAGATGGTTGTGAGCCACCATGTGGTTGCTGGGAATTGAACTCATGACCTCTGGAAGAGCAGCCAGTGCTCTTAACTGCTGAGTCATCTCACCAGCCCAATAAATAAATCTTAAAAAACAAACACAAACAAACAAACAAACAAAACAAAAACCAGAAACGAGACATCCAGTGGTCCCACACTCAGCATTCCATGCAGCAGCTCCCGCCTGCTCTGCCTCAGTGTCCTTCCCAGAATAGAGTCTACCTACGCGGTACTGTTTTAATCCGGGCTGCAAAAACAACAGATAAGCATGACTACGGAAGGTTTAGAAATGACAGGCAACGCAAAATCCGAGAGGTCACCTACAGTCCATTAACTTCAGCTCACCACTACTGTTCACATCCTGCCCGCCTCCCTCCTGCACTGCAGGACTTCCTGTCTTGAACCGGCAATATCCTGCCCACCACTATCACCACACTCATTCACTTACGACACCGATTTGCACACAGCGTTGCTTGCCAAAGCCATCTCCACAGGTGCTCATAAATTCAACAGTCTTCAAGTGTCTAGCTCCCATGAGGCCTGACATCCTCCAGGAATTTCAAATTCTGGGCCAGTCCAGGCAGGCTACTTGGCACTGTGTGTATATCGTATCCTGTGTATGGGTGCAGCAAATGTAGCTGGGTAATGTGCTTGCTGTGGTGGGGGAGCCAGGGGAGAGGGATCTATCTCAAGAGTCTAACAGGCCGACATAGCCACAGAGCTTCTGGACTTCGGCTGGAAGAAGAAAGACCTTTCTCTAGGTTGGGGTTGGGGGTTTGAGATCAACATTTCTGGCATGCTCCATTGTGGTAAGAAGCCAGGGCAGTTTTCATACCTTGGAGCAAGGAGGGGTACCAGAAGGCTGGGACAGTCTTACTTGGTAGGTTGTGTGTGTGTGTGTGTGTGTGTGTGCGCGCGCGCGCATAAAGAAATCTCCATTTTGAACCAGTGCCTCCTGAGACCTACTTAAGAGGAAAGCAGACATGAAACCAGTTGATGTGGCCTCCACACAGAAGCTAGACTGAGGATTTAAGACAGAGATTAGAGGGCTGGAGAGATGGCTCAGCGGTTAAGAGCACCTACGGCTGCTCTTCCAAAGGTCCTGAGTTCAAATCACAGCAAGCACATGGTGGCTCGAAATCATCTGCCATAACGAATCTGACTCCTGGAGTGTCTGAAGATGGCTACAGTGTTCTTACATATAATAAATAAATAATTAAAGCTTACAAAACATTTTAAAAACTTCTGAAAACTCCCCAGTGGCTTCCTATCACTCCCCAAACTCCCAAATGTTGCACGGCTCACCCTCTACAACCCAACATATCAGGTTGCTCTTCTTCATGTTTCAGACTTCCCCGCTGACCTAACAGCACCTGTTTCTATCCAGGGCCTTTATATATATAGCCTGGCCCTCCACCCATCCCTTCTTCCCACCTGCTGCTGTCTTATACGCTTAGTACTTGGCTGTGTTACCCCATTACAGCATGAGGTCCCTGACAGCAGACGTCCCCTGACACTTTGTCTAGCTGCCTGTGTGGAGCTGTCTGGAGTACAGTAACTGCTAAGGACCCGTAAGGCACGTGGACTGCAGGGGTGGTTCCTTTGTCATTTCTTCCAACAGAACCACCCATGTCTGTTTAAACACCAGCTACCCTGGGTCTGTTCTCTTGGCTCTTCCTCTTGCTGTGCTAGCAAAGGTTCCAGTGTGCCCGGAACCTACTACCCTCTGGACTTCCCTAGAACATGGTCTCATCTACTCTTCTGCTTTCAAAGCCAAACTCAGTCTGCCTTAGGTACTCACCCCATCATCTACCTCCATAACCACACATCTCCCCAGCACGAAACAGATGGCCCTCACTACCCTGGGTGGCCAACGTCATGTGGCAGCTTTCTGGATTTGGCCTTAGGCATCTATCTCTTTCCTCCTTTTAGGAACAAAGTCCCCATGTTTCAGGTAGGTCCAGAGATTGCCCTGATTTTCCCCTTGTACTCCCGAGCTTCCAGGGTGAGAATGGAGAACCTCTGCACTTCACAGGCCATGTCCTCCAAGAAACACCGAACTTTCCCCTTGGGGGGGTTTCTCCCTTTTCAGAGTTTGTGATCCTTGCGAATAACAGCCAGGGTGGTCCCAAGAAGAGGCCCTCGTCAAAGGACAGAAAACCTTAGCTCCTGGGGTGCAGGTGGGGGGTTCCACAAGCAGAGCCCCACTCGGGGCCATGTACTAACTGCACATCCCCTTGCTCTTGCTATAGGGATCTGAAGAGCTTCAAGACCAGCAGGAACCCTGTCTCTCAGGTACATCTTCATTCCAATGATGTCACTCTAAGGGTGGTATCCCTCCATGAGGTTTTTGTTGCCAGATATCCCCGTTGGTGGTGGTGTGAGTGAGAATGGCCACAATAACCTCATCCATTTGAATGCTTGGTCTCCAAGGAGTGGAAACGTTTGAAAGGATTACAAGGATCAGAAGGTGTGGCCTTTTTGGAGTAGGTTGGTTTTGAAAGTCCAACAGTCCTAGTGCTTTCTCTCTGTGTGCCTGTCTGTCTGTCTGTCTGTCTGTGGATCAGGCTGTAGCTATGAGCTACTGCTCTAGAGTCACCAGTACTACCTAAGCCTCTGATACTGTAAGCAAGCCCCCAGTTAAATGCTTTCTGTCATAACGGTTGCCTTGGTCATGGCGTCTCTTCACAGCAAAAGGACAGTGACTAAGACACCATTCTTCTCTCTGACTCAGGCAGATAAGCACCTCCTGCACAAGAGGCCTCTCGCAGAGACCGGCATTTGTCCCCAGCACTCGGTGACTGGTGAGAACCCCTTCATTCTGTGTCCACCTCCTACAAGCAGATGTGAGCCTCTGCAAAGGCCGCCACACCTGCAGGTCCCCATGAACACTTGCCGATGGGGCAGATAAAGATGCCTCGCTGTCTTACACCGAGGTGCCTACTCACCACACTGGAAGGCCTTTGTAGGCACTCTTGTGATGGCATGTCTAGCCTCAGGGATAGTTAACAAGCTTGGTTTTTCAGTTTAAAAGTCCCACCGCTGAGTGTGGCGCTCAGGGGCCACTTGGGATTGGTCACTACGACCCAAAAGCCTCTATCCACACCAGGCCTCACCTCACCACAGATTCTGTAAGAGGGGCTCAATGTGGTGTGGGGGTGACGTGCTCTTTTAAAACAAGACTGTTCACTTTAGCCTTTGTTGTGTTATTGTGGCTGCCATACTGGATAGAATGTGCCTGTGCCCTCCAATAGTGCTACTTCCTTTCCATCAGGTCCTGGCCTCACACTAAGCCTTGTGTATTCCTTCTCCCCTCCTGCCATTGTTTTTGGAGACATGGTCTTACTATGTAGGCTGGGCCAGCACTGAACCATGCTCTTTCTGCCTCAACGCCTGGAGTGTGGGGGATCAGACGAATTCAGTCAGGTAACTAGCCTGTTGTTTCTTGTGTGGCAGGCCCTTCATACCCAGCCTGAAGTGCATAGGGCGTGAGGCCACCCTGGGACCATCCCATGTCAAGCTCAGTCCCTCACTGGTCTCTCCTGCATGCCTCCTCTCATCTCTGTCTCTCTGGACACAATGTCCCTTTTAGTTATAATGACACCCCAAGCTATCCCGACCGCAGGCTTGCTCTCCCAGTCACACCTCAGCACATCTAGATCTTGGCTGAGTCTCCTTCTGAGTCAGTGGCTGGTAGCCATAGCATCTGACTAGGGGAAGGGGACAGTGGCTGTCTTGTCTCTTCCCTAGACTGGGTGCTTTTAAGGCAATGAGCTTTTCATCATAGCATCTTCAGGATAAGCTCACCCTGCTCCGCAGGCAAGCCGGTAAGCCTCCGCAGCATGCCCTGGATGGTGCCAGCCCTGTGGACCAACACATGGGGAAGCTATACAAATTCACTTAACTCAGCCAGTGAGTTCACAACTGTGGGCTCATCTACCTTCTTGTTCTTGCCCATTTTCTATCACTGACTGAGTAGAGATAAGCTACCTTTCACAACCAGAGTTCTGAGATCGACAGTCACTTGGGACCCAGAGCCATAATGTGCTTGTCTACAGCAACAGTGGCATCTGAGACATCGAGTTGTTTTAAGAGTCCAGGCCAGCTGCCTGTGCCGACTGATAACACTCTCAGACTCCTACCACTCTGGCTTTTGTCAGAAAATAAATCTGACAAAAATCTAATGGCTTATGACCAGACATTTCACACACACACACACACACACATACACACACACACACACACACACCCCACATGCAAATGTCAAACAGGAACGTAAAATCTAAGGTTGGGAAAAGTTTAACATATATAATTTATAAATATATACATATATTAAATATATAAAATAATATATATTATGTTAAATAATATATTATATTATATTATAGGGCTTTTTAAAAGAAAAGGAAGCTAAAGAAGTTTAACTCTCAATCTTCACACACTGAGAGGAGAGGTGACAGAGTGTTCGCCACCAAGCGGTGAGATCTAAAAGCCTGTCACCCTGCTCTGTAGCCATAGCTAAGCTGCAGTGGGAGATGGGGGTGTGTGTTGTGTCCCAGCTAAAGCACTTTCCCATGACTCATTCCCCCTTAATCTTAGGGATTTTAATCATTCTGCCGGCAACAAGTTAGTGTGTGCTGTTATTTTCTAAGCTCTTTTCCATGACTCTTTTCCCTTTACTCTTAAGAGATTTTAATGAACTCTACCAGCAACAAGTTAGTGTGAGCTTAAAAAAGATTGTTTTTACAGGCACTATCTACAGCATGTGCTTTAGAGGCCTTCTGGCCTTTCTCACCTCTCCAAGGAGCCTTCAGTTATTGTTTATATAAAATGTATACTTAAGCCACTGAAGCCTGAATTCCAAACTCCAAAAAGAAAGTTATGCATCTCCCCCAGTGTCAGACAACCTAAGCCGAGCGCCTATTCTAGCCAACTGCGCATCTATCTCCCTTTCTCATGCCTGGTGGCTGACTGACACACCTCTCCCCCCCAGTCCAGTCTCATCTCAGGCTTAGGCTAAGGCTCTTGCAGCTCCCGGATTCTGTACTTATTTCAGCCACGCCACCTTCATATGCACCTTTGCCTGACCTTTTGTGTCTTTCGCTCCACACCCCCTGAGCCCATCACTTCGCCCTTCTTAAAGATACAAATTAACACTGACAGTCTTTCGGGAAGCTATCCCCACCTCTCAGGCTCTCTTCTGACCTCCTTTATGTGGTCTTATGGATGGCAGGCTTCCGTGACTAGTCTCCATCGGCGGCAGAGGGACGTCAGGCAGTGCTCACCAGAGACTAGGAGCAAGCAGAGGCAGCAACACTGGGATTCTCAGACTGACTCAGCCTGGGGAAACCAAAGCCTCCCCTCAGCTCAAGTCTCTCCTTGACTTCCAGGAGAAGCCGGGAGCAATCCAGGCTAGCCTGAGAGCCAGGCAGGCTAAGGCTGGGAGTAAGGGTTGGTCAGGATCCCCTCTTCTGCACCCCACTTTGTTCCAGTGCTGGGATGGGCATGGAAGGGGAATGCCTAGAGCTGGTTACCAACATTTCACTCTTCCAGCTATAGAGCCGTGCCCTCCCCTAGCCCCAAGGACTCATCGTCATCATCATCGTCACAAGGCAGAGGTTCCCTTGGGTTAGCAAAGGGCCACCTCAGGGACTCAGATATCAGAAATGGCTCTCCATCAGCGTTTCTTCAGGTGAGGAAATCCACCAGACTCCCTCCTTCCCAGATACACATGCAGTCTTTCCCCTTCTTAAGGGCACTCCATTCCCATTTTTCTCAGACAGCTTTTGTTAGTAAAAGGAACATGAGGCATATACAAAGAGGGGGACCCAAAGTTCCTGAGCCCCTTCCCCACTGGGGGAAACAAAACAAAAGTTAAATAAAAGTTGGGGCTGGGGTGAAGGCTCAGTCAATGAAGTGTTTGTGATGCAAGTATGATAACCTGAGTGTGGGTTCCCATCACCAACATAAAAGCCAAGCATGGTGACACCCGCCTGTGATCCAAGAACCAGGGATACAAAGACGCGGGTGGTGATGGTGGTGTGTGGTTGCCGGAGGCGTGCTGGCCAGTTGGTCTGGCTTAGATACTGTGAGAAATTCTGTCTCAAAAAATACAAAGGTGGTAGGGTAGGATGGAAAGATGGCTCAGTGGTTTACAAAACTCTTATTCTTGCACAGGACCAGGTTCAATTCCCAGCACCTACATGTAATTAACCTCTGTAACTCCAGGTCCACGGGATCCAGCGCCCTCTTCTGGCCTTCTTCAGCACTGCACTCATGTGCTGCACACACCTAACATGCGGGCAAGACACCCTCATACAGAAAAAGAAAATCTTGAAAAAATTACAGTAGGAGGCAGCAGAGGAAGACACCTGACATCAACTTTCGCCTTCAAATACGGACACACACCATTTCTTTCTTTTTTTTTTTTCATTTAAAGAAAAATCTGAATAAAGGAAATGAAACAGAAGGAAAAGAGGAGGAAGATGAGACGAAATAACAGCAATACACTGACGGCTGTGTAAGTTCAGCCCTGGGGAAATCAAGGGAGGAAAATCCTGAGGTCAAGACCAGCTGGGGCAACATAGTAAGACCCTGTCTCACAAAATCAAACCAAAGAAATGAAAAGAAACACATCCCCTTTTAACATGACTTCATATAAGGAAAACAGCTGGTTTCTCGGGTGGGGTCAGGATACTGGAAAACCAGCGCACCCTCCAAAGGGCACCTGCTTTTCATCGCTAATGACCTGTTGCTTCACAGGGACCCTGGGTTTCATCTGCAACACTGGGGTGGCAGGCAGAGAAGGGACTAAATGCTGGCGAAGGTTTCAGAGTTCCCTCCTAGGCTGGCTCCTGAGATAACAGGGGTGGGGGTGGGTGAGTTGTAGGTCACTCAGGGACTGTGGATGTAAGATCACTGCTCTCTTTCTCTGCACTTCCTTCAGTGGTAGATGTATCAGCCCAGCCCGGGCAGGAGAATGGAGTCATCAGAGGAAAACAGAGTCATCAGAGGAAGACGTCATACAGGGGCATTTGGGACTCTCCCAAAGAGAAGAGCAGGAGCCCAGGCTGGGGTGATAGCATCCTGTGGGCAGCCAACTGACCAGCCTCCCCACGTTCTACCTCTCCTGTGGATGCGGTCAGTCTCTCTCGGCTGGGAATCCCACTGGCTGTCCATGTGTCAGAAGCTCAGAACACCCCCACACCTGCCTCACCGGCAGTTCGCTTTCTCAGGACACTGTCCACCCTGAGTGACACCTGACTTTCAGACCCAAATCCCTGATATCATCCTGTTCCCTCAGGACCCACATCCACCTCAAACTGTCACCTCAGCCTTGGTAATCAATCCTTTATCATCACCTCTTTCTTAACACAGCTCAGCCATATTGGGTAGGATCTATGCAGCAGCCAGGTGGACTGCGGCTATTGAGTCTCACACAGGATTCTACACAGCCCTCACATCACATTCAGAGGGAAGGCTACGCACAGTCCCCGAGTTGCTCGACACATATTGCCTGGTGAATGAATGTCACTGCTTTAGTACCACAGTTCAAAAAACAAATAGTATCAAAGAAACAAATAAACATGCAAAGGACATTTAAAACTAATGAAATACAGTCTCACCTCCCCAGATCTCCTTTTTTTTGCAAGTGGGCAGAAGTCAAATGTAGATTCAACGTGGTCTCCTAGATTTGCTACCAACCCCATCAGACCCAGCATCATCTAGTACTGAAGTGGGTATGAACAATTTGGGCAAGAATCTGAGTAGATATTTAGGTTTCATGAGATCTATCTGTGGGGTGTGCAGGCATAGCTGTAAGTTATTGTTATCTAGCCTATAAAGGGATGGCTCTCAGAAGCGTTCCTCCTGTCCCCCACACCATTTGGCCTGTCGGCTGCCACTGTACAGAGAAAGGAATATACCTGTAGAGGACAGATGGCTCGAGAAAGGTACTGACAGGCTAGAAGAGAGGTTTTAAAAGCATGCAGCTGGAATCAAAGCCTGCTCGACACTCTTCATGTTCTAAGTAATATATAAAATATGGCAGCATTAAAGAAAATGTAAAGTTCTCGGTCGATGACAACTGTAAACATTTTAATTGTAGGGGCTGGAGAGATGGCTCAGCAGTTAAGAGTTAACTGCTCTTCTGAAGGTCCTGAGTTCAAATCCCAGCAAGTACATGGTGGCTCACAACCATCAGTAATAAGATCTGACCCTCTCTTCTGGGGTGTCTGAAGACAGCTACAGAGTACTTACATATAATAATAAATAAATCTTTAAGAAAAAAAATTTAATTGCAGCAGCACAAATTTTCTAAAATATCAACAACAAATTTCAGTTTGCAATAGGAAAATATGTGTACTTTTCTCGTCCCTCACAGGTAACACTACAGTGAGCCAGCATTATGCTATACAGCTATAATCCCAGCACGCGGGAGGCAGAGCCCAGGGGATCATGAGGCCAGCCTGGGCTAAACATGGAGACCCTCTCAGGAGGAAGAGAAGAACAGAAGGAATGAGGGAGAAAATACTGTAAGGACTAAGGGTGTGGCTCTGTGGTAGGGCATGTGCGAGAGGCCCTAGCTGGGGTCTCCTGCAACGCACGCACGCATGCACGCACGCACGCATGCACGCACGCACGCACGCACGCACGCACGCACGCATGCACGCACGCACGCATGCACGTACAGCCAGGACTTCTGAAGCGCAGGGATGACGCCGGCAGGCTGAGGATGGAGGGGCAGTGGGTTGAAAAGAAGGTAAAGGGAATTGCAAGGCAAGGGGGCATCCCTGCAACAGGAAGCTCTCTCAGGACAGTGCAAAGAAAACTCAGGAGCAGATAGTGTGACCTGGGGACACTGGGTATACAGATCTTGGGAGCTCCCTGACCTTTTAGCAGTCAGCACCCAGACCCTCAACTAGTAATTGTGTGCAGCCCCCAGAGAACGAGTGGGACATTGGCACAAGTGGAGACTCAGAGAGGTCACTCGCTGCCATGCGGGCTGCCTTGCTGAAGGCTGTTTTCTCCAGTCAGGACTGGATTACTACCGATCATCGTTTAAAGAATCTTTCTCTCTTTTCACACAGGTTACCATGACCTTGTGCGCCTTCGGTCTCTCTCAGCCTTTCCCTCACTCAATGCCAGGCAGGCAGGAAGCGGCATAATTCCCTAGAGGGAGCCTAGAGTCCTGCGCTTCCTGACCAGACTCCTAATGTCAGAATCTTTATTGGACTGCCTTTCTCTCCTCTCTCCTGAAGTTTTTTTTTTTTGTTGTTGTTGTTGGGAAATTGCAAAAACAATCTCTTCAAGTTAAAATTTAGAAGACCCTTAGGCACTGTGTTGGTGGCACTGCAAGCTTCCGATGAGTGTCACTGAATACTAAAAAAAATCACTCAAGCCTCCATACCTTTAAAGATTTAAATCTGAGAGGCTACAGGACGTGTAACTTCGCTCACCAGCTTTTACAGAGTAGTGCCTAAATCCTAAATGTGCTTCTTAAAGTCACCAGAGGGGGGTGGGGGGAACAACAACAAACCGTTGTAGTGGAACCTTAAAGTTCCTGCATACCCTCCCTGACACAGCGCTCTAAAAGGATGCTCCTGAGACGCAGAGATGGCAAAGAGGGTTGTCAGTTCCAGCTTACAGAGTCTCTGCTTTCCAGGAAGACTGTCTGCCCTGAGCTCAGCTGTCAGGGAAGGGCCTTTCTACTGCATATTGCACAGGGCAGTTTCAAAGTATTTTGTTCTTCTGCTTTTTGCTGTGTTGGGGATGTGCGTGCTAGCTACCACTATACCACTGGGCTCCATCCCCAGTACGGTGACAACATTTTTAATACAGACATCCCTTTAGAGTCTTTTCAGATACACTTGAATATAATGCTTTTTGGATAAAAGCCTTTCTGTCCACGGCACTACTGTAATTCCTGCTCCCCTCCCCCGAGTCAGCAGAGCTCAAACACATGTTCTAAGGAGCACAGCACGGAACAAGCCCCTCACTTAAACCGGGCCTGCTCTGACGTCTTGGGGACCTCTGCACAGTCACTCCACCAATCTTGTAAACTCGGCACTGCTTTAGGGAACAGTTAGGGAGCGAACACAAAAATGAAAGAGAAAAAAACAGAGGCGCCACAGTTAGTTTTCAAACCCGGTCTGGTTTTTTTCAGCTTTGCGCTGGTTTCCATCCTTCCGGCAGTCTTAACGAGTTCCTCCTGAACTCGGGTCTGTGCCAGTCACTCCCTGGAGGCGCTCGCTCTCAGGCTGTGAGCCTAGGCTGTCTGGGCTCAGGATGCAAGGAGGACAACCAGCTGCAACCCAGCTAGAGCTCCACGCGCCTCGGGTTGAAACAGGGAAGCACCCACAACTTGGCTGCAGAGCTGATCCTTAAAAAGAAACTGCGGTATTCTAGCCTCGCAGGGACGTTTGTATTCCAGGTGACTCAAACGCCAAGGTCAAGTACCCAGCGCTTGGCCATTCCATCGCCCAATGAGCAGCGAGTCCCTTATGCTTGGCGGACGGCTGTGCCCTTCTCCCCATGGTGCTGACCCCCATGCTCCCCATGCAAACCTCCTCCCGCTGTAGGGAGTGGGGGGTGAAGGGCCAGAGAAAGGTGAGCCCAGAAACAACACAGGCCCTATCCTTGCAACTCATTCCGCTCCCGCCCACGTGCCCGCAGCACGCCCACGCCGCCCATCTCCGGTGTTCCGTGGAGCTCTGAGGAGCTGGGTACTGCCACCGCACTCACTTGTCCCGCACGCAGCGCCAACTGCACGGCCACCTCGAAGCACTCGTCCCAGGGGCCCACGCCCTGCACCAACTCTCCCTCTTCCTCGCTGCTCGGCTTCATCGTGGCTTCGCCGGACCCCGCCACCTTCTGCTCTGTTCCGCGTGCTGCGGCCGGACCCGGGCTCCCACTCGTGGCCGCCGCCAGCACCGGAGGCTCCGCACAGTGCCCTCGCCTTCCCGCCAAGCCGTGCGTCCTCCAGCGCGCGTTGCAGCAGGAAGGCCCGCAAGGGGCTGCAGCCCAAGTAGGCGCGCCTCGAGCCCCGCCCCGCCCCCGTCTCCCAATTCAAGCCCTTGCCCCGCCTTCCTTTTCCCTGACCACGCCCTTCAGCATTAGCCCCGCCTTCCAGAACAGGCCCCGCCCTACGCTCTTTGTCCCACCCCCACTGCCTTCCTAGCCCAAGCCCCTCCCCACCTCTGCGTCCAATGCTGTCCTCGCTCCGCCCTCTCCCCGCCCCCATCTCACTCTCCGCCCCACCTCCCCAACTCCATGCTCGCCCTGCCCAGCCACTCGCCAATCCAGGCTCACTTTCCAGCCCGTCCTGGCCAGGTGGCTATTGGGAACGCAAGGTGGGCACTTCCAGTCCTTGGCGGCTGGTGATGGGCGGGTATCGGAACTCTTCCTGCGAGCACGCATACTGCCTTGTCCCCAGGTGTGAGGTGGTTGGGAACTGCAAGCCAAACCGCAGGACCGTCTCTGGGTTTTGTAAACTGTTTAAACTCAAAACTTGTTTGGAGCTCTAGCTATGACTGTGATTAGAATTTGTATGGCGAGGAGTAACCTTTTTAACCTTGAAAACTAAGCCACGCCTATTGTGAAAATGCAAATACTAGGAAGACACTTCCCCGGGTGTTCAAGAGTTTAACTACACTAGTCCCTCTATTCACCGCTTTTATAGAAATTGACCCACATAAAATTATTCTGGAGTGTGAATTCTCAGTCTGGGAGGACTTTTATGTAAAAACCTTGACGGGTCGTTTTTTTTTTTTTCCTAAGTTAACCTAAAGATGGCAGTAAGCCGTTTTAGCTAGGGTCACCTTTAAGGATTCTGCTTCACCTACCTCATCTTATAACAGAAAGAGGGAACAAGGATCGCTGAGGTCAGTATGTGACCGCTAAAGGCATTTTCTCCTCCATCTTTGTTTTTCTTTCATAATATTTAAGATAAGGGTGTTGGATTACTGAAAACGCTTAAAGCTGCTCTGAGTGTCTCTTTTACAAACGAACCGTGAGGCCGAACCATGAGGCCGGTGAACATGGTTCCGAAGGTGTTTTCCTGCATAGCCCGATAAGCTGAGCTCCGTCCTTGGCATCCTTGGTGGGAGGAGAGAACCCACCCTGAAAATTGTCCTCTGACCACGTGCACAGGGGTGTGCCATGTACACAGGTGTGTACAGAAATAAATAACGTGTGATTTTTAAAACTGAATGAAAAATGAGGCCGTGACCAACCTAAAGTATGGTTGAGGAGGTTTATTGTAAAAGTGAGGGGGAGCCTAGCCAAACATCTAAAAGAATCCAGACTAGGCGAACTGACTGAAAGCCAGGAGTTGGCTGAAACAGGCGAGCCCCAGGACTTGGGGGTGGGGGTGAGGGCAAGGGGATCCCAGAAGAGCAAGCCAGGAGCAAAAAGAACCAAAGAGTGCTCGTAGCCAAAATGACTGAGTTATATAGGGAACAGAAGCTGGGGGAGGGGAAACAGAAGCCCAGCCCCTGGGAGGGAGAGGTTTAGGGTAGGTGGTGGGTGAGTGAAACCTGTCCCAGGTTTATTTGAAAACTTAACAAACATTTAAAAAGTGGTAGGTGTTGTCGCATTGCTAATTTTCATTGGAGATTAAAAACAAGGCATGATAAGATTTGACTTTGGCTCTTTCTAGCTCCCCTCCCTGCCTCCACACTATGGTTCAATCTAGAAGCTCAGTAATAATGGTATGAAAATTTTATTACAGGTATCAACCTACTTGCAGAAAATATTGATAACTTCTTTGTCTAACTGACAAATCTCTATCGGTATAATAGTGTGTTTTTGACAGGTATGAAGATCGTGGCCAACCAGGTCTCTCTTTTTTCTTACCTCCATTCAAATACAGAATGGTCTTTGTGGCCGGGCATGGTGGCGCACGCCTTTAATCCCAGCACTCAGGAGGCAGAGGCAGGTGGATTTCTGAGTTCGAGGCCAGCCTGGTCTACAAAGTGAGCTCCAGGACAGCCAGGGCTATACAGAGAAACCCTGTCTCGAAAAAAAACAAAAGAAAAAAAGGTGGGGAGGGGAGAGGCCGGAGAGATGGCTCAGTGGTTAAGAGCACTGTCTGCTCTTCCAGAGGTCCTGAGTTCAAATCCCAGCAACCACATGGTGGCTCACAACCACCCGTAATGAGATCGGATGCCCTCTTCTGGTATGTCTGAAGACAGCTACAGTGTACTTACATATAATAAATAAAGAAATCTTTAAAAAACAAAAAACTCATAGCTTATCTTAGTTGTGAGGGGTGCTGGATTCTGTCTTCAGCACCAAATTAAAAAAAAAAAAGATATTCATTCACGCACCAACATAGCCTCAAGAGACTAATATGCTGTGTGCCATATAATTGATATTTAATAAGTCTAAGTTATTAAGCCTTGAATGCTTGAGGCCCTAAATTCAATCCTGGGCATTACAAAAGTTAAATAAATTAGTAAATAAATCCATTACTCACGGAATACTGAAATCAGCCTTTTATAACAAATAACACACCCTTTCTGGGCCAGGCATTGGTGGCACATATCTTTAAGGTGGACCTCTGTGAGTTGAGGCCAGCCTGGTCTACAGAGGAAGTTCCAGGACAGCTGGGGCTACACAGAGAAACTTTGTTTTGAAAAAACCAAACCAAAGCCGGGCATGGTGGCGCACACCTTTAATCCCAGCACTCGGGAGGCAGAGGCAGGCGGATTTCTGAGTTCCAGGCCAGTCTGGTCTACAAAGTGAGTTCCAGGACAGCCAGGGCTACACAGAAAAACCCTGTCTCAAAAAATAAAACAAAACAAAAACCCCAAAACCAAACCAAACCAACCAACCAAAAAAAAAGACCACTGCCTCTTCCGTGTCTAAATGACAAGTCTCAGTGGGCACGTGAGACAGCGCCCCACCCAGCCTGCCTCCTGTTCATATGTTGCAGCATCCAGAGGCTGGAAGCCATGTTAACGTCAGCAAGCCACGTGTGCTTGCTGCACGCTCTGAAAACCCTTTCAACTTCCCCTTCCCTCGATGTCCCCAGGCCACACCCTCAAAACGTGTGCTTTGGTCACCAGAAGGCCTCATACAAAGTGCATGGGCAGGAGCCCAAAAGCCAGGGGATGGCTACAAGCAAGGACTCCCGTTTCTGTCCTTTCTGGAGCAGAACAAAGACCAAAGAAGCAGAATGCCAGGCAAAGGTTTCTTTTCTCTCTTCTCTGACAGGTTCCATTGAAATTAGATATTATCTTCCAGGACTAAATAAATCAAAGAAACTGGACTGTCCTTTATATTCATTTTTTTAGTTGGTTTCATCTTTATTTTGTTTATTTATTTATTTATTTATTTATTTTCTTTTTCTTTTTGAGACAGGGTTTCTCTGTATAGCCCTGGCTGTCCTGGAACTCACTCTGTAGACCAGGCTGGCCTCGAACTCAGAAATCCACCTGCCTCTGCCTCCCGAGTGCTGGGATTAAAGGCGTGTACCACCACGCCCGGCCATCTTTTTTTTTTTTTTAAATAAAGAATTATTTGTTTATTTTATGTATATGAGTACACTGTAGCTGTCTTCAGACACACCAGAAGAGGGCATCAGATCCCATTATAGATGGTTGTGAGCCACCATGTGGTTGCTGGGAATTGAACTCAGGACCTCTGGAAAAGCAGTCAGCGCTCTTAACCACTGAGCCACCTCTCCAGCTCTAAAGATTTATGTATGTATGTATGTATGTATGTATGTATGTATGTATGTATGTATTTTATGTATGTGAGTCCACTGTAGCTGTACTGATGGTTGTGAGCCATCATGTGGTTGCTGGGAATGAAGGTTGCTCGCTCTCTTCAGCCCCGCTCACTCCGGCCTAAAGATTTATTTATTTTTTTATTATACGTAAGTACACTGGAGCTGTCTTCACACACATCAGAAGAAGGCATCAGATCTCATTACAGATGGTTGTGAGCCACCATGTGTTTGCTGGGAATTGAACTCAGGACCTCTGGAAGAGCAGTCAGTGCTCTTACCTGCTGAGCCACCTCTCCAGCCCAAAGTTGACATTCCTGCCTCTCTTCCTCCTCATAGGATGAAAACAACCTGCTTGCTCTCAAACAATTCAGACATGTTAATGGAAAGTGAGAACTTTAAAAAAGAAGTAGAGCCGGGCGGTGGTGGCACATGCCTTTAATCCCAGCACTTGGGAGGCAGAGGCAGGCGGATTTCTGAGTTCGAGGCCAGCCTGGTCTACAAAGTGAGTTCCAGGACAGCCAAGACTACAGAGAAACCCTGTCTCGGAAAAACCAAAAATAAAAAATAAAAATAAAATAAATAAAAAATAAAAAAGAAGTAGAAAGTAGATTATTCTGGTGAAATATGAATGACTAGACACAGGAACACAGATTCAAGCTACCCTGGTGTGCTGGTTAGTTTGTTTTTTTTTTTGTTTGTTTGTTTTTTTTTTTTGGTCAGCTTGACATAATCTAGAGTCTTCTGGAAGGACAGAACCTTAATTGAAAAATTCTCACGTAAGACTGGCCTGCAGGAAAAGCTGTGAGGCCTTTTCTTGATCGGTGATTGATGTGTGTATTAGTCGGGGTTCTTTATAGCAGAGGTTCTCAAGGTGTGGGATGCAACCCCTTTGGGGTTGAGTAACCCTTTCACAGGGGTCACCTAGGCTCAGTGAAAAGCACAGATATTATGACTTATACCAGTAGCAAAATTACAGTTAGGAGGTAGCAATGAGAATAGTTTTAAGGTTGGGAGTCACCACAGTATGGGGAACTGAATTAAATGGCTGCAGCACTAGGAAGGCTGAGAGCTATCTATATGACTCTGGTCTAATGTGCCACCCCTCGAGCAAGCGCCTGGGATGCCCATCACACTCTGTGGGTGGCATCTTCTGCTTTGTTCTTCACCCTTTCCTCACCATGGTATCCTATTGGTGGAAGCTGGGAGCTTGCTTCCTTGGTATCATAGACAGTCTCGAGACCTAAATATTCCTAGAAGAGCTATCCTGCAGTTCAATACCTTTTTGCCTCTTGTAAGGGCAAGTTGCCTGGTTAGAGGCTCAGCCCTCAGCTTCTCTGTCTGCATGGTGATCCTGTATCTATCCTTCTGATTCACTGGAGGAGGTGTCAGGTTGTATCAGTACATCTCTCCCTGTTATTCCAAAGATGGGAGGAGAAAGACCACTGACCCAATTTATCATTAAATCGTTAAATTAATTAAAGCAAGCAATTCATTAAAAGCAAGCTTTTTTTTTTTTTAATTTAAATTAGTGTACATGGGTTGCCTCCTCCCTTCCTCCTGGGTTTGGGAGGTCAGTATTGCAGGTAAGGAAGACAAGACTTTTCTAGAGCTCAGGGGTAGGGGGATTTGATGGGTAAAATAGGCAGATTCACAGGAGCAGAACATCATCACCAGATAGTCCTAAGGACTCCCCGAAACAGAGACATGGTTGCAAGATAACAACAGGTAGTCGGAACAGAGTAGTCATAGCAACCCTTCTGAAACAAAGAAAGGGTTGCAAGATGATTATTAGCTTTTAAACACGAAGGCATGGTTGGCACTCCTGGAGGAAGCAGTACAGACCATTTGTAGTTAAGGTTACAGCTGGGGCATAGCCCTATCCTTGAGAAACAAAGGTTTCATCATAAACAAAAATGAACCTAGTTTACCTTTACTATGTGATGGCTTTTAAGCCTAAAATGGAGGCAGGCTGGTTCTTCATCTCCAGCCCAGATACGTTTTCATTTCCTGTGGTGCTGGGAACTAAAGCCAGGGTCTCATGTGTGCAAGGAAGACGCTTTCCCACTGGATTTTTGTTCTTCCTTCCTTCCTTCTTTCCTTCCTTCCTTCCTTTTCCTTCCTTCCTTCTTTTTCCTTCCTTCCTTCCTTCCTTCCTTCCTTCCTTCCTTCTTTCCTTCCTTCCTTCCTTTTCCTTCCTTCCTTCTTTTTCCTTCCTTCCTTCCTTCCTTCCTTCCTTCCTTCCTTCCTTCCTTCCTCCCTCCCTTCCTTCCTTTTCCTTCTTTCTTTCTTTCTTTCTTTCTTTCTTTCTTTCTTTCTTTCTTTCTTTCTTTCTTTCTTTCTCTTTCTAGGTTTACAGCAAAATGAAGAGGAAGGTGCAGAGAGCTCCCATGTAGTTCCCCACACAGTCTCTTATTTGTGCCAGTTTGTTTATTATTTTCTTCGTTAGCATTGTACTATATGACATGGCTCTGTTTTGAGTTTTTCCTCCAACCAATACCAATGCCTGCCCCTCTGCATGATGGGTATGATGGCTTATCTTGGAATCAACTAAAACCTAACTCTCTCTCTCTTTTTTCCAAGGCAAGGTTTCCTCTGAAACAGCCCCTGGCTGTCCTGGAACTCAATTTGCAGACCTGTCTAGCCTTGAACTCACAGATATCTGTCTGTGTCTGTTTGCCAAGTGCTAGGATCAAAGGTGTCTGACCATGCCCAGCTGAGGAAGTTTCTTGACTTGATCCTTCATAAATTGGAGGCACGCCTTCTAGTGGCAGCCTACATAAAAGGACATGGAAGAAGGAAGCTTTTGGTTTTCTGCCTGCTTGACCTCACTCTTGCTGGCAAAGCATTCTGCTGTGAAGCATTCTTCTGTTGGTATTAGAGCCTTCCTCCTCCCCCTCCCCCCTCCTCTCCCTCCTCCCCCTCACCCCCTCCTCCCCATCCTCCTCCTCCCCATCCTCCTCCTCCAGATTTACTTATTTATTTTATGTATGTGAATACACTGTAGCTGCCTTCAGACACACACCAGAAGAGGGCATCAGATCTCATCACAGATGGTTGTGAGCCACCATGTGGTTGCTGGGAATTGAACTTAGGACCTCTGGAAGAGCACTCAGTGCTCTTAACCACTGAGCCATCTCTCCAGCCCCTAGGGCCAACTTCTTAAGATTAGCTGAGACATCCAGCTCTGTGGACTGAACAACTACTGTTTTCTTGGCCGTCCTGTTGGCAGACAGTTATTGTTGTACTAGCTGGACCACAGCCTGTAAACCACTCGAATACCACCCCTGCCTTTTTGTTTTGTTTTCTTTTTTTCTTTTCTCTCTCTCTCTCTCTCTCTCTCTCTCTCTCTCTCTCTCTTTTTTGGTTTTTCGAGACAGGGTTTCTCTGTGTAGTCCTGGCTGACCTGGAACTCACTCTGTAGACCAGGCTGGCCTCGAACTCAGAAATCCGCCTGCCTCTGCCTCCTGAGTGCTGGGATTAAAGGCGTGCGCCACCATGCCAGGCTGTTTTCTGTTTTTCGAGACAGGGTTTCTCTGTGTAGCCCTGACTATCCTAAAACTCACTTTGTAGACCAAGCTGACCTGGATCTCACAGAGATCTGCCTGCTTCTGCCTCGAAAGTGTTGGGATTAAAGGTCTGCACCACCATGCCAGGCTCTAAATCCCCTTTAATATCATGTATATTTTGCAGCTAAAATGACTCCATGTTTTACTAAAGTAACTATCTTTGAGGTCTGCGACTGGTCTGTTAGAATAGTCCAGGAACTCCGGGAATGCAAAAGACCCAGGGGTTCACACCCACAGAAATTGGAATCTGTGAAATGCACAGATTTTCCAAATGGTTTTGGATCATATTATGTGCCACATAGAATGTAGATGAAGAAATATGCAAGGCAGAATATTTCTTTAAGACTAAATAAATCAATAAAGCAAACCTTCTGGAACCTGAATCTGTTTTAGTATGGGACTTCCCTCCCTCACCACCTGTACCTCCAGAAGATGGGGATGGGAGTAGGGAAGGGGGATGGGGTGGATATGAGTCTGTCATAAATAGAGCAGCCTGTCCAGCACACAGCATGTCCCACTGTCAGCAAGGCATGCACAGCTTCGCAATGAGACTGGGGACCTAAAGGAAACACTGACTGGCCAATGCATCAGCTACTGCAGAAAGCACTAAGAGGAAAGGTATTAATACAAAGTGGGTAAGGCCAAGAGGCTCCAGTGCACTTGCCTAGGACCTCGGAAAATACACACAGTAACTCAGTAACCCCAGAAGATTGCTACAGTTATACACATTGTACAGAGGAAGACCTGACATGTGTGAACAAAGAGGGGCATGGGTTTAAACCTGAGCAAATTCTTGAGTCCTCATTCAAAGTTAAAAAATGTGTGCTGGGCTGGGAACGTGTAAGAGGGAGAGAGCAGAGGATCATGGGAGGAAGAGGAACTTAGTTGCCATTATTGGCCTAACACACAAAATTGAGGGTTCAGCCTCCAGAACCACAAAAACCAGGTGTGGTGGCCTCCAGAACTTGAGGTGACCAGTTTTTTTGTTTTTTGAGTCAGGGTTTCTCTGTATAGTTCTGGCTGTCCTGGAACTCACTCTGTACACCAGGCTGGCCTCGAACTCAGAAATCCACCCGCCTCTGCCTCCCGAGTGCTGGGATTAAAGGCATGCACCACCTCGCCCAGCAACCAGTTTTTTTTTTTGTTTTGTTTTTTTTTTTTAATCTAAGCCCTCCTCCCCCAAAATCTGACCCTTTTTGTAAAGGAGCCCAAACAAATTGATGCAGTCATGATTCTGTCCCTTATCTTCCCAGTGATCTGAGAGTACCATTCTAATGTCACCAACCGTCATGAAACAACCTTTCTCCCAGTGCAGGCGGTAAGGCCATCGGTGCCTGTCACCCTCAGTGGCTTCATGACACATTCACCAAACCACTTCCTGCAGAGAGGCAGACGTGACATACGGCAGCTCAGGCCACCAGACAGCACAGCACTGAGAAAGAGAGTTGGCACAATGCAGGCTGGTGACAGTATTCCTGACTACTCTGGTAAGGTTGTACCCAAAGGGCTATAATGTGATGTAAGTCTCTTATCACTGGTGAGCCTGCCAACTACTGGACTATGCCTTTGGTAAGTCCTACAGCACTGCCCATGTAACCAACACTGCATTCCAGAGCCTTGGGGCTGACCTGGGGGTGTCACTCAGTAGTAGCATCAATCTGCTTAGCATAGGTGAGGACCTGGGCTCAATGACCAGGATCGCCAATGACAAAAGGTCAAAGGTCTGACTTATATTTCCCCTTACATTTCCCTAAAAGGGACATCAGCTGGACGCCAATAGTTGTCAAACACTGTGCTAAATGGCATGGTACTTATGAAATGGGAGGGTGTGTGTGGAGGTCACAGGACAGCTTTGTGGACTCTTCCCTCCACCTTTACGAGGGCCCCAAGGATTGTGCTCTGGCTGTCAGGCTTGCGTTCCAAGCACCTCCATGTACCCAGCCATCTTCCTGGTTTCCAGATTGCTCAATTTCTTGTTTCTTCTGTTTCCTGTAACTAGCATAAGAATCATTGATGAATCCAGTGTAATGCATGTTGTGTTTTATTTTCTTTTGACAGCCTAGTAGCCTTAGGTCTTTGATTTGAGTTAATTTTCCATATAGTTAAGTAAGGGGTGAGTACGATAAAAAAAATTTTTATATACGCATGAAATTGTCAAAGAATTAATAAAAATGCTATAATAAATTTTACTTCCTTATTCATTGTGTGTGTGGTGTGTGAGCACGCGCAAACGCGGGAATGCATGTTGGAGGGTAGGTCAGAGAATAACTTTTGGGTGTTAATTCTGCCTATTACGTAGGGCCTGGAGGTTGAACTCTGGTCATCAGACTTGGCGACAAAAACCTTTACCAGCTGAGTCTTTCTGTCCTGAGCAGGGCGTTGTAACCTGTGTGCAAGTAGGAGCAGCCTCTCAGGGCCTGTGGGGAGGTGGGCGGCAGTCAGGGACCTGCTGCTTGTTTGGGGCTTTTCAGGAGCAGTTTAAAAATAGCCTGGTGCAAGCACGAAGGGCTCTAGAAAGGGCCGTCTGGTGAGTGATGAGTGCGTGTTCAAGTTCAAGTGTGAGAACTGAGTGGACAGGTTCCCACATGGCCAGGCTGCCACGTAGGCTGCCAACCAGGTCACTACAAGTAGGGCAAAGGTCTCAAGAAATTCTGCGCCCTGCAGCTCCGCTCGCTCCAGGATCCTCTTCAGTGTCCAACCAGGGGCTTTCCTAGAGACACCAGAGGCTGTATTTACAATCAGGTGACTTGCTCCTGCGTCATCCTCTGGTTTTCCTCCAGGCAATAACCCCAAGGGTGCTCTTTTCCAAGGATGGGGAGTAGGGAGGCTACTTAACTCCAGCCCGGATGCTGACCCTCAGATAACTTATTTCCGGAGAACATCAGTGTCCAGCCCCCCGGCTATGTATGTATGCTTCTTCGGAGGTCTGAGAGAGCCCCAGAATTCTGTGAGAAAGGCTCCTGGCAGAGCTAGATCTGTGTTCACTGGGGCCTTCTGCGAAGTTGGACATTACTATGCCTCGGGAAGTGGGAGGGAAGCCATCTTTCTCCGGTGTTTACTTGAGGAGCCCTGTGTTCTAGCTGGGTCAGATTGCAGAGCAGCCAGCCATACTGCTATCAAGGCTCTGATCACACATCCTCTGCCCACCGCCAATACGCTATAACTGACACCCGGCTCCTGCTACAGCCTGCCTTCTCTCTCTGCCAGGGTATCCTTTATCTCCCGCAGTAATGCCAGCTCTACAGTTTTCCTTGGAGTGCCAGCTCAAGCTACGGCTACACGCGCACTTCTTTCTCCGCCAGCACCAGCCCATTCCCCTCCCACAGCGCCACCAGGTGTCTGTGATGGGGAACAGCAGTTCTAGAAGCAGGAGGGAGGCAAGCTTCCCCATGTCACCCAACGCATTCTGTTGTGCCCTGCAGAGCCACCTCTTCCTGCCTCAGAAGCTGGAGTCTCCTTGGTGATTTTTTTCTCCCAATACTAGCAGAACCTGCCTCAGCATAACAAAACAGTGGTCTTGTCTTCACACTTACATGACGTTGTAGTAATCCCAACTGTTTTCTTTCGTTTCACATCTGGCAGTGTGATAGGGACATCTTTTTAATTTTAAAGTTTGTATTATTTATTTATTTATTTATTTAAAGTATACAAGTACATTGTAGCTTTCTTCAGACACACAAGAAGAGGGCATCTGTAGATGGTTGTGAGCCACCATGTGGTTGCTGGGATTTGAACTCAGGACCTCTGGAAGAGCAGTCAGTGCTCTTAACCGCTGAGCCATCTCTCCAACCCTAAAGTGTGTTTATTAATATATGTCTACTTAATGATTGCTCATATGGTGTGATTTCTCTCCTTTTTGAACCTTGACTATAAAAACACCTGATATTAAAAAAAAAAAAACCCAAACCAAACCTCAGCTTCTTAGACTCAGTTAGTGAGACTCAGTGATACTATTTTCATAGCTATGGTTCATTAATGTTCTCCACCGTGTAAGCACCACACTCCTTACTTCTACTTACTGTGGGTAAGCAGTGCTTCAAATACATGCATTGCTGCTTCAAATACTTTTGCACATCAATTTTAATGCACAGATGTGTGCATTTGTAGGTGCATCTTGGAGAGTTTTCTTTTCTTTTTTTTTCTTTTTTCTTTTTTTCTTTTCTTTTCTTTTCTTTTCTTTTCTTTCTTTCTTTCTTTTTTTTTTTTTTTTTTTTTTTGAGACAGGCTTTCATGGACTAGCTTTGTAGACCAGGCAGGCCTGAAACTCACAGAGATCCACCTGCCTCTGCCTCCCGAGTGCTGGAGAGCAGGGCAGTGGTGGCGCCCGCCTTTAATCCCAGCACTTGGGAGGCACAGGCAGGTGGATTTCTGAGTTCGAGGCCAACCTGGTCTACAGAGTGAGTTCCAGGACAGCCAGGGCTACACAGAGAAACCCTGTCTTGAAAAGCAAAAACAAAAACACCTCAGAGAAATTTTTATGTCACAGTGCAGGTATATATTGACTGTAGTAGGTCATATCACATGGGAACCTGGAGTGACTGTAACCATTAGACCCCACCAGCTGCAACTAAGCTCCTGATCCCCCTATGCCAACTATTCCTTCGCATGGCAAGCTCTTAGGATTGCGCATGCGTGGCAGAAGTCCATGGTCTAAGTCCTGAGTTTCTGTGCACTACATTATCTCCATTTCTTTGTTGTTGTCTAAAACCTTTAAGATCGCAGTTTGATGGGACAGGGAAGGGATTAGAGAATGGGAGAGGAATAGATTCACAAAGAAGTAGCTTACAACTTTCAAATGCTAATATTTCAGCCAGCAACACTCATCTACAGGGCACTGCTTAGTTAACAAGGAGCCAGAACAGCAGCGTAGGCTGTAAGAGTGCCGCTTGGGTGAGCCAGCGCCAGGAACCTGGCCACAAAGCTGCAGGTGAATGGATAGAAGTGAGTGCCGTGGGCATGAACTCCTGACCCAAAGTCAGCAAAGCTGAGAGGTAGTCTACCACCTGTCTCAAAATTCCCATCCCAAAGTGGAGCTACCCACAGTCACCTTCAGTTGACTGCAGAGTGAAAGCATCGGTATTTTCTCAGGTGGCCCAATGCCATCCTGGGCAAAATGTCCTCTCTGGTGTTATTGTTTGCTTAAATGAGACAACTGTATTTTGTTAATTGCCCGATATCTGGGGCCCAAGAGAAGAAAAGGTGCTTATGTTATAAGCATGAATATAAATCCTTTTGGGGTAGGCAGGCTGTGGCAAACGAGTAGAAACTGGAGAAATGTCTGCATCAAGATTGACACATGAGGGGGATAAGCCCTTAAGGGTGCGTGGTGCTCTCAAAGAGGACTAGAGTTTGGCTTCCAGCACCCATGTCAGTCACTCACATCCACCTGTAACTCCAGCTCCAGGGGACCTTGTGGGGCTGAGGGTGTATGGGAAGAGGGGAGAGGGAGAGAGCCTGTGTCCAGCCAGAGTTCCTGTGTTCTGGGCAGGCCGATGCGGAAGGACTGCCGTTCGCTTTCCACTTGGCCCTGGGTGGGCATCTGGCTGTGAGAAGCCACTGACCCCACATGGCGGGGGTGGGGGGTGTGTGCACAAGGGGCAGCCTCGTACCAGGTTCTCAATCTCTGGCATCCCATGCTGGAAACAGCAGAGGAGCTGAGAACAAAATAGGGGTCTCCAGGGATATATATGGGAAGAGGGCGGAGGGAGAGAGGTTCTCACGAAGGCTAGAGTCGTCTTTAGTCCAGTCCATGGCTGGAGTGTAGGAAGGCTTTCTGACGGGAGCTTAGGCATGGCTATTTAGGAGAAAGCCCAAGCACAGCGGTCCTTGATAAACAGAGACAGACTATGGTTTTAGAGCTTTATTGTAGAAAGGCAGGGGGAAAGAGAAAAGGTAGAAAGAGAGAGAGAGAGAGAGAGAGAGAGAGAGAGAGAGAGAGAGAGAGAAGAGAGAGAGAGAGAGAAGAGAGAGAGAGAGAGAGAGAGAGAGTAGGGAAAGTAAAAGTTTAAGAGATTGAGGTGGGGCCAAGCAACTCCTCTTATAGTGGGATTGTTATCTTGCTGTTGCTAGGTAACTGGGAGGAGTCTAGCCTGAAGGTCAGAAGCTTGGGACACTGTGTACGTGACTACTAGCCACATGCTTCTCTTGTGGGGATTGTAGGGCCGGTAACTTTGACAGGAGCCAGGGGTCCAGGAGACATGAGGGAATGCTTTCTGTCCCATGTAGGTGGGAATTACCACCCATCAAGTTCTACTGGGGTTCAGACCTCAGCTCAACTGGAGACTAGAGTGTCTGTGCATAACCCATTGCTCCACAGGACCTGACAACCTTTTCTAGCCTCTGAAGCCACCACACACACATGTGCCTCAGCATACCGCACACAAAACTTGAAAGTTGATACCTGTAAGAAGCCAGTTGACAGAGGGGCCCTGGAAGTCCTATCCATCTGGGCTACATCCAAGCTAAAGAGCATGCAGAAGAAAAGCTTATGACAGACAAACTCGGGGACACAGGAACTGCAAAGGGTCAGGAAGCTCACTGCCCAGGACTTCTTTGAGTTTTCCCTCGGCTCACTCGTTGTGATGGCTACTCTTGGATGTCACCGTGATTTCATCTGGAATTAATGAAAAACCAAGTCTCTGTGAGGGTTTTTTTTTTTTTCTTAAATCATTTGAAGTAGGAAGACCCACCTTTAATCCAGATCTCTTGAGGTGGGAAGACCCACCGTTATTCCAGAGCTTTAAAAGTGGGGAGATCCACTTTAAATCTGGGGCATATTACCCAGCGGCAGTCTATAAAAACAACATGGAAGAAGGAAGCTTTCGCCCTTTGCCTGCTTGCCCTCACTCATCCTGGGAATTCATTTCTTCAGGGGAATGAACAAACTTCTTCAGGATCCCAGTATATACTACAGATCAGCTGAAACATTTATATGTGATATATATGATATATATATCATATATATATAATCATTTCCATTCCTCTTGAAGCCTTACTGATACACTAGCCCACTCTACTTCTTGGGATTGGTTTCTTTCCTTCAATTTAAAAAGAAAATATTGTTGGAGAATTTCACACATGCATCTAATGTGTTCTGATCAAATCAGCTCTCCACTCCTCCCTTTATCTCCTGTATCCCATCTTCCCACACCACTTTCCTATCACTACTTGTGTACTTTTTTTTTTTTCTAACACCCATTGAATTCACTGGGTGCTGACTGCATGCACATGGATGTAGGGCTATTGGTAGAGCATGGGCTGTCAGGGTCTGTACCAATAAAGAAAAGCGACTCTGGCCCTGCCAGCATCCATTAGTTGCCAGTAGCTCCTTAGCTAGATGTGGAGCTAGGGGTGAGGCCTCCCTTCCACCCAAGCTGAGTTATGACTGAGTTGATCTTTTCAGGTCTTGTGCTAGTGGTTGCAGCTGCAGTGAGCTCATGTGCACATCTGGAAAGCACCGCTTCAGGGTAGTCCTCCACCACCTCCAGCTCTTACAATCTCAGATGATCCCCAGACCTTATAGGGAGGGGGGAATGATACAGATGTTCCATTTAGGGCTAAAGCACTCCATAGTCTGTTACTCTATGCATATTTTCCAGTTTGGGGACTTTGTATTAACCACCATACACATGAGCTCACTGAATTTAATTGTCAAATGAGTCAATTAAAAAATGGGACATGGAACTGAACAAAAAGTTCTCAAAAGAAGAAACACAAAGGTTTAAGCAACATTTTAAAAAGATAATTCTTTTTTTTTTTTTTTTTTTTTTTTTTTTTTTTTTTTTGGGTTTTGAGACAGGGGTTTCTCTGTGTGGCCCTGGCTGTCCTGGAACTCACTTTGTAAACCAGGCTGGCCTCGAACTCCCGAGTGCTGGGATTAAAGGCGTGCACCACCATGCCCAGCTAAAAAGATAATTTTAAAGACCCCTGTGAGAGGACTCAATAGGTAAAGGTTCTTGCCACCAAGCCTGAGGACATGAGTTCAATCCCCGGACCCACCTGGTTCTAGAAGCAGAGACCCAACTCCAGAAAGTTGTCCTCTGACCTCCACCTATAATCTCACACAGAAAATAAAATAGATAAAAATTTAAAGAGTAGATAGTTCCAAAGTGAGGTATTTAATGAGTGGGAATACTTAGGAAAGTGGATGCCTCCAGTTCCCCTCGATTTTTGTTTTGTTTTGTTTTTGGAGACAGGGTTCCTCTGTATAGTTCTGGCTGTCCTGGAACTCACTTTGTAGACCAGGTTGGTCTCGAACTCAGAAATCCGCCTGCCTCTGCCTCCCGAGTACTGGGATTAAAGGCATGCTCCACCATGCCCAGCTCCCCTCGATTTTTTAAAACCCTTTCTCTCTCTCTCTCTCTCTCTCTCTCTCTCTCTCTCTCTTTCTTCCTTTCAAGATTCATTTATTATATGTAAGTACACTGTGGCTGTTTTCAGACACACCAGAATAGGGCATCTGATCTCATTACAGATGGTTGTGTGGTAGCTGGGATATGAACTCAGGACCTTCAGAAAGAGCAGTCAGTGCTCTTAACCACTGAGCCATCTCTCCAGCCCTCCAGTTTTCCTCATTAAGTTCCCCTCATTAAGAAGAATACACTGACCAGAGCATCAGGCTGTGGCCATGGGCTCCCATTTACTCATTAATAGACAGCAGGGCTGCATGAACATCAGGGTAGCAATCATCTTCCATCTACATCTCTTCCCCATGGTCTCCTTCAGAGTTGATGTGGTTTAAAAAACATCTTCATGGAGTGCTTGGGAGGCATCTCAGTTAGTAGAGAGTGCTTGCCTTACCTCCATGAGGTTCTGCACTAGTCTCCAGCACTACAGCTCAGCCACACAGAGAATCTGAGGCAGACATGGGACTCTACTGCAGGAAGGAAGAGAGGAAGGAAGTAGATAGGAATTTCCCCACAACATACAATAATCAAAACAGTAAATATACAGAATAAAGAAAAAAAGGTTGCTATCTGGGTAGTGGTGGCTTATGCCTTTCACCCCAGCACTTGGGAGGCAGAGGTAGGTGGATTTCTCAGTTTGAGGCCAGGCTGGTCCTCAGAGTGAACCCCAGGATATCCAGTGCTATCTAGGGAAACCCAGTCTCAAAAACACCCAAACCAAACTAAACAAAAAGCACTTAAGGGGGCTGGAGAGATGGCTCAGAGGTTAAGAGCACTGACTGTTCTTTTGAAGGTCCCGAGTTCAAATCCTAGCAACCACATGGTGGCTTATAAGCATCCCTAATGAGATCTGACGCCCTCTACTGTGTGTCTGAAGACAGTATATATAAATAATAAATAAATCTTTAAAAGAAAGCACTTAAGGAAATGTTCAACATCCCTTGCCATCAGAGAAATGCAAATTAAACCTACTCTGAGATTTCATCTTACCCCAGTCAGAAGGGCCAAGATCAATAAAACAAATGACAGCTCGTTCTGGCAAGGATGTTGGGAAAGGGAATACTTATTCATGGCTGTTTGGAGTACAAACTGGTACAACGTGGAAGTTCTTCAAAACACCACTTCTGGCCTTACACCCAAAGGACTTTACATCCTACTACAGAGATTCATAGTAGCCAGAAATTGGAAACAACCTAGATGTCCATCAACAGACATGACAATATGATACATTTACACAGTGGAATATTATTCAGCTATCCCAACTGTAAGGTTTGCAGGTAAGTGGATGGAGCTAAAGACAGTCATCCTGGGGGATGTAACTCAGACCCCAGAAGACAAATGTAGTATGTTTTCTCTTATATGTGGATGTTAGCTTTTAAGCTTTCAGTAAGTGGATTTCATTCAGAATAACGACATAGATTAAGTAGCTTGTTAGAGACTCAGGGGAGGAGGGAACCTTTCAAGGAAGGGGAAATAGAATATAGTGTGTGTGTGTGTGTGTGTGTGTGTGTGTGTGTGTGTAAACAGAACAAAACAGAAAAACTAGAATAGGAGGAGGAAGGAACAGAAGGGTGAGGGAAGGGATATGGGAAGGACAACTGACACCAAAGGTCATTTGAAAAACCATATGGAAAACTACTTCTGTAGAAGTTCCCTAAAATACATACATAGAGGAAAGGAATCTAAGTAGAGTCACCAAATAACGGGGGAACAATGTCACCAAGTAAAACCTCCAATACCTGGGATTTTTTTATGATTTATTTATTTTATATATGTGAGCACACTGTCGTCTTCGGTCACACCGGAAGAGGGCATCAGATTCCATTACAGATGGTTGTGAGCCACCATGTGGTTGCTGGGGATTGGACTCAGGACCTCTGGAAAATCAGTCTGTGCTCTTAATTGATGAGCCTTCTCTCCAGCCCAACCTGGGATGGGTTTATGTCTTGTTGAATCACCATCCAAAGGGCCCTCATGAGTGCCCCTCCCCCACCAAACATCAAAGCCAAGGCTATTGGTTACCCTCACAACCTAACAACAGGCCTTATTGTCTTTTTTTTTTTTTTTTTAAATAATACTTAATCAGTGTCATCCAACACGGAGAAATTGAGCTAGTGACTAATTAGACACTTCACCTCTACTGACTAGTGTTCATGGTGCTGAAAGGTAAACACTACTGAAAGAGAAAGTTATTCATCAGTATCACCCAGCTAAGACCTACCACACTGACCTGCCTGCAAGAGATACTGGTGCAGCAGTGGCACAGCTATTATGAGAGTAACTGCCCACTTTTCAATTGGACTGAAGGCTTACTCCACAAGATGCAACCCATTCCTGACACTGCTAAAGTGATCAATAATTGATTAATTAAATGTGAGTGCTCTGCTGCATGTACACCTGCGCACCAGAAGAGGGCATCAGATCCTTTTATAGATGATCATGCGCGTCCATGTAGGTGCTGGCAATTGAACTCAGAAACTCTGGAAGAACAAACAGCCAGTGCTCTTAACCTCTGAGCCATCTCTCCAGATCCCAGAAGCAGCTTCTTGCAGTAGGTGGGAATTAATCCTGAGACCTACAACTGGACAAGGAACAGAGTGAGAGACTTTGGATCATGCATGCCTAAATGGGATGTTTTCATCAACCCCTTCCCTTCAAGTCTCTGTGAGCTACGCAGTAGAGGAGGCTGAAAGATTGAAAGAGCCAGAGTGATGGATGTCACCAAGGAAAACAGTGTCTTCCGGACACAGTAAGACCACGTGGTGCACGCATAAACTCAGAGGGGTTTGTGACAGTACACATGAGCCTGCACAGGTTCAAGTCAAGTGGGGTCTCAGCACTGAGAGGGGTAAGTAGGCACAGGGTCCTACTTCTAACCAAAAAGCTATTGCAACTATACCTGTTGGCAAAGGGGAAATCCGTTTTCTCTAATGGAGCATCATTGAATGTATCAGCCACACTCTAGGGCTGGCTCCATGCCAGATGTAGTTACAAACTCCATGGTATTTGTTTTGGGCTTTAATTGATTCACTAATTAAAATTTGGCCTACTTGTTCTCTTGATTGCTTATTTTCCACCTTTGTGTTTCTTTTTGGGGGAGTATTGTTTTGAGAGAGAAAAAGAAATAAAATTTGGTGGGTGGAAAGGTGGGAAGGATCTCCGAAGAATTGGGGGAAGGTATAGCATGATCAAACTATATTGCATACATTTTTTTTTCAATTAAAAAAAAACTAATTAAAACTATAAATAAATGTTTCCAGGCTGTTAAGAGTATCTCCGCGCAGCAGAAGGCAGTTTGCGCCACCTAGTGGCAACCTTGCTGGACTGCTGCAGTCTCCAGCGTTCAGCAGTCAGTTGTGTGTCCCTCTAGCCCCGCCTGAGGAGCACCCTCACGTGCCCTGTTGGGCTTCCTGTCTTGGGATTCCTCAGGTCCTAGGTTTTGATGAACACTCATCTGTGTCCTGCTGGGGTAGGGCTTCTTATGCGCCGAGCCCCTGGTCTCTAGCTGTCTCTGCTTAATTGAGACTGGAGCCAGCCGGCAGTTAGACCCTCGCTTTCCCTTGGGATGTCAAGAGCAGTGTGTATTTTACGATTCCAGTGAACTTCTCTTGCAGACATTTGAAAATTTTTTCTTGGTTTAATATGAACTGGAAAGCCCCAGGAGCTAATTTCCTAAGCCTGCTTCGCTATAGGAATGACTTGGACAGACGTGTTGGAAAGGAGGAGGGTGAATGCAGGCAGGGGAAGTGTGCTTGCCGAGCAGCCTGGAGGCGCTATACCGACTTCCTGGCTCTCAGTCTTGGGTTAGACTGGTTGTGCCCTATGCCTGCCTGCCGAGTGCTTAGAGGGCGTTCATATTTGGTCATTTCCACTGTATGAAAAGTAGTCTTTGGCCTGGTGGTGGTAGTGCATGTGAAAGACCCCGAGAGGAGCCCCTCGCTCAAGCCTCGGGACAATAGCGGACCCCTAAGAACTCACGAGATACCAAGCTTGATGCAAACCACATGAGGCTTTATTCGGGGAAAGCCAGAGCTCTGGGGACGACTCATATCCAACGCAGGGGTAGAGGAGTCGACCTCGAGGGGGAAGGGGTCCCAGTTTTTATAGGCCCTCAGTGGGGAAAGGAGAAGGGGGGAGTAGGGGATTTCCAGATCTAAACAATGTCTATTCTCAAGAAATGGGTATGGGAGGGAAACAAGGAAAGAGTCTGGTGCAGGTGTAGCAACTCCAGATTGGTCCGGCTGTGGTTGCTGGGGAGATTTTCCAACTCTTCCCCAGAACCAATATCACAAACACCTGACAATTGGCTTCATCAGTGGGCACACACATGAGTTCAAGGAACAGTCAAAACATTGGCAGACACACTGGTTCAAGGAGTGGCCAGAACATTGTGCACCTCTAGTTTTCTAAATCAGTGAAGCTAGTTCTGCTAACAATGAAATCTATTTTGCCAATCTCAGGGCTTCTGTGATCTTTTATATTTTGTCAGGATCGTTCACATGCCATTAATTCCATCACTCGGGAGGCAATGGCAGGCAGAGCTCTGTGAGTTCGAGGCCAGTCTGGCCTATAGAACAGCCAGGGCTACACACAAAAAACCCCCATGTCTCTGGGAGGAAAATTGTCTTTGTCTTATCATCCTGTCATGAAATTACAACAACTTGAAACAGTTTCACCTGAGACTGAAAGGAAATAAAACTTGAGACCTGTGATTCATGTAATTTATGTCAAATAGCCCAAAGAGTTGTTTGTGAGCTTTGAAACCTGGGGCTGAGAACATAGCAGAACAGGCCAGCACATGCCTGGGCAGGCCCGTCGTTACATGTCCTGACTGGCCTAGTGCCTTCCTATCTCCCGCCCTTCTGACAGTCTGTTGATGTTTAAATTGACCAATCACTCCCCCAGCCCCACCCCTTTTCTATAAAAGTCCCTAGCTTCGAAGCCTCGGAGTCGAAACCACTGTCTCCTGTGTGAGATACGTTTTGAACCGGAGCTCCGCCATTATGGCTCCACCATGTGGTCAACACCTCTGTCTCCTGCGGGAGATATGTGTCGGCCCGGAGCTCCGTCATTAAACTACCTCATGCTTTTACATCAAGATGGTCGTCTGTTCCTGATTCTTGGGTGCACGCTGAACGGGAATTGAGTGGGGGTTTCCTCACTAGGTTCTTTCAAGACAATTTGTCTACAGGAGAAATTATCCATATGTTCTGCCGCAGACAAAGCTTACTTGAGTCCTCGATCCATGGGCGAAACTTGGGTTCCGGTTACAGGTGGGCAAGGAGTCGGTGAGAAGGAGGGGTGACGTGACAAACAGACGTGACACAGGGAGTGTGGATCTGAATGTAATTTGTTAAATCGTGCATCAGACTTTTTATACAGAAGAAAATAGGGAAGTTAGGTGACACACCAGCAAGGTGCTAGGAGGTTACCGGATGCTTAATGACTCTTACACAAAACAGAGGAATGCAAAAAAAAGGAAGGACGGGCAGGAACCAGCTGGGATAGATAAAATTCAATGTTAACAACTGGGATCAAAAGCAGCCCCACTTAAGGTCAGCTTAATCTTAGAAGCCTGGGGCAAGGGCTTTGTGCCCTTGCCATAGTTCCTATTCTAGTCTATTGTATAGTCCACCTTCCCCCTAGGCCACTGTAAATTCCTGTGTATGGGTGTAACTCAGCTATCTATAGTTCTAAGTATCTACTCTGGTTCCTTCCTTCTTCCTAGATAATGGCAAATTCCTGTGTAGGGCAGTGACTTAGCTATCTATGCCCAGGGTCGGCTCAAGGACTGACTGCCTAGTACTGGTGAAGAATCTAACTTAGCCATATGCCAAATAGAGGCACTTATACTAAAGCAATATTAAGGGAAAGCACACAGATCCGTTTACCAACTAAAGCAAGGACATTGGAGCATTCGTTATACAGGATGCCATGGTTCCAAGAGACTAAGTTTCCGTGAACTTTTCGCCTCTGGACAGTACCCAGGTTTTTTGGGGCCTGTCTCGTGTGTCACTACTGGAGTGGATGTAGCAACGTTCTCAAAGGCTCTGGCTTCATTATTTACCCATACTGTGTTGTGAACCAAGTGTCCCAACATTCAGTTTTGCATGTTTGAGGACACGTGTGTTTATACATGCGTGTGTGTGTGTGTGCGCGCGCACACGCTCATTTCCTTATCCAAGATGCAGACAGTCCACAGGCTATTACTCTATATCTATACCTATACCTATACCTATATCTATATCACCACAACAAAGTAAATAACAGGACAGGGAGGGGAGAGTCACTCAGTGATAGACTTTGTGCTTAGTAAAGGAAATACTCTGAGCTCAATCCACAGCACCAGTGTTAGAACACAGGAGAGAGCTTTCCCTTGAGTCAGTGATGGGCGTGGTAAAGGAACCAATGGGCGTGGCGAAGAAAGTGAAGACTTCTAGATGCTTATGGTTTCTTTTAGGATTTCATAGGTTGCCATTTTACATTAATATACATTAAAGCAAAGGTTGAATAGATAGCATTTTAGTGAAACCTAAGAAGACCCAGCAGTCATTCTTACTAATGTGTGACCTTGAGAAAGTTTTATGCCTTTCTCAACTTTAATTTCTTCATTTTATTGTAAAATACCAAGGGTAGTAGGTTCATTTCATTGGTTGTTTGTTTTTCTCAGTTATCTAAATTGTCCTTCCCCTCCTTCCCTCCCTCCCTCCCTCCCTTCTTCTCTCCCTCCCTTCTCTCTCTCTCTCTCTCTTTCTTTCTTTCTTTCTTTCTTTCTTTCTTTCTTTCTTTCTTTCTTTCTTTCTTTCTTTCTTTCTTTCCAGGAATTCATACTTTAGCCCAGGCTGGCCTGGAGCTCAGCTATGTAGCCCAGGCTAGCCTAGAACTTGCCATAACCTCCTGTCTCAGCCCCCTAAGTATTGGGAATATGGTTGATATGGTTGTGAGCCACCATGCTTGGCTTTATTGGATTATATTAAATGAGTTGTTGGTTTGGAGTAAGGAACATAGTGTGGTGGTTAATTTTTTAATTTTATTAGATTAAGTAATGCCTAAGGTATAGGTAAAGCACAGCTCTTGCTGTGCCTAAGAGGATGTTTCTAGAGGGAATTGTTTGAGGAGGAGAACTGCCCTGGCTATAAGTGGCACCATTACACAGACTGGGACTCTAGATTGAGTGAAAAGGGAGAAAAGGCTAGCTCTGTGCCACATTCTCTGCCCCCTGATCCTCATGTGTCTACTCCACAGTGGACAGCTGCTCTGAACCCTCAAACTGTGAGCCAACTTCCTTCCTTAAGTTGCTTCTTCAAAAAAAAAAATTCTTCCAGGCTAGAGAGATGGCTCAGTGGTTAAGAGCACTGACTGCCCTTCCTAGAGGTCCTGAGTTCAATTCCCAGCAACCACATGGTGGCTCACAACCATCTGTAATTGGATCCAATGCCCTCTTCTGGTGTGTCTGAAGACAGTGATAGTGTACTCACATACATGAAATAAATAAATCTTTTTTAAAAATCTTAAAAAACGATGGATTTATTTTTATTTTATGTGCATTGGCATTTTTCTTGCATGTATGTGTCTGTGTGAGGGTGTCAGATCCCCTGGAACTGGAATTACAGATAACTGTGAACTTCCATGTGGGTGCTGGGAATTGAACCTGGGTCCTCTGGAAGAGCATCCAGTGCTTTTAACCATTGAGTCATCTCTCCAGCTCCCTTGAGTTGATTTTTATCAGGTATTTGGTCCCAGCAATGAGGAAAGTAAATGATACAAAAGGTAGAACGTAAGTGCTCAACAGATGCCACCTGAAATGAGAAGGAAATTACTCTTATTGTTGTATGGGTACCGTGGAAACAAGCCTTTCTATTTCCATAACCAAGTACCCAGCCTCCTACATAATTGTCCTTGTGAGCAGTATGGAGTTGTGACATGTCATTTCTGAGACTCGGTTATAAGAGGTTATGACTTCTGGGCTTTCTCACAGTGGGGGAGATAGATATTCAGGACACTAACCAGTAGGTCATCTTTGCAAACAATCAGTTCTGGCTAATAGGAACTGAGTGAGGAAGTGAGTGTAGTTTCTAGCCCCCTCTCTACCCCCCGCCGGAACAAGCCTGGTTGATGGGTTTTCTGCAGCCTTCTAAGACAGGAACAAACCTGGTTGATGGCCTTCTAAGATATCCAGGTCATGTCCTCCAGCTAAGCACGCTGGAATTCCTCAGCACAGAAGTTGTGAGATGGGGCATTGCCAAATACCAACCTTTTGCCGTATATATCTCTGTAGGATCCATTGTGAGCCAAATCTTGAGCCAGTGACTTCATGTTAACACCCTAAGCCCACTATGTTCTAGGAAAATAATACTTCTGTTTCCAGTACTAGGTGGTAAGAAATTACTCCATCTATCCTAAGACCTACATTGAAATGCATCTTATACAAGACATGTGCCATGTTTCCCCACTCTCTCCCTCCCTCCTTCCAATGATCAAACTCAGGGCTTTGTGCATTCTGGATGGAGCCTTAGCTTTGAAGAAATATTGTAGATTTCCTAAATAACCACACAGCCATGTGACCAGTGTGTCCTCTGTGGTGCAGATTTTAATTTTGGAGCAAGTGACTGAGTTGACAAAAGCAAAGATGCAAAGGCTCATTTGCTATTGGAAAGGATCCCAGCACTGACTGGCCAGTGTGAAACCAAACGATCATCATGTGACTTGTACAGAGTCTAAAGATGTTGAGAGCGAGCACTGGCTGCTCTTCCAGAGGACTCAGGTTCAATTCCCAGTGTCCACATGGTATCTGACAATCATCTGTAATTGGCCTTCCTTCATGGGGGTGCACACACTTGGGGTACACAGCCATACACACAGGCAAAACACCCACATACATAAAATAAAAAAGATGTTGAAAATAGTTCAGAGGATCTGACAACTCAGAAGGGTATAATTTAGACACACTTTCTCTTCTTTATAATATATTTAACACAAAGATTATATATCATATTATATAAAACATTATAAACAACATATATCACATTATATATTATATAACATAATGTATTATATAAAGCACATCTAACATATATTATACATTACAAATATATTATATATATATTTGAGTAATTCTTCTTTTTTTTTTTTTTTTTTTTGGTTTTTCAAGACAGGGTTTCTCTGTATAGCCCTGGCTGTCCTGGAGCTCACTTTGTAGACCAGGCTGGCCTCGAACTCAGAAATCTGCCTGCCTCTGCCTCCTGAGTGCTGGGATTAAAGGCGTGTGCCACCACGCCCAGCTCCAATTATTCATTTTTGAGTATTGAGTAAATTGATTTTAGGTTAGAGATCCAAAAACTTCCCAGAGAGATGACACAGCTGTGACAAGAGCTTGTCCCCAGGCCTTAGGACCTGAGTGTGACTTTACCGGGAGAGAGGAGAGTCCTGTACGTTGTTCTCTAACTTCCACATCTGTGCTAGAGGACCCATAGTTCCCACCCCAAGTAGATAAATAAGTAAATGTAAATTTCAAAAAGACATATAAGCCAAGAATATGGATGAATGTTCAGCATCAGTAATCATCGATTAGGAAACTAACATATTATATAAGTGTGTGTGTGTGTGTGTGTGTGTGTGTGTGTCTGTCTGTCTGAATATATGCATGTGAATGTTGAATGTGATGGTACATACTTATAATCACAACACTTGGAGGCAAGGGGAGTCAGAAGTTCAAGTCTCAGCTATAAAGCATGTTTGGGATGAGCCTGGGCTACTGGAAACCCTTTCTTCCTACCACCCCCACTGCCCCAACATTATAGTTAGTTTTTCCAGACAAAAGCAGTTTCTTAAAAGCCACCTGGGGCATGGGGACTTTACTCTTGCCTCTATACATCACCTGGCAGCTGGGCTATTTAAATCCCAGATCAGACATTTTGAGAACGTCTGTGTCTCTGTCCCCCTCCCCACCTCCCACACACCTGTCAGCCAGTGTCAGAAGTACTATGAGGTGAGAGAGGAGGAGGAAAGGAATAGGGAGGAGGTGCTTCCCATTTCTCCATGGTAACAGAAAGGCACTTTGGCAGGTGGGGAAACTTGGATCTCTAGAATTAGACTGTGTGCTTCTGTGAGATCGGCAGAGGTCATGAATTTGCTCACGCTTGCTTCTTTCTCTAGGAATGCTGTCGAATTAGTGTTTTATCTGTAAGGCACCGTCTAGCACAGTGGTGCGACCCTTTAATGCAGTTCTTCATGTTGTGGTGACCCACAAGCATGCAGTTATTTTCATTGCTACTTCATATCTGTAAATCTGCTACCGTCATGAAAAGTAATGTAAATGTATGTGTCTTCCCTGGTGAAAGGGTCATCTGACCTCCAAAGAGGTCACTCTCCACTGGTCTAGCAGAGAAACACAAGCTCCAAGTGTATTCATAACTGTTATTTCCCTCTTTCTCCTCCCCCTCTTTTCCTCTCTTCCACCTTCCCTCATTTTCTGCGGTGTGAGACAGCAGTGACCAATGAATGTTATAAAATAATTCACTCTGGCGGAAAAGGCGAGAACCATTCCTTAGGTCCACTCTGGTTCAAGAGCAGTGGGAGAGGCAGTAGAGAGAAACTGTCTGCCCACAGGCTTTCCACATGGCTGCTTTTATGGCTGCGGAATCCCTACGCGAACAACCAGGCAGTCTTTCAATGCTACACGACCCTGGGACACTTATAACTGTGGCTTGCTATGATTAACTCTCTGATACTGCCCTTACTCTGAGCCCAGTCTGCCTGCTGTGAGCCAGCAGCAGGCTTGTTCTGAGGCTGTAATGATTTAGCACTGCCATCTGCCCCAGGATGCCTGCCATGTCCTTCTCAGAGACAATCTCTCTGTGTCTCTGTCTCTCTCTGTCTCTGTCTGTCTCTGTCTCTGTCTCTGTCTCTGTCTCTGTCTCTCTCCCTCTCTCTCATGACTTGAATGATGGATTAGAACCAAAGCTGAGGACTGAGCAGACTCTGAATGCTACTGATACAGACAGAAAACTCCTTGAGCCTCCAGGAAGAACCCAGACCTAGGGGGATTTTTATTTTTAGTCCCCTGTGACTGTGGAGGGCTCCTGAATGTTGACAAAGTTGAAGGGCACATTTATGTTTTTTAGAATACTATCTTCATGATAACTAAGTGCAGCAGCAATAAAAGCCACAAATATTCCATTTTAATCTTCTTACCCACTGGTTTGTTTATTTTTGGTGTTGGGGATCTATTCTGGGTACCTGTAGGCGGCAAGCAATTATTCTACTATTGAGCTGCATCCACACCCCCATTGGTCTTATTTTTGTGAAACAGTGCTTTATCTGAAGCCCTGTCTATTTACTTGAATACTACATTGTTTTCTGCATTTTGTTCTTTGCTTTCTAGTTAGAACGAACATGTCTATACATGTACTCCCAGCAAATCCCATTATTTGTGGATTTGGTGTTTGTAAATTTGCTTGCTCATTAAAGCTCACATGTAGCCTCAGAAGCCACCCTATAATGCCTTCAAAATAATTCACAGACATCTGCAAGTGACAACAGATTGAGTTTACCAATATTTATATCACTGGCTGATGTAACTTAACTTCAGATCCTATGGTCAACATGGGGCCTTTGGAGGAGGCTATTTGAAGAGTGCTATGCTATGTGGTTGCTGGGATTTGAACTCATGACCTTCAGAAGAACAGCCGGTGCTCTTAACCACTGAGCCATCTCTCCAGCCCAGCTTTTTTTTTTTTTTTTTTTGACCTTTGACTTATGTCTGTTTTTGAGAGAGAGGGAAAGAATATGAACATGAAGTGGAGAGGGGAAATCATGAAACAGAAATACATGCCGGGCGTGGGAGGCAGAGGCAGGCAGATTTCTGAGTTCAAGGCCAGCCTGGTCTACAAAGTGAGTTCCAGGACAGCCAGGGCTATACAGAGAAACCCTGTCTCAAACAACCAAAAAAAAAAAAAAAAAAAGAAAGAAAGAAAGAAAGAAAGAAAGAAAGAAAGAAAAGAAAAGAAAAAAAAAGAAAGAAAAAGAAAGAAAGAAAAAGAAATGCAGAATGCAGGTAATACTAGGTTTTGCACTGGTGGTCTGTCTCTCTCTGGGGTGGAAGTTTAGAGTTTTTATAATACAAGTGTCCTGACCATGGAGAAATGACTGGATGTGTTTTGAATGCCTTTAAAGATAATTTTATGCTTCCCTCCAACTCCTCCCAGATCCACTCTCTACACCCTTACCTCCTACCCACCGAACTTCAAAATTTTTTTTTATTTTTAATTAACTAATTTTCGTGCCCTAACCCAGAGTAGAAATAGAATTTTGTATTTCTCTCTCTCTCTCTCTCTCTCTCTCTCTTGTTTTTTATTTTTGAGACAGGGTTTCCCTGTATAGCCCTGGCTGTCCTAGAACTCACTCTGTAGACCAGGCTGGCCTTGAACTCAGAAATCCACCAGCCTCTGCCTCCTAAGCGCACCACCACTGCCTGGTTTGACTCTCTCTCTTTTTTTGAAAGATTTATTAATTTTATGTATGTGAGTGACACACCAGAAGAGGGCATCAGATCTCATTACAGGTGGTTGTGAGCCTGCATGTGGTTGCTGGGAATTGAATTCAGAACCTCTGGAGGGCCAGATGGTGCTTATAACCACTGAGCCATCTCTCCAGCCTGAGTTTCGTCTCTCTTAATACAAGGTAGCATACTCTTGGCACTTACTAATGCACTTACTAATTTTTCCTGATCAGTGGTGGGGTAGAAAGGCCAGTGTGGTGCTATAGGTCTCTAGTTCCTATAGCTATAGGACTCCAATTTGCTTACTTGGGAAGCTGAGGCAGGATGATAGCTTTGGAGGGTTTTCACAACTTAGTGAGACTCAATTAAGAGTTAAGGGCCACAGATGTCTTATAGGGTAGGGTCAAAGCTCCTGTCACCAAGCCGGGTGACTAAGTTTGACTTGGAAAATCATGTGATGGAAGCAGATTTTGCTCCCCTGGACCCACATGGCATCTTCAAGGAGAGAATTGATTCCCATAAGTGTGCCTGATGTCTACATTCCAGCTGGGACAACCATGTATATGCATACTCACCAAATGGGAACACACACACTAAATAGATGTAATGCTTTTTATAAAAAAAGGGAGGGCTCAGTGCTTATCTGAGGCTTCAGTTTTGCCTCAACACTGAAGAAAAAAGAGAGAAATATAGAAACGTAACTTGTGGTAAAGTTAAGGAGCTGGTGTCCTGTGGTTTACACGGTCTGGAATGACATTTACTTGGCGGTGCGGTGCGTCAGCTCTGGCTCATCTGCCACTGAATGGAAGGCCTCCAGGTGTGCGCTGTTTCCCTGGTAACCATGGATCTCCTGCCAACTGCGTATGAATAAAATTAGACTTTGTGTTAAAAGAAAACAACAACAACAACAGGTGCTAAACATCCTTAATTTGGATGGAAAAAGGGTTCCCTTTCATCAAATTCAGTAATCTTGAAAAAAAAATTAGTTATGTGGTGGTGGCACATGCCTTTAATCCCAGCACTAGGGAGACAGAGACAGGTAGATTTTTTTTTTTTTTTTTTTTTTTTTTTTGTGAGTTCAAGGCCAGCCTGGTCTACAGAGTGAGTTCCAGGACAGCCAGGACTATGTAGAGAAACTCCGTCTGAAAAAAATTACTAATGTTTTTTCATACAACACAGTTTTATCATATCTTTTCTAACTCTTCCCATTTTCCCCCACTTCCCTACCTACTCTGCTTCATGCTTCCAGCCCTTGGGAGGCAGAGGCAGGCAGATTTCTGAGTTTGAGGCCAGCCTGGTCTACAAAGTGAGTTCCAGGACAGCCAGGGCTACACAGAGAAACCCTGTCTCGAAAAACCAAAAATAAATAAATAAATAAATAAATAAACAAACAAATAAATAATAAAATAAGAAAAGAAGAAAGAAAACAATGAAAGAAAGAAGAAAAAAACCACAAAACAAAATAAGGAAAACAACAAAATTCCCATGAGATAGAAATCAAATTAGACAAGTGAACTAGAAGAAAAGAAACCAGAGAAAAACAATAAAACAAATAAAAAGTACCTGTGAGACCCGAGGAAAAAGCCATTTCCACAACTGTCTGACTAAAGCAAGCTGGATTTAGAAGTGCACAAGGAACTGGCCAGATGACTGTCTTTTCCTAAGTCAGGGTTTCAGAAAGTAGCCGCCTCTCATTGGCTTTTGAGGTACCTTTTATAAGGCAGAGCTAGGGTTAAAAAACAACTGCTGAAACCATTGGCTGTTAGCACCTGGACTAAAGAATAGGGGTCTCAGGGCTCTAGGCTGCTTGTGGGGTAGATAAGTACAGGACTACATCCACAGAAGGGGCTTCATCACAGGAATTCAGGAGTTTAGCAAAAACAAAGGGATGGATAAACATCTTGGAGTTACAAGTTCAGTTTAGGATGAAAGGCACAGCTGCAGGATACATTAGGTCTGGGAAACAGAAACTGACTTGTAACAGTGAGGCTCCTTAACAACAACAATGTGTAACAATGTGGCTCCTTAATAACAACAAAGTGTAACAATGTGGCTCCTTAACAACAACAATGTGTAACAATGTGGCTCCTTAATAACAACAAAGTGTAACAATGTGGCTCCTTAACAACAACAATGTGTAACAATGTGGCTCCTTAACAACAACAATGTGTAACAATGTGGCTCCTTAACAACAACAATGTGTAACAATGTGGCTCCTTAACAACAACAATGTGTAACAATGTGGCTCCTTAATAGCAACAATTTGAGACAATGTGGCTACTTAATCACAATAGGTAGCAATGTGGCTTCTTAATAACAATGATGTGTAACAATGTGGCTCCTTAACAACAATGTAGCTGCTGTTTTGGTTTCACACATCCACAAGCCAACAAACAGGAAGTCTACTTTGTGCTGGTTAACTGCTCCTGGGTTTGGAGCCTGTCCTGGAGTGTGGTTGACACACCCGGTGACACTCCATTGGAGAAAATGAACTTTCTCTTTCCCAGCAAGTATCAATTGCAAATAGCTTCATGCTTAGGTGTAGGGATTGTGGGCGCTTCCCTGTCTCAGAGCTGGGGTTTGTATTTGTTTTGATCCTGTGCTGGTCTTGTGTGTGCTGTCCCAGTCTCTGTGAGGTCACATGTGCATTGTATCTAGAAGACACTGATTTTTTTTTTTTTTGAGTCATCCATCACCTCGGACTTTTATAACCTCTCTGTTTCCTCTTCCACATAGATCTCTGAGCTTAGAGAGAATGGCTTAGACTAAAACATCCCATTTAGGCCGGAGTGCTCCAAAGTCTCAGACTCGGCACACTGCCCAGTTGTGGATCTCTGTGCTAATTACCATCTACTGCAAGGAGCTTCCCTGATAAAGGTGGAGAGCACAGTAAGCTTACATTTTTCACTTGGGCAACTTTAAAAGACTGGTGCAAAACCATGTCTCTAAGTTAGAGCTGGAGCCTGAGGCAAGAATGTGCCGAGGCAAGAATGTGTGCTTAGCATACTGAATGACTGTGCTCTGAGCCCTGGTCTCACAAACACCACCATAAACCAATGCAGCACCTCACTCACTTTACTTTGTCTCCAAACCGTTCTTCCTAAGTTTACATGGTTGTAGTGGATTTAACGGTCCATGCATTAGAACTACTAGCACATTGAAGTTAAACAATGAAGCCAGTTGTGGTAATGCATATGTGTAATTCCAGCACTTGACCAGAAAATCAAGAGCTTAAGGCCAGCTTTGGAGCATAGTAAGTTACAGACCAGTCCAAAACAAAAAAACAAAAAAACAAACAAAAAAAAAACCAAAAAAAAAAAAAAAAACCATTCACAATGAAGCAGTCACATTTATATTTTTAAAACGGTCAAGGGAAATACAAACTCCCACCTTCATATATTAAAAAAGAACACATGGAAAAGATGTGGAAAGATGCCTCAATGGTTAAGAGTACCTGCTGCTCTTGGCAGCTTGAGTTCTGTTCCTAGCACCTACATGATTGAACCATCTGTAACTCCAGTTCCAGCAGGGGATCTAACAATCTCTTCTGACCCCTGAAGGTGTTATACATGTATGTGTTTTACATATATATCTATACCTATCTATATCTATATATCTATATTTTTTTTTCTCCAGGCCCAATTCAATTTTCTTCTCCCCTCTCTCTTTCTTTCCTTTTTTCCCCTTTGTTTTGTTTTTGCAGTCCTGGGAAATGAACCTAGAACCTCACACATGCTATGGAAGTGTCTTAACGTTGGGCTATATCATCAACCCGAACAAGCTTAATAATAAAAATATCATTTGGGTGTGATTTTGTAGTCCTTTAATCCCAGCACTGCAGAGGCAGAGGCAGAGGCAGAGGCAGAGGCAGAGGCAGAGGCAGAGGCAGAGGCAGAGGCAGAGGCAGAGGCAGAGGCAGAGGCAGAGGCAGAGGCAGAGGCAGAGGCAGAGGCAGAGGCAGAGGCAGAGGCAGAGGCAGATGGCTCTCTGAATTCAAGGCCAACTTGGTCTAGTGAGTTCCAGCTTAGCCAAGGATACATAGTGAGATCCTGTGTAAAATAAATTATAAATTCTAGTTATAAAAGACATACAATCCAGGTATTTTATTTACAAGGTTTAAGTCTAGGCTGGGCAGGTTTTGAGCTATTCTAACTTACATGTCAGCCATATGTCCCTTGTTACCTGCTGTTTCTCCTGGCCATGATCTATGCCCTCTAATGGTGCCCCTCCCAACCCCATTTTCCCTTCCTCCTGAAACCCACAGCCAGGTAACTGAAAACCCACCTACCTCCATCTACTGCCAATCACAGGCCTTTTATTGACTAGTTCACTTGGGGAGCAAGGTTATTCAGCATCACTTGGTATATGAGAGGATCTCCTTGTCAGGGCAACCAGATCTTCAGTTATTTAGCATTTGAATACATAGTAGCATGAGACCAACCCCCCTACATCCAGTCTCAAAAAAAAAAAAAAAAATCAATGTTGGGAGTGTAGTCAGTGGCAGAGGGCTTGCCTGGAAAGTGTGAGGCCTTAGATCCAACTGCATCACTGAAAAATATAGCAGAGAGCTTATGCTTTTTCTTTTGTCTTGAATCATATTTTCATTACATATCATATGCTCATGCCGAAAAGTATTTTGTTAGTCTCTGCAGTGATGATGTGCACACAAATGAGAATCAAGTGTTCAGGAAGACAAAGCTGTAGGTGTTTAACAATTTCCTTCTCCATAGCCCAGAGCAAGGCTGCGGTGAAGACTTCTGTCCGTAATGGAGAACATTCCTGCTTCAGGAAACATTGGAGAGAAGATGGAGCTGTCTGCAGAAGTGAAATCACAAGTTCCTAACTGAGAGCAGCTGTATTTTTGGCATGCTATGCTCTCCTAGGCACAGACGGAGAAGCAACATCCTCAAATCCCCATCAAAATAAGCTGCCAACTTTTTTTTTTCCATGAAACACCTAAGTCCTGTTACCTGTGCTTTGTTTGAGGCACTGTGCTGTGTATTTCAGATGTAGTGGTGCGGAAAGAATTTAACAGTGCTGGGCACGGTGATGATACACTTCTGTGATCCCAGCCCCTGGGGTGTGGAGGAGGGGCAGGAGGATGCAGAATTCAAGGCCTGTCTAGGCTACATGATTCAATTCAGTATCACACACACACACACATACACACACACACTGAAAAAACACAAAGAGCCCCACAAACACCACCACCCAAAGAAAAACCTCAAACAGAAACTAACCAACCAACAAACCAAGAACATCTCCAAAGTTTTTTTTACAAGTATCCACTGTATGTTGAGCACACCACCTCATGACCTCTAACCCCCTCCCCCTCCCACTGGTTCTCCTGGCCCCTAGGTGGTTTTACTTTCACTTTCTTGTCACCTATACAAGTGATTTTATGTAACCATATAAACACCTAGGAACCACAAAGGAGAGAAAACATGTGGCACTTGCTTGAGACTGGCTTAATGCACTTTCTGTAATCGCCTCTTTCTGCATTCACTTTCCTGCAGATGACAAAATCCTGCTCTTATTTACGGCTGAGAAATCCCATTGTGCCTGTGACCACATTCTCCTTACCTGTTCTGCTCTTGGATCCTGAGGTTGAGTCTGAACAGTGCTTAAAGCAGCAGTTTTGAAGTAGTTGACCCAACTGGCTGAAGTAGTTTTATTAGCCTTGTCCATTTGATCCATTTGCTCTTGAGATCAGTAAACACTGCTGCAAGCGAGCACTTGGTGTGGCAGATGCAGAAACCTTTTGTTTTGTTTTTCCCAGTCATTCAGATGTAAACCTGGTGGGGTCCTGAAGTCTTCCATCGAGATTTTAGGAAGCCACTAAGCCTAGATGATCGATAGTGGGTTGGAGGACGGAGCCCCTTGTAACAGGACCCCAGACTGTAGTAGCTACCCCCACTCACCACTCCTCCCACCCCCTAACCTTAGCACAACTGATTCCATGATGGAAGCACCATTCAGGCTGTAAAACTCTGCATGTAGACAGTACCACCTGCCAAAAATGAAAACAAAGACCTGATCCATTGTTTTAGTTAGGATTTCAATGCTGTGGATAGACACTATGACCATAGAAACTCTTACAACGGAAAACATTTAATTGGAGCTAGCTTACAGTTTCAGAGGTTCAGTCCATTATCATCATAGGAAGCATGGAAGCATGTGGGTAGATGTGGTAAAAAAAAAAAAATTAAATAAAACCCGGGTACAGTGTTTCTTCCTGCCTTTGACCATTTATATTCCCAGATGAAAGACACACACAGCCTTTAGTTTTAAATATACCTTAAGCAGCACAATGGCTGGGAATCTGCCTATCTGCCATGCTGTTAGAATCTACCTCCTATTGATAACCCAAGTTATTACTCACTATGTTCCATCTGTCCTGCTCTTAGCTCCAATAAGGCAGTCCTCTGCACCATGTTCTCTTGGCCCTTAGCCCATGGTGCCTCTCCTTTCTCATCTCCTATGTGTATTCTCTATCCTATGTCAATTTCTCTCTCCTCTCTTTCTTCTCCCTCGTGGTCCCAAGCCCAGAAAAACCTAAACCCCACCTATGTCTCTTCTCCCCAACTACTGGCTGCTGGCATCTTTATTTATCAATTAGAATTAACTGGGGGTAGTCTAGTCCCTTAGGCTACGTGCAGATTCCAAATCTTGGAGGCCAGCACTTAGCGTTACAATAAGCAGTGAGAGACAAAACCTCAACAGGGAGACGTGGTGCAGAAGGATTCGAGAGTTCTACATCTTGATCTGAAGGCAGCCAGGAGAAGACTGGAATCCCAAACTGGGCGGAGCTTGAACATAGGAGACGTCAAAGTCTGCCCCTACAGTGACACCCTTCCTCCAGTAAGGCCACATGTACTAATAGTGCCACTCCTTATGAGCCAAGCATTCAAACACATGAATCTATGGAGGCCAAACCTCTTCGAACCACTTCATCCATTAAAGTTCATAGTTATGGAAAAGTCTCTAAAAGTACTACCCTGCTTTTTGACTTCTGTAGTCTAGCTTCTGGCTAACTGGCTAATTGTTCTTGTTTACGGAAGAATGCCAACTCAGGACATTTTTTGTTTGTTTGTTTGTTTGTTTTTATGTTAAAGCTCACACTGAGGAAGACTCCAGGTTATACTGGGATCCTGAACACCCAGTATGGTAGCCAGTCAGCTAATAAAGGGTTTCTATTGCTTAAACCCTTGTTCAAGCAGTTTTCTCTGGTGAGTACCCCAGAACACTCCTAAAGGGGTGGCACGTAAATCTGTAAAAGTGACACTAAGTTGTAAGGGAGACTATAGTATATCAACAGTGCAGCACATCTGTGTGGAAAGCACCAGATGTCCATTAAGGGAAAGATATTTTCTACAGGGTCAAAAGAACGGGATCCGAGGGTTACTTCTAGGTCTGGTTAGAGACATGACATTTTGTTCTGCTGCAAAGATTAGAATATTCTGTACAATTGTCTCCTTCCTTAAGAGTCAATCCAGATGGGCTTGTCATAGTCTTGACTTGTAGCCCAGGTTGGCTTCAAAACCACAATCCTATCTCAGTCTCCTAAGTGCTGGGAATACAGGGGTATGCCACCACAGGGGCATGGCACCACAGGGGCATGCCACCATAGGGGCATGGCACCACAGGAGTATGACACCACAAGGGCATGGCACCACAGGGGCATGCCACCACATGCCACCACAGGGGCATGGCACCACAGGGGCATGGCACCACAGGGGTATGGCACCGTGCCTGGCCTTTCATTTTATTTATTTATTTTTGAAGGTGGTGTGAGTCATATTTCCTCTTATATTCCTTTTGGTTTATTTTTTATTTCTCAAATGTTTCCCCTTTAATTTCTGTTTTCTGATGAGTCACTTATTTCAACGATTCCTTAACGCTGGCTTATTGTTTTTCCTTTAGCTTCAGTCATTCCCTGCATGTCTTTAAACTTGTTTTGAAGTAAGAGGTTAAGCACCAACGTCATCGTTCTATAACAGAATGCTCTTATAATGGCCAGTGTACTGGACACAATCCACATAGCATGTGTGTGCGCGCACACACACATACACACACATACACACACACTTTTGACGGATGTGTTGGTAGGTGGGCATGCTATGACATGTTTTCATTGTAGGAAAGTTTCCTAATCATATGTGTATACATGTGCACCTGTGTGTGTGCATGTGTGTGTGTGTGCATGTGTGCCTGTGCGTGTGTGTGTGTGTGTGTGTGTGTGTGTGTATAAGGTCAGCTTCGGTTCCTCAGACACCATCCACATTTTAAGAATGTTATTGTTTGACTGTTTTATAGCTTTACATATGAATTTTAATTATTTTTCACTCCTGATGCCCCTCCCTCACCCTTCCCTCTCCTCCTGGCACACTTGCTCTCCACAGGTCTCCCTCCCACTCTTCTTTCCCCCTTTTGCATGTGGCCCACTGAGTTTAACTAGTCTCTTGCCCGAGTGTGGGAGAGAGGTTACTCAAGGGCATAGGGGCAGCTTTTCTGTCATTACACCACTGGGGAAAATGACACCTCCTCCCTCAGAAAATGTTAATTGCCAACAGTTCCAAGGGTTCCTCCCTCATCTACGGTGAAGGGTGAGTAGCTCGGACTTGTGCAAGTCACAGTGAGAAGCCACAGCTGCAGTGTTTCTGAGCACACAAACGGTCATATCAAGAAGGTACCTTCACTACACTTTTACATTATTTTCTGCCCCCTCTTTGGGGATGTTTCCTGATCCTTGGAGGATGATACAGCTGTCCCATTTGGGGCTGGGCACTTAAACATTACTTTTTCTCTGATTATTACTATGCTATTTCCAAGACAGGAATTCTCTGTGTAGCCCTGACTGCCCTGGGACTCCATATATAGACCAGACTGGCCTCAAACTCAGAGATCCACTTGCCTCTGCCTTTTGCCTGGCCAATCATGTATTCTTGACTCCTTGGGCATTCATGCATTTCTGCGTTACCTACAAGGAGTAAGAACCTTCTCTGATGGAGACCGAGCTGCCGGGTTTAAGACAGGCTCTCTCACTGGTGTGGAAATTCTCAGGTTGGCTAGCTAAGCTGGCTGGTCAGTAAGCATTGGGAATCCTTTTGTCTCTAATTCCCCAGCTCTGGGCTAACAAGCATGTGCTATGATGGTCAGCTTTTTGATGTGGGATTGGGAGTTTAAACTCCGGTTCTCAAGATTGTAAATCAAGCACTGTACCAACTGAGCCAACTTCCTTGTTCAAAATATTGGTTACTCTACAAAATGTATAATGTGTGTGTGTTTGTGTGTGTGTGTGTGTGAGTGTTGCAGGGGATGGAACCCAATGTCTGGAACATTCTAGGTTAATGCTGAGCTGTGCTCTCAGCACCAAGGAACCATTTAAACGATCTTACCTTTACGTATTTTAGAGAACCTAAAATTTTTTAAAAATTGAAAAATTATTTTTTATTTTTACCAGGGCACACGTGTCCCAGGCTGGCCTATGTAGCTGAGGATTGCTGTGTAGCCTCTGTAGTTCTGGGATGGTCTGGAACTTCTGACAATCCTGCCTCTACCTTCTGAGTGCTGAGACTACAGACTTTTAGCAAACACACATGGTTTTATGTGGTGCTAGGGGTTGAACCCAGGGTGGATGCTAGATGGAAACTCTACTAAGTAGGCTCTAGATGAGGCATGGAGATAATTTCCTTTAGAAATTTCTATAAATGTATTTACTTGTCTAATTTGTCTCTTGTCTAATCTATATATGCTAGTGGGAAGAGAATTTTTGTAAATATTGACAGCAATCAAGAATTTATTCAATTATTATTATTATTATTATTCACATTTATTTGAGTCTGTTCTTTCTTTCGTCCTTTCTCTCTCTCTCTCTCTTTTTTCTTTTTCTTTTCTTTTCTTTCTTTTTCTTTTTTTCTTTTTCTTTTTCTTTTTTTTTTTTTTTTTTGAGACAGGGTTTCTCTGTGTAGCCCTGGCTGTCCTGGAACTCACTCTGTAGACCAGGCTGACCTCGAACTCAGAAAGCCTTCCAAATGCTGGGATTAAAGGCGTGCGCCACCATGCCCGGCCTGTTGTTTCTTTCTATTTGTGACTTTGGGGATTAAACTATCTCATCAGTCCATGCTTTTTTTAAATTTTAAATTTTGATTATTTTATGCCTCTGAGTGTTTTGCTTGCATGTATGTATATGCCCACAGAAACCAGAAGAGGGCACTGGGTTCCCTGGAACTGGAGTCACAGATGGTTGTGAGCTACCCTGTGGGTACTGGGATTTGAACTTGGGTTATATGTGAGACGGAGTGCTTTAGACCACAGAACTTTATCTTCAGCCCCGTGTTAGCATTCTTTTTTTGTTTTTTGTTTTTCGAGACAGGGTTTCTCTGTGTAGCCCTGGCTGTCCTAGAACTCACTTTGTAGACCAGGCTGGCCTCGAACTCAGAAATCTGCCTGCCTCTGCCTCCTGAGTGCTGGGATTAAAGGTTGTGAGCCACCACTGCCTGCCCATGTTAGCATTCTTGAAGGAATAGTATGAAGATTTTGATTGAAACCAGCCTAGACATCTTTACAGAAGATTGCACTATGTTTCTAAATGTTTGAAACATTGAAAACAAACGTTACTTTACTGCTTATACTTTCTTTTACAAAAGTATTATGGCATACATTTCCCTTTCAAGTTCAATGTATCATACCCCATGCTAGGCCAGCCTTTCCTTTACATAAAAAGGAAATATTTTGAAAAATGTATTTCTTAGTTTGTTACAAAACAAGAAGGTAGAAATACAACAAATGCTTGCACATATCCTTTTTTTTTTTTTTTTTTTTTTTTTTTTTTTTTTTTTTTTTGGTGTGCTCTAGCTAAGACCTACTGTGGTGGTTTGAAGGGGAATGGTCCCCCGACAGGCCTCAGGTATTTAAATAGTTGGTTCCCAATGGGCTGCACTGTTTGTGGAGGTTTAGGAAGTGAGCCCTTGCTGGAGGAAGCATGTCACTAGGGGTGGGCTTTAAGTGCATGCCACCACACCCTACTTTCTGATTCTCTCCCCTCCCCCCACTCTTGCTTGCAGCTGAGGAGAATGTGATCTCTCAGCTTCCCCCTCCTTTGCCTTTCTTTCCCACCCCTTATTCCCCCCCTGGAACCATAGCCAAAATAACCTTTTTCTCTCATAAATTAGGCTTGGCTGTGGCGTTTTAAATTTATTTATTTATTTAATCACAGCAACAAAAAGCTAACTACCAGTGCAATGACTAAACAATACAGCTTTTTTCTTGCTTGCTTGACTGCCTGCTCTCTCTCTCTCTCTTTCCTTCTTTCTCTTCTCAGTATTGGAGCTCAATTGAATCCAGGGTTCTGCCCATAGCCCTAAATGCCTTATTTCAAATAACACAAATTAATCATCTTAAAGTCAGTTAAATGCAGTTCTGTGGGCTAGGACTCTATCTAATACAAGTCCCCTAGAGCTGAAGTGGTTATAGACCATGTGGGCATGCTGCGATTCTCCATGTCCTGGCATTTTCTAGCTTTGAGGGGGCTCGCCCAATCTTGTGGTTTGCATTGGTTTCTTTTCTGTTGCTGTGATAGAAGGCCCTGATAGAAAGGAACTTAGTGGAGAAAGGGTTTTTTTGTTTGTTTGTTTGGGATTTTTTTTTTAATTGTTTTTGTGTTTTGGCTTATGGTTCCAGGGCAGATACGGCCCATCCAGGTGGGCAGGGTATGGCAGAGGAACATGAGGCCAGCTTGGCACTCAGGAAACAGAGTGGTCACATGTCATCAGCATATAGGAAGCAGAGAGAGCAAACAGAAAATGGGGACAGGCTGTAAAAGCCTCCAATTCCTCCCCCAGTGATACACTTCCTCATCAAGGCTTGCCTCGGAAAGGTTGTATGACCTCAAATGACCCAACTGGGGCCAAGTATTCAGAGCCTCTAGGGGGCATTTCAAACGATATGGTTCTTACCCTACCCCAATCTTGACTGCCTGAATTCATACCTCAGCCCAATCATGTTATCTTTGAGAACAGGATGTTGGAAGGTTTCAAGTCTCTCCTCTGGTGGTTGACTGAGGTCAGCTGGGCCGGTTGCCAGAGTGATATCAGGTAACCACTAATTTTATTGTATTTCCATCTGAATGCTACATACCACCCCCTCTAGTGTAGTGTTTGTTGACAATTGCCATGACAATGACTTGAGACAATGATAAAAAGTGTGACGAGCCCCAGAAAAATATCTGTGCTCATCCTCAGAAAAGACACGAATGTTCCTCTCTCTGTTAGCCTATACTGCCCCCCCCCCCGCCCTGCCCCCCAGTTTCTTTTACTCTCTGTCTGCAATCTGCCCGTTTGTTTGTGGGGATTAAGAAGTTGATTCCAGTTCCATGGGGCTTCTGAGATATGCTGTCCTTTCTCTAAAAGACTTATTAGAAGAGATACCAAAGCCATAGACAAGCAGGCATAGAGAGCAGCATGGTGGGGCTCTGAAGAGACTTCAGGCCTATGTGGTAGAGAGAGTCGGGTTGGGCGTGACCCTTCTTACAGGTTTTAGAGGAAGGCAGTGGGAAGGAGATAGGAAACTTTCTCTTTTTTTGGTCTGCTGTTGCTAGTGGTAACCAGGGAGTGGTCAATTAGAGATGGTCAGGTAATAGATAAACATCTTTTTTTTTTTTGGTGATCATTATTGGGAGTCCGCAGGGTGGGGGATCAATAATCTAGAGAAACAAGTTACTGCTGAGAACCAAATTTCTTTCCATTGTCATCCTTTAACTAAAATGGAGGTGCTTTACCTGACGGTATGGGCATTTCTAACAAAGATGGCCCTGCACTCCTGATGGTTTTGCTGCCACCTCCTAGGTGCTGGCGTTACAATTGTGCACGGCCATGCACAGCCCACTTGCCTTATTCTTTTGTTGAGTGGTGCATGGAGATGAGCGCACAGGTGCACATGCACTCTCGGAAGCCAGAGCAAGATGGCCAGTGTCTTTCTCTATCACTCTCCTCCTTATATATTTTCACTTGGGTCTCTTATTGATGCAGAATGTTATTTCAGTTACCAGTGAGCTCTTGGGATCTGCCTGTCCCTGGCCCTCAATGCTGGGGTTACAAGTAGGAACAGCCATGCCTGAGTGTTTATGCTCTGCTGGGGATTTGAACTTAGGCACTGCGCATCTCCCTAACCCCTTTCTCTTATTCTTTACCAGGAGCAAAAACATCTCCTTTGCTGCTTATTACAGGAGCTGGGTCTTGTTACTGATTCCATAATGCCATGGAGAAAAAGGACCCAGTTTTAGACTAAAACTACTATACAACTTTTAGTTGCATTTTTAGTAAAATTGGCAAGACCAAATCTCAAATCTCCCTTTCCCCTCTTTCACTGTTGTTGTTATAGTCCTTTTCCTACTGACTTTCATAATACTGAAGAAGGTTCCTTATCCCAAAGGATGGGATTGTGCCCACTTAGTTAATACAGGATGATTTCCACATCTCCTAGGCTTCACCTTGACCGTATCTTACAGGCCCCTTTGCCACAGAAGGTAGCATATCCACAGAGACTGGAAACGGTGCACCTTGTGGGGTCATAATTCTACCTCACAGTGCCCATGCAGTCTTGCTGCTTCAGTGGTAAGCTTGGTGCCTCTATTGTTTGTACTACTTTAACTTTCCCCCATAAGGACAAATTCCAAAATTTGCTATGAAACCAAACCTCAGAAACCCTATCATTTGCAAGTAAATTCTTCTGTGTGCCTCTCTGATAGGGACTCTTAGGAAAACCTGACACACCTATGATTCCACGTTGCCCGAGGCTGAGGATTGTGAGTTCAAGGCCAGCCTGTTTTAAAAAAGCAAGACCCTATCTCAACCAAAATAAAAACATGATCACAAAAGCCTCCTCTAGCAAGATAACTAATAATTCTCCAATGTCGTTTAGCTTTCAGCCTATGTTTGCATTTCTTAATCTGTTCACAAATGTCTTTTTTTTTTTTTTTAAGCAGCCTGATTGGGGACCCCAAGGTTGCTCAGTGGGTAAAGCACTGTAGCCAAGTATGATGACCTGAGTTTGATCCCTGGAAGCCATGCGGTAGAAGTAGAGGAAGAGGAAGAGGACAACTGGTAGGTTGTCCTCTCACTACTTTGGAATCAATGGCGTGCCATGGTGATCACATGTGCGCTCTGGTGGGGTACTCAGATCCACCTATTGGAGGGTTGGGGAGGGATACATAAATGCAGTAAGAGTTTCTTTGTATCAAATCTCAAATAAAGCTCAACAACTGCATTTTGCTAACTTGTATCTCAAGTCTCTTTATAACAGCTCTCTCTCTGCCCCTTTTTGTCTGGTGTCATTTAAAAGTTTTATGTAAATTAAGGAAAAAAAAAATGAGAGCCGGGCGTGGTGGCACACGCCTTTAATCCCAGCACTCGGGAGGCAGAGGCAGGCGGATTTCTGAGTTCGAGGCCAGCCTGGTCTACAAAGTGAGTTCCAGGACAGCCAGGGCTACATACTGAGACCCTGTCTCCAAACAAACAAAACAAAAACAAAAAGAAAGAAAGAAAAAAATGAGCCAGGGATGCTATTTAACTGACTGGGCACTTAACTGTCTTAGCCTAAACCTCGTGTTTGGCTTTTACTTTTGAATGAAGAGTGTTTAATAGTTTGCAGGAGTTCTGGTTCTGGCTGATGGCTTCCAGGTGTGTTATCCAGCATGCTCACTTGGCTCTATTATTTCTTAAGTTCTTAAATTGACTGGATTTAGTCCCCACCACCACCACCACCATCACCTAACCCCACACCATCCCACGCCCTTATCTCCACGCATTGCATCGGTTTGGGTGTTCCTTACTTTGGGGATGTTAAAAGTTGCTAGTCTGGACAGAGTTGAAAAGTCTATAGTCTTTTTTTGGTAGATAGCGACCATTTACTGCATGCTTAAGGAGTCCCGGGCATTTTGTTCTGATTTGTCACCCTGTCGCTCACTCTACAAACTGTATTCAGCTTTGCAGGACCTGACCGGCAATTTTCTGGCTGGAAGCCAGTACACAGTTTCTCAAGCCTGCACTGAATGTGCTGTTTGAAGAATGGGTTAATGACCCCGGTGCATTTTTTTTTTCCTTTTTCTTCTTGTAGGCTTATTGAATAATTACTTCAAATAGCGGAAGTGCGAATACCCAAAGTTAAACATGCTACGTTTTGCTCATTGAAAAGAAAACGAAACCTCCACAATAAGCCCCCACAATAAGCCTCTGACCGGCTCATTGACACAAGACGCCTTCCTTGAGTATTTTTCCAAAACGACACCTTGCCAGGTTCGGGAGATGACAAAAGACATAAAACGCAGCAGTGGCCCGTGGTTGCCGGCCGGAAGGACTCTCGCGGCTTCCTGAGCTGATTCCCGAGAAGCTGCCACGGCGGCTGAGACTTTGGCCGCAGGGCGCGGGGCGGCGGGAGCCACAGTGGCGGCTGTGCAGCGCGCAGGTCCCGCGGTCCCCAGGCGCGCGGTTCGGTCCCCAACGAGCCGGTCCTCTATTCGAGCATCACCCACCGACTCCTGGCGGCTCCTTCCTGCCACCGCTCGGTGTAGCTGCGACTTCCTGGAGGCGCCGCCGTCCCAGGCCCGGGGAAGGGCGCAGGCGGTCCCCGGAGGATGGCCCCGGCGAACCGGCCGCCGCAGCCCTGCGTAGGTTTCCATCTTTATTTGCATTTGCTCTTCCCAGGCACCCACTGTGGAGCCTCCCGCAGCTGACGTTCCAGGACGCGGGGGGCCGGCTTTGGAGGGCTCTAGGTTTCCCGTATGATCGACACCGGGGCTCCCTGCCCAGCGCTGGGGCTGCAGCTCCAGCCGGGGTCCTTCATGGCCGCGATCGAGGTCCCAGGGCGGGTGACGGGACCCTGGGGCTCTCCAAGTCTTTGCTTCCACGGCTTTGCGCCCTGCACAGCGCAGGAATAAAATAAGGTGAAAGAGTGGGTTCTGCGGCCCTGCCGCATGCACACTTCAAGGTCAACTGCCGTTTCTTTTTAAGTGTTCAGAACTTCTTGGCTCTTGTATCCCAGCAAGTTAAATCTCTGAATAAATAGCTTTCTGGAAACATTCATCGAGAGAGGTGGAGGGCTAACCCAGTTAGTTCTCAAATTAGAAAAAAAAGCATTTAGATTATTTAATATACAAATTTTCACGTGTAGATAGCGATTGATGAGATGGTGTTAATAATATATTTAAAATTATAAACAAACAGAAGAGGCGCATTTAAATATTAATTTTTATGCTGTTTTGGAGGAGGGTTTACATATTTGATGATAGCTTTGACATTAAGAATCAGTCTGCGAAGAAAAATATTTTGCTTTCAGTTATAGATTGTGGCAATTCATATGTGTTGGGTAATGTAGAACAGTGTGCTCTGTATTTTTCCTATAAGCATATTCTATATAATTCAAAGGACGTGTGGCGGTTGTTTTTGTCAACTTGGCACAAACCTAGATATATTTGGGAGGGTGGAATTCAACAGATAAAGTGCGCCACTCCCTCATCCCAGTCAGATGGGTTTCTAGGCGAGTCTGTTGGGGGTGTTTTTCTTGATTAACGATTGATGAGGGAGAACCCTGCCCATTGAAGCACTCCTGAGCAGGCGTGTATATAAAAGCTAAGTGAGCAAGCCAGGAGGAAAAAGTCAGTAGTGTTCTCCCATGGTCTCAGCTTCAGTTCCTGTCTCCAGGCTACCAGTGGACTGTAACCTGAGATGTGTGAGCCAAAGGAGGCCTTTCCTCCCAAGTTACTTAATGGCTATGGTGGTCATCTAAAAACTGAACCAAGATGACTTGATTGTGATGTGAGAAACCAAAAGTTTTCTCCACTGAGCCACATTCCCGGCCCTAGAAAGAGTAGGTCTTGGACAACATAATGCCAGTCATTAAAAAAAAAAATCATCTTTCTTCTCACTTGGTCGGGTTACTTGTTAATAGTTCACTAATTAAAATTTATTTTAGCATCAAAACACATTTTCTGCTTTATTTCAGATAACTGTGGTCTGATTTTGGAATGCAGATACCAACCTGGAGTCTGGGCACCCAACTCAGCCTAGGAGTAGCATTCTTTAAAAGGTGAGGTGGCTTGTTGACTCTCTGGGCAAGCAGGGCTCACAAAGGCATTCTGTCTGTCTGTCTGTCTGTCTCTGTCTCTTTCTGCCCCTCGCTTTCCCTTCCCTTCTCTTCTCCTCCCCTTCCCCTGTTTGCAGGGTCTGTTATAGTGTTTGCCTAGCATTTGAGATCCTGAATTTCATCTACACACAGACTCAGACACACACACACACACACACACACACACACACACACACACACACACCCCTATTAAAAATCAAACCCTTGGACCTTTTTAGTTAGAATTATGACTTCCCACATGCTTGGTTCAATGGAGTGGATGGGTGAACCAAGAAATGACTTCAGTTTTCTGCTTGTTTCTTTCAGAAAACTTTTCCCAAAGAGGCTCAAGAGATGGTTGTTATTACTTCCTAAGGGTGGATGAGCCTGGCTTTTCCTCTGTTGAGCTACATACTGGATGAAAAATTGTTCTGTGTACCTACTTAACAGTCTCTAAGCCTTTTTGTCAAAGTCAAACTGGAGTAACTTCTGTTTTTCTACTTGTTGCTATGACTGTAGTTTTGTTTTGTAAGTTCTCGGTGTCAGGTAATTTTGCAAGGTGGGGAGGGAAGATATATATTCTACACACACACACACACACACACACACACACACACACACACACACACACGAGTTAGGATTGAGTCTCTACTTGATGCATATATTAGGCACTCATCCTACCACTACACAAACCCAAAGGCCTTCCCAAATTTTATTTTGAACCAGCGTTTGACCAAGTCGTTCAGGCTGACCTAGAATGTGTGCTTGCCCCAGCTTCCTGTATTGCTAGGATTGTGATCACTTCCTTTCTCAGCTCTTGAACTATTTAAAAAGGCATGGTGGCCTTGGGTGATGCTATTTCTAGGGAGAGAACGAAGTCCTCCCCCTTTCCATTATCTCTACATGACTGGGAAGCAGAGACATCTTTTGCCTGTAATACTGTAGACAGCACTGAAACAGGAGTTCAAGAAGTCCGAGTGTAGGGAGAAAAAGGATGTAGTGTCTGAAGTCATCCAAGTGTATGTTTGTCCCTCTGTATCCCCAGCTAGCTTTACTACATAGTCTGGGCAGGTCTTGGAGCAATCCTCTGTCTCAACCTCCAAAGTGCTAGAATTGCAGTCACCAGCCCTAGGAGAAACCCCTGTCCCCTGCCCCTGAACGACCCCCCCCCCCAAAGTGGTCATAATATATTGGAGATGATTTACATGGTCCTAAGGTTTTCCTCATGGGAATATGGAGCAGCAGTGGCATGCTAGGGGGCAATCTGCTCCCTTTACATCTTCTATCTCCCTCTGTCCCTCTTCCTTTCTCTCTTTCTTTCTTTCTTTCTTTCTTTCTTTCTTTCTTTCTTTCTTTCTTTCTTTCTTTCTTTCCTTCCTTCCTTCCTTCCTTCCTTCCTTCCTTCTTTCTTTCTTTCTTTCTTTCTTTCTTTCTTTCTTTCTTTCTTTTTCGAGACAGGGTTTCTCTGTATAGCTCTGGCTGTCCTGGAACTCACTTTGTAGACCAGGCTGGCCTCGAACTCAGAAATCTGCCTGCCTCTGCCTCCCAAGTGCTGGGATTAAAGGCGTGCGCCACCATGCCTGGCTCCCTCTTTCTTTCCTTATCTCTAACCCTCCTCTCATCAGATGGGTGCCAGTCTGATGTTTTTTTTTCCTCTGTGGAAAGAAGGTAGACATTTGAAGGCAGGGATAGAGCTTTCTCCTTTGCTGTGCTGTGTATTCATCTGCATTGAGGGCTTACAGGTTAGGTCCTGCTGCAGAGTGGGTGGGGCCTGCTGAGTGTGTTCACTGGATAGGTTGAGCTGTGAGGGCGCCTTTGCCCTGAGTTCGGTGCAGGAAAGCTGGAGGCCTGTACCTTTTGTGCCTGTCCTACACTGACACCTGCTCCCCAGCCTTCCTTGCTCTTACCCATAGGTCCTTAGTCACAACTGCTCAAACAGGGTTCTCCGGTGAGAGGAAGTGGGCGTAATGGAGTAATTATCGAGTTGCCATTTAGGAATTTCATCATCTGGGGAAACATGAAAGATTTCTGAGGAGTGTCAGCCAGGTGAGAATCCATTGCAAGGCCACACAGGTGGTGTTACCTCAGTGTTCTTGGTCTTCAGTGTGACAGGCCAGAGGGATGGCGACAGGAATGGCAACAGACAGAGCCTGATGCTCTCTCATTGTTGTCATCCACTCAGCAGTAGCAATACAGGGAGGAGGTAGGTGGAGGATTGTTGCAGATCCTGTTCCCTAGGCTAGCCCTGGTTTACGTTGTTAACTGAAGTTCCCCGAGGGGGCGGGGAGCCATCCCTACATTAAACATTCTGTGATTAACAATTGTGGATAGTTGGAGTATTACAGATCTGGAACCATATTATCTAAGTCCCTTAAATAGACATGTGCTTAACTCTGTGTTTGACCTAACATCCTTTGACTCTTACTTAGTTAAGTCCCTTCAGAGATTCAACATGGTGACTGAGTGAGAATGGTCCCCAGCGGTTCATATACTTGAATGCTCGGCCCCCAGCTAGTGGGACTGTTTGGGAAAGGTTAGGACAGGTGGCCTTGTTAGAGTAGATGGGCAAAAGCCCAGGGCAGGCCCAGTCTCTGCCTGCTGCCTGCCAATCAGAATGTAAAGTTCCCAGCTACTGCTCCAGTGCCATGCCTGTCAATTTCCTGCCTTGATGATCATGGGCTAACCCTCTAATACTGGGGGTTGGACAGATGGCTCAGTGGTTAAGAGCACTGACTGCTCTTCCAGAGGTCCTGAGTTCAATTCCTAGCAGCCACACGGTGGCTCACGACAATCTGTAATGGAATCTAATGTCTGAAGACAGCTATAGTGTACTCACATACATAAAATAAATAAATCTTTAAAGAAAAACCCTCTAATACTGTAAGCAAGCTCCGATTAAATGCTTTCTTTTATAAGAGTTGCCTTGGTCATGGTGCCTCTGTCAATAGAACAATCTGTCAATAGAACACTCAGATGTGTGTAAGAATAGAAGAATGGAAGAATACTGGCTCCCAGTAATGCCATAGCTAAGAATGGCACCAGGTAACATCTGAGCCGGACAGTAGGGGCTTCCTAGCTTTTCAGTTGCCTACTTACTTGAGGCTCCCACCAACATATTTTAAAAGTGTCTTTGTTCTGTTTCTATAAAACCCTTTGTGAAACCATCACCACATTGGAATGTGATATTTGGAGTTGCTGGGCTGTGATCAGACATATTTGGCTTTAGAATAAGCTGTCTCTTACTCCTCTCAATGTGAGAGCTGTGTTGCTGTTTTTCCTCATCCACGTCATGGCCTCGTCCCTGTGATTATTCATGCTGTTGTTCCACACTTAAAGAGTTAAGAGAGAGAGAGTCTATGGTGCGTCTGGTCTCTTGGCACCTGTAGTTTGGTCTTAGAGAAATTGAGTTGAGCAGGATTATCAGTAAACAAGGTAAAGGAACAGGCGGCCATGGTGAGCTGCCACCTGGTGATAATGATGCTGTAGGGTTTCTGAGAAAGGTTCCAGGAGGAGAAGTTGCTTCCACATTGCAGGCAAGGCTAGCCTTAGGTAACAACGCACTTGATACATAACATGCTTGCTATAACCTCTTTAATTTAAGTACTTAATATAAATGGTATTCAAATGAAGGCAGAGGAATGAGGGATGGGGTGTGGCTCTGTGGTTGGGTGCATGATGAATGGAGCAGGTGAGGTTGTGAGTTCAATTCCCACTACAAAAACCCAAACAAACCTTGGTTAGTAAGGGAGTCCCCAGGGCAACCAATTAAATCTTCTCTTCTCATTGGTTTTTTTTTTTTTTTTTTGGAACAGCTACAAAGTAAGAATTCCAGGTGGTAAGAATTCCAGGTGGTCACCGGCCTATCTGAGTAGCTGCAGAAGCTTTTAGTTTCCGTTTTCCAAGGCATCTTCAATTCTGAGGTGGTTTGTTAACTTTGCTTTCTTTTTTTCTTTCCTTTTTGTTTTTTAGACAGGTTTTCACTGTGTAGTCCTGGCTGGCCTGGAACATACTATGTTGATCAAATTGGCCTCAAACTCAACAGTGATCCACCTGATTCTGCCTTATGAATGCTGGGGTTAAAGATGTATACTACTATACCTGGCCTCTACTTTTCTATGGATAAGTTTTTAAGTCTTTCATATCTATATTATAGCTCAGTGCAGAATGCCACTGTGAAATGAGCCAGACACTTGAAAAAAATTTTTTTTTAATTTATTTATTATATGTAAGTGTACTGTAGCTGTCTTCAGCCACTCCAGAAGAGTGCATCAGATTTTGTTTTTTTGTTTTATTTTTTGTTTGTTTGCTTTTTTTTTTTTTTTTTTTTTGAGAAAGGGTTTCTCTGTATAGCCCTGGCTGTCCTGGAACTCACTTTGTAGACCAGGTTGGCCTCGAACTCAGAAATCTGCCTGCCTCTGCCTCCTGAGTGCTGGGATTAAAGGCATGTGCCACCACTGCCTGGCAGATCTTGTTAAGGATGTGTTGTAGCTTGTCAAAAGACCCTCACTCACACAAGACCACAGAGACTGTCATCGTTACAAAATACATGAGGATTTTACTTATCCAACATGTTGGGGAATCCCCTCTCAGCACGCAGGCTAGAGGAGAGACCCAGAACAAAGAAAGAACACACACACTTTTTATAACTTTGTAAGGGCCGGATATAAGCACCAGGGTAGTGTGACTTTTTTTTTTTTTTCGAGACAAGGTTTCTCTGAGTAGCCCTGGCTGTCCTGGAATTCACTCTGTAGACCAGGCTGACCTCGAACTCAGAAATTCGCCTGCTTCTGCCTCCCAAGTGCTGGGATTAAAGGTGTGCGCCACCACGCCCGGCTAGTTTGGCTTATTTTAATTGGTGTAGTCAATAACCTTTTTAGACATTGGTTGGTTTGTAGAGAATGACTCTCATTTTGTCTGTCCTTGAGGTTTTTAGTGTGAGGTGGGGCATTGTTAATCTTGTTTTGGAAGTTTAGTAATTTTGACCGTTAAAACTATGTTTCTATATTTGTTTAGTCAGCCAGCTTTTTATCTGACTCTGTACTTGGCCTGCTAGTACAGTTTGGAAAGTCCTTTTGAAGGGGGAAGGTGCTGGGTAGTCTTGAATTTATTTTGGATATTACAGATGGTTGTGAGCCACCGTGTGGTTGCTGGGATTTGAACTCAGGACCTTCGGAAGAACAGTCCCTTAACCGAGAGTCAGTGCTCTTAACCTCTGAGCCATCTCTCCAGGCCCCCATTTTTATTTCATTTTATTTTTTTAAAGATAGGGTTTTCTGTGTAGCCTTGGCTGTCCTGGAATTCACTCTGTACATCAGGTTGGTTTTGAACTCACATAGGCTTACCTGCCTCTGCCTCCCGAGTGCTGGGATTATGGCTTGAGCCACCACCACTGGCTGGCTGAGCCAGACACTTTTTCTTTTCTTAAAGATTTATTTATTTATTCCATGTATGTGAGTACACTGTCACTGTCTTCAGACACACCAGAAGAGGGCATCAGATCTCATTATGGATGGTTGTGAGCCACCATGTGGTTGCTGGGATTTGAACTCAGGACCTCTGGAAGAGCAGGTGGTGCTCTTAACTGCTGAGCCATCTCTCCAGCCCTGAGCTAGACACTTTTATTTCTGTGTTTTGGGTGTGAATAGTCCCGAAGCCTGGAGTCTGCAGATAATTGTCAACCCTCTAGCAATGAGTGCGTTCCTAACTCCGTGTTTATGGACAAATGCGGTTCCTGGATTCCTGTCTAAAAGCCAACTGTGTAGATGTGGCTTTCTTTTCTCTCTTGGCTCATTTGGGATCTCTGGTCATTGCCATGGCCTCTGGTCCTGTCATGGCTTCTCTGATGTCCAGGGTCTCTGTGGCCTCTTGGTCACCCCCTTCTCATACTCCCACCTTGAGCGCATGCTGGGAAATTCTGCAGCAGCTAGAACAAAGCTCATAACACATCTCGGGATGTTTTTCATCAACTGTGCTACTGGGATGTCTTAAAACACCGCTTCCTTTCACAGGGTACGACGTTAGCCAAGACTCAGGATGAACACGGAAACATTCTAAGCATCCTTTGCAAAGCTCTGGCACATCAGATCATAGGAAAGAAGGCCATTTGGACTTTCAACACTAATTTTCAGGGCAAACCCATCTTGGTGGAAACACGCACAATCAATTCAGAAGTTTTTCTTTCCTGTTTCCCTGTAGGTACAGCTCGGGACTGGGCCCCGTCTCCACTCCTACCTTCCTCAGGCTTCCATGGTGGGTTCTTGATGGACTTGGTTCTCTTCTGCTGGCAACTCCTGGGCAGGAGACATGGCTCTGGTCAGATGGGGGCTGAAAAGACAGAACTTCCATCCGTTGAGGAGGAGGAGGAGAGCGTTGCTGTTGAAACTCACAGTTGTCATTATCTCTGTGCTTCTGTTTTGTGAATATTTCATCTATTACCTGGTCCTCTTTCGGTGCCATTGGCCTGAGGTGAAGACTTTAGCCCATGGAGGCAGGCAGGAGCCTGTACTGAAAGCCATGTTTCTGGCTGACACTCACTTACTTGGGGAGATAAGAGGCCATTGGCTGGACAAATTACGAAGGTAAGGAGTCCTTCTGGAATTCGGTAGGCAGAAAGGCATGGCCCTCTCTCCACAGGTCAGCTCAGAAGCTGCCGGTTACAGACCTATTTCCTTCTAAAGTCGTGTGCGAGTTTGACTTTTTCTCCTACTAATATTTAAGTACCTATTATATGCAGAGCCCTGTAATTAGAGTGTAGTCTGGGCTGTTGACTAGTTCTGGGAGTTTGGTGAGTCTATAAGTCCTGCCTCTTTGTCAACTACTGGGTTAGTACAGGCAACCAAAGCTGTGTGAGGAAGGTACCCACACATCCTCTGGGATGAGGGCGTGGTCCCTGGGCTGGAGTGTATAGATTTGCATTGGTGGATCTTTTTCATCTTGGTGGTATGTGAGTTTGAGCACATTGGGTTTTTTTTTTTTTTGGCCTCCTCTGCACAGCCAGAGGCATGAGGCAGGTGTGTGCCTGTCTCCCCGAGGATGGGTGAGGTCCTGCCTCTTCAACACTGACCTGCTGCTGCTTAATCTGTTTTTGCATTAGCAAGCTTTTCTTGTTATCTATTTTGAATCGATGTAAAATGCACAACACATGCTATCACTATCTGGTTTTGCACACGTGCAGTGGCATTTGCATATTTAAATTCCTGCGCAGTTGTTGCCACTACCCACCCCCAGATGTTTTCCTTTTGAACGGCAACTGTACCCATGAAGCACTAAGTTTCTCACTTTCCTCGCTTCTCTTGTCCCTGGAAGCCACCACCGTGCTTCCTGCCTCTGTGAACCTGGCTACTGCAGCCATCACATATAAGAGAAACCACACAGCATTTCTTTCTGAGACTGGCTATATCAAGTCACTTAGCACAAAGTCCCTCCGGGTTCACCCATGTTGTAGACATGCTGGGATTTCATTATTTTGAAGAACGGAACTATATTCTCTTGTCTGGACCTCACATTTTGTTTACTTTTTGAGACAGAGATTTACTGTGTATCCTAGGATGGCTTTAAACTCACTGTGTAGCCCAGGTTGGCTTTAAATTTTGGCAATCCTAGCAACCTTTCCATGGCTGGGATTACAGGTCTAATGTGGACCACATTTTGAAAATTCTTTCATCTGGGTAAACACTGGAGTTGGCTCCCATGACCAAGGCATTGACAGGGCTCTTGCCAGTAGCTGCTTTTATCCTACAGCTGTTCCTTGTCTAAGCTTTTCATGCCCGAGACAAAATACCCAACATACGTGAAAAGGAGAAATGTTTATTTTGGTTAACAGTTGCAGCGGCTCAGATCATCAATGCCCACTTTCTTGTTCCTGGCCTTGAAGTGAGGGAGAGTGTCATGGTGGAGGAGTTAGAAGAGCAGAGCTGCTCAGTTCACTGTGGACAGGAAGCAGGAAGAGGGACAGAAGGGGCTAAGAGCAAGGTCCCTATTGGTCTGTTCCTTCCTGCTAGGTCACACTTCCCAGTAATTCTGTCCTACTATCAATCCTCTCTGGACTTGCTATAGTGGTGATATTCAAACCCTTAGGATCCAGCCATTTTCAAAGTCCATCACATGGGCAACCAAACCTGTCACATATGAGCTCTCAGGGGAGCTTTGCAGATCCAACTGTAACCCTCCTCACCAGAGCTCAGCTGTTTTCTAAAACGTGAGCATTCCTTCAAGAGGCAGTATCCTGTGAATGCTGCAGGTGTGGGTGACCCGAGCTTAGCAGAGTGCACAGGATAGAGTTGTTCCCAGTGTGGGGAGAAAGAGGCAAGAGGAAAGAAGGAGGGAGAAGGGCTGCCAGGTTCATCTAAGAAGAGTTCTGGATGGCCTAGTCGGCCATCACTGGAAAGAGAGGCCCATTGGACACGCAAACTTTGTATGCCCCAGTACAGGGGAACGCCAGGGCCAAAAAGGGGGGAGTGGGTGGGTAGGGGAGTGGGGGTGGGTGGGTATGGGGGACTTTTGGTATAGCATTGGAAATGTAAATGAGCTAAATACCTAATAAAAGGAAAAAAAAAAAAGAGTTCTGGCCAATGGGTGCATGAGTTAGAGAAGGCCAGAGAGAGTCTGCACTTTCTGAGCTTTGACTGGGACTTGTGAGTTCCACCCCTCTGGGTAGTTTTTCCCTCTCATCTGCAGTGCTATTGCACTGATGTTTTGTTTTGCCACAGAGTCACCTCTGGCTCTGGAAGGACAAACCTTTAAGTAGTAATGTATACCAAATACTTGGGGTCTAAAAATTACTCTGATTAAAAACAAAAACACCTTTCTTTTATTTCTGTATGGTAGGGCATAACATTCTTTTGTAGAGGAGCCACATCCTGGAACAAAGCCTGTAACGATGAGGGAGGGCATCCATAGGACAGTGGCTTTAGCTGGAGTTGATGAGGAGAAAGGTGGGGCAGACTGAGGAGCACGGCACTTTTCATGTGCCTGTGCGCTGTGCATTCTTCTAGCACCGACTAATCCTCGAAAGTGGGTGCTTTCCATTTTTATTTTTAGTAAAGAAATTACTTTCTTTTGAAAACAGTCTTTCTATGTAGTTCATGTTAGCCTTGAACTCATGGTCTTCTTGCCAATGACAGGAGCGCACCCCCATGCTGACAACAGTGGCTGGCAACAGTAGTTTGTTTCTTCTTCTTCTTCTTCTTCTTCTTCTTCTTCTTCTTCTTCTTCTTCTTCTTCTTCTTCTTCTTCTTCTTCTTCTTCTTCTTCTTCTTCTTCTTCTTCTTCCTCTTCTTCTTCTTCTTCTTCTTCCCTCCTTCCCTCCTACCTTCCCTCCCTCTCTTTCTTCTTCCCTCCCTCTCTTCCTCTTTTCTCCCTTTCCTCCCCCCCCCCTTTTTGAGACAAGCTCTCTCTATAGCTCTTTAGCCCTGGCTGCCCTGCAACTTCCTCCTCCTCCTCCTCCTCCTCCTCTCCCTCCTCCTCCACCGGTGATCACACATATCTGAAAATGACTGGATTTATTGTTGCAATTTCTTTCTTTGTTTCCCTAAGAAGGGAAGCTTGAGCTGTGTTTGTAGGTCCAGAGCCTTCATGCCTAAATAAAGAAACAAAACCTGCATGCCCAACATCACACACACACACACACACACACACACACACACACACACACATAGATATACACACACACACACACATACACAGACACACACACAGACACACACATAGATACACACACAGACACACGCACAGGAAAAAAGAATCGGAGACTAGAAACCATCTTCTCGGTGTGGTGTAAGCCTACTAGGCCTCTGGAAGCTGTTAAGTCCTCTATGTTCTCTTGTTGGACTGATGGCTTCAGAGCAGTTGAGGGTGGGGGAAGGCAGCCTAAAATTCCCTAGACTTGATCAGATGCAAATCTATTGGTTGCTTCAAAGTTTAGGGTTGGAAATCAAGATTAGAGCCATGGAAGACAGAGAAAGGGACCCTTTAATTACTTTTTATTTGGCTTTGCTAATTAGTCAATTAACTCATTCACTATGTAGCCATTGCTACCCTAGAAGTTACTATGTAGACTAGGCTGGCCCTAAATTCAATAGAGATCTGCTTGCCTCTGGAGTGCTGGGATTAGAGAACTGCACCACCACACCCGGGCTAATTCACCTTCTAAATGGCTGAGCAGGACCAAGTAGTTTCCTTCACCCAAGAAACAGACTGACTTTTTTTTTTCCCCTCAAGGGAGTGGCAAATGGAGAGAGCTTTTCAGACAGCTCTGTGGTTGCTGCAACCGGAAGTCGTCTTCATTTTGGGAGACATCTTTGATGAAGGGAAGTGGAGCTCCGATCAGGTAGGACCTGGGTTTGAATTCTGCCTCAAGGATTTCACGTTGGCAGCCCAGATGGTCCCAGCTTGAGCTGGGAGTTTTTCTTAGTTCTGATGACGGGAATGAAGAGTGCCCTGGTCAGGGATGTCTCTCCCTGGTGGGATGGGCATTTAACATGTTTGAGGCCCGTTGTTTGTTCCCTAGGCCCCAAATACAGTCTATGGTGGAGATCCTTAGAGTTCCTGCCCAATGCTAGTCCTGTGTTAGGCCAGGTAATCTTTTATTTATCTATGATGGAAATATGTGGTTAGGCTGAAATTATTTGTATAATTGGAATATATTCCTTTAACCTCCTGGGGAAAAGTAGAAATAGGCAAGACAGTGTTATTTCACCTGTAACCAGAATGACAGGATAGATGTTGAGATGGGCAGTTAACGTCATACACTTCCTCTCTTCCTCAGGTGACACGGGAGATTGAACCTTGAGTGTGCTAGGCATGTGCTCTACATTAAGCTAGGGTTTCTCTGTATAGCCCTGGCTGTCCTGGTACTCACTCTGTAGACCATGCTGGCTTCGAACTCAGAAATCCACCTGCTTTTGTCTCCCAAGCACTGGGATTAAAGGTGTATACCATCACTGCCCAGCCCAGCCCCTAGCTTTATTCCCTGTTTAGCTGTACATTGTGGGAATTAGTTACTTGCCACTGTTCTGTACTCCTTTCTTATGAGTGAGAGATGCAGAAGGAGCCACAGGGACACGTGTGAGGTTCCTTTGCATCTGGGGACTGAGATGGCTGGGTGCTAGGTGTTGGGGTGATGCACAGCTTTGCACAAACGAAAAGGACTATTCCTGCTGTTGATTTAAAAATGTTCCACCACTAATTTTTTTTTTTAGGAAGTGGTTTTGAATTGGGAAATATTCATGAATCCATTGACATTTGCCAGAACAGTCTAAAAGCTTTTTAAAACAAAATCTTTGGGAAGAGAGTTCCTCGGGGAGAGGTGCTCTACTGCTTAGCCTGCTGCCTACAGGATGGAAAGAAAGATGTAAAATAATGTTTAAGAGGGCCTGGACTAGCTTTGGACCTGTTGTCTAAACCATTGTAATGTTTCTTATAATTAAACATGTGGGGATAGAAAAGCCAGTGGTTTGCTTCTTACCAAATGCTGTGACCCATTAATACAATTCCTCATGTTGTGGTGGCCCCCAACCATAAAATCCTCCTCCTCCTTCCTTTTAAAGATTTTATGCTTATGAGTCTTTGCCTGTACCATGTGTATGTCGTGCCCTGGGAGGCCAGGAGAGGGTGTTAGATCCTCTGGAACTGTAGCTACAGATGGTTGTAAGATGCTGTGGGGATTCTGGGAATCAAATCCAGGTCCTCTGCAAGGGTAACAGAGCTATCTCCCCAGTAACCTTTTATGGACTGAGAGTCAAAAACTTAAAACTGACAGAATCAGGGAGGATTGTCAAAGAGATAAGACTTCTGTTTTAGTTAGGGTTTTACTGCTGTGAACAGACACCACAACCAAGGCAACTCTTATAAGGACGTATAATGGGACTGCCTTATAGGTCCAGAGTTCAGTCCAGTATCATCAAGGCCAGGAACATGGCAGCATCCAGGCAGGCATGATGCAGGAGGAGCTGAGAGTTCTACATCTTCATCTGAAGGCTGCTAGCAGAATACTGGCTTCCAGGCAGCTAGGATGAAGGTTTTAAAGCCCACTCCGACAGTGACACACCTATTCCAATAAGGCCACACCTTCTAATAGTGCCACTCCCTGGGCCAAGCATATATAAGCCATCACAACTTGTTTTCCTTGGAGCTCTCAAATGAGAGTGTTAGACCAGTAAATGGGCCATCCTTGCTTAGGCACAGAATGTACTTGATCTTTGCAATTAACCCTATTGTGCTGGCTAGGTTTTGGAACTTTGACACAAACTTTGGGAGAGGGAACCTCACTTAAGAAATTATCTCCATCAGATTGGCCCTTGGAACATTTTTCTTCATTGCTAATTGACGGAGAACACGTGGCAGGGGAGAGGAGTTAACTGTGGGCAGAGCCACTCCTAGACAGGTGATCTTGGGTTGTATAAAAAAGGTAGCTGTGGGTGAGTGTGTTAGTCAGGGTTTGTATTCCTGCACAAACGTCATGACCAAGAAGCAAGTTGGGGAGGAAAGGGTTTATTCAGCTTACACTTTCCACATTGCTGTTCATCACCAAAGGAAGTCAGGACATGAACTCACACAGGGCAGGAACTTGGAGGCAGGAGCTGATACAGAGGCCATGGAGGGTACTGCTTATTGGCTTGCTCCTCTGGCTTGCCTTCTTTTTTATTGGTTTTTTTGTTTGTTTGTTTGTTTTTTGTTTTTCGAGACAGGGTTTCTCTGTATAGCCCTGGCAGTCCTGGAACTCACTTTGTAGACCAGGCTGGCCTCGAACTCAGAAATCCGCCTGCCTCTGCCTCCCAAGTGCTGGGATTAAAGGCGTGCGCCACCACGCCCAGCCTGGCTTGCCTTCTTATAGAACCTAGGACCACCAGCCCAGGGATGGCACCACCCACAATGGGCCCTCCCATCCTTGATCACTAATTGAGAAAATGCCTTTCAGCTGGACATCATGGAGGCATTTCCTCAAGGGAGATTCCTTGATAACTCCAGCTTGTGTCAAGCTGGCACACAAAACCAGACAGTAGAGTGAGCCTGTTCTTGGAGGCAAGCCAGCCATCATTGTTCCTAGTTGGTTGACTCTTCAGTTCCTGTCTCTGGGTTCCTGCTGCAAGTTCCTGTCTTAGCTTCCCCTGAGGACTGATTGTAACCTGTGATAAAATAAGCCCTTCCCTTCTCAAGTTGCTTTTGGTCTGTTTTCTATCACAGCAGAAACAAGCCAGGCTGCCTACCAACTCTTTTCCTCTCTTCACTGGACTTGAACAGTAGTCTTCATAATTTGCCTTATAATTTCATTTATAAAAGGGAATTTCTGTCTTGGGTTTTTTGTTTGTTTTGGTATTTTTTTTTGAGACAGTGTCTAGCTCTGGCTGCTCAAAAACTCACTGTATAGATATTTTAACTTAGCTTAATGGCTTAAAACTTCAATTGACAGGGGATATTCCCACGTTAGTCTCTGGGATATTGGAATTACAACAGGCCTATGCCTGACATTGGAAATTCTTCAGGATGAGAAATACATAAACTAGCTCGTGTTTATTTTACCTCATTTTAAAACGTAGTCTTTGAGCCTTGTTGCAAATGACATCCTTTGTACAGTGTGACTTCAAAAATAATAAAGCCATAGCTGTCAAGCCTCTTACACATCCTCTCCCCAATCTCTTAAATCTATAATGCAGACCCTTGCTAAACCTAGCGCTGGGGAGAGATGGCTCAGTGGTTAAGAGCATTGGCTGCTCTTCCAGAGGTCCTGAGTTCAATTCCCAGCAACCACATGGCAGCTCACAACCAAATATAATGAAATCTGGTACCCTCTTCTGGCCTGCAGGCACACATGTAGGTAGAACAATGTATATATAATAAATAAATCAATCTAAAAACTTAAAAAAATTAAACCTAACTCTGCCTCCTATGATTCTTCTTGACATTCTTTTCTGTGCCTTAAGTCACCATCCTGCCTTCCGTGAGTGTGGAGTCCCTAAGTGGAAAATTCTTCAGCGTGTTGTGGCAAACTCTACTGTATTTACCACAGCTGCTAATTGGATGTGTTGGAAAAAAGAATTTTGTCTTGGGAGATGGGAGCAGGTTTGCCTTCTCCAGTCAAGACAGAATTCTTTTTCTGGCAGAGGGAAGAGGGTCTGAGGTTCTCAGATGCGGCTCCTGTTCTCTCCCTCAGGCCTGGGCAGACGATGTGCAGAGATTTCAGAGGATGTTCAGACATGACAGCCATGTGCAGCTGAAGGTGGTCATTGGCAATCATGACGTTGGCTTCCACTATCAGTAAGTAGCGTGCGGAAAAAGCATGCCTCGGGTTGTATGCGCCATGAGAATTAACTTAAAATGCTTTAATTAATTAATAAATTAATTTTTTTGAAGACAGGGTCTCATTGTATATTTCAGACTGACTGCAACTCACTATGCAGACCTGGCTGACCCCAAACTCTGCCTGCCTCTGTTCCCAAGTGATGGGATTAAAAGTGTCACTACATCTGGCTATTTTGAGACTCAGTCTTAACTATATAGTTTTGACTGGCCTCAAACTTGCAACCTCCCCCCAACCCCCGTGCCCCACCTTCAACTCTGGATTAAAATGTACGTTTAGTGTCAGGCTATTTTAGAAGTCAGACAACAAGTCCACGTACCCTTTGCTAGCTCACACTGTAGTGTGCTAGCCCATGTGCCACCTTAAGTGCTCTCTCTCTGTACCTTAATTTCTCTTTTTTTCCTGTGCCGTTACTTATTGCTCCACTGGGGTCCCAGGTGTTGTGTCTGGCCAAACTACACCAGGGAGCTAAGTAATTTGCCCCCTCTCACGATAGACGGCAGACTTGACCTTTGAGCCTCAGTCGCCTGGGTCCGGTTAATAATGCCAGATTGTGGAAGTTACTTTTCGTGGTCATAGTAACTCGTCTTGACCTGAGAAACATCTCTTTTTTATAATTGGATACAGGATGAGTAAATACAGAATAAAGCGATTTGAGAAAGTGTTCGGCTCTGAAAGACTGCTCTCTCTGAAAGGAGTTAAGTGAGTATTATCTACGAATTCAGATGAGACTTTTTTTTTTTTTTTTTTTTTTGGTAGTGAGGTGCTGAGGGGTGAAGCTCAGAGCCTACGGCCCTTCCACTGAACTGTGTCCCCTGATTAAATCCACTGCCATTCAAAGGTGGTTGTCTTTCGGTCAGACCCGCGTTTTGTATTAGCTTGTACCTTGCTTGGTGATTGATGGTCACTGTGGGAACTGACCAGATGGGAACACCTATAACCACCTACAATGAACCAGTCAGCCTATGACTCCGCCCTCTCGTTGTAGGCGTGGCATGACTCCGCCCACTTGGTGTGGGCGTGGCATTCTAGCTGCACTGTCCCACATGTCATACATTCAGCAGCCCACTCTGTACAGGTGCATTTGTGGCTTGTTTTGTTTTCAGACAGGATCTTTCTATGTTGCCCTTGCAGCGGCAAACTCCTGAGTTGGGACTGTACCCACACCTGCACAGGTGACACAAGCTCACGAGCTTGCCCAAGGTTACGCTTCTAACTGGGTTGAGAGCTAGTTAGATCGCATGGCTTCTCTCCTGTAGGATTTCCTACAAGTTACAAGCTCGTCTCGTCTTTCATTCGGAGCAACAGAAACGAGCACAGCTTCATTGTATCTTGGATATAATGCTATTTTTGTTTCACCAGTGTGAACTCACAGTTTAGCTGGGGTTAAGCTGCTCTTGGGTTTGTTTCATTATGCTATGGGTGCATGATGTTTCCATGGGGACAAGGGCACACACACACACACATGTCCAGTGGCCTGACCTTCTCTGCCTGCTCTTGTCGGCCTCAGTTTTGTCATGGTCAACAGCGTTGCAATGGAAGGGGATGGTTGTATCATATGCTCTGAAGAGGAAGCTGAACTCAGAGAGATCTCTCGTAAACTGAATTGCTCCCAAGAGGTAGGAGACCTCTGCGCTCATGTCTCCCAAAGGCTCCACAGTCAGATGCCCTGGCTGTTAGTCACCCGGCTCCTCTTCCCTCTCTTAGTGGTAACCACTGGGATTGATGGGCTAACAAGGTGACTCCTGACCAGCAGGTGCCGGGATCCAGTCAGTGTGACCGTGAGCCCGAGCCGAGGCTCCCCTTGTCCGCTCCAGTGTTGCTGCAGGTGAGCTGGGGGAGGAGTCTAAGGGCCGCCACCCGCCACCAGGAGTTTCTGAGAATATCACTGATGTCAGCTTCATTTGGCCAGCACTACCCGCTCTACCGGGCCAGCGATGCTAACTGTTCAGGTGAAGATGCGGCTCCCCCAGAGGAAAGGAACGTCCCCTTTGAGGAGAAATATGATGTTCTTTCTCGGGAGGCCTCACAAAAGGTATGTGGTGATGTGACCTCATGCCAGTGTCACATGGGGACAGCGAATGGACACAGAGAACCTTTGTGGTCACCAGCTGCAGAAAGGGGGAGGCTTTGACACTATCTCAGATTTCCACTCAGTTTGTCCCCTTTCCCTTCTGTGGTAGATCCACTACTTCCTAATCTCAATGAGAATTACATTCTTGGCTAATCTTTACATTAGCAAAGTTTAAAATCAATTTAAATGCATTGAGTGCAAATGAAATCTAGAGCCTAATTTTTTGGATTTAGTTAGAAACATACTTTCTCAAACATGTATATTTAAGAAATGTATATCTAATATCTAATATTTAGATATTATACTATGGAAATACATATTAAAATATAAATATACAAATCTTAAATGTGAATGTAAATTTATATTTTAAATATGAATGTATTTGTGAAAAATAGTTATGAAGCAAATTTATAAAAAAATTATATATATATATACATATATACACAATATGTATATATATATATGATGGGAAGAGTGGGTTCTAAGGAGTAGGTTTCCCAGGAGTAGGAAATCTGAGGGAAAACAAGCCTTAAGGATTAGTGTTTGAGTGGAATGAGTGGCCCTGGCAAAGCCATGGGGGTGTCACTGCCAGTCAGAGCATTAACTGCGTACCCCGTGTCTCCTTGGCTGCCAGCTGTTGTGGTGGCTCCGGCCTCGCCTGGTTCTGAGTGGCCACACACACAGTGCCTGTGAGGTGCTCCACCCAGGAGGAGCCCCTGAGGTGAGCGTCCCATCTTTCAGTTGGAGGAACCGAAACAACCCAAGTTTCATCATGGTAACGTAAACCTTTATTATTATTATTATTTTATCTGAAAGCTTTCTTGAGTATTGAAATCAACACAGTAATCAACTACTTAATGGCTGCAATCTGTAAAAACACACAAAAGCCAGAAATAAATTGCCCTCTTTGCACTCTGGGTGGATGCACCACCTGTCTCTAGTCGTCTGTCTGGGGACAAATAGGCAGAATGTGGCTTCAGGGCTGAGACTCTGAGGAGCAGAGGTGGAGTCCAGCAAGTGCCAGTCTGTTTCGAGGGAAACAGTTGTCTACTCAATAGCAGACTTGGTCATCTCTTATTGTCTAAATGTGCCAGGCACATGGTAGTGCAGAATCTCCAAGTCTGTGAAAGGTGGTGACTCGGTGAAACACCATCTTTGTTACCATGGGTTCTGGCACCCAGTCTTAGGCTACTGTTTCATAGGCCTGGCTATAAAAAGGTGGGGACCCTTTGTGCTTTCAAGTTCAAGTAGGTGAAAACATTTGCTACCTTGGTCCCACACTGCCTACAGTGAAAAGCCTACGGAGGTGCAGAGGCACTTCTGGGCAACAGGGAGACTGCTCTGCTATCCAGTGGCAGGGAAACGCTCATTGCTCATCCTCTCATTCCTCTGATGCTTCTAGGTCTCCCTCTGGGGCTGCCCTACTGTGTGTGGAATGCATTTTAATGGAGGGGAGGGGTGTGTCAGCATACAAGTCAGCATATCTTTGGCTTCTTTCTTTTGTCAGTACCTGTGTGGTCAGTGTTGGCATGTCATGCTTGAAGCCTCTTGGTCGTGGGTAAAGAGGTCTCTTCCCTCCCAGACCCACATGAGGGAACCTAGAAGACAGCTTCTAGGTCAGACTTATGCCTGAGACTTACCCTGCAGCATAAACTTTCCGTTTCTCCCCCCAGGGCAGCCTGACATCCAGAGATTACGCTCTGTCCAAGTGCTACCTCCCGTTTGAGGACACGGTGCTGACCATGTACGGTGCAGCGGCTGGCTTCCTCATGATCCTCATCTTAGTTCACTTTGAGCATCTGCCCTCGCCTTTTCTGTGTGGCTGGAAACTGTGCAGGTTGCACATGAGGAGATGAAGAGCCGGTGACTGTTGTGTATGGTGATACGAATCAAAGCCAAAGACCTATAGGACTTCCAGCGAGGGTCCTGCAAGTCCCGGAGGAGAGCAAATGCTGGTTGTTCCTATGTACATGGTGGGGATTCTGAATCTTCAACGTGACTACGGAATAAATGGTTGACTGTACTGTTCTCATGCTATAAAAATGGAACATGTTCTCTGCAACAAATTCATCTTTTCATTTAATGAAACGTATGTATAATCAAAGGTTCCATAGGTATGGAATGTAAATGTCATGGACACTACCACTCGCATGCATGACACACAGTCCTTTCTTCCACAGGAAGGACCCAGCAGCTTTGGTGCACACTCGAGGCTATGTGTGCTCCTAAACATTGGGGCTTCTCTGTACTTCTGTGAAGTGGCTCTCAGTTTCTTGCAGATTATGAAGCTATATGCTCAAAAGTACAGATTCAATGAGTAGGACTAAAGGCTTTTGTGTTTCTGTGCTAATGCAATTGGATTTTTAGGTACGTGTAATTTTCTTTCCGGGAGACCATGTTATCGCATCTGAACTCAATGTCTGCTCATGACTAAAACTTCAACATGGATGGTTGAATTTAAGAACAAATGATGTAATAATTCTGTCAGATAAAGCATATTCTTTTTCTTACTTAAGGAGTTTGGATCTTTTCTAATGACTTAACTTTATTTATATTTCTTTTCTTTTGATTGAGCTCAGGTTTTATGCATGCTAAGCATGTGCTTTGTCAGTCCCAACAAAACTTTTCAATAGTCATTTAGTGAGCAGGGAACTGCTGGGTAGTAATGCAAACTATAGTATAAAAAAACCTCACGTGTGTGTGTGTGTGTGTGTGTGTGTGTGTGTGTGTGTGAACACAAGTTTTTCTTCTTGCTTTGCTTTAAGAGTGCAGGAGAACTGAAAGTCACTCTCATATCATGTGTTGGTACAGATGGAAGTTTGTTTGTTTGTTTTGTTTGAGACAGGGTTTCTCTGTGCAGCCCTAGTTGTCCTGGAACTCACTCTGTAGACCAGGCTGGCCTCGAACTCAGAGATCCGCCTGCCTCTGCCTCCCGAGTGCTGGGATTAAAGGCGTGTGTCCTCATTGCCTGGCTTCAGATGGAAGTTTTGTGCCATGGTAGTGAATGGCACAAGAAGACAGTGATGAGGAGTTGAAGAATGTGTTGTATCCTTTCATGGATGAGCATCTCAGCCAGGATGAGTTTTTAGAGCATTCTACAATGCCAGTTTTTAGAATAAACTTGAAGTAACGGTAAGAGATGATTGAGCAATGCAGGCTGTCACTCCCCCCTATTTGTACTGTTAAAAACTTAACTTTGGACAGCTTTACAGATAACTTAAGCCTAAGAATGACCCCCCAAAGCCTCGGAACTTAGACAGAGTGAGCTGTGTCTAGGTGTCCTACAGTAACTCGAGGTTGCATTTGCAGGTCTTACATATGTGAGGAACAGCCATTTATTTTGTCTTTATATTTAAAGGTTTTTGTGGGGGGGCTGGAGTTATGACTGGGATATGGACTGGCAGTCGAGCGCTCATCTAGCATGCTCTAGGTGCTGGGCTCATCCCTAGCAATGCAGATAGAGAGACAGATAATGAATAAGCAGCTTTGTAGTATTTCCTCTTCAGAAGACACCATCTTATTGTCCTCAGTCATATACAACATCGACACCACTGTGCGTTCCTCTGACCACTGGCTTTTTGTTTGGTGGACTGTGTGTAGAACTTAATGAAGGGATTGCTGGCCTGCTCCTGCCTACAGAACTTGAAGGGATCATCAGAAACATTTCATATGGGGGGGGGGCCCTTAGTACCCTGAAAACAGAACTGGTTGTAATTTATGCCTTGGAAGTGGGTCATTCCAGTGTTTGCAGCAGCTGAGGTTTGGGGTAGTAAAAGCAGGTAGCTGTGATAGTTTTCAGTGTTCGGATGATACCGCTGGTAAAGTGGACGATTCTAAAATCAACGAGTCTTCCCTAAGTACTAACCTGATAAAAATACCCTAAGAGGAATAGACACTATCGATTTCCCACTGTGAAGCAGCAGGCAGTGTGGACTGCAAACTGCTAGACACAGTTGGGATATGTTTCCTTACAGGTGTGGCCGCCACCAAGGCACAGAACTCTACAAGGAGGATTCTTGAGTAGCCATAGAAAAGAGTATTACATCTTGGGGTCTCTACAGTCTGGTTAAAGCAACAACAGAAAGAAGATAGGAATGACTATGCTATTGTAAAGGTGTAGAGGACCCCTTGTTTATAAACAGGACACCATTTGCAGTAGTGAATGTGGCAGGTTTTCTGCCCAAGTGTAAAAGGCTCCCAGAAGCTCTCTCCAAATGCCCAAGGCTTACAGCCATTGCAACTGTGGCTGAAAAAGTTCCTCTTATTCTGTTGCTGACTTGGATCTATTCTAAGCCTTGGGCCAATGCAGACCAGGAGGGGCAGACACCTGGTAGCCTGACGTTTTATAAAGGGAAGAATCAAGTGCATGGCACTGTCTGGACGATTTTGTGATCATGCTTGATAACTTGAAAACAATGTAACTCCCCCATTCACTAAGCTGTCTCTGATGATTCGACCCATCAACCAATCAATCAAAGCATAAATAGATTCCCACCCCGAAAAAAATCCACTGCAGTGTCACCCAAGTGAGAGTTGGTGGCTTCGCAGTGATACAAATTGGTGGTGGGGGGGCTGTTTAGTCCGGTGAAAACAAAGTCACAGAACCAAACCTTGGGGAACAGAGGTAGCCAGAGGCTTGGTGGTTACATGTAGGCATACCTAGGACAGGACAGACGGCAGCCTGATGACACTAGACACTCACTACGCCCTACCATGGCTCAGGGTGGACAGACACGCAGGCTAGGGAGATATGCTGCCTCATGGGGTGGCCAAGAGGGAGAAGAGGCAGCAGTGAGGAGGAGGAGGAGGGGTAGGTTTAGGGGGAGGAGGGGTAGGTAGCCCTCACAAGAGTTCGTACTGCTTGAGATGCATTCTCTGGATGATGTCACGGCAATCGTTGAACACTCTGCGGATGTTCTCTGTGTCCACGGCGCAGGTGAAGTGAGGGTAGCAGTAATGTTTGCCATCACCCGTGGCTGTGCTGATCCTCTGTAAGAAGAATGTTACATTTAGGATGACAGGGCCCAGTGCAATCAAATGGGGGGATAGCTTATGGGACACTTCATATAGGGACCATGGAGGAGTTAAGGCTGACCAGCTGCTGCCTTTACAAACTCTCTAGATAGCAAGCCTGTAACAGGACAGGCATGCTTGTCTTTGCCACAGGCACTGAGTCTGAGCTGAAACGCAGTGCAGGCTTTGGAGAGGGCAAGGTAAGCTAAGATTTTCAGAAGTGGCTTCTGTCTATGTTGCTCTGGTGAACAGAACTCAGCAAGTGGAAATATATTCTGCCCATTTATGGGGTTGCTACTGTGACTAGCGCCTGCCATTGGGATAGGGGAAGAAGCTGATCTCTAACTCAGTTTTAATTCATTTATATTTATTTAGAGATGCAGTCGAGCTGTATTGTCCACACCAACCTTGAACTCCAGAGCTATAGCCATCCTCCTGCCTTACCACAGGCCTGTGTCACCTCATGCAACTCACTTATTTAAGTATCCACATGTGATGGGTTATATCCCAGTCATATGTCTTCCTTCTCCACAAAGGGACCTTGGCTGCCAGCAGAATGTTGCCTGATGTGTGTGTGTATGTGTGTGTGTGTGTGTGTGTGCTGTCTTGCAGAAAAGTTTTTTGTTGTCAGTTGTGGGAAGCAGGAGACTAAATACGACCCATCTGTGAAGCTATGTGGGACAGGCTAGAGGAAGGTATAGCCGAATTGCATCTCGAAACTTCTATGTTGGATCTGAACCCCCAATGCCTCAGGATGTGCCTACATTTTGGTGACAAGGTCTTTAAAGAGACATTTATGGTTGAATAAAGTCATTAGCTTGAGCTTGAGTTCCCCACAACTGGTGTTCCTGCCAGGGGAAGAGGTCAGGACAGACATGCAGATATTGATCACAGGGACACAAAGTGGGGATGCCATCCATGGGCCAAGAAGCGTTGCCTCAGCATCCATGAGCCAGGAGAAGCAGCTCAGGATTAGGTCCTCCTCTGGCACCTGATTCTAAACATCAGCATCCAGAGCTGTGAGGGAGCATTCCTATTGGTTAGGCTTCTTGTCTGTGGGATGCTGGTCTGTGGGATGTGGTTTTGGCAGCTCCCAAACCCCCAGCTTTCTAGCTACATGTGGCCACGGGAAGGATTCCAGGGCGTCCTGTCCAACATCTTTTGCCTGCAAAGGATCCCGAGACACAGAAAGGAGGGAGCTGTTAGGACCACAGAAAGAATCTTGGGGAAATGTTGATCTGGTTATGAAAGTTCTCAGGGAGGTCAGAGTAGATGGTAACTTGCCCTGTGAGTATGTTTGTTGCTGGGGATGAAATCCAGAGCCTCAAGCATTACAAGGTAGGCAGAGTATTTTACCACTGAGTTATAGCCCTGGCCCAGTTTTTCACTTTTAGGCTTAAGGACATAGACATAAATATCTTTTGGCCCTAAAGCACCAGGTAGGGTTTTTGGCCAGTATCTCTAAAACAAGTATGTACAGAAGAGACAGAAACAGATTTTCTTCTATAATTTATTAGCTTATCCCTGTTTGGGTCAACATTTAGGGAGTGAGTCACTATCAGACTGAATCTGCAAACTCCCAACAGCCTAGATCTCTCATTGGACCTGATTCATCCACTGTTTTTCATTAAAAAACAAAACAAAACCCAAAACAACACAAATGAATTTATCAGTCGAATTGGACAGGCCTTACCAGGTGCGGCCTGCAATCCCAGCACCCAGGAAGCATGGGAAGTTAACTTTAAGTCTGAGATCAGCCTAGGTTGTGCGACCAGTTCCAGGCCAGATAGGGCTACACGGTGAGATCATGTCTCAGTAAATAACAATAAAAATAAAATGGAGGGCTGGTGAGATGGCTCAGCGGGGAAGAGCACTGACTGCTCTTCTGAAGGACCTGAGTTCAAATCCCAGCAACCACATGGTGGCTCATAACCACCCATAATGAGATCTGATGCCCTCTTCTGGTGTGTCTGAAGTCAGCTACAGTGTACTTATGTATAATAATAAATCTTAAAAAATAAAATAAAATGGAGATCTGGATAGTTTTGTGTGGCTGTGGCCCAACTCAAAAGACTTGAGGAGAAGATGCCCAAGATAAGAGAATTCTCAACTGAGTGTCGAACATGGGTGCATAGTCTAAGAGACACAAGCCTGATATAATCCTGGGGGCTAAGACACAGCAATGGGCTGGAGATGTCGTTCAGTTGATTTGCTTGCTCAGTGCTTGCCTGCCATGCAAAGAGGATTATCCCCAGCACCCCACAAAACATGGTGGTGCATCCCTGTTATCCCAGAACTTGAACGCCAGTATAAACCTCTTAGCCACTATCACTGGCCTTAAAGACAAATTCACTGCTGATTTTGAACTGCTTTCAGTGACTAGTGGGACCCCGTGGGGGTGACTGGCTCTCCTGTTCCCAGCCGCCTGGTCCTAAGTTCCTCCTGCCTGTGGAGGATGGCTCCTGCCTTCTCCTGTGGGAGGGGGAGGCTTGTGTGACTTAGAGCCATGCCCGGTGCTGTCCTTACTCAGTGACTTCAATGACTGAACCTCCAGCTAAGGAGAGCGTGCACTCTGCATGTGGTTCTCGCTCACAGGAGACTCCTTCTGCCGGATTCTCCTTCTTCCTCTCTTGAAAAGAAACTCCAGTCACTTTACCCTCCCCACCCCCTCTATATCTTCCCTTTAGCCTCCCCAAAGGCCTGCATTGCCAAAGCCATTATGTCATTCCAGAAGAGCTTCTGCACAGATGGAGCAAGCCCTGAAGCCCCAGCTCTGCAGGCTGCCCTGCTGTCTCTGCCCTGAAGCTGTGAGTTCTAACTCTGAAGTACTCAAGGCTCCGGCTGCCATAGGCCAAGTCGAGATGTGTGTTATGGCCTCTGGACCCTCACAGCCCCTGGCTAGCAAACTGCATTCAAGCTGGGGTTTGTTCTTGGTCAAGGAAGAAAAGGGTTGTCCAAGGCTGGAGTGTGCACTGGTGGGGGCATAGATCTTTTTAAATCCTCATTTTAAATGCCCAACATTTGGATGGTTAACTTTCAGTTTATGTTATAATAGCATTTTATGACTTTTTAAAATGTGCCTTTATTCTATGACCTTACAGGATTACAAAAAAAAAAAAAAAAAAAAAAAAAGAACCTGCTGATCTATTATAAAATATATTCCCTTATTGAAATGATTTCCAAGCTGCATATGATGGCATAGGATGGCTCTCTTAGCTATTTGGCAGGCTAAATTAGAAGGACCGCAGGTTCAAGATGAGATGGGGAAATTTAGTGAGACCCAGTCCCCAAATTAAAAAAGAGAATCAGGATGTATCACAGCAGTACAATGTTTACCTAGCATGTGTGAGGCTGTAAATGGCATTAGCACAATAAAGGCTCTGAGAGTCCAATCACAGAGAAATGGTTCACTGCTTGACCCGGCAGATCTCTAATTCAGTTGTAGCTTTCCCTTTCTGTCCTTCTCATCCTGGGAGACTTTTGTTCTTCTCTAGGGACATGATTGGAACTCAGGGCTCTATGCATGCTGTGTTAAATGCAGGTTCACTGAGCCACACCCCAGGCATGGAACCTGGTCTCTTCATGTAGTTATTTTCTAACTCACCATAGGGGTTTTGGAAAGGAAACCCACCCCAGGGTCACGGTGGTAAGGGGACAAAGGGAGACATATGGGAAGGCTGTGGACCATTTCTGCACTGACTGAGCAAAGAATCTCATTTATCCAGAATTGGACAGCTACACACAGTAGGTTCCAAAACAGTAACAACAAACGCGCAGGGCCTACTGACATGCACCTGTAATCCCAGAGGCAGAGGTAAGAAGAATATAAATTAGAGGGTAGGGAAGGGTAGCTGCTTCTCTCTTGGCTCACAATTTTGGGAAACAGTGAGAGCATGAAGGGGTAATTAGCAAACTGCAGAGAACAAGGTAACCATAAAGTGGCAGAAAACAGAAGGGCAAGAAAATCGCTTACCAAGAACAGATCCCGGATAAAGAACTTTGCTCTTGTAACTTTGGGATCTTCTCCCGCATCTGGTGTTGCTGTCAAAATTAAAAACGAAAATTTATTTAGCTGATGGGAAGCAAAGATACAGAAGTGTGGCAACACAGAAGAAACCAGCTATACTGAGATGGGTCTATTCATGGCATTAACATACATGTATATGACAACGCAAATCACTCTTAGAAACTCCCAGAGGCTCAGCACACACAGAAAACTAAAGCACAAGCAGAATGTGGGCCACTGAATCTTTGGTGTATGTTCCTCCCCTTAGCACTGGGCCCTCCATCTCTGGAGGCTGGTACAACTGGTCACCCAGTGGGCGCCATCAGTGTTGCCACCAAGGGCCATGCAAGCCATAGGAATGGTTGACAGGACACTAGGTGATAGAGGTCTGTCTTGCCTTCACAACTCTACCTGTGTGGCCTAGAGCAGGACCCATCACTTCCCATGTTCTATAGCAGTGGCTCTCAATCCTCCTAATGCTGTGACCCTTTAATATCATTCTTCATGTTGTGGTGACACCCCCCCCCCCCCAGCCATAACATTATTTTTGTTGCTACTACTTCATGACTGCAATTTTGCTACTGTTATGAACTGTAATGTAAATATCTGATATGTAGGAGATCTGAGATGTGACTCCCTCATGACCCACAGGTTGAGCAACACTGTTCTATGGGGAAATTAACAGAAGCTACCACCCAGGGTTACTAGATGGGGTTTGAATGATATGATTGGTCACAAAAGATCCAGCTGGTGGTATGAGAGAGCTTACCTAGGAAGACACAGTCACACATTCAAACAGCCCTTCCTTGCGTGGCACAGCTTTAGTGGAAAAGTCAAAATCTGAACCACTTACAAGTAAAATCCCATGTAGGATATATGAATGTCCACTAAGGATCTCTATTCTGAACACAGAATATCTCAAATATTCCACACATGGTAAACTTTCACGTACTGACATCATACCACAAGTGGAAACTCATACCTGGCTTCATGTCACAGGCCAGTCAAAACCCTCATGCTACGTATATGTAGTGAATAATAACACATTTCAACATTCAAGGAATTTTGGGCTTAATGAAATATGAGTCACATCTCCTAGATAAGGAAACATTCCAAAATCTAAAATATTCTAAACTCCCTCACACTTCTGGTCCCAAGTATTTTGGACAGTTACTCACACTGTACTCTAATACTTTAGGAGTGGGCAGCAGAGAGGGGAGTTTAATCTGAGGCTATTTCTTCGATTCATCAGACATCTCTCATTTACAGTTACAGGACTATGAGAAAAGAACAGTTGGATCCTTCAATTGTAAGTGAGACTGCCTTTTGACATCTTACCATCTTCAGGGACAGTATAATTGGCATACTCCGGGAAATAGTCTTCGATTTTTGACTTCCCTGCCAAGACTTTTTCTGCCAGCATGTCTTGTTTGTTCAAGAATAGGATGATAGAAATGGTTCGCAACCACCTAGAAAGAACAAAAGTCCACACCAGTTTCACAATACTAGCCAGTGGAAGTACCGATTACAATGTTGCCAGCTTAAGAGGGACGTTCAAATGATGTGGTTTAGTGGCAGGTGCTTGCTCAGCTGAGGCTCAGAATTCACCCCCAACGCCTAGCTCTGCAAGACAGGCAAACAAAAAGGTGGTGGCAGAGTGGGCTGCTGTCTTCTGGAACCTGACTCCTACATTTGATAAATACCATTGTTCACACACACTGTATGAACAATGAGAAAGCCCTACAATGTATGCGTTCACTCTTTTTGGGTGAACCTCTGTGGGGACATACCTTTATTGGTAACAAAGTGGAGATCTAGGCACCTAATAAATACACTTGGGCTTTTGTGATGTAAGTGGGGGCTTATGGGCCAGAAAACTCCAGTGTTAAAGTATTAAAATGTTAAAAGTTAAAATGTTGCTAAAGTACCAAATGATCCATTAGCCAATCAGGAGGAGCTTAACTAGCAGCCAGTGGCTCTTCCTTTGTCTCATCTCCTCTTAGGACACGGGAAGAGGGGCAGAACTAGATTCCCCATGTGTTATATGAGAAGCTAAAGGGATGAGGCCTAGGAACAGAGGTGGTGAGGTTAGGAAAGCTGAAATCTAGCCAAAAGGCACTTAGCTGCCAAATAAACAAAGCCCTCTGAATCCCACGCGCTCACAAGCTCCAAGGGATCAGCCCATTGGCTCCTGACCACAAATGTGAAGCAGCCTTAGATGCATTGGTTCTGTTTTATCTTCTACTTACGTTATTTTTGTAGCTACTATACAAATGAGCTTAAGTTATAGTACATATGATCAAATGCATTATATCAAATGATAATCACTGTTAGAAAATTTATAACTTTATGCCTAGACTTTTTTATTCTCATGCATATTTATAAATAATAAGATTATAATTTTTTTTCATGATTGTGTATCAGACCCAGAGCTTTGTACACAAGCAAAAACTCTACTACTGACTAAGCCACAGCCCTTGTGCCTGATCCATCCTTCTCTTTCCTTGACATGGTTTTACAATATTGAATTTATGGTAATCTTGCCCTGCTTCCTGGATACTGGGTTTAGAACTTTTAATCTTTTTTCCATATTGCCGTAACATGCATGCTTGCTGTGTATGTTCATGGATAACCACTCCAAGGCTGCTTCTGCATACCTGGCGCTTCCTGGCTTTATTCCTTTCCCATTAATTCAGATACCATAGGGAGGATGGCAGTTGAATACTTGAAAGATATTTATTCAACAATACAAACCTTAAAGTTTTACAAGAATACTTATTTAGTGCATGTGCATGTTTTGTCTGCATGTACGATGGTGTACCATGGCCTGGTGCCAGCAGAGGCCAGAAGAGGATGTCAGATCCTCTCGGACTGGAGTTACAATGATTAGGATCATTGCTAGTCACCATGTAGGTCCGGGGAATCTTCCAGAGTCCTCTGGAAGAGCAGCTAGTGCTCTTCAGTACAGAGCCATCTCATATAAATATTATTCAAGGTCAACTTTTATTTTCCTTACTCTTTAGTGATTTTTTTCCCCTTAATAATTTGTGAGAATCTTGTTTTTAGATGCATGAATCTGTGAGTGTGTGTTGAACATTCTTTTCTGACATAATAACTCCTGCCCCCTTGAGAGTCTCGGAATATCAAATATAATGGCTTTGAGAGTCCATCTAGTTATCAGTGAACATTCCAAATTGGGTTCTTCTTTTTAATAATTTATTTTATTATTTTAATGGATGTTTTGCCTGTATGTATGTCTACGCACCACATGTGTGCCTGGTACCCTTGGATTTCCTGGAACTACAGTTGCAGATGGTTGTGAGCTGCCATGTGGATGGTGAGACTTGAACCTGCATCCTCTGGAAGAGCATCTAGTGCACTTAACCTCTGAGTCAACCCTCCATCCTCCACCCCAAATTGGGTTCTTAAAACAAACCAACAAACCAACCAGGCATGGTGGCACATTCCTGAAATCCGAGTAACTCAGGAGGCTGAGGCTAGAGGACCGAGAGGTTAGAGCCAGCCTGGGTAATCTCACCGTCAAAACAGCAAACAAAACTGATTTTCAATTCCAGATATAACCTGAGAATTTTAGAACAGATTGAAACCATCCTAACCAAGTACCTGTAAGAGCTCTGTCAGCAAATACTCCCCATGGTAAGTGTGTCTATCAGATAGGATGAATGACTTATTGAAGATTAGGATTCGTGATGGTTTGAATATGCTCAGCCCAGGGACGGCTATTAGGAGGCTATTAGCCCAGCACTATTAGGAGGTGTGGCCCTGTTGGAGTAGGTGTGTCTCTGTGGGTATGGGCTATAAGACCCTCATCCTAGCTGCCTGGAAGTCAGTATTCTCCTAGCAGTCTTTAGATGAAGATGTAGAACTCTCAGTTCCTCCTGCACCATGCCTGTCTGGACGCTGCTGTGATCCCACCTTGATGATAATGGACTGATCCTCTGAACCTGTAAGCCAGGCCCAATTAAATGCTGTCTTTATAAGAGTTGCCTTGAGAGGGTGGAGAGACGACTCAGTGGTTAAGAGTACTGACTGCTCCTGAAGGTCCTGAGTTCAAATCCTAGCACTCACATGGTGGCTCACCACCATCGGTAATGAGATCTGATTCCCTCTTCTGGTGTGTCTGAGGACAGCTACAGTGTACAATAATAAATACATCTTTGGGCTGGAGTGAACAGGGCAGAGTGAGCAGAGGTCCTGAATTCAATTCCCAGCAACCACATGATGGCTCACAACTTTCTGTACAGATACAGTGTATTCATATACATAAAATTAAAAAAAAAAGAGTTACCTTGGTCATGGTGTCTGTTCACAGCAGTAAAGCCCTAATTAAGACAGGATTTATAAGTGTGTGTGTGTGTGTATGTGTGTGTGTGCACATGCGTGTGAGGGAATCCGTGGAAGCCAGAGGCTGATGTCCAGATATTTTCCCAAAGCATTCTTTATTTAGTTTTGAGACAGGGTCTCTTCCTCGAACTGTTTGCTATTTTGGCTAGGGTGGTTGGCCAGAGAGCCCCAGAAATCTGCTTGTTTCTGCCTCCCTGTTCTTGGGTTATGGGTCCTCATGGGCATGTTCAGTATTTTTTTGTTTTGTTTTTGTTTTTTGTTTTGTTTTGGGGTGCTGGGGATCCAAATTCGAGTCCTCATGCTTGCATAAGCATACAATTTACTCAGTGAACTGTCTCCTCTGCTTCACATTTTTATTTACGATGTCTAGCTATGTAGCCTAGGCTGGCCTTGAACTCTGTTTCCTTTGATTTAGCCTTCCTAAGGTTTCAGGTGTGCGCTGATGTACTTGGCTAAAGTGGGTACTTTTAACAACAACAATAGCAACAGCAACATCGGTAGTCTCCAGGAGATATTTTTAACTCAAGGTGTATGACCTAGTGTTGAGTCTGAATTTATTCATTACCTGTTATTCCAGATGCTTTCAAACAGGTCCAGTGATTCCCGAAGTCTGTTGGTATTGTTATCTTCCCGGATCACCATGTTGTAGCTACTACAGGCCGCCACGTAAATGATCGCAGTGACATCTGCAGTGGGGGAAAGAGGGAAAGGGAAGCACTTAGACAGACAGTGTCAGTTGTTCTGAGGTTATGACTGCTCAGGTCCCAGACACTGTCATTTGGGGATTGCATCTAGAATGTCTCAGATACAGGCTGTATGCCTAGCTGGGCATTGCTGCACTTGACTGGGGGAGGGGGGGGTGTCTACCCAAAAAGATAACGGGAAATGTGGGATGCTTACATTTTCTATGAGATTCACGTTTAAGGAGAACATGGTTATTTATAACTCTTATTTACACATAGTTGGATTAGAGCTTGTCTGATTAAAACATGGCTAGACACAGGAGTGGGGGCCAGTGCGTGGCCACAGAGCATGCAAATCACCATTAAAACACTGGATCCATTTTCTTCTCTCATCTCTCTGGCCTCCAACATCAAACATGCTATGGAAGAGAAACAGAGAGACACTAGTTGTTATCCAGGGAAACTGAGGCCAAGGGCACACGATTTCATGCTTCTCCTTTATTGTCAGCTGCTCATGATGCACACTTCCTGTGTCTCAGCCCTCGGTCGTGAGCTACAAGTCACGCTGCCTCTCCCAGCTTCTGCATGTCCTCTTTAACTCTTGCGTTGTGGTTGTAGGAATCAAAAGTATGGCAGAAAAACTGCTGAGATGGTGTCTAAAGATAGTAGGTGCCTAATAGATGCGGTGCTTTCTAGTTTATACCACATCTTGTACCAAATGCATGCTAGGTCTGTGTTGGGGCAGATCTTTCTGATCACTTTTCTCAGCTTCAGAGGATTGTCTGCCCTGGGGGAGTGGGCGGGGCTTCCTCCTGACCCAGAAACTTCTGTCGAGTTGAGGCAGGAAGTCTCTATCACCTTGCCTCAGGCAGGTGACACTGCTTTCTCTCTCCCTGAGGCTCTCCAGCTGTTTGGCTCAAGTTTATGCATGGTTTTCTCGCTGTTCTTGAAGCTCACCAGGTGGTCCCCGGCCTTTCAGCCCATGCCCTCCAGCTCACGCCCCCTTTCCTGGACCTACGGCTCCCAGGGTGTGAGCTTCTCAGCGCCCTTGCTGGAGTCCAGCTTCACACAGCCTGCCCCTGGATCTCAATCCCAAGGCCTTGCGGATCCCATTCTGCTCAGAGGCTGGCACCAGGCTGGGCCTCCCACCCCTGATCGCTGCCACAGACCAATCTCTTAGCATTGTACTCACTGAAAGTTCACTTTGTCCACTTGGAATCGTGTCTCAAAGATTCCTGATGTCAGCACTCTGCATCTGAGCAGGTCCTGGGGCAAGAGGAGAGAAGTAAGGTAGGCTTGGGCATAAGTGTGGTGACTGAGAAATGACAATGTTTATCGTGGAAAGAAAGAAAGAAAAAAAAAGTGTAATTAAATGCAGACTCTGGAAGATGAGTGATGACCGTGCTGTTTAACAACTGTATCATCACCCTTGCATAGGTCACTTTTGAGGATCTCTTAATGCCAGAGAGCCTAGGTTACACTGTAGGATATATTTTTATTAGCATGCATTAACTATACAGTATGCTATGTGCATACATGTATAGAATTTATTCTGAGCACATCCCTCTATGACTCTTTTTTTCCTCCTACCAATGCCATTTCCCCCTTCCAAATTGTCCCTTGTAGTTTCACGGTGAACATGGGTGAAGGGTTATTTACAGGAGTAGAGAAAACTGTCTCTACCTGAAATCACTGACTTCCTCAGAAACCTCAGAATCCTCACATTGAAGGACTGCTTTGAACTCTTTGAGTCCACCATAGGGACAAAGACCCCAGAGAGGAAAGAGAAACTTTTATCTCCAGCGTACATGGAGGAGAGAGGGCCTCTAGGTAGTTCAAGGCTTAGGCCTCCCGGATTGCTAATGTCTGACGTGAATTCAGAAGGCTAGTTTGAATGAGCACCCTCCTATCTTAGTTGTGGTCCACTAGATCATTTTTCTCCTTGTGCTTTCTTTCCTTTCCCTTCCTTTCTCCTGTCTGGCTCAACCCAAGGGACACACTTGTGGCATACCTGGATATGTGCTATGGTACTTGGAGCTCAAGCCTAGGGTCAAAAGCAGAATGGACCCAGTGTACAAAACAGGGAACTGAAGGCCTGGCTTTCTCAGTGATGGTCCTTGGAAGCCTGGAAATCATATACTCTTAGCTCGTATGGGATCTTCCTTTCATGCCAGCAAGGACCAGAGTGGGCTTCACTGCACAAGATGGGGAGTGAGGGCTCAGAACTTGGTGGTAGGACCAATATGAGGGGCAGCATGGCTAGGTGCAAGCAGCAGTGATCATGAGTATGCCCCTACCCCCCCCCCCCCCCCCCCCCCCCCCCGCATCTTCTAAGTTGTCATTGAATGCTCGTGGCAGTCTATCTCAGAAGCTCTTCTTTCACTGTACCTGGTCTGTGGGTGTGTAGTCAACCAGACTGACACTGTCAATCCTTTCCAGGAAGCTGCAAGGGAAGCCAATACAAGGTCAGAAGCTGCAAGGGAAGCCAATACAAGGTCAGACCTGTTCTCTGGTCACGTGATCCCAGAGCCAGGGCTACATTAATGGGACATTTGCAAAGTGAGGACAGGCCTAGGTGCTGATACATATCTGTCCCAAGGAGAGGCCAACACCTGCATTCCATGTGACTTTGCTGGTCTGCCCTTTCACCTGTTTTCCTTTCTCCTCCCTCTTCCCCAGTCCTAGAAGGTTTGTTAGCTGGTAGCTGCTCTCAAACTGAGAGGGGGAATGGCTAGACATTTCCAAGGCCAAAGGAGCTGTAATGTTACTATGAAACAGAAAGCAACAAGGTTCCCTGTAAGAACCCAAAACAGTATGTGCGCAAAAGAGTGTGCTTGAGTTTGACTGTATGTTCATTTATACTTGTCTTTGTGTGTGAGAATATGAGTGTATGAATGAGGGGATGTCCGTGTGAGTAATGGTGTGAGGGTGTGGTAGGATGAGTGTGTTGCAAGTGTGAAGGAGTTATCTGCAGAGTTCATCAGTACACATTCAGTGGCAACTCTCAGTGTAAGTCAGTTCAAGGGCAGGAAGACCAGACCTGGGTAGGGTATGGCGGGTGAATCAGCATTGCTGTCATTTTTCAAGCATCTTTCCGGGTCCTAGTTAGGAAGCCTCCTCCTCCTCCTCCTCTCAGAGGTCAGAGCCTGTTTTAGACAACACCCTTTGTCTCCACCAGGCCTGGCTTTCCAGGCCCTGGGACGGACCCAGAGTGCAGGTCTTTGTTTTGGGGACTCTGGAGTCCCCAACACTTAGTGCAGTGTCCAGTCTTCAGGAAACATCCCTGAAAGGAACACATTCACTTCTCCTTCAACTGAGAGGGGCAATGAGTAGGGCCCCGACAAGAAGGGCTGGAAGGAGCTAAAGGTGAAATATGAAACTGAAGGCTAGAGTCAGAGTCAGCTGAGGAAGCAACCAATTTAAAACAGGGTGCACACAGGGTGGAGGCAGGTGGGTGAATATAATATACTTGGATGATAATTAGTGCAAGTAGAAAGGGTGAGAGATGGCTGACAGAGAGTACATATGAGGTTCTGGAGGGATGTAATTCGACAGTGCCTTCCAGAGGAAGTGGTGGGAGGGAAGTGGTAGGAACCTTCCTGAAGCCTGTTCAGCTTGTGAGACTGAGATGCCAAGGAGAGAGGCAAAGGAGGTAAAGACGCCTCCATTTTTCCCACTCTCCTTCCAAGGCAGTTTCCAAAATTCTGTCCAGTTCTGACCCTTGGCCTAGTTCCAAGCAACCTGCAGAAGTACTTCGTCAAGTTGGGGCTTGTAACTAATGGGCCAGAGGTTTTTAGAAAGTTTTTTTCCAGAATTGTAACATTCTCCTTTATTGGGATGTGACATATGAAGCAGAAAACCCTGGGTGGGACATGTAAGATTGTCCTTTTGTAGATCAGAATGCTATAGAGAGCTGCAAAACCAGAAAAAACTTCAACCATAAAACAAACAAACAAACAAACAAACAAACAAACCCAAACAAACCAATAAACTTGTGTTGTTGGATACTAAGGGAGAATGAGCCTGGTGCTGTAGGTTTTTAATCTGTTACTAGGTGGGTGGTGGTAAAGAAATTCCAAGTTCAAGGTTTGCCTGATTTACAAAGTGGTTTAAAGACCAGCTTGGAAAATTAGAGAGATTCTGTCTCAAAATAAAAATCAAGGGGAAAAAAGACTGAGGATATAGCTCAGGGGTATATAGTTCATGTCCTGCTCAGGAAGGCTGGGTCAAAACTCCAGTCTATAAAACAAGCAATGCCTCCCCTCCCCACCCAACCCTTGGCTTTGCTATTTTCCAGTATTTCCTGGTATAGCTGAAGGTGTGTATGTTTGCAGCAGTGTTTTGACTAGAGTAATTCAAAAGTCTGTGACCATGAAGATGCCCAAGAAGTGGGTATATGCTGGGACCAGGATAGTCATGGACAGTTGTTAGCATCTTTTGTAATGAGACTGCTGGACCCAAGGAAAAGCTCTTTGTGATCAATCCACATTTTAAATAACTTCTTTGTGGAAAGAAAAGAGAGAGAGAGAGCAAGCTGTAACTGTCAAGGGAAGTAAAAAATTTCCTCTGAATCATACTTACCTGTGAGACATAAAAGTATTGCCAAATAAAAATATCCAGGTAGTCAGAGAGTACCAGGACTCTGGCCTGAGCTTGTTTGCTTGCTGTACTGGCCTTACCTGTTTGCCTGTGGTCATCAGGGAACACTTGAGTACTGCCACACTACTGTGCAAGGCATGAGTCTCTGAGACATTGCCAGCAGCCTACTGTATGACCAGATTCTGTCGGTTCTGCTCCCTACGAGCCTGACAATGGGACTGCAGAAAATGAACTCGGGGAAACTGGCCAGACAGCTTACTAGACTATGCGGTGGAAGGAAGGAAGAAGAGGAAAGAAAAAAGTCCATTCACCACTTTGCTTAGTGTCCCTTGCTTTGTAGGTTTTGCTGGGTAGTTTTGAGCTATGTTTTAACAACAAACACCCCCAGGAGAATGTTGTTATATATTGCAAGGAGATCCTCCACTAATGATTACATACAGTCTGGTTTAATAAGGTCACCAGACCTTATTAACTCACGTGTTCCCTCGCCTCTGTCCCTCCAAATCAAAGGCCGTAGACAGAACAGTTTGGTTAGAATATTCTCTGATAACACACAACTGGGCCCTGCACTAAAATTAGTATAAGAAAGTTGAGTTTGCCCATCAGTCTGTTTTTTTTCCTCCCACTAACCCTAAAACTCAGTTTAGAAAAAAAAAAAATTGTGTCCAAGAAGAAACATTCAGATTAAGAACACCTAGGCTCCCAGGGATACAGAAGAAAATGCCATGCTACCCAGATAAGAGTCCAGGACTGAGGACAACTTTTGAGCCAAGTCTACTTCTGAGTTCTTCTTTCTCAAATATCCTTAAGAGTCACCCTCACCATGCCTTTTGTGGTGCTGGGAATCTAGCCCAGAGTCTCATGGATGCAGCTTTCATTCTCTGTTTCTATGCTGAAACCCACACTTACATGCAATAATATGCCATTTAAAAATATGTTTACCCAGCTTTCACGATTTAAAATTCAAAATTGCGTCCGTTCCAAAAGCGAGGAAATAACCCATGGGCTTTTGAAAATAATGTTTATGACTCATATAAATGTATATCCATATAGTATGAAATGAACACATTTTAAGAAGGTTTAAGCATATATAGCATTCTTTAATCTCATAAAATATAATCTGGTGGAAATGCTTGCAGTACAAAATTTACCGAGGAGTCAATACTGAGTTATTTTTTAAAGCTGTACTTAACCAAGGTTTTCCAGGATAAAGGATTAAAACATACACTGTATTCATCATACACCTGAGTTAGCGTAACTGTGTATATGAGAAGTCACATATCTGCTAAAGGACCTTTGAGAGAGGACACTGGGCAGTTAGAAGTGTCCCACAGAGCAGACTTAAGAAAAAACTATGTGTATATATGTGTGCAAATGTGCTCACCCCCACACACTCCTTAACTCCGAGAGTCAGTATTCATCTCTGTACGATTACACTTTGTTCATTAAACACTCGTTCACCTGGGAAACCATACAATTCACATAATAATGAATTTTTCAAAGAGTTTTCCAGAGGCTCTATCTTGTTTGAAACATTGGAATTCTCTTAATGGAAAAACAAAACAAAAATCAGGAAAAGGGGAAATTAAATAAAACAAACTTTGTAAGTATTTAACTTAGGTTAATATATGTGCCAAGCAAACACAAGCTGTTCTCTGTGTTTTGAGGATAGAAGAAAGTGGGAGTTGCTTTGTTTTACACCAGAGGCTATAAAGGAAGGCAGCTACTTTCAGCCTCTCTTTCCTTCTAATCCCAGCTCACTGCTTTGCTCTAGACTTCTAGCTGGCTAAATGTACAGTTAAGTTCTGTATATCTATAGCATTAACTTATGCTTTTTGAGATTTTAAAAGAGTTGTTGCTTTAGGACAAAATAATACATACAAATAGAACTTAAAAATGCTGTTCTAATTTTATTTATATTATTTGTTATTAAATAAAACAAAACCTGTAATTACACTGTCCTAGGGCTTGGCCGGACCAAATCAGCGGTTCTTTGGCAATGTTTGGCATGTAATAGGACTGTTGTGTTGACATTCAACATTATTTTGATCAGAAGTCTATTAAGGGTTGACTTTCATTAGAAAACAACTAGAGATTTTCTTAATTAGAAATTATCTTAAGCTTAAGAACTCTTGGTAAATAGAATATAAACAAAAAATTTTAATTTCTCCTGATAATAAATGAAGTTACTTGGCATATTTTCCCAGTTACACAAACTCCATTATTACACGAACTAACAGAATGTAAAGAGTATGTTGCAATAATCTTCTAAGATAACTTTAGTATAAGTTATGAGAATAAATTAAGTCAATTGCAGTCGTTCTTTGAAGGCAAAAACAAAGAAAACCAAATGATATACAGAAAGAGTATTTCCCACCGAAGAAGTTGAACAAAGTGTTTACATACTTGTTAGTACCCATTCCTTCTCCTTTCATTTTAATGCACCGCTTGCCAGTCTCTGTACCATCAACCACACTAAAAATAACTTCAGTCTGATAATTCTAAGTAAAAACGGAATACATGAGGGCTAGAGTTCTGTCGATTTTTTCCTAGATTTATGTAGAGCAAATGAACCAGTTCTGTTAAAAGGCAGCTATAAAAATACACATCATCATAAGCTAGAAAGAGCTTTAAAATCCAGTTAGAAGTGGAGAAAAACTGGAATTTCTCAGCGTTATCTGGTGAGGGCTGTAGGTTCTTAGAAGACCGTTCGGCATTCTGGCACAATTCTGGGACATCTCTCTAAAACACAGAGAGCACGTCAAAGGGAAATCTCGGACTGGTTCGGCCGTCAGACTTGATCCCGAAGGCGGGCCAGTCTCTGGGACAGTTCATCTTGCTCAGCCGAAGCCACGCTCGTTCCCACGGAACCGGTCTGGCCCTGAGGCAGCTCCATGTTGAGATCGAGGCCCGCCTCATCTGCCATTTCCTGGAGCAGCATATCCACCTGGTTCTGGGGAGTGGTCAGCGTCGTCGTGCTGCTCATTGTGTCTTCCATTTGCTGCGTCTGGACGTCCAGAGTCTCGAACTGGTGTTCGAATTTGTCCATCAAAGCGGAGATCTTCTCCAGATTCATACTTTTCAACGTCGCGTCCATCGACTTAACCACACCCGCCATGGACTTGGTCACTTTGCCCATCGTCACTGCAGTCTGGACACGGGCCGCCACCGCATCCACTCGTGCACTCATTCTCAAGAAGTTCACCCCTTGATTCTTCTGGCGGATGGCATTTTCGGCGTGAATCCTCGCAACTTCCATGTTGCCCTTCTGAATGGCCTTTTTAATTTTGGCCTTTTCGGCCTTTTCTTCCTTGTCGCATTTTTTGGAACTCCGGTTCAGTTCTTTGGCCGCGAATTTCAGGTTGAACAGATGCTTCTCCATGTTGGACATCGTCGTGCGGCTTCGGTGGGGTGGGCGCGGGCGAGGCAGCAGGGACACCGGTGCAAGAAGGTCCGCACCCGGCCGGCGCTCCTTTGTTTTGGTCTCACTTCCTGTATTACGGCGTGCGGCGCAGACGGTGACGTCAAACTCTGCGCCGGGGCGAATTGATGGGAGGGCGGTGCCGGAGGGCGGTGCCCGCATGACGGACAGCGCCGGGCCCCGCCCACCTAAGCGCCGGCGTCTCTACAACCTGCCACTGGCTTTTGAGCTCTCCCGCTTAGTTTCTAAAGCTGCTAAGCTAGGAGCGAATCCACAAAACCAGCGCCCACAGGCACTTTTTGTTTGCGAGTGTAGCTACCGAAGAAGACGGAATGTGTCTAGACTTGCATGTAAAAAATATCCAGGCTCCAGACTTGGCTAGTTAGGGGTGTTTGGGAGCTGCGCCAAATGCTGCAAAGTAGTTAGTACCCCTTCCCCCATCCTAGCTTTCTTTATGCATAAGGGTAACCTCTGCTTTCTTAGGTAACTCAAGTCCATTCCCAAACGTCTCGGTCTTTGCTTGCAATCTGTGCAGTTCAGATGCCTCCTTCCTGATCTAACTCCTTGCCCTGGCTGGTTGCTCAGTTTATAGGAGAGCTGGCTGGCATTTGCCTTCCCAAACCCTCCTGTTTCTGAGCGACGAAAAGAAAGACCCATCTTTTGCTGGTACGGATTTATCTTTCTAGTGTTTTATAAATATCCTCGCTCACGCTGAATTCTGACAGGTTAGCTGCCATTTTAGATGATGCAGGAGCGAATGGCGAGGTGCAGAGACCCACACGCTGGCACCCATCAAGCCTGTCACTGCCTGTTAGGTGCTTTAAAAAGAAATGTAGGCTTTCCATGGCAGCAATATGCACTGTAGCTTTCCTTTACAAACATTCTTCCCACGCGGCACTAACAAGAGAGCAGAAGGCCCACTGCCCTCATGAGTTAGCAGAAGAGACTAAGTGAGCGAATTCTGTTTAGAGGTTATTTTAGTCCAGGGCCCTGCATTACTCAAGGGATAGCTTGTTAATCAGTTAAAGTGCCCCCGTGCTACAGGCATTTCCTTAGAACAAAGCTTATTTGTATCATTGTTGTTTGAGACAGGGTACAGCAGGCTATCCTCTATAGGGCAGATTTTGTTCCTGTGCCCATCAAACCAGACTGCATAATGGAAATTGTTCAAGACTCCTGTCACTTGATCAAAGTAGAGCTGGGGGGGACGGGCAAGGGACTCCTTCCTCATGATTGCACCTACTGAGGTCCCCCCCCTTGAGCCTTCCAAGTCCCCCTCCTGTGGTGCAGCTGAATTCTGTAAGGTTGCCATAGCACAGGACAGAAGCCTGGTTCACATCTGTTATGACATTAACTACCCGATCCTTGGGAGGATTACTCTGCTGTCCCACGATGCAAGTGGGTGCAGGCAGTGTGTCTAAGAAAGTGTTACGGGGAGTGTGGCTGAGGAGTTGGGACATCATCCTACACCATAAGCTTAGCACTCACCTCCCATCTCTAGCAAAGCTCTTCCTCCAAGGGAAGCTTTCCTATAAATGTCATATATAAATGTATCAAAGTGAGAATAGAGGGTGTACTGAGCTTCTCCGCTCACCCCCAGCCTGCTAGCTCCCCCCCTTTAGGTCCCTGGCCTTTCTTGAAATTTACAAGTTCCTTGTCCAGGATCTTTGGCTCCTCCTCTTATACTCTTTCCTTTTCTTTATTTTTTTCCATGGTTATGGTGATGGAGCCTAGGGCTTCGTGACTACTAGACAAACACTCTACACTGAGCTACGTCCTAGCCAATAGCTTTCTTCATAATAAATTCTAATTAGGTGGGATGGTTTGGAATACAATCATGGCAAACTCTGACAGGTGGAGCTAATGACTACCACTACTTATTAAATGCGTAACTGCTAGGCATTGCTCAGCACTTTCCATAAATAAACTCATGTTATCCTTACACGGGAGTAGGGAGACTCTATTAATAGCTCCAGTTTTCAGGGGAGGAAACCTAGGCAAAGGGAGCTAGGTAACTCCGCAGAGACCATAGCTCTGGTTAAGGGTTGACATCGGATTCCCTGGATACCCCAGAAGCAGTAATAGATCAATCCAATGTAAATAACTTAACAAGAACATCTCGGGGCTGAGGCTGTAGATTAGTTATAACAATGCTTGCCTACCATCCATAAAGTCCTAGCTTTGATCCCCAGCACAACAAAACAAAACAACCAGGTGGGGGTGGTGCCCACTTATAATGCCAACACCTGGAAGGCCAAGCCTGGAAGATACAAAGTTTCAGGCTAGCCTGAGCTGCTCAATGAGACTCAGTCTCAAAATCCCAAACACAGGAGCAACAAAACAAATGGTCATTGCTTATCCTAGATATATAAATTGTCTGAGCAGTGCCCCATCCCCCAGAAGACTAAGGAGTGGAACCAACTGCAAGGATGATGTAGGGTGTGGAACAGGCACTAGAAGGTGCTGCACTCAGTGAACCACAGTTGGCCCACTTCCCAGTGTGGGTGGAGTCCAGGAACCACATACCCAGAGTTAGCAGCTTGGCATAGGAAGAGAAGGCTGACTCTGTCCTTGGCAGGTGCTCTCCTCTCCCTGAGTACCCTAGGTCCTGCTTCTTCTCTTCTATGGATAACTCCTAACCCAACATGAACTACAGCAAAAAACTCCTAGGCACACACTTGTGCAGCAAGGTTTTATTCTGTTGTGGAGACTGTCACACAGCTGGCTCCTTGGCAGTAGCTAATTTGTGAGATAAGACCACTTGACAACTCTTTCAGAGAGGCTCACCTCTGTCCTCATCCTTATTTATATACACCACTGCCCATTAGGTGTCAGAGTCAGAATCTCAGGAGTTATCTCTGAGGATGCTCTTATCTACATCTACATCTGCATCCAGCAATCCATTCTTTACATTCTGCTAGAAGTGGTGGTCTTCATGGTCTGTGTAGACTAACATGTGTCCTTTCCTGTATATCCATCTGGGCACATGAGGGGGCATTTAAAATATAATGCATGCCTTCTTATGAAGATTAGTAGAGCTATGCTGGAAACTTTTAGTCTATGCCTGTCTTCCACAAATATTTACTGATTCCATGTTGCAGTTTGGGTTAGTGTAACGAAGATTCAATTGCTTTTCAGTAATTGACATGTTGGTCCGTGTCTATATGGCACAAATATTTACTGAGCTCCAGGCTAGATGAGCAACATAGGGGACAATGATAGTTGGCAAACCTGAGCAGTTCGTGATATCTTCTTAAGTACAATGTCTAATTTTCCTTAGAGTTTGTTTTCATGGAAGGGCTCAGGGGTGCTGGCCAAGCATTTCCAATGAACTTGGTGATGGAGGCAGAAGTGTGGCCATTTCTTTCTGGGAACCACCAGGAAGAGCTGAAGAAATAAATGAATCTTAGGACCCAGCTAGTAATGGGGGTAGAGTTCAGCATAGTGTCGCTTAGCATGAGCAAAGTCCAGAAAAAAACAGAACAAAACAAAACAAGGCTCTCCCCCTCCCCCGCACCTACACCAATGTGCCAAAGCACCATTCACCAGGAAGTCACAGTACATAGAGAAAGTAGGTTTGCAGAAGGGATTAGGGTGTTAAAAAAGAAAGAAGGAAAGAAAGAACTGAAAAGTAATAGAATTTCTGTTACATTAACCCAAACTGAAAAAAATTTCAGTCTGTTTACGAGAACTGAAATGAGGAAACGGCATCGACAGTTTTTCATCGGCTTGGAAGATTTCTGTTCTGTTCCTTGTGTTAGCAGCCCAGGACGGTATCTATTGCAGCTTCACTTCCCAGAAGCTCCCATCTGCAGGAAGACTTCCCAGGACTCTGAGAAGTCAGTGCATGTTTCTGGAGGGAGATGGGCATCTTCTCTTTATCTTCAAATTCTCCATGGGTGCTTAAGCCAACAGTGGAGTGACAGTATTTAATTTAAAAATACAAAAAATAGAAAAGAATAAAGTCTGTGGCGATCATGCACAGCCTTCTCTTGTCTTTGTTCCGTAGCAGCCCAGTGTAACCCCTCACAAAGCATGTATGCCACACGGACAGCACAAGCCATCTGAGGATGATTTAGTACACAGGAGGATGCATACATGTTCTGTGCAAACACTTCTGCCATTTTATGACTACATAAGGAACTTCAGTAACAACAGACTTTGACGTTTATGGGACCCAGAACCAGCAGCCTGAGCATACAGAGGAAAAACCACATCTGTTCAGGTCACAGCAGAGTGGCGAATGTTAACACCTTGTCATCAATGTTAACTTCATACTAGTTGCTAGAAGTAAGAGATCTGAAACATGATTAAACATGTTCAGCTGAGAACAATACAAAGTTACCTTTTTTGGCAAAATGATCTCTCAGGTCTTTTCTATCTCAGAAGATATATTTAGCCCCTGCTCACCCTTCTTACTAGAAAGTCACAACAAAGCAGTTTCTTCCTTAGCAGGTACTGCCTATGAGAGGCAGCCAGATTAGGGCTCTTCCATTATTATTCCCAGAAATTATGCCAAGTACTAAGCTTTTTGTAATATCAATTAGGAAGTGATACCAGGGCACCCATAGGAACAGTGGGGTCCATAAACAAATGAAAACTATGTTTAGATTCCATGATATCATTTTACTATCATAATGGAATAATACCTATTTCTCAAATGTTAACCACAGATATGAGGGAGTCCAGTTATTATGTGATCAATGGGATTTTCTATAATAAAGTTCTTTCTTTCTTTTTCCCCAATTTTTATTGGTTATTTTATTTATTTATATTTCAAATGTTATTCCCCTTCCCAGTTTCTCTTACACAAGGCCCCATCCCTTCTCCCCTCCCCCTGCCTCTATGAGGGTGCTCCCCACCTGTCCACCCACTCCTGCCTCAGTGGCCTAGCATTCCCCTAGCCTGGGTTGCTGAGTCTTCACAGGACCATGGGACTCACCTCCCAGTGATGCCCAATAAGGCAATCCTCTGCTACATATCCAGCTGGAGCCATGCATCCCTCCATGTGTACTCTTTGGATGGTGGTTTAGTTCCTGGGAGCTTTGGGAGGTCTGGCTGGTTGATATTGTTGCTCTTCCTATGGGGTTGCAAACACCTTCAGCTCCTACAGTCCTTGCTCTAACTTCCCTATTGGGGTCCCCGTGCTCAGTCCAGTGTTTGGCTGTGTATGTCTGTATGAGGTTCCCAGGACCCAAGAGGGAGGACTTTAGCCAAAATACCCAACAAAGGGGAAATAGAACCTGTAGAGACCATATCCAGTGGATAGGCATGGCACCCTGTTGAGGGATGGGGCCACCTACCCACCTCAAAAATATTAGTCCAGAATTCTTCCTGTCAAAAGGAAATGCAGGGACAAAGAGTGGAGCAGAAACTGAAGGAAAGGCCATCCAGAGACTGCCTCACCTAGGGATCCATCCCATCTGCTGACACCAAACCCAGATGCTATTGCTGATGCCAAGAAGTGTTTACTAACAGGAGCCAGGTATAGCTGTCCCCCGAGAGGCTCTGCCAGAGCCAGACCAATACAGATGCAGGCATACACGGCCAAGTTATTTCTTTCTAATAACTGGTACACATAGCAGTCTAGGGAACCCCTCTTTCAGACTGCTTTCTTCAGTGTGAAATTTTCAAAGAGCAGCTAGCTTCCTTACATTCTAAAATCTTTTCTAAATGCTCTAATTGCATTACTGGAAGGAGGGAAAGTACTTACATAAGGGTATCATTACAGCTTTCCATTGTCCCCGAGGCAATAAATACTTCTATTGTAAAGGAGGCCTTGTAGCCTAACCTCATTCTTTTTTTTTTTTTTTTTTTTTTTTTTTGTGGTACTAAGGGAATTAGATCCTTCACTATTCATGCTAACTTCAGTCCCTACCACTTAGCTACACCTGCCCCTCCCCCCATAACCCAGAAGGCCTCATTCTTTTTATTCCTGAATAGTATATCATTCTAAGGACATAGAGTAAGTTGTTTAATCATTTACCAGTTGATGAACACTGGGGTTGTTCTACTTTTGAAGGACTGTGAATGATGCTGTAAGCATACATTGTGCCTTTAACTAGGTTAGAGTTATTGGGACATTACTTTTGCATATATGGACATGGTGGACTAAGATAGTGTGTGTGTGTGTGTGTGTGTGTGTGTGTGGCGGGGAGCCTACCTATGTTACAAATAGCCGTTCAGTTTAAACTGTATAGACTGCCCATGATGTGGTAGACCACATTCTGGTCTATTGGCGAAACAGCAGGACAACACTAGTCGGACTCGATTTGTGTTAAAAGATGAGTTAAAATGGAGAACAACAAAATGGGAGGGAGATGGGAGAGGGGTTTAGGGAGAGTTGGATGGATAGTGGGGAATAGATAGGACCATGATATGTTGTATACATGTATGAAAATATCAAAGAATAAAAAATGTTGTTACCCCCGCCCCCAGTAATTTCAAGTGAGGCATTAACACATCTAAGTGATAGTCTATCTGTGTGGAAAAGAACTTAGGGAACTTAGATATAGTCATCTATATCTAAGTTCCCTAAGCCACTGAGGAGTCATTATTTCTAGGTCCTTTAAAACATTTTTACACAAAATCATGTGCAGTAACTCATCTCAAATATTTCTTTTTCTGTGGGCTGGGGAGATGGCACAGAAGGTAAAAAGCCTTGCTGTGCAAATGTGAGGACCGAGTTTTGGTCTTTAGAACAGATAGAAAGCCTGACACCAGAGTGTGCACACCTAGGGATTGTACTCAGAGAAGGAGAAGGCTTGGAAGATCTTGGGCTTGCTAGCCTGGCATACACAGTAAGGGGGGGGGGGGGAGAGGCCTTGTCTCAAACAAGGTAGAAGGTACAAACTGACACCCAAGGCTTGTCCTCTGACATGTTCCCAGCAGGAACTAGGGGACTTGTAAGCATGCCCACACTTATGCATATAAATGTGAACATACTTCTACACATTGCACATAGACCCACACAAAGTTAAAAAAGTAAAGTAGTTAATTTTTTTTTGTATGCTATAAGGCAGATATTTCTAAACAATGATGGAAGAAATGACCGACTGGGGAGGTGGAGCTGAGAGCCTGCTGCTCAGGTTTCTATACATTTGTATTCTCTCCACCACGCTGTCGTCCCCCACAGCAAAAGAGAAAGAATGAAAGAAAGAAAGAAACAAAAAACAACTGCCCATGAGCAGGTTCTAGTGCTGTTTCTTCAGATCTAGAAAATAAATCTGAAAATAGATGTGTCTAACAATGAAATTGTAAAGACTAGTTAAGAATAATATGTTTACCCACTTTGGTGATGGTTATAATTTTACAATGGTATAGTGTAATATGTATCTTCTAAATCCTATTTTCTCTTATTTTAAAATTACCCACAAAAGACCAGTTTTGCAGTTGAAATTATGTAAGTGCCAACGATTTGTAGATTATTCTAAAAGTTTAGTATTCCCAGGGCTTAGCAGTGAGCCATACAGTGGAAGTCAGAATCAGAGATGGTAGATAGGTCCGGGGAAACTGCTGGCTGTTGAGGAAAAGACAGACCTGGGACTGTAAGACAAGAGTTTCCATTCACTTCACCCTGAGCATCCTTTCTTCTTTTTCTTTGGTATTCTAAGAGTCTTCCCCAGCTAATTGTTGAAATGGATGTGCTTCTAATGAGCTCCTATGTTGGTACAAAGCACAGGAGCCCACACTGGGTGGTGTTGAAAGTTACATTAAGTGAAGTCTGATTTTATAGAGATCTTCCAAAGACTCAATTTTCTCTCTCCTAAAATAGCTGTTTCCATGGTTACTTAATCACTTATTATGAGGCCTTAGAGGAAATGCATTTGGTGGGGATAATTCAGTAGACTGTGTTTAAATTTTCATAGCAGGAACTAGGGAACGTGGAGCAAAATACAATCTCTGGTAATTCGCAGTTTGCTTGGTGTTAAAAAGACATTTGTACCAGAGTGGTGAGTTTCAAAGCCAGCGGGAATGCAGATTCCCGCTCTCCCCGGCCCCAGCTATGCATGCATCGTTTCTGAAAAGCAGTAGTTCCTGCTCAAGGGACACAGAAGTGGCTGCAGACTTAGATGAGTGAGTTCCAGTAACTGGCTAGCAGGGCACATTTGAGGTGACCCGGGCTGGACCCTATCTCTTCACTCTATCTGGAATTTGATCTGCAAAGGGAAAGGCAAAGGAGATGAAAATAGGAAGAAATAAACTCAAGAGTAGCCAATGGACCTATTATCTCAAAGAGAAAGCACCTGCTTGGGGGTGGGGGTGTTCCCCAAAGTGTGGCTGATTCAACACCAGCTCAAAGACAGGTTTGGAGAAATCCTACCTCTTCTAGAAGCAGCCTGAGGAAATTTGGACTCTTTGAGTGTCAAACAGCATAAAGCAGATCTTAGCAGCCTCTAAGTATTTCCCTTACCAGTGTTGTGCACTTCAGGGTACCTCCCTCTGTTCACGTATCAGCTTCCAGGGTGCTTCTGGGGCACACTTTGCTGACTGGCTGAGTATGATGACGCAGGCCTTGCACACACATGTGCACGACTCTACTATGTCATTATGAACCACTGACGCCTGGAGGGCTGAAGGAGGAGGCTGCAGTCTGCTGTCACCAAGTCTCCATGACAACTGCCCTGCACACAGCCAGCCCCGATTACCATATATACCTGGCACTTTTTAAAAACATAGTTTAAAAAATATTTTACTTATTATTATTATTTTTAAATCTCATGGCACTGGTGTTTCATAGGCATGTCTGTGAGACAGTGTCAGATTTTGGAGTTACAGAAAGTTGTGAGCTGCCACGTGGAAGAGCAGTCAGAGATCTTAACCACTGAGCCATCTCTTCAGGCCCCCAACATTTTTGTCTGCCTTACATTCCTCTATCCTCTTGTCATCTTTCTTTTAGAGATGTATATGTATATGTGTAATTATGTAATATGTATACATATATACATAATACACACATATAGATATGTGTATATATACATTATATACATTATAATGTATAATGTCACCGCTTTTAAGTATAGAATTCAGTGGCTTTAGTATATTCACAAGGTTGTATGGCCAGCACACTAGCCAACTGCAGAACATTCATTCTGATGGGTAATCATCATTGCCAACTTGACCGTATTCAGAATCACCTAGGAGATTGGTGAGCCACACTTCTGGGTATTTCTAGAGAGAATTAACCCTTTTAGGGTGATGACCCACCCTAAAAGTAGGTAGCACTAACAACCCACACCCTGAGGTCTGTGCAGAACAGAATGGACAAAGGAGGAAGTCAATAAATAGAAAACTGGCATTACTCTTTCTGCTCCTCACCTGATGTGAGGTGAGTGTGCTGCTCCACTATGCCCTGCTGGCCATGATGAACACCTTGAAACCATGAGCCAAAAGAAATCATTTTTTTCTCGAAGTTGTTTTTGTCAGGGATTTTATCATAGCAATACAAAAGTAACCCATGCCTACATCATCCTAAGAGAGTCCATTTACCCTGAGGAGTCTCCCCTCATCCCCAGTACCACCTGCCTTTACGGATTTGTCATTCATGGGCATTCTATACACATGGATCCTTTATTTGTGACCCTTTGGGTTTGGCTTCCATCACTTAGCTTGGTGTCTGTCAGGTCTGTCCATTTCCTACCCATGCATTAGTATTGCCTTTCTCTCCTCTTGCTGAACATGTTCCATGGCAAGGACATTGCACATCTATCTGTTGATGGGCATTTGGGTTGATTCTGATTTTTGTTATTATGGATAAGGTTGCGATGAACACTCGTTTGTATAGATGTATGATTGTACTTCTCTTGGGCATATATCTAAGAGTGAATAGCCGGGAACTATAGACCAAGCCTTTCATGAACTGGTAGATTCTCATGATATCACTTTCCTCTCCAGTACTGGAAATTAAACATGGGGCTTCCCTCATTCATGCTAGGCAACTACCAAACTAAAGCCAGAGTCCTTATTACAGTTTTGTTTTGAGCTAGGCTTTCACCAAGCTGACTAAGCTGTCCTCAGGCTCATTCTATAGCCCTGAAAAAGGCCTTGGACTTGCTATCTTCTTGCCTCTATCTCCCAAGTGGCTAGGATTGTAAGCTGGCACCACTAGGCTTGGCTTCTTAGGTCTCAGTGGGCCACTCAATCTCCTAAGTCCCTAACAGAATTTCAGTATCACTAAGGATCTATTCTCTAGATGGTCTTGAGAATTATGCATAGAAAGATGACTTTTAAGTAAGCATCGGAGTTCAGAGTGCAGAACTGCCGAGTGGCATAGCTCTGTGACTCAGAGTCACCCAAGACATTAGTCAGATCTTTTCCTAGCAATTTAGATGAGAGGGAAAAGAAAAGAAAAGAAACTACGTCAAGATCCTGGGGATTGACAAGAGTAAGCTGCAGTGTGTGAGAATTAGGGTGTGGTATGAACTTGTGAAGGAGTCAAGGGTCAGTGTCTCCAATCAGAGGCACATTGAACTGAAGGCTCTTGCTTCGTTAATTCAGTTACAATCTTATGTTGCCTATGAAACTTCAGTATTCTCTGGACTGAGTGTATGATGGTGGTCTCTAAGACTGTATGGAGTGGAATGAGTCTGTTTCCCAGTCTCCACAGCTGTTGGAACATGGCACAATGCATTTCCCAGCATTTGTAGTGATGCTGGTCTGAGCCACACCCTTGGCTGCTGGCCAGATAAAAGAGCAGCACATGATTCATATCCAGCCCATCAGCCTTGATAAGGCAAGGGAATGACTGTGTTATCAGTGCAGTATTTCCCATATTAGACTTTCTACTGTGAGTTCAGAGTAGGTTCCTCCTACTTGTGGAAAAAAAAAAGAGTGGATTGTAAACTAGTGTGCTGTGTTTGACAGCAGCTGCCTCACACATTCAGTGTTTACTTTGTCTCTTTTAAAAAATAAAATGATTTTTTTGTTTGTTTGTATATGAATCTCTTTGTATGTGTATGCCGTGTATGTGTGGGTGCTTGCTGAGGCCAGCAAAGGGCATTGAATCCCTGGTTCTGTAGTTAAAGGTGGTTGTGAGGAACTGCACTCCTGTTCTCTAGAAGAATAGGAAGTTTTCCTAACCTCTGAGCCATCTCCCAGTCCTTACTTTGTCTCTTGATTGCGTCACGTCTCTTTTGTGCTTGACTTAATCTTGAGTTGTTTTATTCACCAAAGTCCTCGGAACAGTAGGCTGGTGAACACTTATATGTGTCTCTATCTATCTCCCTGCTGGCCTGGGTGCAATCCAGGTCTGCATAAGCATGTATGTCCTGTGATGTTTGTGTAGTAACGGAACTGTCTAATGACACACGTTTCAGCACATGTCCGTGTCACCAGCAATATTTAACTCTGTTACATACCAGACCGATGAAGACTATTTTCCCACAGTGATGCCCAGCTGAGGCGTGGGTGCATGAATAGAAACAGGACTCATTCCCTGGAGAAGGTCAAAGCCTCATGAGTGGACAAACAGCACAACACTACGGTCGCATCCCACTGCCAATGTGATGCATGTCTGTGCTTTCTTTTATGAAGCAACAGTAATGGGAGATGGTCAGAGGTTACATTTTTCTAACGTTTACTTAGCAACTTAAAACACTCTAGATTCTCTATTCCCTCAGTTCCAGAACCTGACAAAGGTATTGAACCAACACGATCCTCACATGTTAAGATAAATACCGTGGTACAGGGGGAGTTATGAGGAATCGGGTTCCTAAGCCTCCAACGTGGCTGCTTCCTGTGACTTGGCCAGGTTCGAGGATAAGAAAGTTGGGCTTTACTCCTAACAAGCCTGAAAGGGAGAGTCTCTGTCTGAGGCCAAGGAGCCTTGTTCATGAGGAATGTTCTATTCAGGGCTCTCTGAGGTATTCAAGGACAGAAGTGAAGGAAATCAGAAATCTCTTCTTATGGTTGCATGGTCCTGGGAAATCATGATTCTGGATGCCTCAGTCTACCTCTTTGGGCCTCAGGGTATCAGTCACGTGCTAGCATGAATGATACTTACCCAGAGTTCAACTCTATGGGAGTCACTATTCTGAAGGCTTTGGGTGTCTAACTTATTTGTCTTATCACAACTCCAGGGGACTTAGGTGTCACTGCTTTTTCTCCCCACTGAAATACTTTGTCTCAAGTCTCATGCAGCAGGTGGTGGCAGAGATATTACATATTCTGATTTTTGGTCTGCCCACAGCCCAACTGTGTCACTTAAAACAACAACAACAACAACAAAACAAAACAAAACAAAAGAAAACCAAAACGATTTATTTTTGCACAATGTGCTTGAAGCTAAACCATTAGCTCCCCATTCCACTGACACAAGCGTAAGGTTTCCATTTTTGTTATTTAAGAAATTAAATTCCTCAAGTGACGACGAGTGTCTACAAGGACACTAACACAGGTTGACAAAACACACACTGCATTCTAACTTCCGGTGCAAACATATGTGAATTTCATTGTGATTATGAGCTATGCTAGAGAGCCCAGTTGCTGGCAATTTCTGCTTTAGCATGTAGGTTAATAAAAGTTATATAACACAGGCAGACCTCAGACTCACGAGCTTCCTGCCTCAACTATGTAATAAGCATAAAGATTACCACATGCTTTAAGAGTCAGGCCTTGGTCATGATTCTGAAAATAATTATTTTATTCTTCTTATACAACAACAGCTTTATTGTGAGTTTCACCTTCACAGAGAAAGTTCCAGTGCACTTAGAATTAACTCATTAAATGATGACACTATAGAGTTATGTTCTACCAAACCCCAGAAGGCATTTAAACAGGTAACTGATGTTATCATTGGTCGTGGTATGAATAGCAGTATAGTTGAAACTGGGCCCCAGGCTAGCATGTTTCGCTTGTTTCTGCATCTCAAGGGATGAAGGGGGTCTTAACACAGGGATTGTTAATTTGCAGTTTTTACTTTGCAAGGGAATCAACCAATGTTGTCCTATTACTTGAGAACCATCACGGAAGGAACTCACACCACACTCATTTATCCCAAAAAGCTCCAGAGAAGACAGGTTAAACCTCTTCACAAAGCAAATTACCTGGATTCTATGGGTGGGATCCAACACTGGCCTGTACTTGATCTCAGACAATATAAGAGCATCATTTTCCTGGAACACAAATTCATCCCACAGGAAACAGCAAGATAACAAAAGTTGCTGTTGAAGCTTTGTACCCTAGTTTACAGGGCAGTTGTATGACCAGGAGTATGTGGACAACTCTCACTTCTGGGTTATAATCAATCTGTTTTCCTTTTCACTATCAGCCAATCAGAACACACTGAAGTCACTGCTGGTTCAAATCTGGAACCACTCCAAAACAGCAGCGAAGGAGTAAGAACCTGCCCGAGACCAATGTAAGCTTCATTCTGCTGAACTCCAAAATGCAGCAGGGAAACAATAGGAAACAGACTTTTTAAAATTTTAATTAGTTGTGTGTGCCAAGGAGGTCAGCAGAGGGCACCAGATCCCCTGGAGCTGGAGTTATAGGTGGTTGTGAGCTGAGTGCTGGGAACTGAACTCAGGTCCTCTGGAAAAGCATCCAGTGCTTTTATAGATAGCAAGCCATCTCCCCAGTCCTGCACATTTTGATATTAAAAAACTTAATTTGGAGAGGCTTGCTTAAAAATTAAAATATAATAGTGAATATTTGGGTACATTATAATTAGTAGATATGTCTTTAACTCTGTGCAGATAGGAAAAAAAATGAAAAGAACTTAAGAGGACAAAGAGAAACTTACTCTGGTTCGCTCGTGAAACAATGTTACTGAACACATCTCCTTCAGTGAAACAATGTTACCAAAACCAGCTCCTTTGGTGAAACAACATTACTGAATACACCTTCAGGGAAACAATGTTGCCAAAACCTCCTCTTTAGAAAGTTAACTTCTGAAGTCAAAGTTACTCTTGATTTCTGCTTTTAGGAAACCTCTGAGCTATAGGGTGGGCACAGCCAAGAATGCAATCAGGCTTCAGAGAGACCTGGCCTGGGAAGCAACTTACTATTGTGCACAGTCGATCAGCTGGTACTCGTTGGATCTCTCAAAGCAGGCCTTCACTCCTTCATCGTCCCACAGCTTCTTCACATGGTCAAAGAACTCCTAAGGTTGGAAAGAGTGACAAGAACACAGGTCAGGATATTTTACAAAGTAGGAAGCACAAAGAAATGGCAAGACAGAAGTGAGGAAGGCAGGGATTCTTTTGGTGTGGAAGTCCAAGCTCTACGCCGTCATGTGTATCCATGATTCAGCATGATACAAGGCAGGGTGACTTGACTATCACCACTCATGTAAGCCACTATTCACTAAGCTCATCAGAATGAAAACTGGGAGTCAAAAATCAATGGCAGTCATCAATCCCAAAACAGCAACCCAATTTCAAGGTTCTTGGCGTTCAGTGCTTTTGAGAGCTAAGCAATCACCCCAGCAATGGAGGATATGGATAGTCTCAGGTCCATCCTAACAGCTATCTTTTGGCTTTTCAAGGTGAGGTAAGATCAGGATGGAGGGCTAGAGAGATGGCTCAGGGTTTAAGAGCACTTGCTGTTTTTGCTGAGGCCCCCACGTTTGATTCTCAGCATTCATATGGTGGTTCACAACCATCTGTAAGTTTAGCCCAAGGGGATACAATGCCCTTTTGTGGCCTCCTGGGGCACCAGAAACACATATGGTTCATATGAGGCAAAATGCTCAGACACATAAAATAAAAATGTAATGAAAATAAAAAGGAACATACCAAGTAGATGGGTTAAATTGGCTCATTAACGTTAAAAGGAAATCTGTCATAGAGTCTCAGGGAGTCCAGGCTGGCCTCAAATCTATGATTCTCCTGCTTTACTCTTCAGTACTATGCTTGCTCAGTGATGGACAGTTTACTATGAGGGTTTTAGTGTGTGTGTGTATGTTTGTGTTTGTGTTTAAAGCAAACCATCAAACCATGAGTTCAATATGCACTGTGAGTTTTGGTTCACCCGAGAGTCATAAGGTCACCATGCTTACCCATTATAGCAGCAGGGCCCTCTGAAAGAACTTTCCTTATACTAAGTCATGTCACTAGCTCTGAGGCACTTGATTCCTCTCGAGGTAACAGACTTAATGTAAAAGAGATGACTATAGGAACCACTGATGCTGTACCACGTTTTATAAAAGTCAACATAGTTTCCATTGACAGCTTAAGCGGTGCCCAGGATGGGTCTAATTCTGGTCAATACGCACAAAGAACAGTGGACTCTTTATCTGGTTTCTTGGGTTAGGAAAGGCCAACACAAACTAAGGAGGAAAACAGTAGTAGCTTCAGGCTTCTGTTTATCTCTGGGAAGCTCTCTAAGCCTTTCTCGCCCATGTCAGAGCCAGGAGAACAACTTCCCCCACATCCCACATAGCAGAGTGATGTGGTGCTCACAGCAATTGGTCAGTGTGATCCCACACAGGTTGGATCCTGAACTAACTTGGGAGAAGGCTAGAGAGCAGAGACAGGAAGAGATTAGACTCTCAGGAGACTGGGCCCTGGAAAGCTTGTCACACGCACTGGGTCCAGGGCAAATGTGGAGGCACTGTGGTGCCCTGCAGAACCCTTTGGCCGGTGGCAGGGGAGAAGTAGGTGTCCAGATTGGAATGCATTGCTATTGAGTCACTGACAGCAAGAGAGGTGATTGCTGGATGGGGCAGGAGAAAGACAGGTTCATGGGGTGCTTGCATCACTCTGAAGATCCCTGTGGGATCCACTGGGCTCTTCCCTGCATCAATGTCTCTGTCCCACATGTTTCCAGCTTCATTAAGGATTCCATTCAGAAGTGGAAGGCTAAGAAGAAATGTGACTGTGTGGTATTTCTTATTTCTCTATCAATTTTTATGTATGTTTGTATGTATGTATGTATGTATGTATGTATGTATGTATGTATGTATGTATTACTGAATGAGAAGCATCTTGAGATCTTTGTATGCTTAAGCAACTGAAATGTATGGATACTTTGACTCTTTTCAAGGGGCTGAGCTGCACCCCTGTGCAGACGTCTAAGGCTGACACTGGGGGTCTTCCTTGATTTATCTCAGGCTTATTTATTGAGGCAGGGCTTTTCAAAGGAATCTGGAGCTCACTGAAATGGATACTCTATCTAACTATCTTTCTCCAACCTTGAACCCTGTCCTCTACCTTCTGATTGTTGCTGTGACAGCAGAGCTGCCGTACCCTGCTGGCATTTCTGTAGGTGCTGGGGATCAGAAATCAGATCCTCACACTTGCCCAGCAAGCACTTTATATGGCGAGCCATCTCCCTAGAGACCAGAATTTTAAGTAAACTTTAAAGTTTAAAAAAAAGGGGGGGAGGGGGTTAAGTACCTAACCACTTCCCATTGTTTTCAAAACCATATTCTTCCACAACCTGATATTGATAGTATATTAGATAATAGCTTGGAATTCTCAGACAATAACCAGATTTTGTTCCTGATAATCAGATTCTTCGTAAGTCTTTTAAAAAAGGAAAACAAACAGATGACAAGAATCATAAAAATATAATTTCTATGCTAATGTACTCAAATCACTTCTGGGTTATACGCACTTGGGACATATTTTCCATTTTGAAATGCAAATTGGAAGCATCTCTCTAGTTTCTTGAGATGTGGGATGAGCAACCAGCCCTGCACTCTGTAGGGTGCGGCTGCTTAGCTCTTACTGGTGGCAGCAGTCCCCAGCCAGCCCTGTTCCTGGGGGCATGTTGAACTTGTCACTGGGTAGTGAGAAAATATTGCTCCTTATGCTTAGGGCATGATATTCTTTCAAAGATGACGTAAAGAAAATACCTCTAATGTTAGTGTCAGGAGCCCTCCTGCAAAACCAGGTTATTTATGTCTGTTATATATTTTTAATCTTACAGACCCTGACTTGATGACAATGATGGTACTCCCTCCTCTTTTTGAGACAAGATCTCATGTAGCCCAGGGTAGCCTTAACTTTGCTATGTGGCAGGGGGTTTATTTTGAACTTGTGCTTCTCAGTCCTCTTGCCTCCAATCCTGAGCGCTGGGAATACAGGAGGGCACACCATGCCTGGTTTATGCAGTGCTGAAGCCTGAGTGCCAGGCTTCATGCATGCTGGGAAAGTACTCTATCAACTGAGCTGCATCCTTCAGCCCCTTTCTAGGGGGGGTTGTATGATATTAATAACGTGTAAGAACTGTGTAAATAGTTGTGACATTGTATCCTTAGGGAATAAAGTCAGGAAGAAAGCTTGCACATATTTAGAACCATTGCAGATTTCCCCCAAATATTTATGATTCTTGATTGGTTGGCATCTTAAGTAAAGACTCTACCAATATGGAGAGTCAACTTTAAGTCTAAAATTCTACTTAGGATCAGTTTCCAGACACCTATGTTAGGAAAACCCTACTAACCCAACCTTTTGAACCACTAACCTGTCTCAAACTCTTACCTTCACTAGCATGAGTATGAATATCAAAGACAGCATCAAGAATTACACAGTAAGAGGAGGTCACACCCCACACTCAGTGGATGCCTTTGTGCTCCAGGCAACATTGGGGGTGGGGGGCTTGGATACTAGGTCTTTTTTGTGTCTCAAATAATCCATGAAATGGGTGATTCAGTTCTGGATTCCAGATGTAGAATGAGAACCACTGAGCAGACTTCATTATCTTCACATCAACCTGACTGGAAAAAGGCCAAGCCTACACTCAGAGGATGCTCTTAGCCCACATGGCTTCTCTCTCTCTGACCCACAGCAACTCCTTGGATCCAGAAAAGCAGTGAGGTCATGGCAGACAGCATGTACACACCTGTGCACACATGTACACACCTGACTTTGCCTGTAGGACTTAGCCTACTAACTATTCTCAATATAATTTAAAAACAACTTTTGAGCCATATTTTAATTGCCATAAACTTCACCTTCTTATACCATCATGCCACCAACAACAGGTAGGAACATACTACCATATAAGGAGATATGATATTCACCCTTCTTATGGGTCCAATACCTACCACTACCCCAGGGACAGATGACTGCTTACAATGTCACTGTGGTATTGCCTTTTCTAGAAAAAAATTATACGTATGAAATCATATACTCTTTTAGATTCTTTCTCACTTAGCACAATGCATTTTAGATTCTTTCATTTTCATTTGCATATTACCAATGTGTTTCAGTGGTTTTATTTTTGTTTTTATTTTTTGCTTGTGACTGACTGAATCCAGGCCTTCCATATGCTAAGCAATTACCACAGAGCTATATCCTTCATCTTTGTTCTTTTAAATTACGGAGTTCTAGCCAATTGCATGGTAAATGCACTAAATTTTATTCATTCACTTACCAGTTGCTACATGTTTGGTTGTTTCTAGATGATGATAATGATGACGATCATCATTATTAATGTGTGTGTATGTGTGTTTGTGTTTGTGTGTGTGTGTGTGTGTGTGTGTGTGTGTGTGAAGGTAGGCATGAGCATACTATGGTGATCTATGCAGAAGTCAGAGGACAACTTTTGGGGACTAGATCTCTTCCTTCACTGTCAATTCTGGGGAGTCAAATTCATTATTGGGCTTGCGTGACCCGTTGAGCCATCTTCCGGGCCATGTTTCCAGCTCTGAACCAATATAAAGAGTGCTGTGTTGTTTTTATATGGCCTTTGGTTTTGCTGGATTACATAGTGAATGGGTGTGTAGCTGTTAAAACTGCCATTTTCCTTGCATTGTGGTTATACCATGGTTCTACCTTGCAGGGGCAGGGGCAGGGGCAGGGGCAGGGGCAGGGGCAGGGGCAGGGGCAGGGGCAGGGGCAGGGGCAGGGGCAGGGGCAGGGGCAGGGGCAGGGGCAGGGGCAGGGGCAAGGGCAAGGGCAAGGGCAAGGGCAAGGGCAAGGGCAAGGGCAAGGGCAAGGGCAAGGGCAGGGAGCTTTGGTTTCAACCATGACCCGGCACCTCTGTCATCTTTATGTCCACACCAGGCTGTCCTGATCATTGTGGATCTCTAGTAACCTTAAGATGAGTTTCCCTCTTTCTTTCCTTTTGGCTCTGGAGTTGAGTCCATAGTTTCTGTCATGTGAAGTCTAACAGTAGCTTCACTTCCAGTTTCCAAACTGTGAAGCTTTAAGTTTCTCTATTTTTTTTTCCTGTTACAACATTTTTAGAACATTATTAGGGTTATTCTAAGGTCTCTTTAAGTTTCACATAACATCTCAGGATTGTCTTGCTTGTGTTTTTATTGATGTTACATAGAGTCTTTAGGTCACTAGTGGAAGAATGGCAACCTAATCACGAGTCTTCTATGATTATCATATGCCAACTATGAATTGTTTCATAGGGTTTTTATAGTTTCCAGTATTCACATATTTTGCATCCTTTGTTAAATGTCTTCCTAAGTAAATTTTGTTGCTTATTTTGAATTCACTTATATATATTTAATTTTTATATTTCTTTCACTTTCTTGGTTAGACACCTCCTCCCTGCTCAGCTCAGGATATTGTACACACACACACACACACACACACACACACACACACACACACACGAATATATATACTTATATATTGAGGCTATTGTAAATGAGATTCTCCCAATTTCTTCCTCAGTGTGTTTACTATATGCATATAGGAAGGCTGCTAATTTTTGTATCTTATTGTTATGCTGAATATATTTATCAGATATAGGAGGTTTTGGGCAGAGTCCTTAGGATTTATAGAATCATTTTATCTGCAAATAAGGACACTTGGACTTCTTCTTCTTCTATTTATATCTTCTTTATCTCCTCCATTTGTCTTATTTTTGTAGCTAATATTTTAAGTTTTGTTTTTGTTTTTTCTTGGTTTCACTACATAGCCCTGGCAACCACTATGTAGCTCAGGCTGTCCTTGAACTCACAGAGAACTGCCTGCCTCTGCCTTCTGACCCCCAAATGCTGGGGTTAAAGGCACGTGCTTCTGTGTGGCTGGCCCACAATTTCAAGTATTATATTGAATAGGAGTGAGGAGAGTTGGGTGTCCTCACCTTGTAGATTTCAATGGAAATGGTCTACATTTTCCCCTTGCATTTAGCAAGGTATTGGCGATGGGATTGCTGTATATTGCCTTTATTATGCTGAGATATGTCCTCTGTATTCCAGGAGTCTTTAGATCTTTTATTAAGAAGGGATGTTGGATTCTTGTTAAGAGGCCTTTTCTGCATTCAATGAGATGGTTGTGTGGTCCTAGAGTCTATTTTTTATGTTGAACCATCTCTGCATCTCTGAGATGGACCCAAGTTGATCATGGTGGATCATCGTTAAATGTGTTCTTAGATTCTGTTTGCAAGTATTTTACGGAGAGTTTTTTTTTCCCATGCTCATCAGAGCTATTGCCTTATAATTATCTTTTTGTGTTGATTTTCTGTCTGGTTTTAGTATCAAGGTAGTACTGGCTTTATAAAAAGAACTTAAAATATTCCTTCAATTTCTATTTTATGGAGTGCTTTGGGGAGTATTGGCATCAATTCTTAGATGGTTTGGTAGAATTCTTCACTGAATATATCTGATTTGTTTCAGTTGGGCTATTATTTAGGTACTATTTCTATCTCATTAGACATTATGAGTCTATTTAAATTATTTATTTTATCTTGACTTAGCTTTGGTAGAACACATATGTCTCAAAATTTATCCATTTCTTTTATAGTTTCCAGCTTGGTATAATACATATTTTAAAACTGTGTCCTTATGATTCTCGGAATTCCCCAAGAGTCTGTTGTGATGTCTCCCCCAACACTTCCACCCCCCATTCTTCCCTAATGTTATTTGTTTGGGATCTCTCTCTATCTCTAAAATCTTGTCAAATATTTCATTTTTGAACACTCGGAGTAGCACACAAATTGGTATCCATTTTAGTTTCATCTATTACACACTCGCTATTTTTATCTACTAGTTTATAAGGTTATAACTAGTACAGAACACTGATTTTATGTAGATTGGAAACCCAGAACGACTGAACCATGGGACCTCTACAGCTACTCTGTTAACCTTCATGTTTTCAGTGCTTTTATAGTGTGTATGTGTGTGTGTGTGTGTGTGTGTGTGTGTATGTGGAGGTCAGAAATTATAATTATTTTTAAAGATACATAGAATCCCAGCTCTTATTTCCAAATTCTATCTCACCTAACAATTGTGTTAAGCACATAAGTTTAATAATGAGATCTGTGGCCCATAGTGGAGAATTAATTAAATATACCCATTGTTGATGGGAATGTCAATTTCCCTAATTACACCTTCTCACACAAAAACAATTTTTATGCTTTTGAGAATTTTCCCCCTACTCCTACTCCTAAACCTAAGAGACTCCATAAACCCCAACTTCTGAGAAAATCGCAAGCGCGGCATGCCGTCAGCACAGAAACTTATTTGTGTGGGATCAGAAATAAAATAATTAAATATTTTCACCAGGAAAAAGAGACTCCAAGAATCACGACTTTAAGCCTTTGCTCTCAGACAATGCGCTGTTACTTGACAAGAATTCTCCTCAGGAAAAAAAAAATCAAAGTCAAATTATGTAATTATTCTTGTCCTTGGCCTTCTGAGTCACTCAAGATTTTCTCTCTACTGGGGCAGCACAGGGAAAGGAGATGGGGTTCTCTGGAAGATTCAAGCTGAATTTAAAGCAGACATCTGAAGGAAGGTCTGCTGCATTCCAACTGACCAGGATGATAGAACTTAATACACATTTCTTTGGAAAAACTGTAGTGTAAGACATGCTAAGAGTTCTAATAAGGCCCATCAGATAATAACCATGGTGGCTGTCCTTGGAGTTTAGCATCTGAGTCCTTGGGTTCAAACCCAGATGGGTGGATTCTTAGCTCTGACTACTGAAACTCAGTTCCCTCAACTGTCCCAGGGAATAGCTCAGTGGATACAGTATTTCTGGGCTAAAGGTGGAATCATCGCCGGGACTGAATAGTACATGAATCAAAGGTCAAGGCCTGGAGGTCTTGAGTATGTGGGACGAGAGGCAGGAATCAATAAGGGAGTCTGGTGACCAACTTCTGGAAGGCTGGAGAGGGCAGGGCTGGCCAAGAGGTTGGCCATCAGACTCAACTACTTATTCACCCTTTTTCTCTTCAGTCTACAGAATTCACTTAGTAATTATTTATCAGAGTCCTGGAATGGGACAACCTGGGGTGGCATGGTAGGCAAATGTGGAAGTTTGCCTGACAAAGAAGTTGGCATTTCTTTAAATAAGTATGAAGGCCACCGGAGAGACTCCCTGTGTGTTGGTTCAGTAGTTGCTTCTTGGTCTTCTCTTGTCTGACTCACCAGCACACACCATGGCTGATCACTCTCTGCTCCACAGATCACATCTTCTCGGGTTTTAAGGATGTTGCCATCATCCTTGCTTGGCATCTTTTGCTGAGTTCCTTTGTTCCAAGTCTCTGAAACCTTGGATGTTCTCAGGGCCCATTCTGCTGTCTGAGCTTAATCATTTCCTTTATAATCTTTCCCATTCTGTGTCTTAAATTCTATGGATAGTCTATTAAATATAGATTTTTTTCACTCCATCTTAGACTTTCCTGTTATTCTGGATAACCAACTGGCCTCACCAATTGAATTCTAACGAGAGCTCAGTAAGTCCTAAGTGGTCTTCTTAGTTTTCCTTCACAACTTGTTATATCTGAGTTATTTTTCTTCAGTGGTATAGCCAGTGGTAAGTTGCCCATGCTCCAGTAAATGCCAGCACATTGAGTAAACTCAGTAGGTCATAAAATAAAAGATGTAAGAATCGGAAAGGATTTGTTGGGAAGAATAACATGTTCAGAGGAAGTGGAGGGGAATACGAGAGGGTAATGCATAAATACAACATGTATACTGTGTCAAAAGATAAATTAAAAAAGTTAAAAAAAAAGAAAAATAAGTGTTGTAACTACAGTCAGAAGTTCCTAAAACTCTCCATGGATCTTTTCCCTCTCTGACATATTCTCTGTGCTCAACTCATTTCCTGCTTTGTTTACACATCATAAGGAACGCTGTGGCCAAAGTATCTAGAACTAATTCATGAACACTTACTGGGAATGGATGGAACCTTAAGAGTCCTGCTGAAGCAAATTCCGACCTCTGCCTCAAGCACTCAGGTAGAGAGAGAAAGGATGGGGTCAGAGGGCAGCCAGTGGCTGAGGAGCATTTGGTGAAGTGAACTCCAAAAAAGATGGTCTCTCAAAGTCATGTGGGTCGGGCTCCTGGTGGGATTTTCATAGCTGAGTCTAGGAGGGATTACCATGGAAGGAGAGTTTGACTTAGTGTTGAAGGTGGAGACTGGGTACACTTGGGGCAAGGTCTACGGAGGCAGTTGAATCTTATGGAGGATTCAACTTGTAATGCCAAATGAATACACCAGGAAGAGAAAGAGAGAAAAAATTAATAAAAACAATGGGGCCCCACCCAGGGACCCATCCCATAAACAACCACCAAACCCAGACACTATTGCAGATGCCAGCAAGATTTTGCTGATAGGACCCTGATATAGCTCTCTCTTGTGAGGCTATGCCAGTGCCTGGGAAATACAGAAGTGGATGCTCACAGTCATCTATTGGATGGAACACTGGGCCTCCAATGAAGGAGCTAGAGAAAGTACCCAAGGAGCTAAAGGGGTTTACAACCCTATAGGAGGAACAACAATATGAACTAACCAGTACTCCCCAGAGCTTGTGTCACTAGTTGCATATGTAGCAGAGGATGGCCTAGTAGGTCATCAATGGGAGGAAAGGCCCTTGGTCTTGCGAAGATTATATGCCCCAGTACAGGGGAATGCCAGGGCCAGGAAGCAGGAGTGGGTAGGTTGAGGAGCAGGGTATGGGGAGGGTATAGGAGACTTTCGGGATAGCATTTGAAGTGTATATGAAGAAAATATCTAATAAAAACAAACAAACAAACAAACAAACAAACAAACAAACAAAAACAATGGGGCATTCCAGAACACCTGGATTTGGAAGAAGAGGAGAGGTAAAAGAAGATACAAGCATGTAGATTGAAATCAATGTGCTATTAGAAGGTGGAGGAGGGTTGGTGGCCACTTTGGCCACTCTCTGCAAGAGCACATCTCCCCTGTTCCTTCCTCCCCTCCCCCACCTCTGCTTTCTGGCTGCTAGGCAGTGAACAGCTTTGTTTTGCTGTACCTCCTTGTCACCAAGATGTTCCACCTCGCTGCAGGCCTTGCTCTAGTTACATTTTGTCAACTTGACACAAGCTGGGGTCATCTGGGGAGAGGGAACCTCTATTGAAAACATGCCTCTATCAGCTTAGCCTGTAGGCAAGTCTGTGGGGGCATTTTCTTGATTAATGATATATGTGGGAGGACCCAGCCAACTGGGTCAGTGCCAACCCTGGACAGGTAGTTCCAGGTTGTATAACAAAGCAAGCTGAGCAAGCCACAGAGACTAAGCTAGTGAGCACCTTTGCTCCATGGTTCCTGCCTCTGCTTCTGCACGCCTCCTTCCCTGAGTTCTCGCAGTGATGGACTGTGACTGAGACATGTAAGCCAAAACACTCCTTTCTTCCTTAAGTTGCTGTTCATCAAGGTAGTTATCACAGCAAGAGAAGGTGACTAGGACAGGCCTATGGTGATGCATCCAGCTAAGAGGAGCTAAGAGTTTTGCATCTTGATCCAAAGGCAGCCAGGAGGAGACTGTCTTCTGCAGGCAGCCAGGAGAATGGTTTATTTTGCGCTGGGTGGAGCCTGAGCCTAGAACTTCAAAGCCCACCCCCACAGTGACACACTTCTCCCAAGGCCACATCTCCCAATAGTGCCACTTCCCATAGGCCAAGCATATTCAAACCACCACAAGCAGGGACCAGAAAGGTGGCTGGCATAAGATAGAATTAAACCATATCACTAAGAATAAAGCAAAGCACCACCATGGGTAATGAGTGAGACATTCAACCTCTTTCATATGGTTCCGGTATTACAATAACAACTTAAAAGAATCCTCATGCTCTGCATAATAAAAGAAGCCCTATAAATAGAATGTCTGGTTTTTACTCGCTTGTCAGTCTACCAAGAGCAAATAATTGAAGGCATCTGAGAAGTTACAGGAAGCAGAAATATTTATCTTGTTATATTTATCTGAAATTATGTGTTCTTATAACAAAGAAAAAAATGTCCTTGACTCTTCAGGGAAATGGGTAATCAAGTTTACATTTGAAAAAGCTGGAAGTCTGTACAACAGTTGTGTAATGCAGCTGATTATTGTCTGGGACCACTTTGGCTTGGGTATCTGCACTGGCTGGTTTTGTGTCAACTTGACACAAGCTGGAGTTATCACAGAGAAAGGAGCTTCAGTTGAGGAAATGCCTCCATGAGATCCAGCTGTAAGGCATTTTCTCAACTAGTGATCAAGTGGGGAGGGCCCATTGTGGGTGGTGCCATCCCTGGGCTGGTTGTCTTGCGTTCTATAAGAAAGCAAGCTGAGCAAGCCAGGGGAAGCAAGCCAGTAAGAAACATCCCTCCATGGCCTCTGCATCAGCTCCTGCTTCCTGACCTGCTTGAGTTCCAGTCCTGACTTCCTTTAGTGATGAACAGCAACGTGGAAATGTAAGCTGAATAAACCCTTTCCTCCCCAACTTGCTTCTTGGTCATGATGTTTGTGCAAGAATAGAAACCCTGACTAAGGTCTGGAGAGATGGCTCAGCGGTTAAGAGCACTGACTGCTCTTCCGAAGGTCCTGAGTTCAAATCCCAGCAACCACATGGTGGCTCACAACCATCTGTAATGAGATCTGACGTCCTCTTCTGGTGTATCTGAAGACAGCTACAGTGTACACACTTATAATAATAAAAAATTAAAAAAAAAGAAACCCTGACTAAGACAGGTTTCAATTGCTCACTTGAGAGATACCACCTAAGTCTGATCCCAAAGTGCCTTTCTTGGAGAGCCTGACTTTCACGGATGGGGGAGAAGCAGTCATGACAACCTTACTTGGTCATGTGATGGATGTCATACTCCATCTGCTCAGGGCTGATTTAATTAGTGATTAGACACACTTTCCCTGCCTGTCTTTGCATCTCAGGGCTCATTTTTTTTTCCTCCAGGGGCTCACACTGGACCATGATGCTATCCTGTGCATTTTCTTCCATTCCTCATCAAACTGGTCTCTCTAAGGCTCATTTAAAACTATCCAGTTTTGAGTGTCTTACCCTTCATGATCCTAACCACCAGTGCCTCCTACCTGGATGACTACATTTGCCTCCTTGGTCTCCCTATCTCTATTCTGGCCTGTTGAAAGCATCCTCTGAGGCAGTAGTTGGGATGAATGAGACTTTTACAGCCTGGATCAGCTCTGGCCATTCCTTGCCTCCAAGTTCCCACAGGGGCTCCTGCAACACTCTGCAAGACCACCTCCTTCTACCTGCACCTTGCTCCTTTCATATCATCTTCGTCATGTTCTGGTGTAGCCAGTTAACCTCATGTTTCCTGAGCCCCTACCCCTTTGGGGTCCTTGTCAGGGTTAGGGTGGCAGCACTCTCTCCCTCATGCACCTCTGACTTGCTTGATGCGTCTCTTCTTTCACTACCTATTATGGTTGGTTTTAATGTCAACTTGCCCAAAAATTATAATCATTTCAGCAGGGAGGGTCCTCCCCTGAAGAACTGTCCGATCATTCTGACTGATATGGAAAGAAAGACTCCACCCTGACTGTGGGGAACATCTTCTTATACCCATCTTGATACAAAAGGTGTGCTAGAAGAACGATTATTTCATATTTTGTTCCTTGGCCTTCCCTCTTGTAGATGAGTTAATGTGCCCCGTCCCTGCTGGGACTGCTGATTCCTATGCTGACTGCAGAACCAGCATTTCCAAGATTTCACTCTGGATTAGGGGCCAGCAGCTCTCCAGGAACCTTCTGGCTTCTGGCATTAGAGGCATTGGCCCTGTGCACTGAGCAGCAACTGGATACCAGGATGCCCCCACAGTGAGAGACAGCCGCTGTGGAGTTACTCCAACTGCCGAGAGACAAGGCTTCAAGGTCTGAGCAACTACCGGGGTCTCAGCTCTCAGCTGTGATTCTAATGGTGTCAGTATTTTAGAGCTCATTTGGTAAGATCTTAAGTGTATACATGAATGTATACATGTATATATATGCATATGGCATTTATATTTATGTATATATATGTATATGCATATGCATGCACATACATATTTATATACATATTGATGCATTGGTTGTATTCCTTTTGAGAACCCTAGCACACCACCCCCTTTGCAGTGCACCTCAGTGAGGGTCTCCTGAGCACCCTCTTACACAGGGTACCCAGCCACTCCAATATCTCTGGGTCACTCTAATTGCCCCCTTCTCTCTAGAGATGTTCTTTTCTAAAAATCCCCGTACTTTCCCTCTAATTTCCTTATCTCTGTTACAAGGGGATCTTTCTGGTTCATTTGTTGACCTGTATCAAGCAGTTAATATTGTCCAGGACACCTTCACTATCTCTGAGCGGACGAATGGGTAAGCGTTCTTGGAGGTGCCTTCTGTAACTGTCCTCCTTCATGTACCCTTTTACCTAGCTACAAAAATTCTGTACAGTTGAACTCAAAGGCCACACAAATTACTTGTTTAAAACTGAATTGGGGGATGGAGAGATGGCTCAGTGGTTAGGATCACTGGTTTCTCTGCCAGAGGACCAGGGTTCAATTTCTTAGCACCCATACTGCAGTTCACAACCATTTGTAATTCCAGTTTCAGGGGACTTGACACCCTCATACAGACATACATGCAGGCAAAATGAACACACAATAAATATAAATGAATTATTTTAGGACCCGCGAATTGATGGGAAGCTACCTACCATCTATAGGTCTATAGGTGTTTTGTGGTTTTGACATTTGCAGGGCATGTTCATCCTGGTTCAACCCCGTGAATGGTTTAAAGTAACTCCTCAAAAGCAGTAAGTGGAGCATGGGACTTGTGAATACTGAACAGCGGGTATGAGAGCTGTGTATTCCATGAGCGAGAAGCCACTTCAGACCCTACTCTTCCACACTGAAAGTCCTCCTTCCTGGTCTCAGCTGTTACATGAGCCAAGGGGTGTGGACTTCTGGTGGCATTGTGTGGCTGAAGAGTTTAGGCCCTGGCTCTGTGGTTTGGCAAGGAACAAATTTAATGTAGCCCTATGGCCTGTGGGAGAGTCTACTGAGGAAGGAGCCTCCTTCTCTCTTTTGGCCTTTGCTAGGATTTATGCCTCTCCTTTCAGTAAATGATGTTTCGACGTAGGAACAAAGTTGCCTTCTGGCACTCACGTACCTCCCTCAGAGAGTCCATCATGAACTGTTATTTGTGTTTGTAGGAGTCTTATTGTGAGCAGCAACATAGGGACATGTGATTGATACCCATATTCAGCCATGTTTTTAATTTACATTCCCATGAACTCTGTAGCATGACCCCCAGAAGACCTCTGGGTAACATTGCGGAGCTAGTTACATGCTTCCTGCTTATTCCTTATCTCTGTTTCCCCCACCTCTCATCATTATATCCATCCATCTATGAGCCTATCCACATGGCTATCATCATCTATCACCATCATCTATAATTCTGATAAGTTGTATAGCCATGGATTCAGCTATCTTCAGAGAGAAAATGACTACATTCATAGCGAGCATGTATTTTTGTCATGATATCTTAAATGTGCAGTGCATAATTATTTATATAAATTTTGCGTTGTGGATGAATGTAGGGGAAACTTACACTGTCTCAGGTATAAGCCATCTAGAGATAATTTAAAATATATGGGGATACATGAATAGATTATATGAAAATAATGCCAATCTAAATAAGCATCAATGAGCATCTATGGGGTTTGGGACCCCTGGGGGTCCTGGGATCCATCACCTGAAGATGATGAGGGATGGCTGTGTGTATATGTATGTATTCACACAGCTGTCATTTCTGTCATAGATCGCTGATCCAGCAGGGAGAGATCAGAACATGTGGTATTTGATCTAGGTCAGCAAGGCGAGTGTTAGATAATGATATTCAATAATGGCATTCAGGCCTACAGAATAGGGGACAGTAGGAAAATAGGGACACACGCACACATATGCACACACAGGAACAGAGACACTTTTGCTTGCTGACTGGAAAACAGCAGGGCATTCTGATGCCTCTGTCAAAAGTCTATGGCAAAGTAAAAGTTCCCCCCCCCCACTAGATAGGGGTTTTATTATGTAGCCTAGGCTAGTCTTGAACTGAGTCTTCTAGCCTTAGCCTCCTGAGTGTTGGGATTACAGAGATGCACCACCATAGTCAGCTTAAACAATTAGTTTAAGACAAATTATTTTCACTTTGTTCTCTTTTTTTATGGTCCTGGAGACTTAACCCATTAAAAAAAATAAGTATATGAAAACCAATACTAACAACAGGTGGGTTTATTTGATAACACACTACAGGTTATAACTTGCATGGGGCTGGCAGTGACCCTATTATACCATTTTGTCACTGTTAAAAGCCACACACTAGCCTCATTGCTCATTGTAGAAAGAATACAACACTCATGTTTAAGGTAGACCATGTTTGCAACCCCAACGCTCAGGACACTGAGACAGGAGTTTGAGTCTGAAACTGACCTAGGCTGCAGCATGGGTTTTAGGCCAGTTTGGGCAACAGTGCTCCTGAGGCTACAAGCGTTGCCTGCTCTTAAACGTGCCCTCAGGTGGCCTAAAGCTTATACAAGAACCACAGGCAATGACTGCTGAGAGCAAGAGAAGTGGTCTTCTCCAGAGACGAGTGTGACAATTGGTTGACCAATACCAAATGGTCCTCTCCGAAAACATACCCACAAGTGACGCCATACAGACTGAGCAGGGTTTTAGAAATCTATGGGTATATACATATATGCAGGCAATAACAATTAATAAAAAAGAGGTCATGAATTTGAAAGAGAGCAGGGAGGGCTGTATGGAAGGATTTAGAGGAAAGAAAGGGAAGGGAGAAATGTAGTTTAGTATAGCCTTCAAAAACAAAAAACAAAAACCCTGCACTTGGAAAAAAAAAAGAGAGAGAGAGAGAAGAAGCAACCTCATGGGAACAAATGAATTCTGTGTTTAGGGAGCCAGGACAGGGACCTTGGGACTCATTAGTTTGAGGTTTTATTTCCAAAGGCATTGTTAAGAAAGTGTATTCATTTGAAACAGTTAGGCAACTCCACTGAAATGCTTGAAGTTTATGATTCTCCATCTGCATTTGTCTGTAAATATTCGACTTCCTGCTAAAATACTGATAAAGAAGAGAAAAATGTCTCTCACACAAAGTATTCAATAACTTGCATGGTGACATCTCAAGTGTATAGTTCTGCATGTGATAAATGTTAGAATTAGCTATATTTATATTGTAAATATAAACACAGTTCTTGTATCTTTGAGGGACTGGGTGAGGGCATGTGGGATTTTACCCAGGGCCCGGGATTCTCTATTGGAAGCCACTCATGCCTGCCCAAGTATTTGCCTTTAATTTTAAGGATAAAAGAAGACAGGGTGCTCGCTTCGGCAGCACATATACTAAAATTGGAACGATACAGAGAAGATTAGCATGGCCCCTGCGCAAGGATGACACGCAAATTCGTGAAGCGTTCCATATTTTTTTTTTTTTTTTGCTAAACACATTAAACTCAAGAGAACGAAGACCAAAGTGTGGACACTTTGCCCCTTCTTAGAATAGGAAACAAAACACCCATGGAAGGAGTTACAGAGACAAAATTTGGAAGAGTGACGAAAGGATGGACCATCTAGTGATTGCCATATCCAGAGATTCATCCCATGATCAGCTTCCAAACGCTGACACCATTGCATACATTAGCAAGATTTTGCTGAAAGGACCCAGATATAGCTGTCTCTTGTGAGACTATGCCAGGGCCTAGCAAACACAGAAGTGGATGCTCACAGTCAGCTGTTGAATGGACCACAGGGCCCCCAATGGAGGAACTAGAGAAAGCACCCAAGGAACTAAAGGGAACTGCAACCCTATAGGTGGAACAACAATATGAACTAAGCAGTACCCCGGAGCTCTTGTCTCTAGCTGCATATGTATCAAAAGATGGCCTAGTCGGCCATCACTGGAAAGAGAGGCCCATTGGACTTGCAAACTTTATATGCCCCAGCACAGGGGAACGCCAGGGCCAAAAAGGGGGAGTGGGGGGGTGGGTATGGGGGACTTTTGGTATAGCATTGGAAATGTAAATGAGCTAAATACCTAATAAAAATGGAAAAAAAAAAGAAGACAGGAAGCAGTTCAATAGGAATTTCTCTAAAGGCTTGGGGTAGGGGACACTGGAGCAATAGATCTACAGGTCATGGAACCTGCCACTCTTCCAGAGGACACGGGTTTTGTTCCCAGCTCCCACGGTAGCTCACAAACATCTGTAACTCCAGTTCCAGGGGAATTCAATGCCCTCTTCTGGCCTCTTTGGGCACCAGGCAAGCAGGTGGTACATAGACATACACGTCTGCAAAAACACTCATACACGAAAAATTAAAATAAAAAAAAATTAAAATGTTGAAAGGCACGGGGAATAAAGAGAACTAGCTGGGTAAAGTGAAGACCCTGTTTGGTTGAGTCTATACTAGCCTGTGTCTTCTGCCAGGATCAACTGGATCCTCTGCCTAATGACCTCAAGGGGAAGGAAAGGACTCTTAGAGATTTGCAGATTGCAACTCTATGAAAAGATCATGGCTATTATGGGAGTATTTGTCATGCTAGCTGCCAGCCGGAGGAGGTTGTGTTCAGTCATCTATATTACAGGAAAGTGCTTGTTTGAATATGTTTATTGAAAAGAAACAGTTTGCTCATTTAAGGTCTAGTGCCCACAGTAGCCCCCTGTGATGAGTGAGGTGGGGTTTCTGCTTTTCTACAACTATTGTTTTGTTTCGATCTTTGAGACAGGGCTTCTCTATAACATAACCCAGACTGTCCTGAACTGTCCCACAAATATTATATATGCACACACACACATACACATATACATATATATATATACATACATATATACATATAATATATAATATATACATATAATATATAATATATACATATAACATAGTGTATATATATAATAGACATATATGGTATATTTTATATATATTATATATGTGTATATATATGTGTGTGTGTGTGTGTGTGTGTGTGTGATTTGAATATATTATATATTCAAGACCAGGGTGGCCTTGAACCTGCAGATATCCACCCTGTCTCTACCTCTTGAGTCCTGGGATTAAAGGTGTGTGCCATACCCCCCAGGCTCTTCCTGACTGTAGATGACACTAAACTGCTGGCTTCTGAAATTACTGTGAACGTTTAGTTTTGTCTTTGTCCTCGTGGGTCTGTGTGAAAAATAAATGCACATCGAATCCTGGCAGACTCCTTCCTCTCCTTCTGTGGTAGTGAAAATGGAACCTAGCATCTCACACATAACACAGCTGCATGGGACGCTGCCAGAAGACGCTACATTTCCAGCTCCAGGTTCATTTAGAGACCCTACAGGAAGATATTTCTTTGATAACATTGTCAAAAAGGAGGAAAAAAAAGAATATGAAGTAATTAAGACTGGTTATGTGCCACAGAAGACATTTTTCTCATTCATGGACTAAATATATGATGGCTGTCCCATAAGCTAACATTGTCAGAGACAATGTAGCTGCATCTTGGTTTGTGGAAGTACATTTTATGATGCTCATGTGACAAGAGAACACCTAATGAGCCACTTTCCTGAGGATGTGTGCTCATCCTCAAGTGACATAAAACTGGAATTGGAGATTGAACTATGTACAAGAAATAAAACTTTTTTTTCACGAACAAAAAGAATCAGTTCAAACGTATATTAAAAAATATAACGACCAAGCATGGTGCTACAAGCCTTTAATCCTAGCACTTAGGTAAAGATAGAAGGATCTTTGAGACTTCCAGGCCGGTTTGGTCTATATAACGAATTTGAGGCCACTCAGGAGAACACAATAAGACCCGGTCTCAAAACAAAACAAAAACAACTACAAACAACAAGATTCACCCAAACCCAGCATCACAGTATAAAGCCATCTTGCAGCCCTTTATGCCATGGCCAAGGGTGCAGACTCAGATGCCATTCGGAAGATCTCTAGGTTGTGACCATGGGTTTGCACATGGCAACCAGGGCTCAAAACAGGGTGAGGTGTGTGTTTCAAGAAAACATGTATAAGAAGGTCACAGCTGAACTCTCACTGTGGCATTATGATATTTTTAGATACAGAGCTTTTATTATATCTGCCTTTTTGTTAATCCTCTGAACCCTACCATAGAAGATGCTTGGTGAAACTGCTTTGCATACAACTTCATTTTGTTCCATCCAATGAAAATTTAGGCCAGTGGTTTTTCTCAATGACAGGAACAAATATTGTTAGATGCCTGTTTGTGTATACCTCTAAAAATGTATGTGTGTGTACATTAAAATGAGGTGAGATACAGAAAATGTAATGTTAACCATTGTAAAGCATGCGGCTCAATAGCGTTGGTACATTCACAGCATGGCCACGGCCTTTCACTCAGTTTTATCAGGCCGGAAGAAAACCCACTCTCCTAGTTTGCTCTTCCCTCCCACAGGTGACAACCATCAACTGGCTTTAAGTTTCCATGGATCTGCTCAACCTGGACATTTCCTATAAATAGAATAACACAACCTTTGTGGCTGACTTCTCTTACTCAACACATTTTGAACATTTGTCTACATTGCGGCCTGTCGGTACACACCATTCTTTTTTTTTTTTTTTTTTTTGTGGCTAGGTGGCCATCCATTATGTACGTATATTACCTGTTCTTTATCTATCCATTTGGGGATGGAACTTTGCTCTGCTCTCACCCTTTGTCTACTCTGAGCTGTAGCTAGCAACAGTAATGTAAAAATAATTTGACTCTCTGCTTTCAGTGCCTTTAGAATTGCTAGTGGATGTAATATTGCAGCTTAACATGGGAAGGGACAGCCAGTTTTCTATAATGTCAGAATCCTTTATAACACCTCTCCCCCATTCCCCCTTGCAGTAACACTCTGTACTACAGTTTCTCTGCCAACAGTATTTGGCTGTTGTTGTTTTGGAAATCCCATTGGCTATGAAGTAACATTGCCTTGGCAATCTTCTCATGAACTTTATTCTCCAGTTGTGTATCCTCTTTGGAAAAAAAATGTTTATTCTGGTCCTTTTTCCTTTCTTAATTAAATTGTCTTTCTGCTAAGTGATAAAGATTCCTTATGGTTCTGGATATTATGCCCATGTGAAATACAACATGTGAACTTGTCCCCCATCCCATGGAAAGTACTTCTGCTTCCTTGATCATGTCACTGGCACAGGAGAAATTTCTATTTTGGTGAGATGTGACTGATACCCTCGTGGCAAGCCTTAAGGCTTAGGTCCAGGAAATCACAACCAGATTTGGCACTGTGGAGAGTCATTGCTGTGTTTTCTTCTAGGGGTTGTGCAGGTTTAGCCTTTGTGCTTAGGTAATCAATTTGAGTTAACTATGTAGGGTGTGGCTATATTCATGATTAGAGTGGATTCAATCTCAGTTATTTATCAAATTCACACCGATTTCTAACTGGAAACAGACACATATTATTATTCAAGTCCATGAGCACACTAGTTCCATTTAGGAATTCTATACTACCTTCTTTTCTACAAACAGAACCCAGGGAATCCCACAGGAGAGTTCTATCGCTATGCCACTGGGCTGGCGACTTGGAACGTTCGACATTTGAAAGGAACGTTTTTCTCTCCAGCAATGAAATGAATGTCACCATTGCTCAGTTCTTCCCAATCACTGCTAAATCTCACCAGGTGCTCTCTGAGCTCCTGCTCTGGAAGAACTGGCGATGCTGTGACCAATGGGAGAGAGAACCCTGTCTCCAAGGAGTTTGTACTTCATAGAGTATGTGTCCATCAGCCAGTTGGGGTGTTGGGGGGTTGGGGATAGTACACAAGAAGAAACCACAATCATGTTCTCAAGAAGGTAACCATTTAGAAGACAGTCCATGGCCAAGATACAATAAGCAAGCAGCAAATAATATGACATCATGTAGTAACAGGACAAGCTAAGCTATGGTGACATTCACAAAGGCAAAGGAAGCCATACTAAAGGGATTCAGGACAGAAGGGGGATGTCTCCAAAGGAGGTGGCTTGACCCCAAAGAATGAGCAGGGAGTGGCAATGTTAACTGCCATTATGAAATTGATATTAATCATTAATTGATATTAATCATAGAAAACACCAGCTTCTCAGGGCAAATGTATATATTCTCTAAGGCCTGAGATTGATGGCTGAGTCAGGCAGGCAGGAGGCCCCGAGAATTATGTATTCTTGGAAGAGCAAGTCTGTTCCAATGGAACAGAAATCTTGGCAAGTGTGTGTGTGTGTGTGTGTGTGTGTGTGTGTGTGTGTGTGTAGCTGTCTAGTTCAGGTGATGGCCCAGGGCTAACTTTGATACCAACACCACTTCTTACTGTATATGTACTGTATATGAGGTGACCGTTTTGTTTTTTGTGTGTTTTTTTTTTGTTATTTCTATAGACCTTAGTATTCTATTTAGACATTTCAGAGTTGATTATTAAGGGCCATCTTCATTTTATTTCTGAAAGTATTTATGATGTTTTACCAGGAAAGACACCCAGGAGAGAAATCAGCTCATTTGTTTCAAACAAACAAGCATAATCTCTTGACAATCAACCTTCTGTTTAGGAGGCAAATAGTGTCCCTCGTGGGCTTCTCTGACCTCAGCTGTGGGCCTAAGTGTCTCTGTGGCCCCATGGGAGCCTGCTCTGCTGTAGCTACAGAAAAACACCAGTGGACCCTACTCCAGTTGCTGGTAAGACATACATGCAGGTAGGAAACTGAGAAATAATTGTGGCCAGCAGGTCTCTTCAGGGCTTCCACATCACATGGAACCTTCATCAGGACCCAGCAAGGGTACAAGAACCCACACTCCCCACTTGGTCATGGGTCCCCACCACCCCAGAGGTGGCACTCAGCAAAGTCATTAGGGTTTTCCTCCACAGCTATGAGAGAAAAATCACTCTAGAAAACTCACAAATCCTTTTTCCTCCAGTCTCCGTATCTGCCTCTGGAAACTTGATTTGTAATTTCTTTTCTTTTTTTCTTTTTAAATTAAGCATTAAGATAGTTTTGATAGAAAGCCACAGGTTTTACCTCAAGCGTTAAAGGAGATTCTGGAGGCAAAAGATCAAGCAAGTTAGCAGCCCCTTTTCGGTACTAGCTCACTCCAACCCCCTCTGGAGTGCTGAGAATTCAGAATTAACATAAGAGGTAAAAATATGCCAATCAAGAAAAAAAATGATTAAAAAATAAAGGCTGGCTGAATCCATGTTTAATAGAGTCTACCTTAGCGCGACACTGTGCTACCGTCAACAACGCGTCCCAGAGGATTCAGTGATGCCAGTGATCAAAGCTGGGGGACCGGTGACAAGGTGACAAAGGCCTTGGAGAATGTGTCTGTTGCAACACTGATGTGTCTGGTCCCAGGGAAGCTTGTGGCCCATAAGGGCTGTGTGCTCAAAGGACATGGCTCTTCACGCTGCTTTTGGAAGAATGGCTCGAGCAACCGACGTCCTTAGCAGTGGTCCAGACTCGTGGATCACCAAGAGACAAGTTCACCACTGAGAGACAAATGCTCTCTGTCTACAGAGAGCTCCTTCCCTAGCCTGTAAACTTGGGAGAATGTTCTTTTTTTTTTTTTTTTTTTTTTATCACCAATGGCCAGAGTCTTTCCTTCAAGTCCTTCCCTGTTACAAGTCATCAGATTTGTGATTTGTTCTACTTCAAATAAAAATCTGCTTAAATCTGAGCATTCTCTGAAGCAGAATCCAATGGAAGCATCACAGGCCATGTCTGGATGCAGCAGACCCACCCGTCTACCCTCTGAAAGCCAGATGACTCTTTCCAAATTTTAACAAGTTCCAAGATAAACCTTAAACCCTAAGGAAACCTTTTGAAGAGAGATCCCTGGGTAATTTATTGAAGCAACCTGTTTGAAAGACTGTCCTGTTTGTTTTTTTAATGTATAAAACACACGATATTTTTTAAAAAAGATTTATTTACGTATATGGTGAGACACTGTCACTGTCTTCAGACGCACCAGAAGAGGGCCTTGGATCCCATTACGGATGGTTGTCAGCCACCATGTGGTTGCTGGGAATTGAACCCAAGACCTCTGGAAGAGCAGACGGTGCTCTTAACCACGGACCCATCTCTCCAGCCCAGAAATGCACAATTTTATTATCGGTGCATGTAAAACCTGGTTAACTACACACACCTTTCCACACCATAACACGCCACCACCTTCTGTTACATGTGCACACAGCCACCGCAGCGGGCCAAGAGGTGGGACGAACATGCTTAAAGCAGGCCTAGAAATACCTTTAACCAACACTTACTTGGGAGGAGCCTATCACAACCGGTAAAACTACTAAGTTAAAAAAAAAAAACTTTTTGCATGTGGTACTGAGGACAGGATCTTGGTTATCACACACGGTGAGCCCAACCCAGCCATGTCTATAGCCTTTTGCATTTCTATTTTGAGATAGGGTTTTGGTGAGTGTCTCGGGTTCTTGTTCTAAAGCCTAGTCAGGCCTTGAACTTGTGATGCTCTGCCCTGATCTCCTGGGTGGATGGGATTGCAGGCTTGTCCTATAAGGCCAGGCTTAAAGCCCATTCCAAATGTCTTTTATCACCCCCTATTTACCCAGGCTGATATACAGAGGACTTGGAAATCACCATGAAGCAAGCGGGATGATTTCAGCAGATGCTACTATTTTGCCTGGGGTGCAGCCTGGGTAAACCTGCTGGCGAGCCAAAGCAATACCACATGACTGCAGAGAGTGGTTTACCGCCTCAGTTCTCCTGTGAGCTGGTGTGTGGGGTGTTGGGAGCTAGCATGACACAGCTGGGGGAGCAGTAAGAGTTGGGGAGGCCCCAAATCCAAGGAGATCCAGAGAGGATATCTGTGGTGCTGCCTTTACTGTAACCAGTGTTTACATTTGTCACCCACATTCTCCTTTTAAGGTTTTCTTTCTTACACCAAGATGTGCCCCTTTTGAAGTATAGAATTCACACTGTTTGTAGCATGATTGTGGAGTACAGAGAAGGCAGGGACAAGGGGGTTCGGGAACACACGGAGGCATCAGCACTGCCATCCCCCCATGGGAGAATTAGGAAGCGATAAAGTTCCGTCTAAGTTTGTGACCACATCCTGACTTTTGCTAACACTGGCAGCCAATTGTTGGGTCATTAGGGTCAAACTGGATAGTGGTTTAGGGACCTGTGGGGGGAGATTTTCAAAGAGATCTCGCCTAAGAATTCTTGAACCAAACCTCAAAAGCTGGGCTTAGGACCTCTGGGGTGGTCTAAAGCACAGCCAGCCCTGGGAATGAAACACTCCCTAAGCTGAGCTCCTCTTCTCCAAAGCTTGCTTTGATGATGCTAGAGGCTCCAGGAAAAAAACACACAGTGGAGAATGCAGAAGGAATGGAAAGCTGGCGATTCAGTGCAGGCTACTCCTGATCCTGCTAGGCAGACAGTCCACAGAGCAAATGGAACTTCCCCAGGTAAAGTCACGGAGGCAGATAGATCTTCCATCCTGGGATGCATCAGATGGCTGTCAAACTGTCACTTGATTTCAAACGCAGTCTGAAATGTTCTTTATCTATACTTTACAGGAAGTCACTAAGTGATACCATGATGATAACGGTATCCATCGTTGAAGGTGGCATAGACCCACATCACCCACAATCCTGTTGTGACTTCCAGGCACAAGAGCTGCTGCCCTAAGAGGGTTGTGTCTAGCAGAGACCACAGTTTAAACGTTGTAACATGAGATAGGGATGCAAAGTGTATTGTCTTCCCAGGTGTGCAGGACAGAGCTTGGCCACAGTCAGATCCTTGCTTTCCTTTCTGTGTGTCTGGGGCTAAGTCCTAGAATTGATTTGGCTTTTCACAAGTGTTGCGTTGACCTTCCTAGTTAGAGCAGAAACCCCAGCACAGAAATTCCTTAACAAATCGTATTCACTCCCACCTGGGTCCTGCCCCTCCTCTGTGTCTGCCCCAGAGTTCAGGGCAGTGCTATGGGAACTAAACACAGATTGAGCCAATAGACTCAGTCTCCTGGGGGGCGTGGCATGATAATTTAAATTAATAGACGTGACGAAACAATGATCCTAAAGTGCGAAAAGATTTAAGTGGAAATTTGTGAAAATCCATCCCACAACACAACACAGTTCTTTAGCCACATGAAAGACAACAGCTGGCAAACTCAATTTCTCACTCAGACCTGACACTCGCCCCTTCCCAGAATAGATTAATTTTCAATACAAGCCCTGTTTCAAGGAACTCAAATGTTGGCACTAAACACTCTTGTTTATGTTCTAGGACGTTCAGGATCTTTGAAGAAGGTGGCTTTGTCAGGACCCAATCCTACTGGCCATGTGTCCTGGTACTGTGCAGTGTAGATCCCATGTTAGAACAAGGACTGTGTTGCAAACTGGGTGATGCTCTCCCATCAGCAGGGGATAACTTCCCCTCCCTTTGTTTCTGAGAGTCAGAGTCCCTCTCCCTGCCTCTGACAATACCCTTCACAGGTAGGGAAGAAAAAGAAGGAGGGGCAGGCCCCGCTCCCCTTCTCTCTCCTTTTTAGAACAGGGAACAGTCATTTTCTTTCATTTTAATAATTTCCTCCCTTGCTAGAGGAATTCAAATGTCTTTCACTTGCCAGGAGAGTGGGAGGCAGTGGGTGGAAGTCTTTAAAGACCTTCAATAACAGCTTGACACTAGCAGAGCTGGGATCTGGAGGTTAACCCTTTCAGAGCCCTGCTCAGCGGGAGATGGAGAGTAAAAAAATAGGTGTCAGATCAGAAGGGTCTCTTCTGACTTTTCTTGCACCAACAGGACCCACATTATGAAAGGCATGTTCTAAACACACACATACACACACACACACACACACACACACACACACACACACACCCCACAATTCCGCGGCACTGATCCCTTTAGCCTAAGATATTGCACTGAATGCTAGGGAAAGAAAACAGAAATGTGCTAGGGCTAGATAGGACATTCTTTAGGGCCTCTTGTCTTGGAAGATGGCGGAAGGTTCTGTGCAGGAACTGGGAGAGCAGCTGTCTCTCCAGACACCAGCGTTGGCAAGGCCAAGCACTGCTCAGAATCTTCATTACTTCTTGCCGCTACAGCCTCTGATATTTGTACGGAACCATGTCTGTATTTGTGGGTCTGATTAAAATACAAAGATTGGTGCACCTGGATTCTATGCAACATGATGTCATTTTACATAAAGGACTTGAAGGTTTGCAGAATCTGGTAACTTTAGGGGTTCGAGAAACCAACCTCTTGCGGGCATCAAGGGACAACTCTACCACCAGGTATCTTACTCATTGGACGATTCTGGGTACACAGACTTCTTGCTGCACATCCATTACCTCTCTGCTCTGTAGACATCCGTTCTACATTTGTAGAGACCCCCACCCCACCCCCAAGGCTGACCTCATGGGAACAAGTATATGCTTGACTCTTTGCTACCTCAACTTTCCCACACATATCTTCCAGTCTTTGAGCTTCTTAGAGTTCTTGCCTAACTTCACTGGGGTGAATTCTTATGCAGAATTATTCTGGAGACTTTTCTACAATGAAGCTGGGAGAAGCCTCCATTCTATTGGCTACAGAGGATGGACATAGTGTAGGCTGATAAAAGCAGGGGTCAGTAACTGCAGACTCTGGAGAAACTGAAAACATTGCATTAGCTGGAACTTTCTTTGAGTGCCCATGTGCTAATTGTCTTTCTAGTTTTAAATAGTAGTGACTGAGTAATTCCTCTTGTTTATTCCCATTTCTAAACTCGAATTCTCTGTACAGTGTGAATCATATATCTCCTCCCACTTTTCTGACTTCCTTATGTACAGTGTAACTAGGTCTGTGCAGATTTCCCAGAATCCAACAGGCTATGCAAAGCAGATTCCTCTAAGACAGAATTCAATATGGCTTGCTAATTTGTCCTCCTACATTCCAAAAAGGCTATAAGGATCTATCTTCATGTATCCTGCTCAGAATCATAGTGCAGCGCTTTTAAACACATACAGACAGGCCGAAGCAGCTCTCTTGGCTCAGAGACACAATGCTAACTGGTATTTTGAGTGAATTACTAAGTGCCCTAAAAAGTGCATGCATAAAATAAAAGAACAAGATCACACAATCTGCTCCTGCCCGAGTGGCACACAACCAAATGGCTCTGTTTGGAAAGGCACCGAGAATATTTAAACAGACTGTGTGTGCGGCTCGGGGACAAAATATTTTCCCGGTTTGTTCAAGTACCTGGGTTTAGGCTCCGCTACTGAAGAAAAGACTAGAAAGCACAGCATTAGGCTCTGTAGAGAATCAGGATGTCAGGAATGAATGACAAGGGAGGATGATGGGATCTGTTTCTTTTCTTGTTGCCATGGCAAAAGCCCCTCGCCAAAGCCACTTAAGGAAGAGTTGCTTTCAGTTCACAGTTTGAAGGGAAGTTCACCATGGCAGAGAAGTCACAACTGCAGAAGCAGGAGCCTGCTAGCTACATTGTGTCCACAGTCAGAAAAGTAGACAGCAGGCATGTTGATGTTTCCCCTTTTCATACAGTCCAGGACCCCAACCAGGGAATGGCACCACCCAGGTTTAGGATGAGCCTACCTATCTCAGTTGGATTGTAAATGCAGCCCACAGGCAATAGGCCGAGGGTAAGATCAGTTTTCCATACACTGTAGGTATGGGACCTCTATATAGGTAGATAGGAAAGGGCCTCTATGTTGAAGGAAGACCTGGTGTTGACAGAGAACAGAATTTCCAGTTGTATTAGGACTCATGACCAATCAGTAAGGTGTTCACTAACCCAGACACAAGGAAGTGCTACACAAAAGTCTCTAAGAGTAGCTAGGAAATGGTGGTGCCCACGGTTAATTCCAGCATCCGAGAGGCAGAGGGGCCAAGCTTCTGCTGGGCCCAGTGGAAGTGTGGATGCATTTTCAGGCTGCAGACCCCAGTGGGGACTGTCACACTCCAGTCTGTCAGGACAGTGAGCACTACAGATGGAATGCTTCTTATCCTACACCATGAAAACGGAGGCTGATAAAGGGGAGATCACCATGGTCACCCCTTAGTACTGGGGGCAGGGAGGCTGGCTTGAGGATTCTTTCCAAGTATCAAAGCGTGATGTTCAAGTCCCTTATGTAAAGGGGGATTTGTGTTTTCAGGGCATCCATACGTAGTCTCTAGTATGCTTCAAGTCATCCTGCCTACTTAAAATGTCAAGTGCTGCATAGAGAGTTGTATTGTTATATTGCTTAGGGAATGACGATAAGACAAAGACGGTACCTAGCCAGTGGAGAAGCCTTTTCTGCAATTATTTTCTGGGCTTGGCTGAACACAAGGCTGTGGAGATGGAGGAGACAGAAGGCAGGCTTTCTCTTTCCTCCAGCCCTGCTGTTTGCACTTGCTGTGATTTTATAGCTTCTAGCAACACGTTGGCCCCTGAGCGCTTGCGATGAGAGACCCTTAAGCTGAGATGTGCTTGGCATGTAAAATATGCATGAGGGTAAGTGATGTATGACAACAGAGAGCGTCGAACCGCTCACTGGTAATTAAGACGGATCATAGACCAAAATAATATTTTGGACATATTGTACTAAGTAAAATGCATCTTTAAATATTTATATATTTTTTACTTTGAAAACGTAGTTGTTAAAAAATGCAAAACCGAGCTGGGCAGTGGTGGTTCACACCTTTGATCCCAGCACTCGGGAGGAAGAGGCAGGTGGATCTCTGAGTTTGAGGCCAGCCTGGTCTACAGAGTGAGTTCCAGGATACGTAAGGCTATACAGAAAAACCCTAACTTGAAAACTCCCCCCACAAAGTAAAATATTAATAATATCATTATTCTATTATGTTAATTATATAATTAAATTATTTATTTAATATTAATAATAAGTGGTTTACACTTATGTCCCATGTTAGTTTTCTGGTGTGTGTGTGTGTGTGTGTGTGTGTGTGTTTGGAATCAAGTTTAACTACAGTCAGTAGCCTTGCAAACACCGAAGTTCTTTTTCACAGAGAGCACTTATCACTCACTATATATGCAAACTGTGAGCTTAACCTCTCGTCCTCACAGCAGGGCAAGTGCTGCCTTGGTGCCCATCTCAGAGTAGTGAAGGAGACACCTGTCGTGCTGTGCTCAGAAGAGAGATACAGCAAGGCTGGAGTCAGGGTCTGCAGCACTGCAAAAAACTGCAGCTAGAAACATGTGGAATGTCATCACCTTTGCAAATGTTGGCTTGGTTGTTCTTTTGTTTTATTGTTGCTGTTTTTAATTTTTTATTTTTTTCTCCCCTAGACTGAGTAGGCTAGCCTTGAACTCATATTCCTGCTTCCAGCTCCAGAGTGCTAGGATCATACCTGTACGCCAACACATCAACACAGGTGGCTTGGATGACTTATTCTTTTTTTTTTTTTTTTTAATTTTGGTTTTTTCGAGACAGGGTTTCTCTGTGTAGCCCTGGCTGAAACTCACTCTGTAGACCAGGCTGGCCATGAACTCAGAAATCTGCCTGCCTCTGTCTCCTGAGTGCTGGGATTAAAGGCGTGCCCCAGCACTGTTACCCATCATAATAAATACAAAGCTCAAATACAAATCTTTTTTTGTGTATGTGTATGTATTTTTTGATGTGTGGGATTATTTGGGTACATAGGTGCATGAGTGTGTGTGTGTGTGTGTGTGTGTGTGTGTGTGTGTGTGTTTGGTTAGAAGTCAGGTGTCCTGCTAATTGATATTTATTTATTTATTTATTTATTTATTTATTTATGAGTCAGTGTCTTTTCAAAGATTCTGAGGCTTGCTCATTAGGCTAGACCTGCTGGCCAGCAAGCCCCAGGGAGCCTCTTGAATCTGCCTCTTTAGTACCTGGATTACAGACTCATTTCACAGCGTCCAGCATGCTACATGGGTGCTGGGGATCCGAATTCAGGTCCTTACGTTTGTGCGGCAGATGCTCTCCCAAATGAGCCATCTCTCCAGCCGCAAAGTGTAGTCCGGAGAGAGTCGGGACTCTCCTCATTGCGTGTTATGTTCCTGGAGCCCATTCAACTTTGACTATGTAAAAAATTTCCTTTAAAAGGAGACACCACAAGGCATGCATGACTCTGTTTTAGAATGAGCATAGAGGATAGCTCTGTACAGAGTTTGTCTGATGTGCACAAAGCTCTTGATTTGGTCATTATTGCCGTACAAAACACCCTAGAAGAAGGAAGACAGTTCTAGTTTCCTTTTCATGTGCACTTGCGTTGGATTAGTTATATCAATTTAACAACACAATGGAGGCCTAAGAGCTCCCCTCCTCCCACAGCTAATGTGCTCAGGAAGGGACATCAGCTGTATGGTTTTTCCTAGGCCCCTCTTCAGACTTTGCCTCCTCTCTGCTACCTTGAACATTAAGCCACCACGCTTTTCTTAAAAGAAAATGATCATGAAAGAGATACCTGTATACAATAAAGTAGTTTTTTGTTTTCCCTGCTTTTGAGCTTCATAGAGGAACATTGCATTGAAAATAATTTTAAAATATGTGAGTTTCTGTTTTGTTCCATTTTTTTTTTTTTTTTTGAGGCAGAAGGTCAGTCTCAGGCTAATACTCAAATTAGTTAATCAATATCAGGAACCTGAGTTCTTAACTCGGTTGGTCTTAAATCCACCTTTCGAGGCAGTCAAGGGCAAGAGCAATAGACTATAATGTTTTGGAAGTCTCTTGGCCGACCCTGACTGAAAACTGAAAAGAGGGCTCCACAGGTCTAGTGTTCAGGTTTTTGTTAGATGGTTTTTAGCTGTTGGAGGAAGCATTGTCAGAGCAGATGGGAATTTTTCTTTAAATTATGTATTTATATTTAGACACTGACTTACATATATTATAGATATTTTTAGGTAGATAGTTGATAGTATGATTTCTTATGGCTTTTGTTTGTTTGTTTGAGACAGGGTTTCTCTGTGGAGCCTCTGCTGTCCTGGAACTCACTCTGTAGACCAGGCTGTCTTGGAACTCACTGTGTAGACCAGGTTGGCCTTGAGATCTACCCACCTCTGCCTCCCGAGTCCTGGGATCCAAGGTGTGTGCTCACATGCCTGAGTTCTTATGACTGTTCTACTATATGACTTATGTTCTACTTATGACTGTCATACTATTGCTATGGTACCCTCTTCATCTTTCTATATTTATGTCCCTTCCCGTCCTTAATTAGGGCCCCCTTTCCCATTCTCCTGATCAGATCACCTGCACACACCTCCCTCTATTATTCTCCCCTTTAGGAGTAATGGTCCCTGGTCTCTGTAGTTACCCCAGGTTATATACTCACATAAGATTTGGAGCTAGGAGACTCAGATGAGAGAGAACACATGACGTTTGTCTTTCTATGCCTGGGTTATCTCTCTCTCAGTATGATCTTTTCTGGTTCTATCCGCACAGGGAATTTGCTGTGAGATTGTGTCTTCTAGCAATATCACCAACACGAATGACTAACCACGAACCTCACAAGGACAACAATAAACGTGCCAACATGGATGAAGGAGAGCCTGTGAGGCCTCAACCCTACAGGCAACTAAGGAATGCCAAAAGCAATATTATTCCCCAGAGAAAGAAGAGCACACCAATTGCTTTGCCAACACAAAATGGCCAGCCCAGAAAACATACATACAAGTAACATTAAATAGACTGAACAGGTTGTATTTATGCATTTAGGAATATATCTGTATATAATAACAATTAATGAGAAAGGAGGCCACAGGTCTGAAGGAGAGCAATGACGGGTCAGTGAGAGGATTTGGAGTGAGGGAGAAAGGGAGGGAGAATGATGTAATTATCTTATACATTTAAAATTTAAATTGTAAATTCAAAATTTAAAAGAAATAAGACTGCTGGGTGTGGTGGCACCTTTAATCCCAGCACTTGGGAGGCAGAGGCAGGCGGATTTCTCAGTTCGAAGCCAGCCTGGTCTACAGAGTGAGTTCCAGGACAGCCAGGGGAACACAGAGAAACCCTGTCTCGAAAAACCAAAAAACAAAACAAAACAACAACAAAAAAAAAAAAACCAAAAAAAAAAACCCAAAAAACAAAAAACAAAAAAACCCCAAAAAACCCAGCCCCCCCAAAAAAACCCAAAACCAAAACCAAAACCAACAAACAAACAAAAAGAAAGAAAGAAAAAAAGAAAGAAAGGAAGGAAGAAAGAAAGAAAAAGAAGACTAGAGGCTGAGTCCAGCTAGGCATGGTGGCCCATACCTGTAATCCCAGTACTGGAGAGATAGAGGCAGGGGAGTCTTGAGTTTGAGGTCAGCCTGGGGTACATAGTGAAACTTTTAAAAATTAAAAAAAGAAAGAAAAGAGAAAGGGAAAAAGACACAAAGACTCTCCAGCTTTCCGATACGACAGTACATCCACTTTTATGGATGGCTGACCCTTCTGCACATCATGAGGACATTGCTGCACTGTCAGACATTTTAGAAGTCTCTGTTTCTTAGCCCTCCCCCATCCTTATGAATAGCTTCTCTACGAATGTTCTATAACAAGCTTCCTATGATGTCTTTATCTTGATATCCATTGCAACCCTGGCTTTGCTGGAAGCCCTGCTCCCTAAGTTTTCCTAAAGAGGGGGCAGAGTAAACATCCTCATCACCATGGTGACCCTCCTGAGTGGCTCACAGCATCCTCTCCATGCTGCTCAGAGAGGCAGTTTACACTCCCCACTAAAGGAAAGGGGCGGTGCCTTCAGAGAGCTCGGTGTCTTTGCTGATTTGCACCTCGTGCTAAATGACTTTTTAGAAAATAATTATGCAATTAGTCAAGGAAATGTCTACAACGTTTTTTTTTTTTAAAAGAGCAATATATTTAATTTTCTATAAAATGCTATATTTTCCTCTATTCTTGATGCAGCACCGTTGTAAAAATAGATTTTTGAGGGTGTGGGTGTATGGGAGGAGAAATCAATCACCATTGAATCTACACATCTATTAATAAGATGCAGAAGTCCCACGTTGCCGAAGGTGTACACTGAAGCTTTCTCAACCCAAGTTTATCCTGGGTAACCCCCAAGGACCGCGCCGAGTCTTTCAGACTTACAGATGGACAACTAGGCATTAAGGTTAATTTTTTGTTTACAATCTGAGGAGTGTTACATCTGCAACTACCACACAGGCTGCAACACACTGAGAGATGCATGGAAGAGTTAAAGTATGAAAGGAAAAGAAAGAGTGACACACACTGCCTTACGCTTGAAGTCTTAATTCCAAACACGTTCGTAAAAACATCTCCACATTTTGGTCATCTCTCTCCTCATGCGCTGGTTGACAACTTTCTCTTATAGAGTATCTTCTAATTAAAAGCTTGTTGTGTTAATGACATATCTGTCCCACAATCGCTTGTCACTCATCTACACCTTAGTGTGGTATAATCTCAGGCCATGCCTTAAAATTGATTTCTAGGAATGGAACTGCCCACAATGGGTATATCAGAGCTCTCTCCGTTTGTGGGTAACTTCCAACATAATTCTTGTCCCTTTCTGACCTAGGATTTGAAATTAGCAAAAAAGCGATAGAGATAAAACTATCTTTTGAAACCGTATCAAGCTGTGGTCCAGTTGTCACTCACTGTGACTCTTTAGCATTTATCTTCACGACCCCACTTATGGCGGGGACCCTCGAAGGCAGGCTATTGGAGGCTGAGACTGGTTGTGAGTGAGCCAGCTCTATTCTCTCCATCCCACCATGGCAGGCTCCACCAGAACTGACTGCTCCACTTATGACTCAAATATTTTTATTTAAAGCACCAAAGAGGTTCTCACTGCAAAACTACAAACATTTATTTATTTTGGAAGACCTTAAAACTAAGGCTCAGAATTGGCATGCTTTAAACTAAACAGAAATCTGTTTTGTTTTGTTTTAAAGAAAGAGGGATGATAATACCAGATATTGTTCTGAAGGAAAGCTATACGTTAGGGATGGAGCCCTAAAACACAGCACAGCACACAGACGCATTCCTGTGTAAGACAGCATGGACGTGCCTGCAGAGAAACTGTCTTTCCTTCAGAGACTGCTTTCAAGTCCCTACAGAATCATTTTTAGGTCACACCACATACAAAGAGGTTAAGAAGCAAAAAAAAAAAAAAAAAAAAAAAAAGGATATGAATATGGCTGGCATAGGTTTTGTATTACATCCGAGAAATCTAACACAAGCCACCAGAGAGCCAACAAGCAGGATAAGTGTATAAAACGCAGGGCTGTGGCTGGGGTAACTGAGCTGCCGACCCAAGTCCAGCGGCAGCAACACTATTACTGACTATTTTCAGGTGAGTGGAAAAAAAACACGCCAGGTTGCTATTTTCCATGCCCGTCTTTGCTAGCAATGGCGCTGTGGCATTTCATATAGCATGATGCAAGGGAATGAATGGAATCTAAAGAGCACTCAAGGGAAAATGACTGACTTTCACCATTCGGTTGACGATGTGTGCTCTTCAGGGCAGGGACTATATCCTGGTTGCTGTGATGGCCACTGGCCTGAGGCATTCAGGAAACCCACTTCACCTGTAAGAATGATGTAGTAACGTTTACAATTTTGCTATCTTCTGTTTGCAACTTTACTGTCCTCTAGGAATGGCTCCTAGAGCTGGGAGTGGTGGTGCACGCCTTTAATCCCAGCACTTGGGAGGCAGAGGCAGGTGGATTTCTGAGGAATGGCTATTAGAGCTAACTTAGCAGGACAGTGAAGAACCTTCTAGAACTGAAAGATGTCAGAAAAAGGAATACCAGCCCGTTATACCAGGGCACTGCCACCTTTCAGGTTGCTCTGTGAACTCTCACCCTGCCACACAGGTACCAGCCAGTAAGTTCTTGTTTGTAAGAAAGCCTGTCCTTTAACCTCATAGCAGGTCATCAAGTGAATTACTAACTATGACTGGGTCCCTCCATCAGTGTCACCATACACATGTGTACCACTGTGAGTGGTACCACCCCTGGGTATGTGGTCTCTGGGTACATAAGAAACCAAAATGAGCAAGCCAGGAGAAGCAACTCAGTATGCAGCATTCCTCCGTAGCTTCTGCTTCAGTTCCTGCCTTGGCTTCTTTCAATGGTCTGTAACTTGGCTTATGTAAGGCTTTAAATAAACCCTTTCCTCCCCCCAATTGCTCTTGGTCAAGGTGTGTTATCACAGCAATAGAAACCGTAATTAAGATAACAAGTGAGGTGTAGTTGTGAATTGTAATGCACACAACACAGTTTTTCAACCATGGGGAGGAATCCAAGAATGGGAGTTTTAGACACAATGATAAGCTGTTAGTCCGGTATGGAGCTAGCATTCGAGGAAGCTGCTTCTGTTGTAACGACTGCTTGTAACCGCTTGCCTTCCAGCATATCTGCCTCCAACGTATCCTTGAAATCACAATATATTTTCCTCTACTTCACGAACGCTATAGTTAGCGGAATAGGAGCACTTGCCTGCTCTTCCAATAGTTCCAATTCTTCTTTTAGGACACAGCTCAGAATCCATGATGGAAATCAGAGCAAAAGAGTTCATTTGCTCCAGTGTTCATCAGTGTGTCCACGGCAAGAGGTGTGCCTACTTCATGAGGTGTGCCCACTGCATGAGGCAGACACTTATCATGTTCCACTGGCCTCACTTATTGCTGCAGATCTCATCTTGCCAACACTCACTTTTTAAAAAAAATAAGATAGATACCATTATTGCATAAAAGGCTCTCTGGTGATCCTCCTGCCTCAGCCTCTCAAGTGCTGAAACTACAGATGTATGCTACCAGGTCTGACCCAGAATTCGCTTTCACACTGAATACAACTAATTCCTGAGATTTCCCAAGGCCCCATGGCTAACATGTGGGGAGTCCAGAGAAATGAAATTCTCCTGTAGTGTTCTCATCGCATGCATCTGCAGATGTCTCTCTAGAACCTAGGGATGCTCTCGACACAATCTAGGGATGTCTGAACTCGACATAATTTTTGAGAAATTAACTAAAGGCTGGGGAAGTAAATGGCATGGAACAGGCCAGTGAGGAGTTGCATTCAGATAGCTGAGAAAACTGAATGCCCCTTTGACGTTGAACTATGGTCCTCTGCACCAAAGATGCATGCCATTAGGGGTCAAGCAGAAATCTTTTCAACTCTTAAGGCTAGTAACCACCTTAAAGCAGCCACCTCAGGTACAGTTCACTGTACATGTGAGGGAGAAGTTAGGGGGCTCCTTGGCCGAATAGCACTGGCTTCCAGGACATAGATTAGCTTCAGTGAGACAGCTAGCTCCAGGAAGGGGATTTGGGCACGAGACTGGCTGACAGAAAGGCATGGATTCTGCTCCCAGATGAGGACACACACCCCAGAACTAGGCTCGGGGTTCTCAACCTGGAGAGTTAGAGGTCTTCACCTCTGTCCTCGAGTTTCCATGCCCATACAAAGGTCCCACAGCTCACAGTCAAAGCCTGTGGCAAGCGATGAGTGCTATGCACTGATCTGTCCTTCAGGGAATCCTCCACATGTACAGGCTATGTGCTGTGTACAGTCACAAGAAGGACATGAGAAGCTGCATGAAGGAAGACATATCCTGAGGGACAAGGGTCTTGCTACTTTGCTCAGGCTAGCCTCACACGTTGGGCCTCAAACTCATGCTTTTCTGCCTCTGTCTCCTGAATAGCTCCGACAGCAGGTGCCTGCCTTGCAGTCTTTCTAAATTCTAAATACATAGGATAATGGTCACTTCTAACCATACACATTGGTGTTGGCTCTGAGAAGTTTAAACCTTCTTTTCATTCATACGTTCCTATACATAAAGTCTCTTTTATGGAGTGCAGATTTATTCTTTGAATTATAGACTAAGAATGTGGTTGTTACCTACAAAAAATATTTTGTAGAATCCACATGAAAGAAGCCGAGCAATCCCAGAATGATCGGGCTGCTGACTGTGGGAGAGGCAGGTGACCCATGGAGCTGCCACCTTCTCATAAGCAGATGACCAAGAAGCCCCCACCCCAGGCACTGTTCAATGTGTGTGCATGGCAGGGGACGTTATGAGGCTCCTTGCTGGGATAGCATTGGTTTCTAGGCAGCCCAGAGCCATGGGAAGAGAACTGGTCTTGGGATGGAACAAGACAAGGTGATAGAAAGATGGAGACTCTGTACCCAGATGGAGCTCAGTGGGAGGGGAAGGATATCCAGGAACTGAAACTTTTGATATTTAGGTATCAGGGGATGATAATGAGCACAGACCATGAATGAACAGATTACAAGTGACCTCTCTCTAGGGACTGTCTTTGTCAGATCAGCAGGCATCTCAGAGGCAGAGGGCTCACCAAGGTGAACAACATACTGTAGAAATTTCTGCACAATTGTATACTTAGTTCTGTCACCAGTACCCCTCCCATCAGGCCTTGAATGACCATATTTATACCTCTTTAACTTCTTAAAAATTATTGGATGTCAGGAGAGAATGTTTAGCGATTAAGAACACTTACAGCTTTTGAAGAGGACCCAGATTTGCTTCCCAGAACCTACATGGTAGCTCACAACTATCCCCAATTCCTTTTCCAGGGGATCCAGTGCTCAATTCTGACTTCCAGATGAATGTGCCTCCATGCTGAGTGTTTCCAAGAACTTTATTTTGCTTTGAGTTCTGATGTTCATTTCTTGTTTATGGTAAAGTCATGTGCAATATAAGAGAAATGCCGTAAACAGCCACCATGTATAATGATGGTGGCCCCATAAGACTACAAAGGAGGGCTGAGGGTATAGCTCAGCTGGCAGAGTGCTTACCTAGCGTGAGAAAAGCTCTGGGTCTGATTCTCAGCAAAGCATGAACTGGGTGAGCTAGCACAGATCTGTAATCCTAATACTTGGGAGGTAGAGGCAGGAGGACCAAAAGTTGAAGGTCATCTTTGGCTACATAGTGAGTTTGAGGCAGGCTTGGGCTATATGAGACCCTATCTCAAGAAGAAAGAAAGAAAGAAAGAAACAAATATATGGTTACAATGTAACTAAGTAATTGTCTAGCAGCACTAAGGCCCCTTAACACTGTAGCATAATGTACTGCTATAGACAAGCAGCTGGGCAGTCAGCCACAGTGCAGTGCAGTCCAAGATACTATGGACAGTCATTGGTAACATTACTTGTTCCTTTTTTTCCCCATGGAGTTTATCTGGCCCACCGCATCTCAGTTTTTGTAAGCTCACTCTGTGATGTTGGCACACCCAGCAATGCATGTCTCTGAATGACGTCTGTCCTTAACTGATGCACGGCTATGCTTTGCTTTGCTGCTCTTCATTTCTAATGTGTCACAAGGATAGTATCTGGCGATAGCCTTTGACATCATAAATAAGAGGCAGGCTTTGGTGCCAGCTTCACTATGTGACATCTGTGATATGATCAACTCTGTGATATGAGGGCAGGCAGTCCACCTGGCCTTCCTCATCTATTTCACAGGCTGCTTCATAGGGGTATGTGGGTGTGCACATACATGCATGTGTGATGCTAGGTAACCTATCTAAGGCTTCTGAGTAGTAAGTACTATACAACTAAGTATTATCCTCAAAACTGTAGTCTAAAATATTCTCATAAATGAAAGTTTGTATGTGCACAGGCTTGGAACCTAATTCTCTGGGCCAACCTTTTCTTTCTTCTCTCTCTCCATCCTGCAAACTGAATTTCTCCTGGGAGTTATCAGTGCTCAGAATAAAGGATTCTAATCAGGTTCCACTGGAACTGCTGACTAAAGGTTTGGAAGTGCCACACAGTGATTCTGTCAAGGTTTGCCTTGTCTGAGTCAAAAGTCACACACAGAGTTGATCGAGGAGTCCACTGAGGCATGGCCACTTGGCCCGCCAGCTGCAGGGAACTCTTTGTATGTCAGAAGAGGCAGGTGTGAAACAGGGTGAGGCGAGCCCCACCCATGCTCACTTCCACTGCTCCTGAGGTGAGAGGAAGGACCACACTCATAGACTAGGAGGAATTCCCACCAACCCAAACTCAGAAAACAAAATCAAAATGAGGGACAGTGAGGTGAGCCAGACAGGCTTCCAATAGACTGGGGTGTCATGTGGACCCAGGGAGGCCGCATGACAGTGCCTAGGAGGGACAAGGGAAAATTCCCCAAATTACCCATGTTGACCTGGGGTAGTCAACTGCCTCCTGGGTGTTGTTTTCTTACATGTGAATTGTGTGAGTCTTCAACTCAGGTCCCTGCATACAGTGAGCACCATATATTGTTATTATCAAGCCACTTTACCAACATCACTAAGGCACCCAAAATCAGAGGACTTTTACTTTATATTCGTATTGAAACTATCTAATTTATTTCAGACTAACCTATTTTCTGCCAGGTAGAGCATTTTGACTATTTTTATGTTACACCGAGCTGTGAAAGGCCACGGAAGATGGAGAGACCCTTGAAAACATCATCGACTGGCAGTGTATTCAAGAGAAACCTTATTCTTGGACTGTACCAAGAAGTATGCATCACACTGGGTGCCTGTGTGTGGCTTCCAGCCACCTGTTGGTGGAGGTATTTGATACAGGAGTTACAGGCTGCTACTCAGTTGTCATGGGAGCCCAGGCTTCTTGCTTTGGGGAATCTAATGGGGATATAGAATGAGAGAGGACCCACAAGCCTCCAGGAAGCAGCTGGGATTTTTCCATACTCCTTTTTTTCATAGTAAATATTGCTTTATAAATACATTTCATTGCTCCCATTGATAAATTCTATTCATTATTAGAATTATAAACTGGACTTCCATTTTCTGGTCCAGCATATAAGGAACTGGAGGTCATCCCTCCTCTTGTAACAACAAGATAAGTGCCAACCAAACCATAAGTAAATGATGCGTTAGATCTCATAGAGAACTGGGGACATGGAGGAACCACTCCCAAACGGAAGTGACTGCCAGATAGGAAGATCCCTGCATGATCCTGGAACAGTGATGAAGGGAGAGGAAAACAAATTATAGTTATGAAATTTCCATTATGTTCTTGAAAGCAAGCTTGAGAAGTGAGAATGCTAAAGGGGTTCCCTGTCTTACAGCGTTCCCTGTTTTTAGATGACTTCCTCTTTGTCTTTTATTTTGTTTTTGGCTCTTTTTTTTCAATTTTTTTTAAAGATTTATTTACTAATATATGTAAGTACACTGTAGCTGTCTTCAGACACTCCAGAAGAGGGAGTCAGATCTTGTTGCGGATGGTTGTGAGCCACCATGTGGTTGCCGGGATTTGAACTCTGGACCTTCGGAAGAGCAGTCGGGTGCTCTTACCCACTGAGCCATCTCACCAGCCCCTTTTTTTCAATTTTTTATTAGATATTTTCTTCATTTACATTTCAAATGCTATCCCGAAAGTCCCTATACTCCTGGTAGAAGGTTTTTGATAGCAAGACTCCTAAATGGGGCGGGTGTGCAAAGCTTAGCACTTGGCAACATCTTAAAAGGCAAAATACACGCACCAGCAAGATTATACTAAGAGCTGGGGAAAAGGAACATGGCAGACACTCACTGTCTACAATGCGCCAGGCACAGCCAAGTACTTCAGGAACATTTATTGTATTTGATCCCCAAAAAGCTTCACATGAGAGGCACTATGTTTAACATTTCCATTTTACAGATGAGAATATAGAGTCAAGAGATGCCAGTGACCAGGTTTACAGAGATGGGATGAAATAGAGTTGAGATGAACTGTGAAGCTTATACTCCTGACTGATGTTGGCATGCTGCTATTCCAGCTACCAAAATTATTCAAATTATTTGGGTACAATTTTAACAGACCTATATGTACAATTAATTTTGGGGATACAATTATCTATCTATCTATCTATCTATCTATCTATCTATCTATCTATTAAAAGAGGCTCAAGAAGCAAGAACAAGGTGATTATGGGAATGATTTTAGAGTCTGGCTGCTCAGGGTGCCATCTTGTCTACTGTCAGCTCTAGCATACACCAGGGATCTATCAGGGTGAGTTTTCTCAAGGTTCTTTGGAGAGATCATAAAGTTCTAGTTGCTACAATTATTGATAACTGAGTATGAAATCAGCCACCAAATGGTATCTAGGAGGTGGAGAATGGAGACGTGGCATGCAGGACCTGGTAAGGGGATATCTCGGCTGGGTAGGCAATATGGCTTTTGGCAGATTTTCCCATGTCACTTCACAGGTAGAATATAACTCCAGCAGGGACAAGTTTAGAATGAGGATGAAGCAAGCTTGAATGCACTGAAGCAGTAAGGCTGGCAGGGATGAGGCACAGGAAGGGAAGGGAAGGCCTGACTCATGGCAGGGAGACTGTCAAGGGTCCCTTCACCAGTCACTGGCAAGGTCCAGAATCAGGGGACAAAAGGGACCATGTTAAAAGACTGACTCTCATGCAGCCTATCAGGTCAAATCATGGGAAACTGTCACAAAATAACTAAAAACAGTTAAATAGTTACAATTTCATGGTACAATCTAATAGGTTCCAATGAGATCTGAAATACTCAGGAAGGATGGTGACAGCAAGAGACCTACATGGTAGACCAGATGGCTCAATCTGCAGCCCAGCCTACACAACGGTGTGATTCCACCCAGGCCACACCCAGTCCTGCTCTCACTCCTTGCTCATCTGGATTGTGGGTTCACAATCCATACAGCATCTGGCACATACACCATCATCATCCTGAGAAACAGAGCTGAGCGACCACCCCAAAAACACCATTACTGCTCATTGAAGGACATCAGTCTCCAGTCACAGAAATCCAAATACGATGTGATAGTCCCTCATTACTTTATTTCTTTTCTGTGTTGGGGCTTGAGCATGCTCCACACACTCTAGGTAAGTGCTCTGCTATACAGTATACCCAAAATGATGACAGATTTTACTGGTTTGGTTCTCTCAGGCACATACCAAAGCCAGAAGTGTAATTTTTGTTGGTTTTTAATTACATAGTTTAATAAGAAATAATAAAGAAATGAAGTAAATATAAATATAAACATAAAATTAACCATTTAGGAATATTTTAAGAAAATATAAGAATTTCTTAAAAATAAGCATTTTGGGATAGGGGCTTAGCCCACTGGTAGAGTGTCCTCTAAATATGCTCAGGGCCCTGGTTCCATCCCCTGCACTGTGTATAAAGCAACAGGACATTTAGATAATGTTTAGGAGCCTAGATAAGGAGCATAGTCTTGGGGAAGAGAGTTGAGGAGCCTTCGAGTATGTTCTCAAATGAAATGACTTATTCTAGTCCCATAAGAGATACTTTGTAGATTGGTGACACATGATAAAAAAAGAAAAACTCAAGTAACAATTGTCATTTTTTGACAAATATGTTAGCCAACATTTTCTCACTTGATTGAGATTTAGTAGCTGGTTCTACAGTGAAAACACAGTTGCTAAAACTCTCATATTCCCCTTGGATGGTGGCAGGAGGGAAGTGAATTGAGAAAGTCCCCATGTTAGAGATGATGCTGACTCTATGGTGAACAAGACTTCATTTCTTTCAGATACTTTTTGAAGAATAGTCGTGGAACTAAGTGAGGGATCTTGGGAATATCTTTAAAACAAATTTTGCATTTTCAGTAATATTTGTGTGTGATTCAGTCTCTGTACATACATGTTTTCACATGCATATTATACATGCATATTTACACATGCATATTTACGCGTACACATGTTATAGATACTCATGTGGATGGAGAGATAAAGTTATAAGTGGAGAAGACTGTGGTAAAGTTTATTCAAAAACTTCAACTTAGAATGAAGACATTTTAGTGGAGATAAAGAAACCAACAGTCATTTATGTCTCTTTACCTCAATGAACATGCTTTATAAAATAAAGTAGATCTAATACAATGTGCCTGAGTGTATTTTTCACTAATATTTCTAATAATATTTCTGTCTTCTCTTCTCTCTCACTCTTTTCTTCCTTCCCTTCCACCTCTTCTTCTGCCTCCTCTCCCTCTTCCTCTTCCTCCCTCTCTTCTTTCTTTTTCTTCTTCTTCTTGAGACAGAGTCTCTGTGTGTATTTCTGGCTGTCCTGAAACTTTCTGTGTTGAACAGGCTAGCCTTGAACTCATAGAGATTCTCCTGCCTCTGCCTCCTGAGTGATGGGATTAAAGAAGCCAAACCTGGTCTTATTAACATTTCTTTAAACACTGAGTAATCATGTGGTATGCAATACATTGACAGCCATGTACTATGGAAGTCCTGTGGAAGAAGTGTGTAGACCCAGGCTCAGCCTGAGTTCTTATCAATGCTCACTGTACCCCCAGACCAGAGGGGTGAAGCTGCTGTGCCAGGCACACTCTCAACTTGTGATGGGAAACTGTATTCTGGACTGGTGATTCCAGGTCTCTACAGGCTTCCTTCTGAATATATTTTGCTTTTTTGTCCCAAGTGACCACACCTCAAACCTATGACATGCTCATGTTATTTTCTTCTTCTTCTTCTTCTTCTTCTTCTTCTTCTTCTTCTTCTTCTTCTTCTTCTTCTTCTTCTTCTTCTTCTTCTTCTTCTTCTTCTTCTTCTTCTTCCTCCTCCTCCTCCTCCTCCTCCTCCTCCTCCTCCTCCTCCTCCTCCTCCTCCTCCTCCTCCTCCTCCTCCTCCTCCTCCTCCTCTTCTTCTTCTTCTTCTTCTTCTTCTTCTTCTTCTTCTTCTTCTTCTTCTTCTTCTTCTTCTTCTTCTTCTTCTTCTTCTTTTATTTTTTAAATGTGTATGAGTGCTCTATCTGCATGTATGCCTGCATGCCAGGAGAGGGCATCAGATCCCCGTATAGTTGGTTGTAAGCCACCATGTGATTTCAGGGAATGGAACTCAGGACCTCTGCAAGAGCAGACAGTGTTCTTAACCCCTGAGCCATCTCGCCAGCCCCAAACACATGTCACTTTTTAATTAGAAAAATTCAGGTGGGATTGGCAGTTTACATCCCATTTCTCTGAGTCTCAATTTTGTTTTTCCTAATCTACCTCCCACATTAGTGGATACGGGTTCTTTCCTTCATGGACAAGACCTCTTCACTGCTCTGGTGGTGAAATTTTCTCTTTCCACCAGGTGCTGTCTGTCATGACACCTTTGCTCTGAGTTCATGTACCACTAATGTCACTGGATGACTGTGGAGGTCAAGTCCCCAGTAAGGAAGTTACTATGGAGTCACATTATTCTTATTGGTCATTATTTTATCCTACACATTAAATGTTCCTAACAACCTGTTTCTTCACTGAGCAAACATTTTCAGAGGTCAGGGTTTAGGCTTTCTTGTGTAACTCTTGGTCCCAAGCACAATACAGAGCAGAGACTAAGATACACACTGGCTTTAGCACAGTTACTGATCGTAACAGGTGCCAAATGTCTCATCCCAAGCACAGACAGCTACCTCATCCTCCAATGTGGGCACAGTGGCAAACGCAACATGGTTAAGACTGGCCTGCAGAAATTAAAAGGTAGGATATGAACAAAACACTTTGTATTACAGCAAATCGATCTATTTCCTAAGAGGACTACCCTTGGGAGGAATTGGAAGTGGGGCAGACAACTTGCTTCCTTAGGGCTTTGATCATTTGGCACTAACTGAGTACTTGTAAGTGGTCAAAGTCATTAAGACTGTAATCTTAAATCAGGGAGCATGCAAAGGCCGTCGTGGAAGGTGTGGTTTTGTTTGTTTGTTTTGTTATGTTGTTGTTTTCAGATGAGCCAGACTTTGAGGAAGGGATAACAAGACCCGAAGGAAGGAGGGTCAAGTGTCAGGGGTAAGAGGAAAGCACCATGGGTCATGAGAGATAACAGAGACTCACCCTTGGATGGGGATGTCAGACTAGGCTGTGACACAGAAGCCAGCAGGCATGGATTGAATGGGCCACTCATGTGAGAGGGAAGAGTCTAAATCCATGAGCAATGAGACAAACACTTTGAAGTGCTGTCCTCAATGGGCAGTCACCTGCCTGGAACCTAATGGTCAAATGGCCTCCAAGTGTCCTGCCTGGAATTCTTTAATGTATGATTTCCCTCAGGGTGATTGAGACTGCAGCTGATATATTTAACATAGCAACAGTGAAAAAGAATCATCACTCTGTGTTTTCATTACTAAGCACATTTTGTTTCAGACCCCAGATGGTTTCTATACAATTCACCTCAGGATCAAATTTTGTTGAAAAACACTCCCTTGCTAATTCAGATTAGGCAATTTTTATACTAAGAAGATTAATTGCAATTTGTGTCTACATCTTCTAACAACTTGTGCATACACTTTTCATACATACTTAACAAGGAAGAAACTGGAAAGGAAGAGTTTGGGAATGGATAAAGAAAAAATGAGGAAGGGTGAACATAATGCAATATGTACCCCCAGAGCTCGTGTCTCTAGCTGCATATGTAGCAGAAGATGGCCTAGTTGGCCATCATTGGGAAGAGAGGCCCCTTGGTCTAGCAAACTATATGCCCCAGTACAGGGGAAAGCCAGGGCCAGGAATTGGGAGTGGGTGGGTTGGGGAGAAGGGCGGGGGAGTGTATAGGGGACTTTTGAGATAGCATTTGAAATGTAAATGAAGAAAATATCTAAAAAAATTTTGCAAAAAATGTATAAAAATAAATTTTAAATAAAAACGTCACCAGATAGATAGCACAGCAGTCCAGAGCACTTCTAGCACATTTCTCCTAGGAGGTAGAAATGTGTTGAGAGTTGAGGGTGTGACCCAGTGGTAGAATACTTTTTAATGTGCTGTGCTCAAAGCCCTGATTTAGATCTAGCATGAGGGGGAAAAATCCTCTTACGAGGCTTGCAGCTCAGTTACTAAGAGTCAGGGCTGCACTGACCACTCTGTTGATTGACAGGTCACATGCTACATATGGGTGGGGATCTTGTAGGAGACCAAATGAGAGAATCTACTTCATACTCATATCTTTTAGATTTTACTTCATATAGAAATATATCCTAAACAAGGAAACAAAACTTTAAAAATGAAACGGCTTTGTGTAGAGAGAATGTTATGCAGAAGGCTGAAGGTTGTATTAGCTCAACTCCGCATGCTGCAGCATAATAAAAGTACAAAATTATTTTAAGAGGAGAAGGAACCCCCCCCCCACAACTTTACTGATGGTATCCCTAAGAGTGCTGGTTGATGTTTGCCAACTTGACACTGACTATAGTCATTTGAGAAAAGGAAACTCCAACTGAGGAATTGCCTCAATCACACTGACATATCAGGCATTTTCTTGATTAAGAATGATGAGGAGGGTCAAGCCCACTGTGGGTGGTGCTACCCCTAGGAAGGTGGTCTTGGTTTCTATAAGAGAGCAGGGTGAGCAAGCCATGGGGACAAGACAGGAAGCAGTGTTCTTCCATGGTTTCTGCCTCCAGGCCCTTGTCTTGACCTCCCTGGATGGTGAACTGCAACCTGTGAGCCAAATAAACCTCTTCCTTCCCAAGTTGCTTTTGGTCAGTGTTTTATCACAGAGAAGTGGACTAGGACACCACGCAAAGCCAAAAACAAGGTAAAAAGCCACAAATGCTTGAAGAGTCCTCTCAGGAACGCCCCCACTCTCCTGCCTCATCAAAGCTTGGTGTGCATTTCTCAGAAGCCACAAGTGTTGACTCACTTAAGGCTTAATTTGCCACAAGAATAGCCTACTTACTGTTCCTCCTGCCATTCCCCAAAGAGACGGCTGAAAAGTTCAAAATATTTCCTCTCGGTTACATAAAGCTGGGGATGACAAGGACTAAGACGGGGTGCCAAGGCGCCTGCTCCCCGGGCTCTGCTTCCCTCGGATAAGCCCAGCAGCCAGCTTCGAGGAAATGCTAACCAGAGGCGAGCGTCATGTCAGAAGTCTTTGCATAGGCCTTGAGATTTCAGTGACATCTTATCCGAGGAGTTTTCTTTTTAAAAAAGTTGCCTTACCTTGTTGTTTAAAATTTATCTTCAAGCACAAACTCTTTACATGAAAGTCACATTGGCTCAGCTGCTAGTGTTTTTGTGGTTCATGCTACTTAGGAAAGGTGGATGGGATCTGATGTCAAAATGTTCTTCATTCCCTTAGTCATGGGTAAGTTAAATCTAGGATGCTACTGGATAAATCCCCACCCCCTTTTTTGAGACAAGGTCTTACCATATAGCATTGGCTAGTCTGGAAATGTAGACTACTATGTAGATCAGGCTAGCCTCGAACTTACAGAGGTAGTCCTGCCTCTGCTTTGTGAGTTCTTGGTTTAGAAGTGTGCATCACCATGCCCAGCTACGCTGTTCTTACACAAATGTTGCCATGATGGCGTCAGGATGCTGGCCTATCTAAGTCACAGTAAAGAGCAGTTTTTACTTGGAGGAACATACATCAACATGCCTTGTCATGTGTAAGGCACAGTGGTCCCCAGCTCTGTCCTGTTTTCTCTATGGTACTTTTTTTAACCACAATGTTGGGATCGAACCCAAGGCCTCACTCACGCTAAACAAAGGTTTTACTGCTGAGCTCTAGGTTCCCCACTCATTGTAGGATTCGTGAGTCTGAAGATTCCCGTTTCCCTCTTACTTATTTATTGTGGCGCAAACACACCAGTGTGCTAAATAAAACTAGCAAATGAACAGTTTAGTGAACATTTTGTTAAGAACAGATGCACACACACATATGCACACACACACTGCAGTTCTAAGTGACATTACTAAAACTTACTTATGAATTATCAAAGGAACATGCTTCATCCTTCCTTAGGATTTGACAAGTCCTATGAGGCCCAGGTGAAGTTTTCTGGCAGAAGAAATACCATTCGCCCCAGGCCAAGCCCTCAGAACATCATTCCACTGTAGACCTAAGAGTGGGTTGAGTTCCAGAGTCATTTTTCCAAAAAGAACTGACGCTTATGATAAGAACCACTGTGAAGCCCGAGGAGGAACAGCCCTGCTGTTGGCACAAGTGCCCTGTCTTTGTCCTCTTCCCAGGTGTGGTTAAGGCCCCACAGCCTCAGTCACAAGGAGCCACTCTCTGCCTCTGCTCTGTCCACATCAATGCGGAGATTCCAGCTTGGAGGGATTTCTCCTCACCTCAGGAAGGAAGACCTCCTTCATGTACTCCTAATGCCTGTGAACCTCCCGTGCTTGTCAAATGTCAACATCCGAGACCAAGCAAAGCGTGGCTCCGTTTATCTCTGTATCCCCAGATACGTCCTGACTCTGCTGAAAAACCAGCAAAGAAGCAAGCTCCGCTCATGTGACCCCCTTCTTTCATCTTGCTACCTATTGTCCAGAGGGTAGAGTCATTGAACCAATGCGATCTCTCACTCGCTAGCCCAACAGACTTCTTCCATGTTGGCCAAGTGCCACGTGCTCCCCAGATGGCTAGAAACACTAAACTCACACGCTAGGGGCTCTCTTCAGTGCCCACATTCTTTGTGTCTGCTCTTTCTTGTGGAGCTCTTTCAGTTGGAGCTGTCAGATGTTTCCAGCTCTAAAACACACAGCACTGCCCTCATTCCAAGTATGATTTCCATTATTCTCGATGGAACCAATATGGCTGTCCTGGATCTAAGGAGGGGTTGTTTGCCATTTTCATTAAACACCAGAAGTAAGCAAGCAAGCAAGCAAACAAACAAACAAACAAACAAACCCACCACCACCAACAAAACCAAAACCAAACCAAATCAAACCATACCAAAGAGCAGAGGTGCAAATTTAGAGAAAACTTGTTCATTTATTATTTTATTATTGTTTTGTTGAGATAGTATCCAGATTGGCCTCAAACTCAGGAGCCCTTTGCCTCTGCCCCCAGAGTCTTGCTCCATTTTAGAAGGAAAATTTCTAGAACATTTTAAAAGAACAGAGTGTATATCCCAGGGCAGTCAAAATATTTTATTACAAAAATTTTGAATGCTGACAACTTGACTCACAAAGAACCTGTCACTCAAAATGTGAAGTACTTTGGTTATCACCCTAACTAAGGCCAAGGGTCAGGAGAGCCTCCACCTTTTATTGGACACATGGGGAATCCTAGAGTGAGTTAGACAGGACTTGTGAAATTTTGGGTAAAAACATGGACAGACTTTTTTTTTTAACCAAACGGAACATTAATTTAATTAAAATATTTAACTAAAATGTCGTGACTATTTTCATTAAAAATAAGATTAAATAACAGTCCCCACCCCGATCCAGCAAGGCCTGGTTAGTTCCAGGCAGCTTTGGAAACCGCAGGGTCAGACAGCAGGATGGAGGTCGGCAGACATTAGAAGGACCGACTGTGGTGGTTTGTGAAAATCCAAGTGAAGGGCCTGGTACAGAGTTCGGATGGTAGTGTGCTTCTTTAGCGTGCACGAGGTTCTGGGCACAAACCCTAGCATCCCATAAACAGCAAGGCAGCACCACCCATAATCTCCAAACTCAGGAGGTGGAAGGAAGCAGGAAATCAAGTTCAAGGTCATCTTTTGATACATACTGAGTTTGAGGCTAGCCTGGACTATGGGAAACTCTATCTCAAGCAAAAAACCCAACCCAACCCAAACCAAACCAAATCGTTTCCTCAAACAAAGAAATCAAGAAGGAAAAATAAAAATGTTAAAATAACATAGCAGGGTGGGACCTGGGGCAGCTGGCGACAGAGATGGAGCACTTTCCTCATGAAATCTGTCTTCTGAGACGGCCAGAGGTCAGAGGTCAGAGTTCCTTTGCTTGCCTCCATTGTGATACTTAGGGGTGAGGTCCCTTAGGAGTGTCCTGAGGTTTAGGGGACACTTGGCATAGGACAAAAAAGACTGCTTTGTGAATGCTGTCTAAGGCAGGGTGGGACAGCTCTGGGGTCTGCTAGCTCCCTCGAAGGAAAAGTTGGCAGAACCTCTGGGATGGATAACACGGGAAGAGGATGAGGACATAGCCTGAGCTGGGATCAGAGGACATTGTATAACTGATTCTACCTGATCTTCTCTCTCACAGAGCATGGACACTCATTGTAAAGTGTATCTCTCCCGAGCTGGCTGCCTCCCAGGTGCCACTCTATTTAACCCCGACACAGCCACACGGTGTAGCTGGCATGATCCACTCTGCTGCACTGTTGAGAAATTATAGGAGAAGTATGAAGTATGAAGTAAAGGTCTCAGAGTCACACGGCAAGCACTTGGTCTGCCTGGGGTTTGAGCACAGCAGTCCTGTGCGACGCCTCTATACAGCCGGCTCCTTCTACTGCTTCCTTGCCAGTGAGAATGCAGGGATGTCCCTCCCTGACCATGCCTCAATCTCCTTGACAGCATGGAAGCAGCCAGGCTCATAGTCCTTCGTTGTTGTGGGTCCTCCAAGGCAGCCATTCTCTCCCACCCAGCACAGGAACAGCCTGTCCCTAAAAGCATCTCATAGAGTGTTTTCTGTTGGCCCCTCACGCCTGACCGTAGCTGAGATGAGAGCTCTTTTCATGCCATAAATAGAAGTCTTTAAGCATCTCGGTTCCCTAAGGAAAAGTGATAGTGCTCACCCAGAGGTGAACACCAGTCCTGAGGTTTTTGACTTGAGCATGCTAGGTGCTCTGCCACTGAGCTATAGCCCCAGCCCCTCTTCAGTTCCTTTTAAGACAGGCACATGGCTTCATCAGTTCCAAGAAGATGAGAAAACTGCTCGGGAAGAATGATTCCCACTGCTTTGAATTAAAGTGTGGGCTAGCATTTTGCTGTGTGCACTAGAATGCTTCCTCAATAGCATGATATTCTAATCAGCCCGTCCGCTGGCATCTCGCACTCACTGTCCTGAATGACGCTGACAAGAGAATCATGTGTTACACTGTAAATGAACAGATATTCAGTGACATTTTCTGTTGTGAGCTTTGGGGAGGAGCACGGTGGGGATGGAGACCGCTTCCTCACGTGGGTCTCAAGGAGCACTGGCAGCCACACCCACTCCATGGCCATCGAGGTTGGGAGACTTGAGGCTGTGATACGGGAGACTGGAGAATCCTAGTGTAACTATAGCTTGGGCTTCCGTGGAACAGCTCGCTGACGCTGGCTTACATTGTAGGCTTTGGACCAACTAACCACAAGCTGCCCCCCCCCCCGCCCTCTACCCCATAAAAATGATAGTGGCTCAGTGCTAACATGTCAAGCTGCCATTCGTGAGGTCCTGGGTTGGGTCCCTAGTACCTCTTTTTCAAAGCATATAGTTTAAGCCTGATGTAATGCCCAGGCCTGAAATCTCGGTACAGGGGAGTAGGAAACAGAAGGATTCTGTGTTTGAGGCTAGCCTAGACTAGATAGTGATTTGAGGCTACCTGGGGCTACACACACTGACTGTCTCAAAAGCAGAAGATAACTTAATTACACAAGACTCAACATGTTGCCTGGGATCTCAGATCTCCCCCAGCTTTGACCTGGACACACTCAGGGGCCTTCCTTCCTTCTTCTATCCTCTTCCCCCCTTTTCCTTTTTTTGAGCCAGAATCTTGACAGTTCTAGAGCTTGCTATGCAGGCCAGGCTGCCCTTGGGCTTACAATCTTCCTGCCTCGGCCTCCCGAATGCCAGGATGACAGGTATACCAACCACCTACCCCACACAGCTCTGCTTCTGCATCCTCATAAGGCCTTCTTTGTCTTGAAAATATCCTAACAAAGCACATTTAGGAAAGAGCTAATAAGCTCTCCATGTTTGAAAAAGAAAAATGACTCAAGTGGAGAAGCCACCTCACCAGTGGCTTTGTCCAGTGTTAGGTTGACAGATTTTGGGGGTGAGAGGCAACCACAACATTTTTCCTATTTAGTGATCAACCAATCCGCTTACATTGTTTTGCTTAGTTTCCATCTCTTCCTTTGTAGATGTGCAGGCTGCTATACAAAATTTGATTGCAAGTACATGGTATTGACTAGTGAAAGGATTCTTACGTAGACTGAGTCTCAAACCAAGATGATGTAAGGTCTAGATATACCCATGAAAAAACAAAAGCTAACTATGCAGCTGTTAGTTAATTATTTGTACTTAAGGGCCACACCTTTCCTGTCCAATATAACTTATATTTTTTAGAGGATGTTTGCTTTTAGTTGACGTTAAAATTTAGCATACTGTGCTTGCTTTGTCTCCCAAAATTTCATGGTTTTAGCAGCAGATAGCTTGTAAGGGAGCTATGAGGACAATTGTAGTTTTTTGCTTCTGACATCTTGTGTGAAGTCTCCTTTTGCAATGTCTGGCTTGTGAAAGGAATCATGGTATCACTTAGGTTCAAGGGCTTAATCTTTATCCCCTCATATGCATTGTTCATCATAACCATGAATAATACCATAAACAGCATGTTGGGCAGTTTATGGAAATTCCCAAATCAGACAATTGTTTTTATGCACATTTGCTAATTTGCTTTAACAGTTTGTTTCAAGAGGTTTGTGCAAGCCAGCCTTCCTTTTCTTTCCTGTCTCATTTCTACTGTCTTACCTAGGTCTATATCTAACCTTGCCTTCTGTCATACTCAAAAGCAGTCTCTTTGAAGTCTGGCCTCCCATCTCTGTGAGAGTCCAGGCTCTGCCCAGAGCCTGCTTCTCTCTGTCTCTCTGACTCTCTGTCTCTCTGTCTCTCTGTCTCTGTCTCTCTCTGTCTCTCTCTCTGTCCAGGCTCTGCCCATAGCCTGTTTTTGTCCAGGCTCCGCCCATAGCGCCCCTCTCTGTCCAGGCTCTGCCCATAGCCTCTTTCTGTCATTAGTCCGTTTCCCTTGCACTGTCATTGTTTTCTCTCTCCTTGCTAAAGAACACGTCACGTGAGTTGAGATGTGATTTTACACCTTTTATCCTAAAAGTGACCTCTCTGGAAACTAACTCTGTAAGTCAATCCTGGACATTCGCATGTGCATCGGGTCCGTGCTACCTGTGTTTTCTTAGAGGCCGAGTCCACGGCAAACCCAGGATCTTTCTGTGCCTTTCATATCCCTCTTTATCTCTGCTTCTTGGCTTTTCTTCACAGCAGAGCCTGTGGTAAGCCCAGGATACTCTTGCTGCCTTCAGTCAACATCCTCTTCTCGGCATACCAACTAATCTTTGTCAAGGTCACTGCTGATCTTCAGGCTACAAACGTCATGCTCCGTGAATGCCTATTTAGATCTACTTTTTTTTCTACACTGCCTGTGGTGGGGATCTCTTTCAATCTTGGATGGCTCTTCTTAGTGCCCCCGTCACCCCAGCTCTGATTTCCCTTGCTTTACGGTGTCCTGCCATGGCATCCTAGACAGCCTCTTAGCTACTTGCAACCCGGCCATCTTCTTAGTGTTTCTCCAAGTCGTCCTAATTGGCCCACCCCACGTTACAATCTCTGTGCAGAGGATTTCCAGCCTTCAGCCCTTCTCACTCCAATCCCTCATATCAGGCCCTGCACGCCCACATCCGAGTGACTTAACGGTGGTCTCCAGTTTCTCAGGAAAATAACACTTCTCGTTCCCCCTATCTTCCCAACCTGTCCCTATTTTCTGTGCAGAAATCCAGGCTCAGTACCCACATGCAAAGAACAGACCAACGAATGACTCCATTTCCAAAATGTAACCCAACCCAGGACCCTTTCACTTGTCCCCAGTAAAAGGCATCCCATACCACACCAACCTGTCATCTCATGTCTGGATAATTTCAGTCAGCTCCAAATGACCATCATCTGTCTACCCTTGACACTTGCCTTCTGCAAGCCATTCTCCACACCTAGCCTGTATCCTGAATTCCACTCAGCATCCTCCAAATTCTTGCACACAAGTAGTCTGAATGCTTCCAAGAACTGAGAAATAATGTCTCTGGAGAGTGCGTGTATATTCAACAAGAAATAGCACTTTCAGAAACAATGTTTCCTATTAGTACTAAGTTCTTATTTTAGATTTAAAAAAAAAAACAAATAAGACACTCTCATTTTATGTGAGCACAGATATGCAAACCCATAACATGCTAGGGCAGAAAAATAAAAAACAAAAACAAAACAAAACAAAACAAAATCCCCAACAGGGCAGCCCCTAAAAGAGTTTGCCTCACACTGCATTTTAATTACATTGGTATCAGTGGGTATCAAATGTTCTTTTACTTAATGGATAATTAAATATGGCTTATGGTAATTTTATGAGAGCTTATGCGTATGTGGAAAATGGTTCCTCAAGTTTTATGCTTTGATTAAAATATGTAAGACTTAACCCCAGAGGCACATTCACAGTTCACGAGGATGCCCAAGACAGCACTAGAGAATTTGAGAAAGGAAGGGATCATCTATGAGTGTGGATAAGCAGGGAGAAAATGATACAGAACAGAGCGATTGGTCTTCACGTCTCCCAGGCTGGCAGTGATGTTCTAAAGACACATGCTTGGGGAATAGAGGAGGTCTTTTACAACGACTCTGGGAAGCCCTGACAGGATGGTCCACACCCGGAGCAGCATGAGAATATCACTCTCCATTTCATTTTGGGGGATTTCTTCAATGCACAAAATGCCACAGAGAACAGAGCAGAAGCCCTGCAGATCCAGCAGGATGTAGGAAGGCTTCCTGGTGTGGCAGAAGCATCCGGCTACCTTTCATCCCCCCTTACCATCTCCTCATCCTGTTCCCAGCTATCCGTAAGTAAAGACCCAGTTCAGAGCCGATGTGTCCTGTGCCAGACACCGAGCTCCTTTGACTCATTACATCACCCGCAACTGCTTTTCAGAAACTGCAGAGATAGTTCTGGCTATATTTTGGTGCTTATCAGAGGCAAGAGTATACTAAAGGACGGAAATATAATGACTATCTATGGATACAGAAAAAGAGAAAAGTAATCTATACTGAAGGATGAAAATTAGAAGGACGTTGTTAGCCAGCTGTGGTGGTGTTTATGTTTAATTCCAGCACTTGAGAGGCAGAGGCAGGAAGATCTCTGTGAGTCTGAGGCCAGCGTGGTCTATACAATAAGTTCCAGGACAGTCAGGGCTATACAAAGAAATTCTGTCTCAAAAAAAAAAAAAAAAGTTATCCATTAACTGATACAGAGCCCACAGAATGACACTTGACAGGGAGGAAAAGGAAGGAGGGTGGGCGGAGTAGAGAGTGCACCAGGCCTTTAAGCCTCTATTTACACAGTGTAATCTGCAAAATGGGCACTTAGTGGAAAGGTATTTGTAAACCACCTGCCAGGGAGTGAAAACTCAGAAGTAGTGTGCTGGCAGGTGTATGAATGTACCCATGCACACACAAAGATGCTTTTGCAACAACTGGAACACAATTGACTCTCTCAGAAACTTAGTATACAGTTTGATTTAAATCTGCTACATCACAGTAATAAACAATATTTTAAAGACATGCAAATCAAACAGGAAACAACTCCTACTGGCTGGCCTCCCTCTGGCCCAAGGAATGATGGATCGTAGCTGTCTGTGAGACAGAGGTAAACCTCACTGTATCTTTCTTGATACAACACACAGAATGCTGGTCTGTGTTAACTTACATCATGCACGCTCTTATCTTGTGATCAGACAAACTTTTTTTTTTTTTAAATTTCCACAGAGGCAGTTAGGCACCATAAACCTTTTCTCTCTGCTCATGTAATTTATGTTTCTGTTGTAAGAGACGATGCTTTAAAAACATACAGGAAAAAGCGTCGCATTTCTGAAAGACAAGCTGTCTCCCTGATGATCAGCCACACAGACACCCATAAAGACATTTCTTACAATCCTATTATTATTGTTGTTGTTGTTATTATTATTATTATTTTGCCATTTTTTAACAAGCACAAAGGATGTGCCTATAGGGTTAGAGAATTCAGGCTGCTTTCCAGGAGGCAACCTCATTAGACATGGATCCATCTCTTATTATTTATAAAGTATTCCAGGAAAGGTTTTTCTTACCTGGGAATATTCAAAGTCAGTGATAGGGGCTATGCTCTTGATATAATCTGACCGGAACTGGTTCTCAGGGTTGGCCAGTGGAACTGGAGGTATGATAGTACTCATTGCTGAAACGATTGTCTAAAATATGATGAAGGAGAAAAACAAAACAGAGAGATATAGCAGGTAAGAATCCTATGAATATTAATCAGAAATATATACTTTGTGTTTATCCTGTTTAGCCTACTTATAACACTTCAGGTGAGCGGACAGACATTAAGGGAAGTCCTTACCACGATCGCATCTTTGACATTTTTCCTGATGTCCAGAATTTTCTGCTTCTTTTCCCTGCATTGAAGGAGAAGTTGTTATTAATTTCATTCACCTTTCACTGATAGAAGCCAATTAAGATTTTAAATTTCCAGTGAATGTGCAGCATCAGGTAGATCTGGTTTCAACCAGACAGAGGTCAGCACCAAGCCCCCAAGGCATCTGCCAAGTTTTTACCCCAGAAACGAAAACATCACCACCCTTTCCAATTTGTGCTCTAAACAAATGGAACGTATCTGCTTCAGAAAAAAAAAATCTACAGTTCAAACAAACATCCAGGTCACAGAATCACAATAGTTATCATGGATCGTGCATACAAATATGACTCTACAGTTTTATTCAAGTCTATCCTTTATATTGATGGTTAGAAATTGAAGTAGATGTAACTTGCTATACTATAGAGAATGAATGTATTGCGATACAGGCAGTTTGACACTGTGGATTCAACTAGCTGCAGATCAAAAAACGTTTGGCAAAAAAAACAAATGAACAACAACGACGACGACGACAACGACAACGACAACAACAACAACAACAACAACAACAAAACCCGTATCTGCACTGAATGTATACAGACAGTTTTCCTTGTGACTATTCCCTAAACCATCCAACACGATACACTCGCTGCTTTTATTAATGCATTGCAGTAGGTACTGTGAATCTCGAGGCGATCCGAAGTAAACTGAAGAATGTTCACAGATGTTTTCTAACTAATATGTCACTTTAAGAAACAGATTCCAATATTCTTGGATTTCAAGCCCCCCCCCCCTTCAGATAATAATGGATCAACGTATTGGCTGAGGGTTCAGCCCCACACCAATATTAGAAACCAATTCCCCCAAGAATTCCTAACAAATTGTTGTTTGGCAAGCAGTTTACTTTTAAAACTAGACTTTGCCAAAGAAGGATTTTGCTTAAATGGAGCAAATTCGATACTAGATTTCGTCTTCCCCCACCACCTAGATCTACTACATTATGAACAGAACCGCGGAGAAAGTACTTCTGAGAAATGACGCAGTTGACATAGAATTTGGGTATCCTTACTCGGGGTTGAAGCCATTGACGTGCAGGATCCTCATCTGTTTGACGATAGTGCTTTTCCCGGACTCACCAGCCCCTGTGAATAAACAGAAAGAAGGTGGTCAGCCATGTCCTCCTAACGGACCATCCTGTCGCTATCCAATGTCTCTTACGCGGGGACTTTCGCAGTAGTTCGTGCGCCCTGGCCAGGCTCAGGCGCCCAGCGATGCTCAGTCTGATTTGGCAGACTGCCCGTGCCGGTGGCGGTGAGGCCAGGACTGTGCACTCTGGGACACCGGGAGCCGCCGGGGTCGGAGCTACCACACACCCCGGCCTTACCCAGAAGCAGCAGGCGGTGAGTTGCTTTGTAAGCCAGGCGCTCTTTCTGCAACTGCTTCTCGATCTTTTTGTTGGCCTCGCGGCGTTCTTTTTCATCTACGCCCTGATCTTCCGCGGTCTTGCTGCTGTTGCCCAAACACCCCATGCCTGCTGGCTCGCTCTGCGGTCAGGCAAGTAGGAAGGCGCACCAGAGCCAGCGAGACCCCGAGATGTGCGCTCCCGCGACGGCGTCTCCGCTCTCTGATACTGAAAGAGACGGCCAGGTCTCCCGGGGATCTGCGATCGCACGGGCTTCTCCCTCCCCTGCCCACCGCACGCTCCCGGCTAACGGCGCCGGGAGGCAGGCGCGCCCAGGGAAACGCTCCTTAAAGGCAGGTCGTCTTAGGAACCTGCTGGGGAAACAGCGCACACAGCGCGCGGAGCCCCCCTGGCGCCGGGTTCTGCTGGAGACAGCCGGGTGGCGCTGTGCCCGGGCTCAGCCTGCTCCTGCCTCAGCACCGCCCCACGGAGATGCTGAGGGGGTGGTGCGCAACCGAAAGCGGGGTCCTGCCCCTCGTAGTGGCTAAGCACAGCACCGAGGGCCAGAGCTCGTACCAAAGGGTCCTCACAGGGCGATTGTGGCCATCAGCTAGGGCGGATGGTTGCCTTACTGTCTGATGTGCGCGACCGCTGCGGGTCCCACTCCCCAGGAAGGAGATGGGGACTGGGGTACCGGTTGGCTGGGGGTGGGGGGTGTCAGAGGAGCGTTTCCCTAACCTGGTGAGTCAGAAGAGGGACAGGGGGTGCTTGCGTACACGCTGGTCCGCGTGGCTTTCTCGTACCCCGCGCCCCTGTGCGGTGCCCCAGTCTGGCCACGCGCTCCCACTGCTCCGACGCCTCCTTGTTCCCAGGCGAGTCCTCACTCGGGATCATGCATATTCTATCAGGGAGGAGGATCGCTAGGAGGCTCACCAGTCACATCGCATTTGCTCCGTTCAGCTTCTAGACTCTTCCAGCTCGCCCCCGCTACCACCTTTCCAGCCCGTCTTTACCTCCAGCCCCCGTTTTTCTTTGCAGTTCTGTCGAGCAGTTCCACTGCTTTTCTAGAACACACTCTGGTTTTGAACTTGACCTTAGAGCCGAGGAAGTGGTGAGGAACAGGAGCCTGGCACTCCCTGGTTCTTTATGAGAGCCCTTTAGCTTTGCTAAGCTCTGCGCTTTGTGTTCACAGCGCAAGTGCCAGGGATCAGCAGGACAAAAGAGGTGACCAGGTCCAGGTATTTGACTCCAGCACTGAGACATGAAGGCGAAAGGACTCCTAGAGATCACGAGAAATTGATGGTCCTCAATGTGGCGACACCTAGGTACTGAGCCTTTACTCAGCTCTCTTCAGACCTCACATTTCCCCCTTGCTATCAGCATGACCTGACCTGTGTTCCAGAGAGCAGATACTGACTGGGTTTCTTTATCCTGTAGTCAGACTGTGCCCTCTTGATTCCTCTCTGTCACATCTCTTTTGACTGCCTCCAGCTTTCTCCACTTAATCTAATTTCCCTCCCTCCTTGTCCCACCCGCCTCCTGATGAAGTCTGTTTTCCTAAAGCATTGCCACCCCCCCCCCATCCCATTGGTTCCACCAATCCTCCTTCCGGGACTCCTGTCCTGAATCTCTCCTGCCTCCTAAAACTTCAATCCCAGTAGCCTGACAGTGACTGGAGCAGAGAATACAGTCACCAGAATTACCAGTAGACTTGAGGGTGTCTGGTCTCTGTCCTCTCAGGAAAGCCAGTCCAGTCAGATCCTCTCCTCGAATCTTGGCCTTTAATTGCCACACACCACCATTCGAGTTTTGCTCATCTCTGTCTAGTGGATCTCAATCAGCCTGTCCTTTCTCCCCAGACATAAAGATTGGCCACTGTGACTATCCACACCTTCAACAACCTGCTCTTTCTTTGGATTTTCTAAATTACGTGAAATGAGACTGATCTCCTTCTTCCTTCTTCCTTCTTCCTTCTTCCTTCTTCCTTCTTCCTTCTTCTTCTTCTTCTTCTTCTTCTTCTTCTTCTTCTTCTTCTTCTTCTTCTTCTTCTTCTTCTTCTTCTTCTTCTTCCTCTTCCTCTTCCTCTTCCTCTTCTTCTTCTTCTTCTCCTCCTCCTCCTCCTCCTCCTCCTTCCTCCTCTCCTTCTCTTCTTTTTCTTTCTTACAAACAAAAAAAAGTCATGTGTCCTGTTGGATGTTTCCTAAATGTGCGTCCTGTCCTTTACCACCACGATGGTCTTTGATCACTAATTCTAAGCACAATTTTAGCAGTAGAGACCCGTTTCCATTGTCTCCAGCCTCAATCAACTGCAGCCTGAGATGTGTTGCTCTCACATTACAACTCTAACTATACCACTGTCCCCATCTGCAAACTCCTTCCCTAGTTCACCTAGACCTCAGCCTTCAACCACTGCCCCTTCTCCTCCCTCCCCCTCCTTCCCAACAAGGTAGGTTCAGGTGCACTGTTGCTCTTCTCTGGGGATACCTATGGGCCCCTTCTCTGGGCCAACTTCTAGTTATCCTCTTTGGCTTCAGTGTCTCCCTTGTAGCCACACTGTATTAGTAAGTGTTCTCTAGAGGAACAGAACAAACACATGACTATAGACTAAAGGGGATTTATTAGATTGGCTTAAAAGACTTGGTTTGGGTAGCTTGTAATGGACACATGACCATATATATATACCAGTCATGGGCTGGCAATCTGAAGAACTTCCAGAGAGCTGCTGGTCTTCAGATTACTTTAGAAAAAGCTTGTTCTAAGATCAGCAAAGGAAAGCTTCCAGAACAGGATGAATGAACTTCTCAGTGAGAGTGAGGGCAAGCAGGCAAAAAAAACCAAAGCTTCTTTCTTCCACGTCCTTTTATCTGAGCTGCCACCCGCAGGTGCTGTCCACATTTAGGGTAGGTCTTCTTGCTTCAAGTAATCTGACTAAGAAAGGCCCTTGAAGGAGTGCCCAGAGGCTTGCTGTTTTAATAGATTCCAGATCCTGTCAAGACCACAATTAGCCACCCCGCATCCCCAGAAGTCCCTTTTTGTCTCTCATAGAGCCCATGGAGCCCATGATCTTCTCATTTTCCACACCTGATGCATCACAACTTCATTAGACTGTGGGCACCTCAAGGGCCAGGCTGGGCACCTCCTGCCCCTGCACCCACAGCAGTGTCTGAGCCAGAGATTCACTGTGAATATTTATTGAATGTAAGAAGAATTCACAAAAGCCAGAGACAATTCTTGGCTGAGGCCTGGGCTGTTGTGACAGAAGTTTCTTAGATCTATAAAGTATTTCTCCAGTGTGGTATTGTATTGAAAAGAAAAACACTTTTCCCCTAAAAACAAAAGCAACAACATCTTGGCACTGACTGGTAGATATAAACACACACAGCCACGTTCCATTTTGAACTACATTCAATGCTCTGGTTTTGTAGAAAACCTGTTTAGCACAGTTGCCACATTTGTGAGTGTGTTAACACAGGTACCAACCCAGAAGACACCATAGCTATTAGGACAGGAAGGAAGTCAGGATGAACACCACAGCATTGTGTGTGTAGCTTTGTAAGGGTTTGTCCATTTTTAGATGCCAAGACATCTATACATTATTTAAAAGAAGTGGAAACAAAACAGGTTTTACCAAACAGTTATAAAGGGGGGATTTAGATTAGACCCCCAAACACATATTTAAGGTAGTATGATACTCAGGTTGTAGTTTGATCAGCTATATAAACTAGGGTTACAGTCAGACTGATGTAATGTTGTAGTTTCTGTTTCTTGAGAGTGATTTTGGTTGTTATTTTCACACGTGACAAAGGAACAACATTTAATAAGAGGGCAAGAAATGACTCCAGTGGGGGTGCTTTTAACATGCAAATGTCTGGGGTCTCTTGCTTGCTTTCAGTCTTACTCTCTTTGTACCCCCCCGCTACCACTTTCTGTAAAACTTGAAAATAAAAAGCAAAAACCCTCAGCTGCTGTAAATCATACAATTAAAGTTGACTTCTTATAAATATGAACTTTGGATCGCTGTATAGACTGTTAAACTTGATTCCATATTACCTATTGTGAAATAAACTGTGTGAGACAGAAAAAAAATTAGGGTTATAAAATTTAAGGATTAAATACATTGATGTAATGAAAAACAGACCACACTGCACCCAGAAAGTTAGTAGATACCAATACTATGATAACATACATGTCGGGAAAAGTGGCTTCTGGCTGTTGAGTGATGGCTGGTACTGTCCTAACTCTTGTCTCTAGGAAAAAATTTTTTAGTGCAAAACATAGGAATTATTGTCACTATCATTTTTTAAGAGTTCAGAGTGATGACTTAGAAGGATGACTGTCTGGCTCAAAATCTGTCCAATACAACCATGTGTGCACTAGGGCACTGTGCTAACTTGCATGCTCCATACTCTAAATCGTGGCGGTGCCTGCTTTGTTAAGTGATTTCAGTGAAAATCTTAAAGACAATCTCAGCCTGTTATTAGGTTCAAGGCCTCCCTTCCCCTGTCTGCCCACCTGTCCGTCCATCTGTCTCTGTCCTTCCCTCCCTCCCTCTCTCTCTCTTCTTCCTTTTTCCTCTTCCTTCCTACCTACATACTTCCTCCTCCTCCTCCTCCTCTTCCTCCTCCTTGTGTTTAAAACCAAGCCCAGAAACTTTTGCATGCAAGTGCCCTTCCATTGAGTTACACTCTTGGCCCCCAAACTTCAAAAGTTTTAAATCCAATAATCTGTCTTTTGCTCTTATACGCCCCCCCCCCCCATCCATGTTTCCAAAATTTGAATCAGAATCCAAACTACTCAGTGGCTCACCTGCAGCCGGGGAGCAGAGCTGTAGGGTCACTTTGAAAACTAATTTGTGGTCAGAGCAAGGAGAAGCATCTGTTGCTAGGCAAGCTGAACATGGCAGCACTAAGAGGATCCCCAGGCAAGGCACTTAATACCTGCAGGGTCTACAGGGCAGCCCTATGAGCCTTACCAGCAGAGGGCGCCAGCATACTGGATCAGGGGAAAGAGAGAGAGAGAGAGAGAGAGAGAGAGAGGAAGGAAAAGCCTTTGAGATCTATGGGTTTGAATGAAAATGGCCACCATAGGCCCATAGCTTATGAGTGGCCATTTAGTGGCCTATAGGGAGTGGCACTATTAGGACATACAGCCGTGTTGGAGGTGCGTCACTGGGCGTGAGCTTCGACTTTTCAGAAGTTAAAGCCAGGCCTAGTGTCTCTCTCTTCCTGCCCACATCCAGGTATAGAACTCTCAGCTCCTTCTCCAGAGCCATGTCTACCTGGGTGCTGTCAATGATTCCAGCCATGATGATAACGGATTAAGCCTCTGAACTGTAAGCCAGCCCTAGTTAAATGTTAAATGTTTTCTTTTTATAAGATTTGCCTTGGTTATGGTGTTCGGTGTTTATTGCTTCACAGCCATAAAATCCTAACCAAGACAAGGCCCAAAGTCAAAGGTAACCAAGTGGTAGTCTCCTTATACTGAGGATAAAGACAGGTAGAGTGTTTCAAAAGTCCAATTTAAATCTCTTACATTTTTTTTTTTGTTTTACAAATTTAAAATTAATGACTTAAAAGTTTCTGTGTGCCTTAGTCCCTCTGAATGAAGATCGTCAACACTGAATCAGAGTCACAGCTTCTCTCTAGTGAACTGGGAATGAAGTCCAGGAAAGCAAGAAGGGATTGTGCCTTCTTCTGAGGCAGTACCCTGAAAAAAAAAATTAATTAGCAAGTAGATGAAAAACATTCAGGACAGCTGTTTCAATTAGAGATGGCCCTAGATTCAGAAAATGAGAGCAAATCTGAAAAAAAAGGAGCCAGCTGCTGTCAGGCGCTAAATGTGAGTGAAAGAATTCTGCTTGTTGTTCTGCCGGATCGGAACTTTTGATGATATTAAATGCTAAAACTGCAGCAAGACCTTTGGTGCGAGCTCATCAAATGTTCTAGGAACAGAACAATCGTGAAAGCTGAAGAGTCGCTAATTTCAGAGCAAGAACAGTAGTTGGTGAAGCTGCAGCCAGCCACCAGTCCACAAACTGGGCCATGTGGTAGCACAGGGTATCCCATGCAGGGGTTCCTGCACAGCCAACCGCACAGCTGCCCATTGTTTTAGCCGACCACTTAGAGTCTTGGTGGGAAATACGGAAACAGCCCGTCATTCATTTTCAGCAGCCAAGATCATGGTATGACCCAATTACAATATGCATAGAAAGTATTATGGTACATTTTAACCTTTTTAAAATTTTAAACAGAAAAGCAGGGAAATAGCTTCAAGTTTCCTTTTCTGTACATACTCTGAGATCAAATATTTTAAAATGTATTGAAATGATGTGTCTCTTCTTACTCCTACAGCAAAAGTAATATGAAGTGGCTGTGAAAGGCGTCATCCACAGAGCACTGGGAACTGATGGCTTTAAACACCAACATGGCAGCACACCAGTAGGGAAGAGATGCTAAATGTCCCTGACTTCTCTCTGTGTCCAAAGCTCAGGATTATGGTGTCCCTGTTAGAATAGTCACTGTGGCACTGAGTTTATCTACTGTGTGGGACATGGGGTAGGAGGCCACCATCGACATTAGAAAAACAAACCCAACACAGCATCCTATCCTGTAAGCCACAGAAGGACACTGGCAAGTAGAACGGAGCCATCAATGACTCAGGTCCAGAAATCCTGGGAAAGCCACCAAGCTCGACCAGGCCCTGTTATGTTTGAGTGGATGTCTTCTAAAGTCTCTGTGTTAGTAAGAGCTTGGTCTCCAGGCCAGAGGACTTAGTGCAAAGTGGTAGAACTTTCATGAAGTGGAGCCTGGTGGGGGAGGGAGTGTGTCTTCTTTTGGTCACTGAAGGTAAGCTCTCAAAGGGACATTGAGACTCTAGCCTCTTTTTCTTTTACATCTTGGCCAAGATATGTGTGTGTGTGTGTGTGTGTGTGTGTGTGTGTGTGTGTCTAGTTCTGTTACTGTCTCTGTGTCTGTCATCTCTTTCTATGTCTCTCTTTGTCTTTCTGTCTCTGTGTGTTTCTGTTGCTGTCTCTGTCTGCCTTATGTCTGTCTGTCTGTCTGTGTCTATGACTCTCTGTCTATTGTTTCTGTTGCTGTCTCTGCCTTTTGTCTGTCTGTCTGTGTCTATGTCTCTCTGTCTCTCTGCGTGTGTCTGTTTCTGTTGCTGTCTCTGTATGTCTGTCTGTGTCTGTTTCTCTGTCTCTGTGTGTGTGTCTGTCTGTCTGTGTCTATGTCTCTCTGTTTCTGTGTGTGTGTCTGTTTCTGTTGCTGTGTCTGTCTGTCTATGCCTCTCTCTGTCTCTCTCTGTGTCTCTGTCTCCCTCTCTCTGTGGTTCTTCTGCTGAGTGGTGTCATCAATGGAACGAGATACTGATGGCCTAAAACATTCAAAGCTGTGAGAAAAGTAAAGCCGAGACCCCCCCCCCCCGACCCGCGCCAGCATCTGTGTCTGTAACCGCTTCTGACAAACACCAACTCTGAGGCAGAGGCGGTTGGCAGAGGCACATCTAGGGACTAGAGTATTTTAAGAAAAACTGCATGTATCACAGTGACATTTGAAACATATTTTACAAGCCACACATAAAACAAAGGGCTCAGTGGTATAGCAGGAGGGCAAATCAAAACAAGTAGCACCCTGGTGGTTTTAGTCTGCTCTTTAACCTTAAGAAGTCAAGCAAAATTTTGGGCTCCAGCAGATCGATATCCAGTACAAGTTGTTTAACAAAAATATTGAAACAGTAATGTGAAGTTAAAAACAAACAAACAAACAAACAAACAAACAAAAAACAGTCTACCAAGGTTGAAAGATACTCTTTCTTCACTAACAATGGCCACATGAAATAAAATTAAAAAAAATTTTTTTTTGCAAGCCAATAGAAGCTACATGATCAAAGCATATATTTTAAGGAATTTAAAAAAATTAGTTTCAGTATTTAGAGATAGTTCTAGTTCAAGTATTTCTATTCCCAACCCTTTCTTATTTTTTAAAGATATACTTATTTGCTTTTATGTATATGAGTACACAGTAGCTGTGTATGGTTGTGAGCCTTCATGTGATTGTTGGGAATTGAACTTTTAGGACCTCTGCTCGCTCCGGTCAGCCCTACTTGCTCCAGTTGTTCCCTGCCCCCTCCCCCATTCCAGTTGGCCCCTGCTCACTCCGGCCCAAAGATTTATTTATTACTATACATAATTACACTATAGCTGTCTTCAGACACTCCAGAAGAGGGTGTCAGATTTCATTACGAGTGGTTGTGAGCCACCATGTGGTTGTTGGGATTTGAACTCAGGAACTTTAGAAGAGCAGTCAGTGCTCTTACTCACTAAGCCATCTCGCCAGCCCTCTTGGCATCCACAATAGTGTCGGGGTTTGGTGAGTGTATATGGGATGGATCCCCAGGTGAGGCAGTCTCTGGATGGCCTTTCCTTCAGTCTCTGCTCCACACTTTTTCTTCATATTTCCGTCATTGAGTATTTTGTTCCCCCTTCTAAGAAGGACTGAAGCATCCACAATTTGCTCTTCCTTCTTCTTGAGCTTCATGTGGTCTGTGAATTGTATCTTGGGTATTCCGAGCTTTTGGGCTAATATTCACTTATCAGTGAGTACATACCATGTGTGTTCTTTTGTGACTGGGTTACCTCTCTCAGGATGGTATCTTCTAGTTCCATCCATTTGCCTAAGAATTTTATGAAGTCATTGTTTTTAATAGCTGAGTAGTACTCCATTGTGTAAATGTACCACATTTTCTGTATCCATTCCTCTGTTGAAGGACATCTGGGTTCTTTCCAGCTCCTGGCTATTATAAATAAGGCTGTTATGAACATAGTGGAGCATGTGTCCTTTACTTCTAATTCACAAATCCAAACCTAAAATGGTATGAATTCTGAAGGTTTTCTGGATGCTTACACGATACTGCAGTGGAAAATTCTCCATCTGACCTCAAGTGACAGGTTGAACTTGAAGCACAGGTGCATTAAAAATATAACACAGAGTTAGTTACCTTCAGGCTGTGTGTGTAAGGTGTACATGTAACAAGCTAGTTTAGTATTAAGCCTGGAGTCTTATCTGAAAGACATGATTATCTCATGATGTGCATGTATGTGTCCTAGGCTACATTAGGTGTCAACCTGACACAGTACATATCACGTGAGAAAAGAATCTCAGTTGAGGAATCGTCTTTATTAGGCTGGTCCATGAAGGGTTGTTTGGACTGCCTTGCCTAATGTAGGAGGGCCCAGTCCACCATGGGCGGCACCATTCTCTAGGCAGATTGCCCTAGGCTATAAAAGAAAGCTAGCTAAGCACGAGTCTGTGAGTGAGTCAGCAAGCAGCATTCCTTCATGGACCTTGCTTCAAGTTCTTGCTTGAATTCCTGCCCTAACTTTCCTTCCTGATGGATTGTGACCCGGAAGTGTAAGTCTTATAAATCCTTTTCTTCCCAAGTTGCTTTTGGTCAGAGTGTTTTTAATCTCGGCAACAGAAAGGAAGCCAGAACAGAATACAAATATTCCAAAATCCAAAACTTATCAAATCTGGAAGGCATTTGAACAAACAACACACAACATCTATACCCCAGGCATTCCAAGAGCCAAGTGTGACAGTTTGTATGCACCCACAGATGAATAGTGCCAAACAACCTTTACTACATGTGGGAGGATCTGGAGAACAGGGAAACGCTTCACGGGGAAAGAGAGACCACGGCACTGCTTGAACAGTGTGTGTTGGGACAAGAAAAGCCCTGCTTGGCAGGCGGAGGAAGAAGTAGAAATGCAGATGTGAGAGCAAAGGTAAGGACAGGGGGTTGCCGGAAATGAGATGGACAGAAGTGAAGACCAAGTCAAGGTTGGCTGAATGAGGAGAGCTTTGGGGAAACTTACATTGCCAACACGGCAATGTTTCCTCAGCTATAATCTCTCTGGTGGAGTGTCTGTTGGCAAGAACATTCAAAATCCTTTTCTAGGCTGTGACTGCCCTGCAAATGGCTGAGGGCAATGGGACCAAGCCCATAGGATTGTGACGAGACTGGTTTGAATGAACTCATTTTACACAGTGCGTACTAGGTGGTAATTTCTCAATAAACCTAGTAAATATTATCATTTAGTAGCAATTGAACAGACACACCTATTCATTTTAGTCTTCCAGACAAGGCAACATGCTGAAACCCTTAAAGATGTCCTTCCTCCTCCTCCTCCTCCTCCTCCTCCTCCTCCTTCTTCTTCTTCTTCTTCTTTTTCCGAGACAGGGTTTCTCTGTGTAGCCCTGGCTGTGCCCTTCTTCTTTCTTATGTACTAGGGAAGGCTCATTCAAAGTGAGCTATCACACGTTCGACAGAGATCTCCTGAGGACCTTCACACAGCTGAGGGCATAAAGGCAATGGGACGTGTATCAATGAACAAGATGTGTATCGATCAACAAGAGAATGTGACCCGGGCAGAATGGAGGAAGAGTTGACTTTAGGATGGAAAGGAACTGACATGCACTAGAACAGATGCATCTTGAAGATATCACGTGAAGAGGACCAACCTGTCACAGAAGGACAAATGCTGCATCACCCCATGCATCCCCATACACAGTCAGCAAATAGAGAGAAAATGGAATTGTGGTGGTCAGGTGCTGGGAGGAGGGGATAAGGAGGCATGGTTTAATGAAGGCAGGGTTTCAGTTCTGGAGAACGACAAAGTTCTAAGCACGGACCGTGGGGACGGTCTACAACGATGTAAGTGTGCTTAGTGTCACTCACCGAATGGGACAATTGCAAGTGTTTAGAGTGGCACGTCATATAAACATTTTATTAAAATGAGAAAAAGAGAAGAACGAGCAGAATCTTCGGCATGGTATCAGTAGAAGAGAAAGAGTCTTCTGGAGTGAGAACACAGGTTTATAGTTCCAGAGAAGGCTTCTGCCAACTTAACTCTGCCCCTCCAAAAAAAATGGGCTCTACTCCATAGCACAGACTGATCTCAAATTCATGGTCCTCCTGCCTCAGCCTTTTGAGTGCTTCATCACTGTTAGCATTTTGTCTAGGCTCTGCCTCACAGTTACCTGGCAACAGTCAGGTGTGCCTGACTCACTATAAAAGGGGCTGCTTGCCCCCTCCTTGCTCTCTCTCCTTCTTATTCTAGCCCTTTGCTCTCACCCTGTCCTCTCACCCCTTCCCCCTCTCTCCCCATTCCCCACTCCCCTCTCTCTAGGTGTTCATGTCTGGCTAGCTTGCCTCCCTCCCTCCCTCCTTCCCTCCCTCCCTTCTCTTTCTTTCTTTCTTTCTTTCTTTCTTTCTTTCTTTCTTTCTTTCTTCCTTCCTTCCTCCCTCCCTCCCTCCCTTCCTCTTTCTTTCTTTCTTTCTTTCTTTCTTTCTTTCTTTCTTTCTTTCTCTCTCTCTCTCTCTCTCTCTCCCTCCCTCCCTCCTTCCCTCCCTCCCTTCTCTTTCTTTCTTTCTTTCTTTCTTTCTTTCTTTCTTTCTTTCTTTCTCTCTCTCTCTCTCTCTCTCTCTCTCTCTCTCTTTCTTTTCTCTCTCTCTCCTTATCTTTATCTTTTTATAAAACACAGCAATCACCACCTCTAGTGATCTGACTTCTGAGCATCTTCCTTCTCCTTAGGGACTTTTACTCCAGTGTTAGGTCCTCACTAGAGGGTTGCAGTATATAGAATGAGGGGCAGCTATCAGCTGCATGGGTCCTTTAAAGTTCACCATTTCACCATCCATCTCACATGAGGCACATTTGTAAAATTAGATTTTATTTCTACAGTGATGAGGATCAAACCTAGGCTCTTTCCATGCTAAGGAAGTGTTCCCTCACTGAGATGCACTTACAGCCCGACAAAAGCACGTAAGAAATATGTACAATACCCTTGACACATTGCTGGGCCTTGTGATTATGAGTGTGGATAAATGTTATCCCTGACTTCAGATATCACAATGGTCTTGTCAAGTAGAATAGTGTGCTGGCTAGTTTTGTGTCAACTTGACACAGCTGGAGTTATCACACAGAAAGGAGCTTCAGTTGAGGAAATGCCTCCATGAGATCCAACTGTAAGGCATTTTCTCAATTAGTGATCAAGGGGGAAAGGCCCCTTGTGGGTGGGACCATCTCTGGGCTGGTAATCTTGGTTCTATAAGAGTGTAGGCTGAGCAAGCCAGTAAAGAACATCCCTCCATGGCCTCTGCATCAGCTCCTGCTTCCTGACCTGTTTGAGTTCCAGTCCTGACTTCCTTGGTGATGAACAGCAGTATGGAAGTGTAAGCCGAATAAACCCTTTCCTCCCCAACTTGCTTCTTGGTCATGGTGTTTGTGCAGGAATAGAAATCCTGACCAAGACAAATAGACTGGCATTGGGTTCTGTGATTCCTATCCAGATTCCAGTGGGAACACGTTGGGAGCGCGTTGTGTGCTCAATTCTAAACATGTAGAAAACAAAATTCCTGCTTTCCCAGAGAAACTTCCCCTGAGCTGGGTGAGCCGATGCTCACCTTAGGTTTAAAAAGACAGCGAAAGGGAGCTGACTTCCCACACCGTATTTGATCCTCACAAGATGCACATCACTGTCCACAGTTCTGTCTGAAGGTAACATGAGGGACTGGGCAGCGGGGAGCAGTCTCCCTCCCTGGAGGACCTGGAACCTGGCTCCCTATACACTACAAGAAACCACACCACTTTCTTACCCCGCTGCTGTTGCAGAACAAGCTTGGCTCCCCTCCCACTCATTAGGGAGATTAATCTGCATATAATGACGGTTGAATTAATTATCTCTCAGCCCAGTTGCCTTAGCAACCGGTTTCTTTTAGAATTTTTGGTTTAGTTACAGAGTTGAAAGCCGCCATATTCCGCACGATTGGGTATCAGGTTAAATATGAAATTAAACAGAGCATAAACTAGTTTTATCCCAGGCGCCAACTACATCCCTTTCTCGGAAAATTCAGTATCCTCAGACTCGCAGGGCAACTGGTGGTGGATAAGTGGGAGAGAACCTGACACGTATCTGTGCATTGTGGAGTTTGCACACTGATGTTTTACATATCCTGCTTTGCATTTTTCCCCCCAAGACTTTAAACTACAGCTAGGGCTCGGGATGTGCCAGAGACAGAAAGCTTTCTTGTATGAGGCTGGGGGTTCAGTCCCCAGCTCTAGAAAAAAAATGAAGAGAAAAAAGATAAAAGAAGAAACCACAAAGGCTGACTTCCAAGAGGGATTCTCTCATTCCCGAAAAAACAAAAACAACCCCCCCCCCCGAAAACCTAAACAAAGATAGGTAAGCCATTGTGTAAGCAAATGCAGAGGCGTGTCAACCTGTGACTGACAGGAAGAGGCAGTGTCTAAATATGGAGTTGGAGGAGCAAAATCAAAGACATAAAACACAGGGGTCATAGGAGCAGCATGAGGCCACGCTCATCACTAGGTTGGCTCAGGTCTCTGTAAGTCTGTGTGCCTGTGTGTGCACTGATCGCTCCGTGTGCTGAGAAAAGCCAGAAAGCTAAGATTTCCCTGTACCTGCAGACACACTTGGGTCAGTCTTTGGAGTGACAGCACAGATTTGTGGTCTCAGGAGAGTGTCTTTCCTTTTGGACAGGGTCTCATGGATAGGTAGGGCACCTCTTGCAGCTAGCTGTGTTTTGTTGCAGCAGTGACTTGGTAGTATAGGCTGCAAAAGACCAGCAGCCAGAGGTCCGAACATCCTTCAAGGTACACAGTTGGGAGATCTGCACTCCAGGCTAAGAGACAGGCAGCTTCTCTGTCCGGAGCCACAGCGGGTTCTGGAGGAGCCACCTCCACTGCATCTCCAGAGAGCAGCCCCTATGTGCTAAGAGGCTCTCCCTGACTCCCCGTGCTAGCTCCTGGGACTGCAGGAGGCTCAATGGTGGAGACAAAACTCAGGGTACTTTCTCAAAGCCATTCCTGATCCATGTGGCACGGAGGGGCTCCCTGTGGTTGCTGCCTCTGACACATCCCTACCACCCGGTGGTTTTCTGAGCCCTCCCCTACTCTTTTATAAATAACCCTTTGCTAAACCATTTCAGAATGTTTGTTATCTTCCCCCCAGGATCCCAACCGAACAGAAAAGTGCCTTCCTCTGAGCTGATGGCACTAGGCAAGGCTTGTGACAAAGTCTTGGTTCTCAGTCCCCAGTCGTAATCTGTCAGTGCCTTCATTTAGTTGAGAACCTGTACGACTGTATAGATAGTCCTGGCTCTGTGATCTCAAGAGGAAGATGAACCAGTGGACTGGAAATATGCAAAGCTAGATGCTCTGCTGAGCCTAATTCAGAGAGCCCAAGGCCCAACACCATGTGGAAGAGAACACAATCCAAAAGAAGAGGGGTGGGAGAAACATTTTAGCAAAGTTGCAAGACCTTGTTGTTGATAAGTCAGAGTGAAGGAAATGAAAAACAATTCCAGATTATTAGAAACTAACTCCAAATAAATACATCGAGTTTAAAGCATGCATATGTCATTACCATTTGGAAGAAAGCTATTTTTTCTCATATGTAGGGATTTTAAAATCACACCCAATGAGTATGTACAGGAGCCCCCAGATGAGTGGTCAGTAACAAACACGTATGCGTTTTAAATGTGAAATAATGTCAAGCTTACAGGGATGCTGCAAGGAGTGTGGAAGGGTTTCCTGCACACTCAGCACCCGCATGCCCAGACTGTCAGCATTTTGAAGCACTCTGTCTGTTTTCACAATCACTCATTCCCCCCATCCCTGAACTATTTGAAAGGAGGCTGTGACATTATGCCTCTCTCAATATCTACTTGCTAAGGACAAGTGTCTCTTACATAGTGACGGGACTCTGTCAACTCATCTAGTCTGGGTCTGAAGCTAGTCAAGGATGCTCTGCTTATAGACATGGCCTGAATGTACCCCCGACAAAGGCTCATGGTACTTGGTGTGGATGTGTGAGAGGTGGCAGAGCCTTTAAGAGATCGAGGAGTTGGGGGGAGGGTCATTGGTGACATGATCTTTGGAAGGGATCTGAGGCAGCTTTCATGGGGCTCCAGTTAGTTTTCACGAGACTGAAGACTGAGAGAAGAGCTTCCCTGCTTGTTCTGGTCCTCTGTAGTTTACTTTCTCATCACTGTAACCTTTTCCTTCCATTATAATGCCCTTGCCACAATGTGCTCACTTACAGGTAGCATCGTGCTATTGGGACTTTCAGCCTTCAAAACTGAACTAAATAAAACTTACAAGGGACCTAGCTTTAAGTATTCAGTTCCGGTGATGAAATCTAGACTAATCCATGTCTTCGAGTAGTCACTGTCATCCTTCTTCTAAGAGTCAAGCCAGGGTTTCGAGAATGTTTCGTTTTTTTAAAAAAATTATTTATTTATTTATTTATTTATTTATTTATTTATTTAAGGTTCCTCTTTTATTATAGCTGGGAAATCCACACTGTGTAGTTGTCATAGAAAAATCATTGTGAAGGATGTTTTCCATGTTTGATAGGTGGCTACCATCATGCCACTAGCTTCTGGTTGCATAGCAGGAAGGGCACCCTAAGAGTCCATCATGATCCATGAAAGGAAGGCTCTTGTCCTGGCTGCCTGTCCTTCCCAGGTTCTAGAGTTCGAGCATCAACTTGTACTTCTCTTCCTTAATAAAACCAACAAAGAGCTTGCATGAAAACAATCTGTCCTTCATAGTCGCCCTTTCTATTTGACCAGATCATTGTTGGCACCTCTTTTTAATATCTTGTAAAATACTTGCCAGTCTGTGTGCTGGCCAGCTTCTTCTGTCTTTCGTGGTTCACAAGACCTAAAACACCTTCCTGCTGTTCTCCAATACCCTGGAATCTTGGTAGTTTTGCTCACTGTTCTATTGCTGTCAAGAGACCATGACCAGGATAGCTCTTAGAAGAGAAAGCATTTAACTGGGGGGCTCGTTTATAGGTTCAGAGGTTTAGTCCATTATCATCATGGTGCGGAGTATGGTGGCATGCAGACAGACACGGTGCTGGAGAAGGAGTTAGGAGTTCTACATCTGGGTCTGCAGGCAGCAGAAAGAAAGAGATACTGGGCTTGGCTTGGGCTTTTGAAACCTTGAAGCCTAACCCAAGTGACACACTTCCTCCAACAAGGTCACACCTACTCCCAAGAGGCCACACCTCCTAATCCCTTTCGAGTAGTACCACTCTCTGATGGCCAAGCATTCAAATATATGAGCCTGTGGAGGCCATTCTGATACAAACCACCTCACTCCGCTATATCCCTCTTACCCCCCACTTCCTGCCTTATTGCTATGGTTCTTCTGAATGCCTGGTCATTCTCTCAGAATGAGTCCCTCTTGTCTGTTCGTCTCTCAGGAGCCTGTCAGAGCACTGATGATTGCAAGTGAGCAAGAGGATTCCAGCAACATCCATTCAGTCAGGTGTGCTCACCTTGAAACCCAACTCTCACCTATTGAACATGCGGCAGGATCGCAAGCTTGCAGAGTCCCCATGCCACACAGGATGCAAGCCGTTCCAACCTCTCCCAGAGCTCACTGCTCTCTGAGAGGAACTCACTTGGGCCAGGCCTCTCAGCTGTAGCTCTGGGGCTCAGACTGATTTAACTTATACTCTGTGACTTGACCAACTCATGCAGGGACACACGACTGTTTCTTTTTCCTAAATCACTTGTACCAGGAGACCACAGAGCCTCTAGAAAGATGTCTGTCCTTTGAACAAATGCTTGAGAGTGCTGGGGCGATCTGCCTCCCTATCCTTGTGTGAGGCTGAGGGTCTCTTCCAGGACAGATGGGTATGTAGGGTGGACCAGAATGTCCAGGAACATGTAGAACCATGTGGACATACATCCTGTGCCTCCCCTCCTCTCCCCTCCCCTCCTCTCCCCTCCCCTCCCCTCCCCTCTCTTTTCCTCTCCTCCATTCCACTCCCCTTCTCTCTTCTGTCTCCTTCCCTTCCCTTCCCTTCCCTTCCCTTCCCTTCCCTTCCCTTCCCTTCCCTTCCCTTCCCTTCCCTTCCCTTCCCTCCCTTCCCTTCCCTCCCTTCCCTCCCCTCCCCTCTTCTCCTCCCTTCCCTCCCTTCCCTTCCCTTCCCCTCCCTCCCCTTCCCTCCCCTCCCCTCTCTTCTTCTCTTCCCCTCCCCCTCTCCCTCTTTCCCTCTCTCCTTTCCTCCTTCCCTTCTTTCTTTTTAGAACTATATCTATGAGAGAAAGAGGTCAGCCATGGGAGGACAGAAAGCCACTGGTGAGCTCTGGCAGCTTGCATAGCTCCAGCCTTTGTCTTGCCCACCTGGGTGCTCACCGAGTAGCCCAGCCACCCGGCTTGGCATTTGTCTGTCAGAGGGAGCACTTCCGATGTGAAGCAAATCCTTTTGTGACAGAGCTGAAGGGCTGTTAGTTTACACTTGTAGTTTGATAACAAAATGTCCCATAGACTCTTGGGTTTGAAGACTCAGTCTCTAGCTGAAGGCATTCCCCCCACCGCCCCCCCCATAGGTACTGGAATGTTAGGATGTGGGGGTCAGTTGGAGGAAGTGGATTACAAGGGAACATGTCCTCAGAAGGTATCTTGTCCCTGCCCCTTCCTGTTTCCCTGTGTCTTTGCTTGTGGTTGTCCAGAGGTGAGGTCTCTGCCCCACTATGCTCTCCTTATCAAAGGCCTAGAAACATAGCCAGCCAACCACAGACCAAAGCCTGTATATGTGCCAAAATAAACCCATCATCCCTTAAGTTGATTTTGTATTTTCCGGAGTAATAAGCACCTGTGACCCCCTCAGACAGCATGAACCTGGATGGGCAGTCACCTGCCAAGGCTGCACCATACCAAGGCTCTGGTGTGCTTGGTAGACTGGAAAGTCTAGCTGGAGGGGAGCAGGAGGGTGGTTTCTCTGTGCAACACCGCCACCTAGTGGCTGCTTCAAGGGATAACCAACATGTGAGCACAGACATTGAGCATCTCTGGAATAGATGCTGAATAGAGCAGAAGGCAGAGGAAGTACCTCCAGGTCTGTCTTTCAGCAGCCTCCCCACTTCCAACTCCACCTCCTGCTATTTCTTCTAAAACCTTAATTATTAATCGACTTGTTCTTTGACAATTTCATGTTTATTATATACTCTTGTCACACCCCCTATCCTTTATTATCCCTCTCCCACCCCACCAGATCCCCTCCTCCCATGGATTCCCTATCTCACTGTGCTTTGTTCTTGCTTTGCGACCCACTGGAATTAACCAGGGTCCCTTGCTTGGGCATGGGTTTGAGGCTATCCACAGGAGCGTGAGTAACTCACCAGTGGTTACTTCACTAAAGGACAAAGACATCCTCTCACCTAGCAGTGGTTGACAGCCATTAATGCCCTAAGGTATGACCCACCAACCATTCTTCATCTAGGATTGCATGTTTGTAGGTTCAGTCTGGTGCAGGCTGTATGCAGGCAAACACAGCTGTTGTGAGTTCGTGAGTCACACAGCCATGCCAAGTCTGTAAAAATAGCATTTTATGGCCCTTCTTCCCACTCCCTCTGCTGCAATGTTCCCTGAGGAGGTGACATGGCTGTCACTTTTTAGGGCTAAGCACTCAAAGGTCACTTCTTGCTCTTGGCACCTTGACTAGCCATGAATCTCTCTATTAACCATCATTTGCTGCAAAGAGAAGTTTCTTTGATCAAGACTGATGTATAGGGCTGGAGAGATGGCCCAGTGGTTAAGAGCATTGACTGCTCTTCCAGAGGTCCTGAGTTCAATTCCCAACAACCACATGGTGGCTCACAACCATCTCTGATGGGATATGATGCCCTCTTCTGATGTATCTGAAGATATCAACGGTGTACTCACATAAAACAAATAAACAAATCTTAAAAAAAAAAGACTGAGGTATAAGTATAAATATTTAGGAGACAGTTGGACAAATTGTCAATTTCAAGAAAAAAAAAAGTATAGGTTCACTCCTGCTTTCCGGCTTCCCAAGGCATGCACCAGGTCCTCAGTACTGATATTGAACTTTCTTCTCTGGGGCAGATCTCAGATCTGGGTTTTAAAAATGAGTGGCTCACAGCTGCAGAATATTTATAGGGAAAACTGTGTCTCCCTGTGCTTGATCTGCATAGCCCCCTTTCTACCCAAACTTGATAGCATCTGAGAGATGCAGGGTTTTCTTCATTTTATAGAGCAGGCACCTGAAGCTCAGACAAAGGCTGTTCCTTAAGGTCACACCAGTAGAATACAGACAAGTCGGGATCCAAATCTCATTCCTGTGGTTCTTATACACTGTCCTTACCGGTTGCCTCTAACGACTGCAGCCTTTTATTTTGGGGAGATTGTTCCCACCCAAACCACATCTCTCATTCTGCCCCCCCCTAAAGCATATTGTATTTGTAATTAGAATTACACCCACTGTCTTTGGAATCCATGTTCTTTTTTGTGCTTGGGGCAGGGACCCTCCCATCAGCCTGTCCTCACTCAAACCACCCTGGGGGAGTAGGATCTTAAATGGTGTTGCCTATGCACAATTCAAAACTGTGACGTTTGTAGCTTTAGTCTTTTGTAACAGAAACTAATAGCACTAACTTACGTGCTGACTTGAAATGCAATTTTGTAAGGTTTAGGTGTAAATAACCTAGGTCAGGGGTTTGTGCATGTGTGAGACAGAGATTCTTCCGTTGCTTTTGTTTTTAACTTGCTTTTGCCTTAGAATTAGTTCTTCTCCAACCAATACCTGTCACTTTTGTTTTAAATACACGGTCTTCACACATACCACATACATACCACACATGCACACACACACACTACACATACCCCATACACACCACACAATGCAGCACACACACACCACACACACACCACACGTGCACATACACCACACACACACACACACACACACACACACACACACACACACACACACACACACAAAACCAGTTGCTTGCCCCTACAACAGTTGTGCCACTACTTTGCCAGTAAGTGCCTCTTGTCTGCCAAGCTGGTATTGTAGCATGCAAGCTCCAAAGATAAGCAAGACCATTGCTGATTTTCCCCCCTCGGCTTCCTGAATAGTCATTCTGGCGTTAGGAAGACTAGCCAGCATCACTTCCAATTCCTGGCTCAGGTTCAACATAGTTGCTTTGCATTCTGCAGTCAAGAAATGTTGTATCTTTAGCAATTGGGTCTTACCAGTTCTGGTGGGCAACCAAAGGCAGTAGCTATAACTTGTATAGCTTGTGGGGTGGGGCTGCAAGTCCATTCTAGCCAACTCCTGGGGAGATGTTCCAAGCCTTATACTAGGATTTTCAATAACCCATGGTTTCTGGGATTGATGTTATTCACCCACGCAGGAAGCTTCACGTAAAGTCCCCACCCCTTTTGAGACCGGGTGTCACTCACTATGCATCTCTGGATGGTCTTTTTTTTTTTTTGGTTTTGCGTTTTTGAGACTGGGTTTCTCTGTAGCCCTGGCTTCACTTTGTAGACCAGGCTGGCCTTGAACTTACAAATCCGCCTGCCTCTGCCTCCCAAGTGCAGGGATTAAAGGTGTGCACCACCATGCCCAGCCTCTTTGATGTCTTCTTAAAGTTATATTTTAAATGGGCTTATAAAGTCGTGGACTTCTACGTGACTTCTTTGTGCATCCTTGTTTTGATTACATCTCACTGAGTAAACCCCATACCCTATTCCTCACCCACCCATTTAAATTGTCTCATCCCCAATATCCCTCCCCACTTAAGGGATGCTTCCTTTGTCATTTCCAGCTATCTACGAACATTCCAAGTTAAACAAACAAATATAAAAAGGTGGGACCTATGATCCACGTATAAGAGAAGACATGTAGTGTTTGACTTTTTGGCTCTGGGTTACCTCAGTCAGTACGGTATTTTCCAATTCCATCCATTTTCCTACAGATTTCGTAATTTCATTCTTCATTACCACTGAATGAAATCCTGTGGTGTAAATAAGATCACATTTTAGGGCTGGAGAGATGGCTCAGTGGTTAAGAGCACCGACTGCTCTTCCAGAGGTTCCGAGTTCAATTCTCAGCAACCACATGGTGGCTTACGACCATCTGTAATGAGATCTGATGCTCTCTTCTGGTGTGTCTGAAGAGAGCAATGGTGTACTCATATACATAAAATAAATAAATAGATCTTTAAAAAAAATCACATTTTAATTATTTGTTCTTCAGCTGACGGACATATAAGCTGACATTGCTACATTTGTGAGTAGTACAGCAGCTGACACTGCTGAGCAAGTTTCTGTGTAGTGGGATTGGAAACGCACCCAGGAGCGATATAGCTGGATCATTCTAGCTTTTTGAAAAATGTCTAAACTGATTTTTTTCTTTCTATGTTTTTAAAATTAGGTATTTACTTTATTTACATTTCAAATGTTATCGTCTTTCCTGGTTTCCCCTCCCAAAACTCCATATACCCCCCCCCTTCCCCCTGCTCACCAACCCATCCACTCCTGCTTTCTGGGCCTCTCATTCCCCTACACTGGGGCATAGAGCCTTCACAGGACCGAGGGCCTCTCCTCCCATTGATGACCGACTAGGCCATCCTCTGCTACATATGCAGCTAGAGACACGAGTCCCTCCATGTGTGCTCTCTGGTTCCAAACTAATTTCTAAGGCAGTCCCACTGCTTCACATTCCACCAGCGGTGTATTAGGGTCCCTTCCCCTTTCACATCCATGTCTGCATCTCTTCTCATCTGTCTTCTTGGTGATGGTCACTCAGACTAGGGGTGAGGTGGTTTTAATCTGCATCTCCCTGGCAGCTGAGGATGCTGTGAACACATTGTAAGTGTTTACTAGCTGCAAGCACTTTCTTCTTTTGAGGATTTTCTTTTGAGAAACTTGATTGTTAATACAGTCAAGTTTCAAGCTGATAGCTTTCTCTCTTGATTAAAAAAAATAATAAAGCCCTTTTCATACACTAAGCTCTAACTCTTCGTCAGGTGTACAGCTGACCAAGTCTTTTCTTCTCCTTTCCAGGGCTGCCTCTTCAGTCAGTTAACAGTTTCCTATGTTGTCCAGAGGCTTTTTAGCTTCATGGGGCCCCCATTTGCTGAATGTGCTACCAGCGTCCTATTCAGAGGGTGCCAACTCGCGCTTACAGGGGGACGCACATGCTTTGTCCTCTAACACTTTTGGAGCACCATATCTCACGTTGAGGTCTCTGATACCTTTGGGGCTGATTTTCTGCAAGGTGGAGATAAGGATCCCCTTCAACACTTCCACTTGCTGATGTCCAGTTCCCCCCACACCATATGTTGAGATACTATTGACTTTCCTCCACCGTATATTTTTGTTACTTCTGTAAAAAACACGAGTTAGCTGAAGAAGTGTGGGCTTATATCTGTGTTCTCTGTTCTCTCCCACTTATCTGCACCCCTGCTTTGTGACATATACTGTTTTTATTGCTATGGCTTTTATACTATCTCTGTACAACTTGAAATCAGGCATAGTGATTCCTTCTGCTGTCTTCTTTTTGTTCAGGATTGCTTTGGCTATTATCAGTCTTTGTATTTCCATATAAAAGTTAAAATGACTTTCCCTACGTCTATGAAGAATGGTCCTGGAGTTCTATTGGGAATTGCATGGGAATTGTTGGTTGCTTTCGATAGGACACCCATCTTCACAACATTAATTCTTCTGCTCTCTGAGCACGGGAGCTCTTCCCATCTTCCCATCTTCCCATCTTCCCCACTCTCTTCAATATCTCAAATTTTTTTACTGTAGAGGTCTTTCACTTCCATGGTTCAGCTTCTTCCAGGTATCTTACGTTTTTTATTGTCGTCGTTGTGAATCGGATTGTTTCCAGGATTTCTTTCTTTCTTTTTTTTTGTTTTTGTTTTTTGTTTGTTTGTTTGTTTTTTTGAGACAGGGTTTCTCTGTGTAGCCCTGGCTGTCCTGGAATTCACTCTGTAGACCAGGCTGGCCTCGGACTCAATTATCCACGTGCCTCTGCCTCCCCAGTGCTGGGATTAAAGGCGTGTGCCACCACGCCCGGATTTCTTTTTCAGTATGTTTGTCTCTGGTTTAGAGGGAGGCAGTGGAGTTTTTGTTTTTGTTTTTTTTTTTTTAATATGTTAATCTTGTACCACTTTGCCAAAAGTGTTTATCAGATCTGAGAGATCTTTTGGTGTCACCATTAGAGTCTCCTATGTATGGTGTATGGAGTTGTATTATCTACAAAAAGGGAGATTGGATTTCTTTCTTATATTTGTATTCTTTTCATTTTGTTCTCTGCTCTCACCAAGACTGCAAGCACTGTACTCAACAGGAACAGGAAGAGTGAGCACCTTTGTCTTCTTGGTTTTTTTTTTTGTTTGTTTGTTTGTTTTTTGTTTTTGTTTTTGTTTTTTTCCAAGACAAGGTTTTTCTATATAGCCCTGGCTGTCCTGGAACTCACTCTGTAGATCAGGCTGGCCTCGAACTCAGAAATCCGCCTGCTTTTGCCTCCCATGTGCTGGGACTAAAGGTGTGCGCAACCATGCCCAGCTACCTTTGTCTTCTTGCATCATGATATTAGTGGGAATGTTGGGAGTTTTTCTCTTAAACATGACGTTGGCTCGAGATTTGCCGTATAGAACATCTTTATGTTGATGTATGTTCCTTGCATGCTTATTCTGTCTGTGACTTCCATGTTAGATTTTGTCTTTAAGAAAGAACCAAACTAAAGTCATCTTGAATAAAACTTCCATTTCGAATAGGGAGTCAAATAAAGTTTAAATTCCCAAGACCTCCCTGGGTAACTGACATCCTGCTTGGAAGAAGGAGACATGTATGTGGGTAACTGACATCCTGGCTGGCAAGTTGAGACATGAATGCTAGGGAAGTCATCCCTCCACAGTTGAATAACCCAATCAATGGGAATGGGATAAGTGTGTATGTAGCACCAAGACATGTTCCCAAGGATGTCCTTATCCCTAAAATCTGATTGGTAGGAAAACGTAGCTGAAACTTGGCACAGCTGTTTGCAGTTTTCAAGCTTAAAAGCACTGTGACATTCTGGCTCAGGGTTGCGGTTCAGCACCAGAGTCTGTTCTGTGGTCCTGATCGATCAGTAGTGGTCTGATTATAATAAATTTTTGTCATCTGCACAGACCTGGTGTTTGAGTTATGTTGAATCCAAGTGGACCTCACAATATGTCAATGGTCTTTCTATGTCTACAGACATGACCATGTGACTTTTGTCTTTGAATCCATTTATGTGACAAATATATTGATTTATTTATGTTGAATCATCTTTGTATCTATGGAGTGAAGTCAACCTGATTCTGGTGAATAATGTCTTTGATGTTAACTGAACTTGGCTTGTCTTTTAAGACAGGATCTGTGTATGATTAGCCTGGAACTTCCTGTGTAGACCAGGGTGGCCACAAACTCACAGAGATCTACCTGCTTTTGCCTCTTGAGTGCCGGAATTAAAGGCATGCAGCGCCAGGTGCAGCTCATTTTTCCTTTTCTGTTGTGCTTGTCTGGTTTTGGCATCTGGGTGATGTTCATTAAAATGAACTTGAAATCATTAAATCATTAAAATGAACTTGAAATCTTTCTTTTCTTTTCTATTTTATGGAATGATTTGAGTGGCATTGGTGTTAGTTCTTTCAAAGGTTGCTGGAATCCTTCATTTTTGAAAATTACTGTTTCTGTATCATTGATGGTTGTAGATCTGCTTAAATTATATGTTTTGCATTGCTTTAATTTTTATAGGTCATCTAGAAATTCATCCACGTATTTTAGATTTTTCAAATGTAGTGAAATACAAGTTTTTAAGGTATGTCCCCTGAACTACCCGAATTTTGTTGGTATCTGCTATAACGTCGTCTTTTTAATTCCTCTAATTTGGGTCTTTTCCCTCTTTTGGGGTAAATTGTCTAAGTGTTTGTTAATTTTATTTATTTTTTCAAAGAACCATCTCTTTATTTCACTTCATTTCATTGATTCTTTGTGGTTCTTGTTTGCTTGTTTCAATTTCATTAATGTTTACACTGGTCTTAGTTGTCTCTTTCTATCACTGTACTGGCTAATTTTGTGTCAACTTGACACAGGCTGGAGTTATCACACAGAAAGGAGCTTCAGTTGGGGAAGTGCCTCCACAAGATCCAGCTGTAAGGAATTTTCTCAATTAATGATCAAGGGGGAGGTCCCCTTGTGGGTGGTGCCATCTTTGGGCTGGTAGTCTTGGGTTCTAAGAGAGCAGGCTGAGCAAGCCAGGGGAAGCAAGCGAATAAAGAACATCCCTCCATGGCCTCTGCATCAGCTCCTGCTTTCTGACCTGCTTGAGTTCCAGCCCTGACTTCCTTTGGTGATGAACAGCAGTATGGAAGTGTAAGCCGAATAAACCCTTTCTTCCCCAACTTGCTTCTTGGTCATGATGTTTGTGCAGGAATAGAAACCCTGACTAAGACAACCGCTTTTAGATTTTGTTTGTTCTTGTTTTTCCAAAGACTTAGTCATTAAGTCATCAAAATTTTAAGTTATTTACTTGTGTTCTTTCTGATTTAAACATATTTATTATTATTATTATACTATCATTATTTGTGGTGTTTGTGTGTGTGGTGTTTGGGGCCCACATGTGCTTGAAGATAACTTTGTGCAGTTGCTTCTCTCTTTCCACCTTTATCTGTATTTCAGAGACTTGATTTGAGTCATCAGACTTGCCTGGCAAACACTTTACTCAGAGCCATTCGACTGTTTTTGTTTTGTTTTGTTTTGTTTTGTTTTGTTTTTTGATGTCAGTACTTTGAGCTATAAACATTCCTCTTATCCCAGTTTGCTTAGGCAGAATACAAGATGTTACTTTAATCGTACACTTAATAAGACTTGCTTGTGTCTTAATGTGTGATCTATTTGAGGAAAGTTCTACAAGTTGCTGAGAACAATGTGTGCTCTTTGGTGTTTAGGTGGAAGGTTCTATACATCTGTTATTCCATTTGATCAATGGCATCATCCAATGCTAATGTCTCTTCTGTCTCCTTTTGTCTAGATCAGCTACCTATTGGGACAGTAGGGTATGAAATCACCTCCTATTACTGAGTTGGGGCTAATCTGTGACTTGACATCTATCAGTTCTTGCATTATGAGGTTGGATGCACTTGTGTGCATGTATTTAGGATTGTAACATCCTCTTGAAGGATTGATCCCTTAATGAGAATGGTGCAATCTTCTTTTATCCCTTCTGTCTAGTTGGGATGAAGTCTATTTTGTTAAGTATTGGAAAAGCTAAGCCTGATTAGTTGTTAGTTGTACTTGCTTGGAGAACCATCATCATCCATCCCTTTGCCCTAAGGTGGTGTCTCTCTTTGGTTGTGGTGGCTTGAAGGGTACACGTTCCCCATAGTCTTAGGGATTCGAACACTCGGTTCCCAGTTGGTGGCACTGCTTGGGGTAGGTTTAGGTGGTACAGTCTTGCTGGAGGAAGTGCATCGCTTGGGGTGGGCTTTGACAGTCAATGACTTGAGTCACTTCCAGTTCTCTCTGCTTCCCACTGCATTTAACGATGTCAGTCAGCTCTCTGTTTCCTATGCCTGCTGCCATGCCTGCTGCTTACGGCCTGGATACCAGTCACCATGGACTCATCCCATCTCTAATCCCGAATAAATTCTTCTTTCTATAAATTGCCTTGGCTGTGGTGTTCTATCAGATCCATGGAAAGGAAACTAATACAAGGATTTTGAGACTACTCTAGAAACCCATTTTACTAAAGAAGCATTTGGCCATACTTGGCTAAAGTCAAGGCAAGGTTGCATTTAGGGTACCTTGTAGGGACTGAAGTAGAGAGGCCAAGGGTGGTTCCTGTCAGCCGAAGCAGGATATCCTCTCTGATACTGTGGCCCCAGGGGAGGCCTCCCTGCCTCCACCCCTAGAAAGGATCTCCTTCCCTCTGCCACAGGGGACAAAGGTTACATGCACAGAGAACTGCATGATTTGTCACCTGCATGTCAGATTGTTGATGCTTGCCCTCTAGGCCTTACTGTTACCGTACAGAAGCCCCAATGCCGGTAGCTTTATTTCTGAGAAACTGAAAGCCTGTCCATTAGGCACAGCAGAGGAGATTAGGTAAATTGCCTGTATGTAAGCTTTTTAGTTCTGTGGGAGGAAGCTAATATTCAGGATGTTGTTGTATAAGAAGTGGCTCTGAAGCAAAGTGCCAGTTAAAAATCTCCAGGGGAGAGGAACTCCACAGCCACTCCTCCAAGTTATAGGAACAAAAGGACATCACCTGGCTGTGAAATGCCCCACCCCCAAAGTTTAACTTGTTCTTTGTAGAATGAAAATTCATCATGACCAAATACACTTTCTATACTTCTTGAAGAGCAGAGACACTCCCTCACCACCACCTAAGTCAATGAGAGGCACTTTGCATGGGTTTTAACAGATGGAACATATGTAGAATAGGTGAAACTACAAAGTATTTCGTATTTATTTTAGATGGAACCTTAATGTGCTTCTTTATAAGGATAGGACACCCCCCCGCAAGAATAGCTATTGCTTAAAAAACTTTAGTATAGTCCACATTTTAATTTTTTTTTTTTTTTTTTTAGTGAGTTCTTCAAAAGATGCCTCTGGGTATCAGGCTCCTCCCACCTGCCCCTCTGATTGTTGCTCCTCTGTGTCTACTATGTGCTAGTTTATACTGTATAGTATAAACTACAGTACTATATATATGTATATATATTATATACTATATATATCTATAGTATATAGTATAGTAGTTTCCTCCATTAGCAAGGTATAGCCATGGTTAACTGAGATCTGAAAATATTCAATGAAGAATTCCAGAAATAAACAATACATAATTTTAAAACAGCTTTTATTACACTATATTACTATAATAGTTTTAGGTATTAATCTAGGTATATAAATTAATATAACTTACTGTACTTAGTGTATAGATTAAACTTTGTCATAGCTATGATGCATAAAGCAAAGCATAGTGTCTATGGGGCATGGCTCAATCTTTTGGGCATTGTGGAAACATCTTGGAATTCATCCCCCTGGGATAGAGAGAGCTGTATGCCATGGCTGCCTACTCATTTGTCTCCTGCTGGAGGCCACGAGCTCACGAGGACAAGTCTGTAAGTAGATTCTCAGAACCTGGTTCACGTTACTACTGAATCCCAATAATGACTAGTCAACAGTGCGTAGGTCAGAGCACAGCTTAGTATCTGTGTCAATACACGTATTGTGCCACACATTCAATGGCTGATTGATTTGTGTCAGCCACTCAGTCTTTGGGGCTATGCTGGTTTTGGCTGCATCCCAGGTTTCCTTCTCAGGGTTAAGTGTAAGCTTGTGGTTTGTCTCCTCTGGCCTCTGAGGGGCAGAGGAGGGTAAGGTCTGCTGACTGCTTCTGTTCTGTGGATCCTGCTCAGGCCTGGGTGCGCTGCTCTGTCCTGTTGTTCTGTTTCACACCTGTGCCGGTGAGAAACACACTTACACATTTATGCAGGTCACCTACTTCCAGGGAATGCTCTTTCTAGGAGAGGAAGAACAGTGGCGTCTTGGTGAGTGTGAGCCTCAGGGCTCAAAACTCTGACTTGTTCTTTTCTTGCTGCCTTTCTGTGGAGACTCCAGAACATATTGTTTCCAGAGGTGCCTATAAAATGCATCTTCTTCAACAGTCAGGTTTCTCCACTTTGAATCAGCAACTGTCCATCTTTCTTAGAATGACTCCCTTGCAGCTGCCAGCACAAGGGTTAATCAGAGCTCCTTTGTGGTGTCTACTGTGGTAATGTCTTATGTGCTGCTGACCAGGGAAGAGTAGCTATTGCCTATACCCCCAGATTAGCTAGCCATGCCCCCAACCCATGTCAAAGGTTTCAAAGGCAAATAATAGCTCCTGAACCCCTCAGTGAATTTCTTTCCTTTTGAGAAACATCATGATTTAATAGATAAAACAATGCTACGGATACTCAGTACCCATAGAAATAAGAAAAGTAGTAAGAGGCTGTGCTGACTAACTTTACCATACCTTTGCCAACTTCACTGTACCTGGAATCAATCAAAATGCATGTCACTGGGCACTTCTGGGAGGGAGTTTCTTGATCAGGTTACTTGACGTGGAAAGACACACCCTAAGTGTAGGAAGCACCTTTTGATGGTCACACGGATCAAAGGACGTAAAAGAGGGGAGCTTTGCATTCTGTCTGCTTGCTCTCACTCCTGCCAGCAAGTCCATCCTTCCTGTTGCTATGGAATCCCTTGATGGACATTAGTCATTAGGACCAGGTCTTCAGAATTCCAACACAACCTGAAGACCAGCAGCTCTCCAGGAGTCCTCCAGGCCTTCAGCACAGGATTGGGACTACAGAGTAGGTATTGGATTCTCAGCCTCTCCAGTGTGAGACAGTCACTGTGGGGGCCACCTAGACCATATCATGTAAGCCAGTCTAACAGAATATAACACACACGCATGCATGCGCGCGTGCGCACACACATGCAAACACATACATTCCTTTATTTCTGTTCTTTTAGAGAATCCTGACTAATTTAGGGGCAACAAGGAGATTTTGAAGGAATTGGGGATAGAACCCAGGTGATGAAGGAGAAAGGGGAAATGACGGATTAAGATGGATAAATGGATTGGGGGATGTGAAGGCCGAGTAGTGGAGGAGGTATGGGGAGGGATAACACTAAGGACTTTGAAAATACTGCTACTGTAGATACTTCCTAAAACACATACACATAGAAGAGGAGTTTAAATGGAGTTACCCTATAACGGAGACAATGCCTCTCCCAGACACCATAGGCTATTAAGGAAAAAGCAAAGTGCGAGAGGTATAGATGACCTCTTTCTGAGTTGTTGGTCAGTGGTGTCCCATCAACCTCCACCAATACTGTAGCCTGTTGCTATTGCCTTGGTTACCCTTCCAGAACTTTTTGGTAAGATCCTATTGCTGAAGGCACTGCATACTTAAGTCACGGGACATGGTGAAATCAAGTTAAACAGCCTAGAAGGTTCATCTGTAATGGATTTGTTTTCATACCGCTTGAGTGTTCTATGCATACTGCTGGGGGAGGAAAGTCATCGTCCATCTTATGTAGCTGTGAATCCTGTTAACTACAATAATGACTAACCTGCTAAGAGATGGGCACTGGTAAAATCATGGCATGAATGTTATGTAGCCATTCACTGTCTGATTGTATTTAAAGGCAACTCCACAAGACAGGATTCATTCCTGGCACTGATACTGGGGACAAAACCCATGGTTGGCAAGGTCACAAGCCATCAGAGAGAACCTAATACTGTTTTTGTGCCAAATGGACATAATAATAAACTGTCTCCTGAGTTACCTTTGTAACCATAGACTAGTTTACCTCTCAGCCCACATTAGAGAAGCTCCTTTTTGTAGTGGATGGCAATTAATATACTCACACGTGAAAGATAAACCTTCATCTATTTTCTTTATATCTATTCTTGGATGACAATCTCCAATCACTCATGATGCTGTGATTTATATATAAAAAAAAGCTCCTAACATTGGCTTTTGCAACAGTCTGATATGATATGATATGACAAACATGCAATCCCTAGTTAATGTCACAGCATGCTCATGCTGTCCTGGCCTTCACAGGCCACTGGGTGACATTAGGTGAGCATGAGCGCTAAGTCCAGGAGCCACGGGTCCTTGAGGGTTCTTCCAGTGGCTGTCTGGAACACAGGAAAGCTGGCTGCCACCAGGCTCATTGTGGCTTCTACAGAGAGTTTGCATCCACGGGTGACAGCAGCATCGTTTTGCCAGCATCAACGTTATGGCAGCAGTTGTTTCTACTGTTCCTGTGTTCCCCCACTAGTACGATATACTGGGAGAGGGGAATATTATTATTTTATTTGTGCAGTACTGAAGACTGATCATAGTAGGGACTTGTGCATCCTAGCTAAGCGCTAAATCTTAGTGTTAAATTTTTTAAGAAAGTTTTGAGATTAAAATATAATTATATAATTCCCCCTTCTCTTTGTCCCCTGCAAGTACCCCCATGCTCTATCTCAAATTCATTCATTCATTCATTCATTCATTCTCTCTCTTCCTCTCTCTCTCTCTCTCTCTCTCACACACACACACACACACACACACACACACACACACACCTCTTTCAGTCCACATACTTGTTTGTGATTGTAGAGCTGACCACTTTATAGCAGATGACCAATTGAGGGTGTCTTCTCTGAGGAAAACGGTTTCTCCCACCCCCAGCACCCCTTAGTTGCCCAAAGTTTTCTTGTCATGAGATTTTCCCCTTCCATGCTCATGTATCTGTTGGAACATTGTCTTTGTTCAGGTTTTGTTTAGGCAGCCATGTTGATGAGGCTCCATGGGCGTATCCTCTCTGACCTTTCTATGGAGCACAGCAAACTTCCTGGTCCTCTGGCTCTTGCCATCTTTTATGCTGTGATCCCTGGGTGGCAGGGATTTTGTTGTAGATGTATCAGCTGGGCCTGGGCACCTGCCTTAGTTTTCTATTGCTACGATTAGATACTACGGCCAAGGCAACTTCAAAAAAAGAAGGTGTATTGGGGGCTTACAATTCAGAGGGTGAGACAGTGACCTTCACGGTGGGGAGTGTGACTGAAGGCAGGCAGGCAGGCAGGCAGGCATGGTGCTGCAGCAGTAACTAAGACCTTCTATCTTGAGACACAACCATTGACGGGGGCGGGGGAGGGGGAGAAAGAGAGAGGAATGACCTGGACTTTTGAAACTGGCCTGTTTGTCCCTATTGACACATCTCCTCTAATATGACCACACCTCCTAATCCTTCCTAACCAGTTCCACCAAGTGGAGACTGAGTATTCAATATAGGCCTATGGGAAGACGTCCTCATTCAAACCACACGGTCACTTGTTCTCTGCATTTGGACTTGTGCTTTTCTATAATTGTCTGTTGCGAAGGGACTTCTTTGATGAAGGGTGATACCTATACTTATGAGTGGTTATGAGGATATTTAGAGCACGTAAGTGTGTTCTGTGAAGTGCGTGTGGGAGCAGAAGAGGGTGCAGGATCCCCTGGGGCTGGAATCTGAACCTGGGTTCTGTGCAGGAGTAGTCAGGGCTCCTAACCACTGAGCTACCTCTCCAGCCTAGGAAAGAGCTTTAAACAATGATTTTCTTATTCATAAGTCACGACTTTCAACAGCAGGACGCTGCGTCTCTTGGCTTGGTTTAAATGAACTTACCTGGCCTCTTTAAGAGGATAAATGTGTGCTTGTGGCTCTCAGACAGGCTGTTGGGAGTAACTCGTACCTCTCTGTTCTCACCACTGTTTCTTCTTCCTTCTCACTAACTCCTTTGCTCTGGATCCCAATCCAAGGACACACCCCAGGGTATTTTTTTTTGGCAGATTTTAAGCTTTTAGAGGCATTCTGGCCCACAGCAAAGCTGAGCAGAAGGTACAGAGATTCTCCATCTGTCCCTTGCCCTCCATGTCCCACATTCCCTTGTCATCATTCCCCAGAGAGATGCATCTGGCACCACGGATGAAGCAGCCAGACACATCACTCTCATTGGGTCTGCAATCAGAGTGCACCATTTTTGCTGGGCATTGGGTGGCTGCGATGGATAGGTCAGCTTCCCTACCATAAAGATGCCTGGCTCCTCCTAGCCCTGCCAAGGGCACCTGAAACAGCGGACAGTTTCACTGGCCCCTAAACACACAGGGTCACTGCCCCGTGGGTAGGATCTCATTTCCACGTTTTTTTTTTTTTTCCCCCAGAGGAAGCAGTTGACTGTAGTTAGAGGCCACCCTTTCCCCTCCAGATGCTGTCAGTACCTTTAGCACTGTGTGTGCTCCAGACACCGCGAGTGCTATGACGTAAATAACCATCCCTTGTTAAAAGTACTTTTTTTTTCTTTAAAAAAATGTTAACGATTAACTTATTATTCATTTTAAGTGTAGGAGTGTTTTGTTTGCATGTATATATGTCTATCATGTTCATGCCCAGAGGCCGCGGAGGTCAGAAGAGGGGGTCAGATCCCCGAAATGGAGCCGTATGTGACTGAGAACCTGGGTGCGGGATTTTCTGCAAAAGCGACTGTTCTTTTGGGAGAGAGGTAGAAGGGGAGAGAAGAATAAAATGTATTTATTGCTTATTCTCATAGGAAAAAAAAAAGTACTGTATACACCAGAGATACAAAATTAGAAACACTGTTTTTAAATGTGACCCTAGATCTCATTTTTCAGTAAGTCATTCACTTTTCCACTGTGGGTGGGGGGGTGAGGGGTAGGAGTTGGGGGGTAGGGAGGGGTAAATGTTGTGTATCTGCTCCATTTCTGTTTTTTTTTTTTTTACTTTTTATTAGCTCTTTGTAAATTTTACGTCATGCACCACTCACCTTCCCACTCACCTTCCCAACCCCTCATACCAGCTCTCTGACCTTGCAAACTTTCCTCCCCAAAAGAAAAAAAAATCTCTCACTGTGGAAGCTGTAGTGTGTCACAGTGTGTCCAACACTTTACCTTTAGTCCACACATCTTAGAGCAAGTGCTCTTAGCCACCCAGCCAGCTCTCCAGTGCCAACCCCTTCCCCATTCTCATTTAGTTCTGTCATTGAACTTTGGTTCTAGGTTCACCACTAACCCCCCTTCCATGGTCAGTGCTGGGCACTGAGAGAGGGCGTCGGCATGTCAGTGCTAGGCCAGAGCTCTGCTGCAGAGCTACTTATACTACAAGCTCCTGTGGTGGGCATCTCCTGAGGATCATTTCCATCTGCTGTAGGGCCTCAGTACTCAGGCCTTGTCTTTGAAGACGTATCCAAGATACAATTTGCAAAACACATGAAACTCAAGAAGAAGGAAGACCAAAGTGTGGATACTTCGCTCCTTCTTAGAATGAGGAACAAAATACCCATGGAAGGAGTTACAGAGACAAATTCAGAGCTGAGATGAAAGGAAGGACCATCTAGAGATTGCCCCACCTGGGGATCCATCCCATAATCAGTCAACAAACCCAGACACTATTGCATATGCCAGAAAGATTTTGCTGACAGGACCCTGATATAGCTGTCTCTTGTGAGGCTATGCCAGTGCCTGGCAAACACAGAAGTGGATGCTCACAGTCATCTATTGGATGGAACACAGGGTCCCTAATGAAGGAGTTAGAGAAAGTACCCAAGGAGCTAAAGTGGTCTGCAACCCTATAGGAGGAACAACAATATGAACTAACTTGTACCCCCCAGAACTGTGTCTCTAGTTGCATGTGTAGCAGAGGATGACCTAGTTGACCATCATTGGGAGGAGAGGCCCTTGGTCTTGTGAAGATTATATGCCCCAGTACAGGTGAATGCCAGGGCCAAGAAGCAGGAGTGGGTGGGTTGGGGAGCAGGGTGGGGTGGGGGGGTATAGGGGACTTTTGGGATAGCATTTGAAATGTAAATGAAGAAAATATGTAATAAAAAATAAAAATAAAAAAGGAAAAAAATGGAGTCCTTCTCAGCTTGTCACACAACACATCACTTATTAAGCCACAAAATTTTTTGTTGTCCCCAAGATGTCATGTTAATGTGACAATATAAAACATTATTATTTAAATAAGAATCCCACTGTTTTTAAACGGTCCATCACTTTAGAAGTTGTCTCTTTTAAATATCCAAATTGCAAAGTTTCTATAAAATTCCATCTCTTTGACATTTCAAAACCTCTCAACGATAGACGCCTGTTAAATATTAAGCAGGTAAGTATGTTCTTACTGCAAGATGAAAGAACCAGGGCACAGCTATAATCAAGCTAAACCAGATCAAAGTTCAACAGTATAAAAAGTTCAGAGCTTGACTACTGGGACTCACTCACAATTCCCTGGGCTCGAAACTCCATTTTTCTGGTTCTGCCACCCACAGCACACACAACTTATCTCGTAGGCTCAGGCCGGCTCCATTCCACATCTGTGGCCGTCCTCTGCAGCCATGGCACCATCTCTCCAAAATGCTGGAGTCTCTGCAACTGGGCTGCACCTTTACCAATACCCTCTCCTAGGCTCTCTCCAGGGGCTCTGATCCCATCATATGGTGCCAAGCCTTGGCGTCTCTTCATGATCTCTTCAAAAGATGGAATTCTATTGCAGCTGAGGGTGTACCTTCACCCGTGGCCTCTCCCAGCCTCTTTTCAGGGATGCCAGGCAAGCCACATTGTATGAAGCCCCAGTGGCTCACCATGACCTCCTCATGCTTTCTAGACCAGCACCACCTAGAAAACTCTTATGTATTACCAAGTTCAGCTATCTGCACACAGCACAGCCTTGGTGGATCCCCCTCTGGAACACAGCTTCTGTGTACTGACCTTGGGTGAAGGAAACACTTCCCAGAAGATTTCGCCTCAATGATGTTGATGTCTTCGTAATTACAGCTGATTCTCAGGCTCAGCTGATCAGCATTAGCTGTCTCAGCGAAGAAAATGTTTCACTTTAGTGGTTCTGGTCTCTTGTTAATTACAGCCAACCAAAACCACAGATTCTTAATACCAAGTAGCAAATGGCTTGGATAATCGTGAAAGGACTCTCCAACTCCTCTCTGAAGCTTCACATTCCATGTCTCCTTTGACTGCATTTTAATGGAAGCTCCCGGAGAATAGCCCACTGAGCTGTGGGCACTTAATGGCTTTCCCAGCTTATAGTTCCAAGCTCCTACTACAATCCTCCCCCAGACACACAGTCAGATCTGTCACAGCAATACTACATGACCTGGCTCCAATTTCTGTCTTCGAGTTTTTATCACTGGTATAGAACACAAGAGCAGCTTGTTGGGGAAAGGATTTCATCTTACAGTTTATAATCCATCATCCTGGGAAGTCAGGGTAGGAACTTGGAGGCAGGAGCTGATGCAGAAGCCATGGAGGAGTGCTACTTATTGGCTTGATCCTCATGGCTTGCTCAGCCTGCTTTCTTATAGGACCCAGGACTACCTGCCCAGGGGTAGCACTTCCCACAGTGGACTGAGCCCTCCCATATCAACCATCAATCAAGAAAATACCCCCATAGACTTATCTACAGGCCAGTCCTATTGAGCCATTTTCTTGATTAAGATTCCACTTTTCCAGATGATCCTAGCTTGTGTCAAGTTGGCATAAAAACTAGCCAGCACAAACATACAAATCAAAAATAGACTTAAAAAAAAAAAACCAGCAACTAACTTCACAGGGTGGTGAAAAATTCCTGTGGGACTTCACCCTGTGCTTCTAAAGGAGCTAAAGATGTGAGTTAAAGTCACAGCAGTATTCTGGTTAAAAACAAACAAACAAACAAAAAAACAAATAAACAAAAAACGGTAGTGACTGTCCCTAAAGAGACTGCTCTTCATGAAAGAGGTATGGTTGAAATATGTATGTATATCTGTCTATCTGTCTGTCTTGTCTATCTATCTATCTATCTATCTATCTATCTATCTATCTATCTATCCATTCACCCAACCACCCATCCTTCTATCCATCTATTACTTTCCCCTTTCCATTTTTCCTTTTCTCTCTCTCTCTCTCTCTCTCTCTCTCTCTCTCTCTCTCTCTCTCTCTGACAAAGTCTTGCTATTTGCTATTTGGTTCTGGCTGGCCTGCAATTCACTTTATTGCCCAGGCTGGCCTCAAATTCATGGCAATCCTACCTCAGCCTCCCCCAAAGGCTGGTATTATGTGTGCCACCATGCACAGCCCTGAGTTTGCACCTTAAGCTTCATGTGTGGAGCTTAATTGAAAATTGAAGGTATTAAGAGAGTAGACACACTGGGCGGTGGTGGTGCATGCCTTTAATCCCAGAACTTGGTAGGCAGAGGCAGGTGGATTTCTGAGTTCGAGGTCAGCCTGGCCTACAAAGTGAATTCCAGGACAGCCAGAGCTACACAGAGAAACCCTGTCTCAAAAAACCAAAAGAGAGAGAGTAGACACTTAATCCAATGTGGTGTCTAGAGGTGATGCCTATAGGAGCTGTTCAGAAACTAGATGAAGTCATTAGGATGGATTTCCATGACTGAATAACCAAGGGCTTTATAAGAAGACAGAGAGAGACTAGGACATCTGCTCTCCTCTCCTCTCCTCTCCTCTCCTCTCCTCTCCTCTCCTCTCCTCTCCTCTCCTCTCCTCTCCTCTCCTCTCCTCTCCTCTCCTCTCCTCTCCTCTTTTCTCTTCTCTTTTCTTTCCTTTTTTCCTCTTCTTTCTCCTCCCCACTCTTGGATGTCAAGACAGAACCACCTTGAGATGAAGAGATTACCAAGAGGCTAACTAGTAGACAACCACCACTTGCAAGCCCTTCAATTTTGATCTTCAGAAGTATAAGCCATAGTAAACCTCTCATTGTTATAAAGTTACTTGGCCTCAGGTGTTTCATTATAGTTGCAAAATGGATTGATACACTTCGTCAAGCCAATTATGCTTTTAATTAGTATAGATCCAGGCTTGTCATCAATGGGCCTTCTCAGTGTGGCCTGGGGGAAACCAGAGGCAAGAACAAGCTGACCATGTAGTCAGTCGGTGGCTCACAAAAATATGATCTAATGATGCTAATGAAGAAATAGCTTTGCTGGATGTGGTCGCACATGCCTTTAATCTGAGCACTTGGGAGGTAGCGGCAGGTGGATCTCTGAGTTGGGGGACAGACGGAGCTACACAATAGATCCTGCCTTAAAAAATTAGTCTTCAGAGGAAAACTGGTATTCCCATCTTATTCTAGGAATTCATAACACCTGGCCACTGTGGGAACCAGTGTAGGTCCTCACAAGGCATCAAGGAAATGAAGCTTCCTCTTGTAAGACAGGGCATGAACTCTCTGCTTTAACTGCTGGTTAGGACACAATTTTGCATCTACAATTCATATTGAATTATAATCCTCAATGTTATTTTTGCCACAGAGCCTAGGGGGGGTCTCTAAGATGAAATAGGGTTATAAGGCAAGATTCTAATTTGATAGTGCCGATGTCCTCATAAGAGGAGAAACAGCAGAGAGCCCCTCACCTACACACAGAGAGAAGATTTTAATAGCAAATGTGAAAGAGGCTGACTACAAGACCAGGAATCCACCCCAGAAAACAGACTTGTTAGCACCTCCATCACAGACTTCCTGCTTACAAAACAGAGTTCTCTCAGATCCCTCCCTACTGCCTGTGTTCCACATCTCGCCACTGACTGTCAGGAGCCATGATGTGACAAGCTAAGAACCAGCAGGTGATCATCCTGAAGTGGCCTGCCTCGGATTATTATATAATCTGCGACAGGTAAGCCCTCATTAATCAAGGCTGTGAGGGACTCATTTTAGGAAAGAGTCCTGCTATTAATATACTTTTCCTGTTATTATTAAACATATATAACAATCACTAAGTAGGAGCACACCCCTTTGGAGCCAATCTCTGCAGATCCACAAAGATGTACTGTTTTGTAGTGATGCTATATAGACAAATAGATGACTTAAGTCTTAATGATGATCCTATAAGAATTCCTAAAATTTTATCTGTAATTATTACGTTTTTTTTTTTTTATAATGGGACTGCTATTAGGTCCTTTTCTGATAGTCAAAGCTGCAATGAGAACTCTGCCAGTCTCTCAAGTGTCACCAGTTAATTACTCCTAGATGGTAACCAGACTTTCTCCTACCCGGAGCACATTCTAAGAGGTTGTAAAATAGTTAACCAAAGGTCATAAAAAGGCAACTAATGACTTATTATAGGTGCTAGGACAGAAGGTAAAATATTGACTGGGTTTATCTATACCAAATTTCACTTATAACTTAGTTATGGTTTTAGACCTTCTGTGAACCTGTGGAGCTCAGACAGGTAATGGATGTTTAGCCAGATAATCACTCCTAATGGATATGCATGTAAACATTCGCTGTTGTAAACTTCTACTTCAATTTATGATTTTTCTGTGTGAACTTTTGATGAACTTTTTCACATGTGATCATGTATTCTGGATGATGTTTAAGAGCTGAGGACAAAGAGAAGAGTCAGAACTGAGGGACTGGGGTGAGAGGAACGGAGGTGAGAAGAACTCAGCTGAGGAGAAGTTTTTAGACAGAATACTTTTTAGATTAGAAGGAAAATGCAGAGTGGAGTAACTTAGAAATTATAGGTAACATAAAATACTAAGAGAGCAATATGCAGCATGCAGAGGGAACGATGAAAAAGATGTCGCAGAGAACAGAAGGAGCAGGCAGGCTTCCCCTTACCATGGGACAGAACAGGTCCCATGGTAAGGACAAGGCAGGTTTAGTCTTATTAAAAGAAACAAAGCTTTTTTTCTTGCAAACATGGGTTTAACTCATCTAGCATTAAAAATGTAGAAGCCTTTTCTTTTTCTATGTAATAAAAATTGGAGCACATTTTTAGTGCTCCATGAGAATGAGTGAGTTCTTTCTGCACCAGTGCTTGGACTTTTGCTCCGTGTGCATATGTAAGCATGGATGAGTGTGTAAATATGTAATTGTGAGAATGTATACGTGCGTGTGTGTGTGTGTAATTGTGAGAATGCATGCAAGCTGGGCCCAACTGGGTTTGAATGAAAATGAATAAATGATCGTGAATGAAGCTGAATATGAATTTATGTGAGATTATGTATATTTGCTTATGTAAAAGTTTTTCCTTCTTCGAGTGTTATTCTCGTCTCCTGGTTCAATAGAAGTTCATTGCTCCAAACTTCCCCCTAGCCCGACAAGCAGGGGGCATCTGGACAATAAGGAGAAGGCTCTAGCAATTAGTCCTTTACTTAATCTCCTGCTGTTTTAGGATGAGGTGCTAAGTGCCAGAGACTGAAGTTTCTGGCCTCAGAGGATCACAGAAGGCAGGTCAGCTACAATAGCATAGTAACTTAGACTTAGATAAGTAAACTTTTTTATTATACCAACCTTAAATTTCTTGTAAGACAAAGTCTTACCCCAGTATCTCATAAGACAAAGTCTTACCTTCTGCCTTCGCTCTTCCCCCTCCACTGCCTCAAGAAGAACCAACAAGAAAGAAGAAACACACCACACTGGGGCTGCCCCCACACCCCCCGGCCCTCCCCACCTCTCTCCGCAACTGACCCTTTCCCCAAGGCCACACCTCCCAATTCTTACCATGCTGGTCAAACTTGACTCCATCCCATTCACATCCCATCCATAGATACGATAATATCCTGTATTCCTGAAAGATGCTTCCCCTATCATCCATCCCATCAAGGGTCCTCACTGTTCCAGTGAGGTTCTCAGACAATTCTCAGTGAAATAGCTTGTGTGCTTTATTCCGTGTGGACAGGGACTACATAAACATTGAGGAGTGGGGTGGGATTTAGGGGTAGTTGTTTGTGATGCTACTGGGAAACCTTGCTGAGTGATATACGGGAGAGAGTCAAACTGTCTGATCCACCTTATGGAAGAGCTAGACTTTGGGATGACATCCTGGCCTAAGTAGTTACTGTGGGTGTGGATAAGAGCATCCTCAACATAGTGGGCTAGGTCAGAGGGTCATGGAAGCAAGTGTACCGAGTGAGTCTATGAACTCTGTCCCTGTCTTAGTTAGGGTCTCACTGCTCTGAAGAAGCACCATGACCGAGGCAACTCTTATAAAGGACAACATTTAACGGGCGCTGGATTACAGTTTCAGAGGTTCAGTCCGTTGTCATCATGAAGGGAAGCATGGCAGCATCCAGGCAGACACGGTGCTTGGAGAAGCAGCTGAGAGTTCTACATCTTTGCCTGAAGGCAGCCAGGAAGAATGTCTCTCTTTAGCATCGGTGGGACCTGAACATAGGAGAAGACCTCCACAGCCCACCTCTACTGTAGGGAGAGTTGGTTGAGTGAGCTCAGACCCTGGGAAGCTCAGAGACTTGAGATCAGCAGGAGTAGGGCAGCTCCCTACCCATTTTTGTACCTGCTCTGGAACCTGTAACCACGACCTCCCATTGAGAGGACCGTGGGTAATCAGTCACATAATGCAACACCTGGAATCCTTCCTCACGCAAGTAGAGCGTCACTAACATCTCAAACGGAGCCAATAGAAAACACCTACCCCTAAATCCCACCCTACTCCTCAATGTATGTAGTCCCTGTCCACATGGAATAAAGCACACAAGTTATTTCACTGAGGATTGTCTGAGAGTGGCTGTCTTTACTGAGCTGTAACACGTGGGGAGGAATTCTCTCTCGTAAAAAAGCTGAAGGATCTTAGACCTGCCTGGTGGCTGGCCAGGCTCATGCTGCCTATGCTGCCGCTGCAGTAGCTGCTAAGAAACCTGGGGCCCTGTGCTATCTGTCTTATGCAGGCCACCCAAACCTCCATTGCTTCTCTTCTAAGATCTGTAACAGTCCTAGCATTCCCCACCAGACCAGAGCCTTATGGAACCTGTTCATTGCTTGTGGACAGCAGACAACACCCCTTGGTGACATACTTCCTCCAACAAGGCTACACCTTCTCCAATAAGGCCACACCTCCTAACAGTACCACTTCCGGTGGGCCAAGCACATTCAAACCACCACAGTTCCCAATGTGGGCTCACAATTTAGGATTATTAAAGGAGCGGGCAAGCAAATCACTGGCAGACATAGGAGCAACAGAAGCAGACAATCTAAGACCAAGGGCCTACAAGTCTGATCCATGATTTCTGGTCAAGTCCTTTCTAAATTGTAACAAATGTCAACGACCTTTCTGTATATAACCCAAATCCACTCAAAATATATAAACCATACCAGATTTAAAAAAATTATTATTGTGATTTACTTGTGTGTTTTAAGATTGGTGCTGGGAGCCCAGGGCCAGTACCTGCTACCACTGAACTCATCTTAGATCCAGGCTTTCCTGTTGATAGTCTTGGGTGGAAGATTCAATGTACTCCACAAAATGAGTCATTTGAGCTAAGGCCACTCACATTATACAAACTATATTACGCTATGAGGTAATGTCTTTAGAGAGAATAACAATCAAACATATGCTAAAGAAACTTATGACTTAGAGCCCTCCAGAGCATTCTTCTGAGGGCATTTCTCACTTCTCTTTTATAGCTTCAGCCTTCTTTATCACAAATCAAATGCTTTTTGCTTCATATATTTCTGATGGTGGTGCTTCTGGGATTGACCCAAAGCCGCACCTACATGTCCTAAGCCCCATTTCTATTACTTTTTAGGAGTTATGTCTGACTAGTCAATCACACTGAAAAACCTTATGTTAGTGGCTGCAGAGAGGGTTCAGTGGTTAAGAGCATTTGGGTTCTGATAGCGGACTTGAGTTTAATTCCCAGCACCCACATGGGAGTTTGTAGCTGTCTATAATTCCAGTCCCAAGGTATTTGATGCCATCTTTTTGCCTCCAAGGATATTGGATGCACATGGTGCACAGAAATACATGCAGACAAAACTCCATGCATACAAAAGAAAAAGGAATTAAATAAAATAATTTAATAAATATTGTTTATTTACATTATTTAATTATTTTTACATATTTAATTATTACAATTAAATAAATAATATTTAATTAAAATAAAAGCATTATTTTAATCCTAACTCACGGCCTTACCTTACTAACCTACTTTTGAGCCCATAATCCTCCTCGTTATGAGCTTTTAGAATACGATCCATTAAACACTAGAAGTATGTGTGAACTTCGAGCTCTCGTTATTTCAAATGTGAGGTAGCAAACAAGCTGTATCAGGCTATGAGACAATGTCTTTAAAGAGTACAGCCATTCAAAACTCCTTACAAGCAGTTGAAATTTATTTTTGCCTTTCAAAAAAATGTCTTTAGTGCTCAAGTCTGCCACTATGGTTCAAAATAGGCACGGAAGTCTAGAAATGTGATTTTGTATCCTCAGGCTCTCTTGAAACATTTGCTTTACCGCATTCTAGAAGTTGGCGCTGGAGAGTAGAACTGATGCTTTGTGCTCTCCTCTTTTGAGCCAATTGTTTTATTCCTTGGTATATGGTAGTTAACTCTTCATTTGAAGTTTGGGGCTCACTTACAGTTTTAGTTGCCAAGGTTAACAGTGGTTAGAAAATACTAAATGGAAATTTTCAGGAATAAACTATTTGTAAGTTTTTAATGACCCTTTTAATTAACACAATGAAATCTTTATTTATTTATTTATTTATTTATTTATTTATTTATCTATCTATTTATTTACTGTATCTGAGTACACTGTAGCTGTCTTTATACACACCAGAAGAGGGCATTGGATCCTATTACAGATGGTTGTGAGCCACCATGTGGTTGCTGGGATTTGAACTCAGGACCTCTGGAAGACTAGTCAGTGCTCTTAACCACTGAGCCATCTCTCCAGCCCACACAATGAAATCTTGTGTTGAGCACCCACCCTGTCCCTCCACCTCCTGCCTAGGAGGTGAATTGTCTTTTGTCCAGAGAAGCCACACTGTATATGCTACCTGCTTGTTGATCATTTAGTAGTTACCTAGTTTTGATACACTTTGGTATTTTCAAGCAGCTCTAATACTACAATGTTATTGATAGGAGGTGTGAGAATGGGCTAGGATACTTGCTGTATTCTGTAACATGGCATTTATTACAGGTTATTGTTCATAAGTGTTCTATTAGTTGTTAGTCTCTGTTGTGTTAGTTTAAATAAGTTGTTCCTTTAAATTGTGCCCAATTTACATATTAAGCACCACAGTAGGTGTGTATATATGGGCAAAGCATAGTATGTAGAGGGTTCTATACATGATCTCCACTATCCATAGAGATATGGAAATGTATCTCCTGAAGAAAAGGTAAGGGGGGGCTCTCATGTTTATAGTTTGTCTCTTGTTTCAAAAGAAAATTTCCCTTTGTTTTAGAATTCATACATTTCACCATGATACAGTAGCTAGTTTTGGTTTTCAATCATTCACTCTTAAAGTAGGTGAGTCTGTTTAAACTCAATATTTCTTCCTGAGATTTTAAGAGCTGTGCTCATTTGGAAGCCAGTTTTTACTTTGCATGGCATAGCCCCCTCCACAGAGCCGAGTGCAGATGGCTAGCCATTCCATCTGATAGCTCACAAAATTGGATCAGATTTTGACATCTTCATTTCCACCCCACCACCCCCCCAACCCCCACCAACCCCTCACCTTCGAAATCTAAAAGGCAACAAGTAGAACAAAGAATTTAAGATTCAGGGCCAGTGCTTGCCCGGCCTGATAGCTTGTGTTTCATGCCTGTCTACCACAAGTTGGTAGGCGAGAACAGACACACGTAAGTTGTCCACTGACCTCTACACATGTGTGCCAACACACCCAAATAAGTGTGATAAAGTTGTAAAACAAAGCAATCACTTTACGATTTAGAGGATGAAGACACGCCTTTGACGCTCATGCGCGAGGACCTGCCTTTGGATGCCAGCATCAGGGAAGCCCGGCAACCCCAACGCTTGGCGGTTACAAATCTTAGTCCAGCTTCAAGGAGAGACTTTGTCTCAGAGGAACAAGGAGCAAAGCGACAGAGCAGGACCCCCAATGTCCTCCTCTGGTCTCTGCCGTGTGCAGACACACTGTGTACACAGGCACAAGGAATTCGTGACCCGTTTCCCATTTTCATCGCACACTCGACTGTACAGAAAATGTTTTTCAGTTGTTGAAGAGCACACTCATGCTAAACTCTGAAAAATACCAGGGGACCTCCCAGTGTTGGCAGGTTTATGTCCACTTTATTACAGTTGGGAGGGACGATTGAGGCTGGGGGCGGGGCACAGGGTGGGAACAGACAGGCCAGGCCACTCTCTTATGTCGTTGGTTCTGAGAAGAGCAAACACCCTTCTGGCACCGGGAACTTATAACACTAGGTGGCCAAGGGTGCGCTTTCTCAGCAGCCAGCACCCTAAATCCATCCCAGCTCTGTTCTCAAGACCGTGCTTTCAATAAAAGCTTTGTGGTTTACTAAAAGGCTTTCCAAGTCTCCTATCATTGGCGTTCTTAGAACAAACTAAGCTGCCCGGACTGTGGCAGGAAATGGCAGGGCTAGGATAAGGCGTCCCGGTGGAGTTCACGCTGAGGAAATCAATGGATTAAAGGCGGAAATTTCCCAGAGAGGCACATTAATTAGTAATTCGTGAGCTACTGGCCCGCGGTCACAAGGCATGGAAGAGAGCAAAATCACCCAGGAGCGTTCTGGCGACGAAGCCATTTAAATGTCAGGCTGAAAGTCATTCTGTCTGCAGTGTCCACGCCTGACATTCTCCAAGGCAGGGTCCCGCCCGAATCCCCCCAGCTCCCACCAGTGCAGACCTACCCAGCAGCAGGAGCCGGTGCGTCTGCTGCAGGTCCCGCTTCTGCTCGCGCAGCATGCGGTCGATGCCCCGGCTGACTTTCCTCGCCTCTTTAGCCGCCTCGCGCTCCTCGGCTCGTAGCTGCTCCTGTCGCCGGCGGCTCTGCAGCTCGCCTGGCGGCCGCGCGTTCGCGACGATCCGGCCGCCGCCACGCCGGAGCAGGGTCCCTACGGGAGCCGGGGCTGGGATCGAGGCAGGGGCCGGGGCGGCGCTGGGCTGAGCATCCTCTGCGCAGGGTTCCGAGGCCGCACACGGGGTGTCCTCTGGGCTCCCGAAGAGCAGCGGCCGCAGGCTGTAGCATAGGCCCATCGGGGCGCGGGGCGCGGGCAAGTCCCCGCGGGTCAGACCGGGGCTCCCGCCGACGCCGGAGGCAGCGCTGCACTCGGACCCTGGGGCGCCAGCTGCGGGGCGTGGCTGCGGTGGGTCCGGCTGGGGGACCACGGCCCCTCACTGCCCCGAAGGGCCATTGTGCATCCTTCGAACGTCCCAGGCGCGAGCTCGCACCTGAGAGCGCCCCAAGCAGGCGGAGCTGACCAAGGGCCTTGGCCAGCCCGCCCCCCCCCCCCCCCTTACCGTAAAACCGCCGCGCAGACTGCTCCGGTTACCGTAAATACTGCCTCCTGTGGCAAGTATTGGTACCCTGGCTGCCTATCATAAGTGCCGGGCAGAACTCCTTGCCTTGTTGCAGGGATGGTTAGGTTACCACTAGCTAGGGCTGAGCCAGAGACTAAGCGACCTACGGTGCTGGGGCAGGATGGAGCATTGTTAAACACTGTTGAAAATGTTAGTTTCTATGAGTGAGCAAAACTCCCAAGAGAGGGTTGGTGAGACCTATGAGCAGCAATGGATAGAGTCTATCCGACAGACTGTTCCCTTAAGCTTGGCAGCTTGGAGCTGGGAGGATATTAAACAGCACCCTGCTCTGTACACTTAAAAGCCCGGTGACACACACCAGCTGAATGGATAACGGCAACTGAAGCAAAGACTCCGGATCCAGAAGGCCTTGATTCCAGCCGTGACCATCACTGCAGACATCCCTTGCCAGCTTTGGAAGACAGTATCTTCAGCAAGATAGGATTTGGTGGCTATTAGATGACCTGGAAGCTCTTCTCATTTACAGCAGGAGGGGAAGCAGTAAGAGGCCAGGGCCGTGGAACTGGAGGCTGTGCTGGGATCGGGGCAAATACAATTCTTCACTTACATGATGCATCCTTACCATGCCTTTCTCCGGGCTATATAAATTGGGGGTTCGGCTACTTTTCACGTTGTGTCCATGGTATTGCGACATTAGGTCTAATAAAAAGGATTCCCCGAATGGTCTTTCCTTGCCTGCGTGTGATCTTTATCATGGATACATCCAGCTTAGCTAGAAACAATAGTGGGAACAACCAGCTATGTCAAAGAAGATCCCTGAAGGGTCGGGAGAACAACCACCAGCAGCTCCTGAGGCCCAGTGGGGAAGGGCAGTGTCGGAAGGCAGAGGTGACAAGCCAGAGTTGGAAGGAGGAAGGCTATGAAAAGTGAAAAAAAGAAAAAATAGAGGAGCTGGGGTCACTGGAGCTGCCCGCCCCTCAGGACTGAGGGCAGATACTTCAGGTCTGCTTCAGAGCTATAATTTCATGGTCACTGTAGGATAGGAGTGGAGAGTCTCAATGGGAAGTTCTCCAGGGCCCTAATACTAGCTGACACTAACCGCTGCTGCCTGTTGTTGTTGTTGTCACTCAAGGGCAGAGAGTGTCACAGGATGCAGAGTGCCAGGCTGCTTGTGGTTGGACCCTGGAGGGGCAGGGAGCACACCTGGAGCCACAAGTCTCTGGCTTCTAAGGCCTGGAGTCGTGGTGGCACACGCTTTTAATCCCAGCACTGGGGAGGCAAAGTTCGAGGCCAGCCTGGTCTACAGAGTGACAGCCAGGGCTACACAGAGAAACTCTGCCTCAAAAAAACCAAAACACACCTCTCTCCAAAACAAACAAACAAACAAACAAACAAAAAAGCACGTAGAAGAAGGCTAGAGGGTAAAGGGTGAAGACTTCTTTTATGGGAAGAGAGGGAGAGGGGAGTACTTTTAAAAAAATTGGGTGATTATATCATTTCCCTCTTCTCTTTCCTCCCTGCATGAATTCATGGTCTCTCTCCCTCTCCCCCTCCCCTCCCCACCCCCTACTCTCCTGTCTGTCTGTGTCTGTCTGTCTGTCTGTCTCTCTCTCTCTCTCTCTCACACACACACACACACACCTAGATATAACTTCCTCAGCCCTCCTGTAGCATGCTTAGCACCTTCCTAAGAAAGCTAGCCAATAGAGATGAAGCTGTCAGTAGGGCCAGCCCAATTTCTTCACAAACTGTGACTCAAGTATATGGCATCTTCAGGAGGGGCAGCCAGGAGCACCAATACTGGCTTTTAAAGTTGGGGGTGCTTTTGGGACTTCAGGGACCAACAAGTCCAAAAGAAGTAATGTACTCCTGGCATTAGGCTTTCTGCTAGCCTACTAGATATATACCTGGTAATAGATGGCTAGGTCATATGGTAGCTCTAATACATTTAAAAATGTTTTATGTAAATATGTATGTATATGCATGCACGTGCCTCCTTGCCATGGCATGCATGTAGAGATCAGAGCACATTTTTATTTTTATTTATTTATTTTAGCTTTTTGAGACAGGGTTTTTCTGTATAGTCCTGGCTGTTCTGGAACTCACTCTGTAGACCAAGCTGGCCGTGAACTCAGAAATCTGCCTGCCTCTGGGATTAAAGGCATGTGCTACCACTGCCCAGTTCAGAGCACAATTTTTGAAGCTGGGCCCCTTCTTCCACCAAGGTCATTCTGGTCAGGCCTTTTCTAATTGTGCCTTCTCATCGACCAAAGTATGGTAGTTTCTTTCTCTCTCTTTTTTTTCTCTAGATTTATTTATTTATATTATGTATGTGAGCACACTGTAGCTGTACAGGTTGTGAGCCATCATGTGGTTGCTGGGAATTGAATACAGGACCTCTGGTTGCTCTGGCCCAAAGATTTATTTTTTATTATAGCTAAGTACACTCTAGCTGTCTTCAGACACACCAGAAGAGGGCACCAGATCCCATTACAGATGGTTGTAGACACACCAGAAGAGGGCACCAGATCCCATTACAGATGGTTGTGAGCCACCATGTGGTTGCTGGTATTTGAACTCAGGACCTTCGGAAGAGCAGTCAGTGCTCTTAACCGCTGAGCCATCTCTCTAGCCCTGATATGGTAGTTTCTAATTTTAGTGTTTTGGTTTCTTTGGAGTAACGACCATACTCTATCTTATGTCACAAGAGTCTTGAAGGAGCACAAGTAGTGCCTTCAACATAAAAGTCACTATGAGATCATGCCCATGCTTTATTTAACCTATGTACTGTGTAAAATATACATTACACATTACATCATGCCCTTAAATATGTATTATCAGTTACAAAGAATTTGAATGCAGCTAATTTAATTTGTAACTATAAAACGACTTTTATTACTTTCCTGTTGTGATGATAAAAACACCATGAGTTATAAACGAGAAAAAGTAGGCTTACATTTCCTGAGGGCTGAAGTCTATGGCGAAAGCAGGCAGCTGAGAGCTTACATCTCCATCCACAGGCCGAAGGCAGAGAGTGCGCCCTGGGGATGACAGGAGGCTTTGGTGTGCCCCGGCTTCCTGCCAATGAAGTTCCAAAAGATTAACACAGTCTTCAGGCTAGTTTTACTTCCTGCTTGTGGTTTGAGATGTGAGCTCTCAGCTGTTCCTGCTGCCACCCATGCCTTTGCTCCACCATTATGGACTCTAACCTGTTGAAACTGTAAGTCAATTAAACTCTTTCTTCTGTAAGTTGTGTTGGTCATGGCATTTTGTCACAGCAATAGAAAAGTAACTAAAAGAGTTGACACCTGCTATATCAACCAGACTCCAGGGTTGACAGCACACTTTAACAGTCAGCTGACATTAAGCATTCATTTTCTTTGTTACAAAATTACTTTATGGGGCCTAAAGAGATGGCTCAGTGGTTAAAAGCACTGGGTGTTCTTCCAGAGGTCCTGAGTTCCATTCCCAGAAACCACATGGTGGCTTACAACCATCTGTAATGAGATCTGGTTCCCTTTCTGATGTGCATAGAAGACAGAGCATTCATACATGTAAAATAAACATTTTATTTTTAGGGCTGAAGAGATGGCTCAGCAGTTAAGAGCACTTGCTGCTCATGATGCAGCCTGGGTTCCCCGTCCCCACATTGCCACTCACAACCATTTGTAACTCCAATTACAGGGGATCCAATTCCCTCTTCTGGCTTCTGCAGGTATCAGGAGTGCATGTGCTGCATATATATATTGGGGCTAGCCTGCGGCTCTCATGTCCAGGTTCGAGCCTGGGAGGCAACCTGGAGCTGAAAGAAAAGAGGGAACCTAGGCAGGTCGAGAAATAATGGAACCAAGACATACTAGTCTGTTCAAGGTTCAAATGTTTAATGGTGACTGCGCTTATAAAAAGGCGGGAGGCCCATTCCCACCAATTCATCCTTGGAGCTTGGAACCAGCTGCAGGTGATGATGTGCAAGATAGGGTGTAGTCTCCGGAATAGCTCTCAGCAGGTAGCAGTTGACAGTGGCTGAACAATAGAGTGATCTAGGGAGGAAGGCTCCACCCTAGATAATCTCCTTAGTGGCAGCAAAGTCAAGTTCTGGCTCAGCCAGTTTCAGGCTGAGGGAAGGTTACAAATATACATGCAGACAAAACACTTGAACACAGAAAAGTAAATCAACCTTAAAGAATCTAAGTGTGTATTTGTGGATCTGTGTGTGGGTCAGTGCAAGTGAGCGTGCCTGCTGTGGGCATCTGATCTCTAGCGCTGGAGCTATAGATAGTTGTAAGCTACCCATTGTGGGTGCTAGAAACAGAACTTGGAGTGTTCTCCAAGAATGGTTCACTCTCTTAGACTCTGGGTCATCTCCTCAGCCTCATCTACTTAGCTTTTATTGATGCATTTGAAACTTTTGATTGTTAGTGGATTTTTGTGTGGACTCTGTTCTCCTCTGATGTTTATAACCTCATTTCTTGCTTTCAGAGCATCGATATTTCATACTGTGGTCAATGTTTGGGGCTTATGATGCTAGCTGTCCTGCTAAGCATTTCTTTTTTTTTTTCTTTTCTTCTCTTTTGTTTTTCCCTAGATAGGGTTTCTCTGTGTAGCCCTGGCTGTCCTAGATTCAATCTGTAGACCAGGCTGGCTTCAAACTCACAGAGATCTGCTTGCCTCTGCATCCTTAACGCTGGGACTAAAGGCCTGCACTACCACGTCCAGCTGCTAAGTGTTTATTTTCTTTTTGTAGGCTGCACCTTTTGGTTTCCTAAATGTAGAAACTGGTTTTGGTGCCAATGGTGATACTGGGATGGAAAAACCTAAATAAGCTCTGCTAGCTCTCTCTCTCTCTCTCTTATTCAATGTTTTTGGAGGTCACACAGCTGGCCCTGCATTATTAGTTTCATCCTGGTTTTGTTGACAACGTCTCCCATGACCAGAACACTGGCGTTTGTAATGCCTGTCACCACTAATGCCAATGAACAGAGACAGGAGTTGAAGAACTTCACTTATTTTCAGGGCTTGTTGCCTAAGAAGGCAGCAGGCTCACACCCTAGAAAACTCAGATCTCGTGTCTAGACAGCAAAAGGGCCCACATGACCGTCAGCCACTCCAGAATCGAGTCTTGCTCCTCTGGCCAGACGGTCAACCCGACCCAAGCCCTGTGATGGCAGGTGCCTCTTTACCTCCAGCAGGACTGTTCTTTTCTAGCTGCATTGTATCCTGAGTTACAGGTATCAGAGTGGGTCACAGGTTTATCAGCCTTTTATAGTAAGCTGTAGTGTTGTAGGCCCTGCTGCCTGCCAAGAGGAAGACAGACAATATAGATGAAAATGGACCCACATGCCTCAGGACGCTATGTGAATACGCATTCTGTTCAGCACGCATCTGCCCAGAAGGCAGAGGTCAGAAGGATCCAATATGCTTTTTGCCAAGTACATGCAGCTGTTTTCATTACAGCGAAGTGGTGCATTTGTCATGCTGCAGGACAGGGGTCTAAACATTAAGAACACAGGCATCTCTGGCCAGCTTCATAGAGTGGTGGTTCTCAGCCGGTGGGTCCCGACCCCCCATGGAGGTTGACCATCCCTTTCTCAGGTTCCTAAGACCATCTGAAAACACAAATATTTTTCTGATGGCCTTAGACACTGATACTCTCTGCTCCTCTATCCGTCTTTAGGTGGGTCCACGCTCATGCAGACACTCCCACATAGAGTACCCAGGACTGTATCAATGGGTCAGAGCTTTAAATCTTACTTGGATATCCAGTGATCTTGAGACATCTTCTCTATCCCACTGTAGAGCGTCCGAGGCATCTCTCTAGCAAGCTCCACTGCTGTTGGTGCCCCCAGAAGCACTGCCTGTGGGTCCATCTATGCCTTGTACAACCTGTCTTCCATTGATCCTGCTTTTCAGGTTTTCAACAGAAACTTGTGTCCCAGCTGGAAGGAATGCACAGACCTGTTGTGTAGCCTCCCCCAGCCTGAAGCAGGCTGGTAGGTGGGGCCACCTGCGGTGCAGCTTTCTCACTTGGCTGACTCCTTTTTGAAGTGACAACCGCCCTGCTCTTCTGCTACCTGCTGAAAGGCTGAACCTGTCTTCCTGAGATGTTCCTGAGATAGCTGACTACCTGTGGAACTGGCGACTTACTGCTAACAGCTCTGGCAGACAAGTGCTAACAACTTGGCAACAATACATCAAGAAGCCTGGCAACTGAGTGCTGATGGAATGGCTCCAGGCACCAAGAGTGGACTTGGGGGAAGGGAATGGGCTTTCCCCCTTATAAGCACTTGAACAGTGAATCATCTTGGCTCCATTAATCTCTTGCCATCTAAGTCTTTTTCAGCCCCAGCTTGCCTCCCAGGTGTACCTGGTTCATATAGGCCACGTGCCAGTATACAACACTGTTGACAGCAAAAGTTACATACAGCTGATGACTGAAAAATCTGTCCTAGATTGCACACACAATTTCTACTTTTAAATCCCCGATTTATTAGAGTGTGACCCAACTTAAGGGTTGTCTGGAGTGGTTGCATCAACAGAGGCCCTAGAGAAACATTGTTTATCCCATGTATTTTTTTTTTTTTCCACACTGACAGACATCAGCAGAGTGACTGTTTCCTGACCCTGGCCACCAAGGAAACCTTTTCTCTTCGGCTCTTCTCTTTTGGGCATTAACTTTTCTGTGACATATGAGCTTTCAGATCTGGGTCTAAGAGTAGAAACAGTTGTTTTGGTCAGTGAGTGTAGGGTTTTTTTTTTTTTCTCTTTGTGAGGAGCCGCCTTCACAGTTAGCCATTACAAGATGGCGCTGACATCCGTTGCTCATGTTGAAAAACAAGTAGTGTGCGCAGGCGTCAGGGTATCTTTCCATTACCTGAGCCCTGCCTCTCCCGTGGCGTCATCTGGGCTGATGGTGGGCAGCCAATCTGGATGGTGCACGTCTCCAACCGTACTTCGCAGTCTATATAAGGGAAGGGTTTTCTGCTCTCTGGGTTTCTTCTCCTGAAGCTGATCATCTATCTCCCGAGATGCATTAAAGCTTTACTGCAGAAGGATCCGAATGTCCTGCGTGCGTTCTTGCTGGCGAGACGGTAGCGTGGGTCATCTGGTGCCGGAAACCTGGGATCAACATCGCCGGCATCGAGAACCCCCGGAGATGGGGTGGATTCAGAACTGCAGGGAAAAGGTAAGTTCGGAGAGGTATGTCTGATCGTGAACCTCTTATCCCTTTTGATTTCGGTCTTAATCTAGATGCACCCTAGGAAGGGGCGGTAGAAGCTCTAGTCTTGGTTGCCCTGGACCTCATTCTGTTTCTTATTGTTTCTTATTCTGTTCATCGAGGCTGGTGTTGAAATTTGAGGTGTGGTCAGTCTGACGTAGATAAGCGGCAGCACCGAGGTATCTTGTAAGCTTCCTGTAGATAAGGGAGCAGAGTGCCATGTTTACTTTCACTTTGCTTAAGGAGTACCATAAGTCAGGCGTAGATCAGCCGCAGGCACTCACTCTATCATGGGCTCCTCACAGTCAGTGATCACCGCGTTATAGGCAGTGCTAAAGCAACGCGACCTGCAGGTCGCCTCCTGTACGCTGTAGAACTTTGTTAAGGAGGTGGATCGAGTTGTTCCCTGGTATGCCTGTTCGGGGTCTCTAACTGTAGCCTCATGGAATAAGCTAGGGAGGGACCTTGACCGTAAGCATGAAGAGGGAGACTTACGTCTGGGCACCAAGGCAATTTGGAAGCTGATAAAAAACTGTCTAGAGGATGAAACCTGCCGACCCGCCATTGTGGAGGGACAGGGAACACTAGAAGAGGTTCAGGACAGTATGTCAGAAACCGAATGGAGCGAGAGAATGGGAGCTCAAAAAAAGAAAGACATGTCTAAGAAAAAGGGCCCTCCCCAGGATTCAGAAGGAAGGGGAGAGAGAAAGAAGGGCAGTGAAACTGAGCCCTCTACTAAGAAAAAGCCTTATACTAATTTTTATCCTATCCATGACTTGGAGGCCTTAGAGATTGATAGTTCAGGGTCCGAAGATCTAGACCCCAGTGAGGAGGCTGAATTAGAGGAGGCAGCAAAGTATGAAGAACAAAGATATAACCCTGACCGATGGTCGTGATCAGGAAGTAATAAAAAGGGTAGCATACCAGCTACTGTGCTCACAGTGCCACCGCCTTATGAATTGCGGTATAGCGCTAACTCCTTTTTTCCTCAGGAAGAGTTAAAAAAGATACAGGTGGCATTTCCAGTCTTTGATACTGGGGAGGCGGGGCGTATGCACACCCCAGTGGATTATAAACAACTTAAAGAACTTGCTGAATCTGTCCGTAACTATGGGGTCAGTGCCAATTTTACTCTGGTTCAGGTCGAGAGATTCGCCAATATGGCCATGACCCCGTCAGATTGGCAAATGATAGCAAAGGCTACACTCCCTAATATGGGACAATATATGGAATGGAAAGCTCTATGGTATGATGCGGCCCAAAATCAGGCCAGGGCCAATACCACAGCAGTTGATGACAACCAGAGACAATGGACCTTTGAATTGTTGACCGGCCAAGGGCAGTATGCCGCCAATCAAATTAACTATCCTTGGGGGGCATACGCCCAGATAGGTGCAGCTGCGGTCAAGGCTTGGAAGGCACAAGAAAAGGGGAGGCTGGGGGTCACCTTACAAAGATTGTTCAGGGCCCCCAGGAACCATTCTCTGATTTTGTGGCAAGAATGACTGAGGCCGCAGCCCGGGTCTTTGGCGACCCCGAGCAAGCCACACCTCTAATTGAACAGCTCATTTATGAGCAAGCCACCCAAGAGTGCAGGGCGGCCATCACGCCAAGAAAAAACAAAGGGTTACAAGACTGGCTTAAGATATGTAGGGAGCTAGGAGGCCCTCTCACCAATGCGGGAGTAGCCGCGGCTATATTGCAATCTCAGAGGCGCCCTAATGTCAACAAACAAAAGGCGTGTTTCAATTGTGGGAAAGCTGGACATTTGAAGAGAAATTGCCCTGTACCTGAACGCGCAAGAGGAGCTGTTCTCTGCTCCCGCTGCGGAAAGGACTATCACAAGGCTAGTGAATGCCGCTCTGTCAGAGATGTAAAAGGAAGACTCCTGCCCCTGATAGGTGAAGTTAATCCCTCACAGTCAAAAAAACGGGGTGCTGGGCCCCCGATCCCAGGGCCCTCACAAATATGGGAGCCGCTTTGTCAAAAGCCAGAGCAGGACAGAGGAGATGACACCCGACGAGTCACAGGAGTGGACTTGCGTGCCACCTCCAGTTTTTTACTCATGCCCCAAATGAATGTGCAACCAATCCCCGTTAAGTCTCCTAGACCCTTACCCCCTCGGACTATGGGTCTCATTATTGGGCGAGGATCTCTCACTTTACAAGGCCTTGTGGTTCATCCTGGGGTAGTGGACCACCAACACCTGCAAGACATTCAAGTCCTTTGCTCCTGCCCCCAAGGTATTTTTTTCCATTAGCCCAGGAGATAGAATTGCACAATTAATATTCTTGCCCAGCCCCGATAAGGATAAAGATAACACAAAAGAATTGAGAGGTATGGGTTCTTCTGGCCCCGATTCAGCCTATCTAGTTATGCCTTTGAATGCCAGGCCTACTCTACATCTTTTTATTAATAACAAAGATTTTGAGGGGATTATGGACACCGGAGCAGATAAGAGTATCATTTCATCTTACTGGTGGCCCAAGAGCTGGCCTGTTACAAAATCTTCTCATTCTTTACAAGGCCTGGGTTATCAATCTTGCCCAGCGATTAGTTCATCCACCCTGACATGGCAAACCTCAGAAGGACAGAGGGGCCTGTTTACTCCATATGTGCTCTCGCTGCTGGTTAACCTATGGGGCAGAGATGTGCTTTCTGAGATGGGAATCACATTAACCAATGAATACTCAGTTCAGGCCGCTAATATTATGAAGAAGACAGAGTACACAAAAGGGAAAGGGATTGGGAAGCAAAGAACAAGGTAGACTTGAGCCTGTCTCCCACAACGGTAACCCAGGCAGACGGGGCTTGGGTTTTTCCTAGGGGTCGTTGGTGTTACAAGACCCATTCCCTGGATAACAGAGGAACCCGTGTGGGTCTTCCAATGGCCGCTATCCTCTGAAAAATTGGAGGCAGTCAACAAGTTAGTTACAGAACAGGTGCAGCTCGGACATTTGGAACCTTCCACGTCCCCGTGGAATACTCCAATTTTTGCCATGAAAAAGAAATCAGGCAAATGGAGGTTACTTCATGGCCTTTGAGCAATTAATGCACAAATGAACCTTTTCGGCTCAATCCAGCGGGGTTTACCTCTGTTATCTGCCCTGCCTAAGCAATGGAAAATTGTCATTTTAGACATTAAAGACTTTTTCTTTTCCATCCCTTTGTGTCACCAAGATCGACCAAGATTTGCTTTTACGATTCCAGCCCTTAATCATATGGAGCCTGATAAGAGGTTTCAGTGGAAAGTCCTCCCTCAGGGCATGGCAAATAGCCCCACTATGTGCCAGCTTTTTGTACAGTCAGCATTAGAACCTGTGAGACAATATTTTCCCTCTTTACTGTTGTTACATTATATGGATGATATTCTTTTGTGCCATAAAGATATGATGCTTTTACAAAAATCCTAACATTTTGATAAAAATGTTAGCCCAATGGGGACTGCAGATAGCTGCAGAAAAGGTTCAGATTTCGGAAGTGGGTTCCTTTCTGGGAAACATTATTTTCCCAGATAAGATACTTCCTCAAAAATTGAAAATTTGCAAAGATCATTTACATACTCTTAATGATTTTCAAAAGTTATTGGGGGATATAAATTGGCTTAGGCCTTTTTTAAAGATTTCCTCTGCCGAGCTTAAACTTTTATTTGATATTTTAGAGGGGGATTCACATATCTCCTCCCCCAGAGCCCTTACTCCTACGGCTAATAAAGCCTTGCAAGTAGTAGAGAATGCCTTACAAAATGCCCAGTTACGGCATATTGAGGAATCACAACCTTTCGACTTGTGTGTCTTTAAGACAGCTCAGTTACCAACTGCTGTATTGTGGCAAGATGGACCATTATTATGGATCCATCCCAATGCTTCTCTGGCAAAAGTAATCGATTGGTATCCTAACGCTGTTGCGCAACTTGCGCTTCGTGGCTTAAAAACAGCAGTCACTCATTTTGGACGAGATCCTAAATTGCTAATTGTTCCCTATACTGCCACACAAGTTCAGGTCCTTGTGGCTACATCTGATGACTGGGCAGTATTAGTCACCTCCTTTTTAGAACAAATTGACAATCATTATCCTAGACATCCAATTTTACAATTTGCCCTGAATCAGGCCATAGTGTTTCCACAGGTGACAGCAAAAAACCCGCTTCCGGAAGGAATCGTAGTGTATACAGATGGGTCAAAAACTGGTGTAGGCGCTTATGTGACCAATGACAAAATAGTGTCTAAACAATATAATGAAACTTCACCTCAGATTGTGGAATGTTTGGTGGTTTTGGAGGTCCTTAAGGCCTTCCCGGGACTGCTTAACATTGTGTCAGATTCCTCCTATGTGGTCAATGCAGTTAACCTTCTAGAGGCTGCTGGGGTAATAAAATCATCCAGTAAAGTCACTGATATTTTTCAAAAAATACAGGCTGTTTTATTACATAGGAGATCTCCTGTTTATATCACCCATGTCAGACAGTTCTGTCGCCAGATGAATGTAACTCATTTAACTGGTTTGCCATACAACCCTCAGGGACAAGGCATTGTGGAATCCAAGGCATCTGTAATCTAAGGCTGGTCGCCTAGTCGTAAATCCAGGAAAGCACCACCCCAGCAACCCAGAATGGCACCCTTTTGTAAAGGAAGATCCTCGGAGGACTCCATGCTTTCTTGGACTGGGTGCCAGGCCAGAAAACCCGCTTGGGTGGTTGAAGGATATTTTTCCTTTTCCCCATACATAAGTGTAGAGATTAATGAAATCTTTGCTGGACATGATTTTACCTTCATGAATCCTGATCGGGCAGATGCTAACCCTTTTGATCAATGGTTACTTTGTGGGGTTAATGGGAGCTGTACCGATTTTTCACCTATGGCCATGATTGGAGGTGGATATAGTGAAAAGGGCCAAATGGGTTTTGAGTGGAAGGGCACTTTGAGTGCTGGTTCGGGGTCCTTCGATTGGTCCTCCTCTAATACTAAATATAAAGCATTTAAAAGGGTGAATTATACTGTCACCCCGGTTTGTGTTTGGCCCCCCTTTCTGTGGGTGGTAAGTAATAAAAGTTTAAATAGTAATCAATTAGAGTTAGATTGCTTGCTTAATGAATGTTTCTATGCCCTGTGTTGGGATGCTACTAAATATCCCTTTGCTTTGGTTACTCACATGCCTAGATTTGTTCCAGTTCCTGTGGAAGCCCCTAGCAGTTTAAGCTTATTTAGAGAAAAGAGAGATTTTGGAATCTCTGCTATTATAGTTGGCTTGGTAGTAACAGCAGCAGTAGCTGCCTCTGTCACTGCTTCGGCCCTTGCCTTGTCTGCTACGGTTCAGACAACGCAAACCATCAATGACCTTTTGGCAAGAGTGACATCGGCCCTGGACAGGCAGGCCACGGCCAACTCCCAGATACAGGGAGGCCTCATGTTGGCAAACCAACGGATCTATCTGGTCCAAGAGCAGGTGGATATCCTATGGCAAATGGCTCAGCTGGGTTGCGAACATAAGCTGCCTAGCCCCTGTATCACCTCAGTACAATTTGAGAATTTTACAAGAGTAGCTAACCTGTCAAAGGCTTTGTCTCATTTGTTACAGAATTGGACCATAGAATTTGAACAGACACTCCAGGAGCTGAGGATCGCCATCTTACAAGTCAATTCGACACGTCTTGACCTGTCATTGACGGAAGGATTTTCTACCTGGATTTCTGCAGCATTCTCCTACTTCAAGGAATGGGTGGGGGTGGGTTTGTTTGGAGTGGCTGTGTGCGGTGGAGTACTGCTCCTACTATGGATGATCTGCAATCTTAAAGCCCAAAAAAGGAGGGACAGGATGGTAGTAACCCAGGCGCTTGTTGCTTTGGAGCATGGTGCCTCCCCCGATATATGGTTATCGATGCTCAAGCAATAAGGTCGCTGGCCATCCAGCTCCACAAACCCCTGAGGCGAGTCTTGCTGCATGGGGCGGAGCGGGTGTGCTTTAGCAGCCCAGGAGAGTTGTGAGGCTAAGCACTGCACTGGAATGGCTTTGCGGTCTAATTTGAGCTTCTTCCTGGGAGATATGTCATCTTTCAAGAAGGTTGAGTGTCCTAGTGTCCTTCCCCTAGGAAAAATGACACGGGAGCGGACCAAGACCCCTCCGGGTGACGGTAGCATGGGTCTTCTCTTTCTTCTCTTCTCTTCTCTTCTCTTCTCTTCTCTTCTCTTCTCTTCTCCTCTCCTCTCCTCTCCTCTCCTCTCCTCTCCTCTCCCCTCCCCTCCCCTCCCCTCCTCTCCTCTCCTCTCCTCTCTCCTCTCTCCCCTCCCCTCCCCTCTCCCCTTCTCTTCTCTCTTCTCTTCTTTCTTTCTTTCTTTCTTTCTTTCTTTCTTTCTTTCTTTCTTTTCAAGCTCACCTAAGCTAGAAGCCTCTGGATAAAGGGAACCTCCTTTGAGAAAATTCCTTCATCACATTGGCCTGGAGGCAAATTCTCAGTGCTTTTTTTCTTGATTAGTGATCAATTCCCCACTGTGGGCAGCTGATATCCCTGGGCAGGTGTGGTCCTCAGTTGTATAAGAAAGCAGGCCAGTCAATAGTGTTCCCCTGTAGTCTCTGCTTCAGTTCTTGCCTTGAGCTTTTTGTCTTGGCTCTCCTCAGTGATAGACTACGGAAACTGTAAGAGGAAAGAGACCCTTTCTTTTCTAAGTTGCTTTTGGTTTTTATCCCAGCAATAGAAAGCACACTAGTACACGAGGAAATGGCTAAATAAAGATTTTACTCTCAAGATTGTCCTTCCTTGTAAGAGAACCTATTCTAAGGACTTGCTTTGCTTCTCCTCAGGCAACTAGAATCAACAAGAACAGAGGTGTCATTTTCTCTTAACCAAGTACACCAGTCCATTTTCATCTATGTTGTCTTAAGTTAGGGTTTTACTGCTATGAATAGACACCGTGACCAAAGCAACTCCTATACATTTAATTGGGGCTGGTATACAGGTTCTGAGGATCAGTCTACTATCATCAAGGTAAGAGCATGGCAGCATTCAGGCAGGCATGGTGCAGGAGGAGCTGAGACTTCTATATCTTCATCTGGTTTGCTAGTGGAATACTGGCTTCCAGACAGCTAGGATGAAGATCTTAAGCCCACACCCACAGTGATACACCTACTCTGACAAGGCCACACACCCTGTAATAGTGCCACTCCATGGGCTGAGCATATAAAACCATAACATTGTCTGTCTTCCTCTTGCTCCTATTAAAGGCCAGTCTTTCCTTGTCTTTCAGGGTGCTTGTCTCTGTCTTCTGTCCCTCTTTTGTCTGCCCACAGTCCTTGCTCTCTGCTGAATCATTCCCACCAGGAATTCAAGTCCTATTGACTCCTCAGCCTCCTGTCCTTCAGGTATCATCAGAAGTAGCTTAGGTGAGTGACTCCCATCTTAGACCTCCTCGGCTGTCAGAGCCAGTGGCTGCTACTGGAGAAACCTTAAACTCAGCTGCATTTGATCAGTTCTTGGGACTTGTCTTTGTAATGTTCTTTGGGGACTGTTTGTCCTGAGCATTTTTCTTTCTTGTCACCCAGATAGCCTCTGCTTTTGTCCCTTTATCTCTGAGTGAATCCTAAAGCTTAGCTCTGAGCTTCCCCCATCTGTTTCCAAGTTGTAATTTAAATGAGGCCCTTGGCAGGAATCCTGCCCATGGGATCCTTACCTGGGCCTCCGGGTTCCGGACTTCTGTGCCTAATACATCCTTGACATCTCCCCTGGACATCTAGTGATCACCTCATTGTCAAACATGTCAATTCAACCTCACGCTCCCTTCTTTCAGCTTCTCTCCCTCTCTTCAGCTGCTCAGAGCTGGAGGGTGGCATGCTGGAAACGGGAGCTCCTGACTCCTGCCTCCCTTGCTTCTCCTTATCGTGTTCCCTGGCAGTCAGATGAGCATCCACGGGCTGCTGTTCCTTTACTCCTGGCATGTATTTCAAGTCCTTCTGTCTCCACTGCCTCCTTGTTAGTAACTCAGATGGTTATCATCTTGCGCTCGGAAGGTACCCAACTGAAGGAGTTTTGCCGCTCCCACTACAATGTGGTTTCTTACATATTTGAAAAAAAAAAAAAAAGCCAGTGTGTTGCTCCATTGCTTGTGTGGCAGTGTTTGCTTTTTACGGCTGAAGCAAGCATCATCTCTGAAGGGACTCTGGCAAGCTCGAGCATGAGGAGCGAGCATGACTCTGGCAGTCCTTGCCCATCTCCCCGTTCCTTCTGCCTTGCTTAAAACCATTAGACAACATTCCTAAAGCTAGCCACCAAGGAGTAGCCCCTTGTTTGTCCACCTCCTCCAACTCAGGCTGGCTGCCAAGGTCTATCTGACAAAGTATTGTCCAGCAATTGAAAGCCTCCTTTGGCTACCCTAATTAACATGGTCAATTAAAATTAAACACCTCATCCTAAAACAAGGTTTCCTCTTTTGTCTTTATAAACCACCATTTCCCTTTTTTTAAAAATTAGATATTTTCTTCATTTACATTTCAAATGCTATCCCGAAAGTTCCCTATACCCTCCTTCCCCCTCCTCCCCCCTGGCACCCTGCTCCCCAACCCACCCACTCCTGCTTCCTAGCCCTGGCATTCACCTATTCTGGGGCATATAATCTTTGCAAGGCCAAGGATCACTAATCTCATTGATGGCTGACTAGGCCATCTTCTGCTATATATGCAACTAGAGACACAAGCTCGGGGGGTACTGATTAGTTCATATTGTTGTTCCACCTATAGGGTTGTAGACCCCTTTAGCTCCTTGGTTATTTTCTCTACCTCCTTCATTGGGGGCCCTGTGTTCCATCCAATAGATGACTGTGAGCATCCACTTCTGTATTTGCCAGGCATTGGCATGGCCTCACAAGAGACAGCTATATCAGGGTCCTGACAGCAAAATCTTGCTGGCATATGCAATAGTGTCTGGGTTTGGTGGTTGTTTATGGGATGGATCCTCAGGTGGGGCAGTCTCTGGATGGTCCTTCCTTCCATCTCAACTCCGAACTTTGTCTTTGTAACTCCTTCCATGGGTATTTTGTTTCCCATTCTAAGAAGGAGCGAAGTATCCACACTTTGGTCTTCCTTCTTGAGTTTCATGAACCACCATTTTCCTATGGGTCATGTCTGTCTCCATTCTATCTAGAGGTAGTACTTTGTCCCTCTCCTGGACAAACATCCCTGCCCACTTTTCCTTGTTCCCTTCCCCTTCTCCCTCATCCATCTATCTGAAGGCTTCATTTCTTATTCCCTGCTCTCTGTCCCTCTGGGGCAAATAAATCTCCTTTGTGCTGAGAATTTGGTCTTGGGGGTCCTGAGCCGATCGATACCTTTTCTTTCAACCTCTCTTTGACCTAGTTAGATGTCCTGAATGACCTAGATTCGGCCTCCTTAGTTGCCCCCTGCCACTTTCCCTTCACATGTATTGCTCACACTTAGGCTTTCCTTCTAGTTCTTAGATACTGGATTCCTTTCTGACTTTGGGGCCTTTGAAATTGTCTCTCCCTTGGCCTGGAAACTTTTTCAAGTAGCTTTCAGGCCAAGGAAGCAGAATAGCTTCAAACATAGCAAATGGCTATGAATAAATGGAAGGCTTTTAAAAATGTGGCATTTCCCAAGAAACAAAGAGAGACTGGAGAAAATGACGAGAAAACGGAGATGGATCCAGAAAGTGAGGAGAGTGCTTCCCCGACACCTGTCTCACATCCTGTGCCAAAATTAGTCAGAGTCTCCAAGGTTGAGGAAGGAGAAAGGACTAAGCTTATGTCCTTTTTATCTCTTATTTCATGTTCTTTGGTGTTTTGCCTGCATGTGTGAAGAAGTCAAATCCCCTGGAACAGGAATCATAGTTGTGAGTTGCCATGTGGGTATTGAGAGTTGGACTCTGATCCTCTAGAAGGGCAGCCAGTGCTCTTAATGGCTGAGATATCCCTCTATCCCGCTTAGGTGCCTTTTGATTCCAGGTTGAGGCACCAACCTTGCAGCAAGACCCAGAGGTAGAAATTAAGGAGGTGAAGAGAGGTACTGGTGTGAAAGGAGGCTCACCAATATATAGCTCACTCCAGAAAAGTGGCAGGTCGTGTCATCAGATCAAGGGAGCCACACAACAGTGTATGCAACCAATCTCTGTAGACAGGCGACACAGGGCTGCATAGCCGCCACACATAAAGTTACTCAACTTATATCTCAGTTATGTGGATTAAAAAAAAAAAAACAACCCAAGGAACGGACTGGGGATTGAGTGGGCATACCATTGCTGGCTACCTGGATTGTGAGAACCACTGACACACATTCTACATTTCCCTGGTCACATACCTTGCTCAGTGATATCATAGTGGTTCCCATGGTGGGAATATGTATACTAGAGGAATTAACAAGTGCTAGAAATCAGGGCCTATTTTTCTTTTTTTCTTTTTCTTTTTTTACTTCTCAGAGGTCCTGACTTATGAGCATGCAAATGACAACAGACCTATAACTTGCCAGTTTGGATAGTCTCCAAACAGAATTATAATGGATAGGAAATAACATCTTATTTTTCTTACCACTTTATCCACCCCCTTCTCTTGAGTGTTTAGTCGAGTGAAGACCAATGCTTACTATGATGATAGATGTGAGTCAAGGTGACAGGTTTACTTACAAAACTTGTGAGGCACTGCTATCGTTAAGTCGGGTCCTAGAAAGGTACCTCTCTCTGTGTGACTTTGAGATGAGAGGCAAGGTTCAGCTTCTGCTTTCTAGGAAAACAAGCCATGCCCTAGCTCCAAACCTGGACCTAACTCCAGAGTCTGGGCCACCTGCATCTGAAACGTGCTTTGTCAGACTCCTTGCAGCTCTCAGGGGTAGGGTTTCTATATTCTATGTCCTTGGCAGTGCATGCTCTCTATGGAACTTGGGTCTGGCTAAGGTCAGAGGTATAACCACTGTTTATGGTAGCGGTGCCCTTTAGAAACAAGCTGAAGGGAAAAGGAATTAGGAAGAGCTTGGAAGAAGTTCTTGAGTGACTGGGCCAGCGGCTCCATAGGATGAGCAACTAAATATATATGCCCACGTATGAAGCCAGACACCAGGGAGAAGGCTGGGAGCAGGGGTAGCCTCTGAACAGAGCAGATACTGAGAACATTTTTGAGCTAAGGTTTTCCAGGAATACCTGTTGACAAAAAATGACCTAGGAATACGAGGGTTTAAGTGGCTTGGGATTTCCTGTCAGGGCAGAGAGCTTAGTGGCGAAGCAACGAAGGTCAGTTCAAAACCTACACGTGGAAGCAACTTTATTTTTCTCTGTGTTGAAACCCAGCCCACTGGCTGCTGGGATTGGGGCTACCTATTTTGAAAGGGGTGTGCTCTGGCTGGCACCTCTGTGTTATAGGACCATCATGCTGGTCCTGATGAACTGTGTATGTCATGCAAATGCAGACAATAGATCGGCCAGGAGACTAGGAATTGCTTTGCAGACAGAAAAGAATGAAATAGCTGTTCAGAGATAAGAAATAGAAATTTCCCCGGGCTTTTTAGCTGTTCTCTTGGCCTTGAAGTCTTGTAGGAGCACTATTTTGGCAACCTGAGCCATCCCTTAGCTCTTTAGTATTGTTTTTGACTTGGTTAGTACTTCTTCATTCTTCTCTTTGCCTCCTTTGAGCCTCTGCTGTGTACCTCAGAGTTAACTTTGTCTCCTTCACTCTTTAGATGTTTGAAAGGGGCCCTGTCTAAATTTGTCTCCATAGTCCCATTGTATATTGTGGATCCTGAAAAAAATCTCAGGCGGTCAGATTTGTAAGACACAGTGGCTGCAAACACAGTGGATGGATGACATGGGTTAAAGAGTGATGACACAAGGGCTGGAGAGATGACTCAATGGTTAAGAATGTTGGCTGCACTGCATTTACCCACTGAGATAGATAGGGGGCCCAGGTGCCCTATGGTGGGCACCTCCTGACCATTCCAGTGGATCTCAGAACTGGAGTCCATTCCAACTCTAGGTGCCTTAAGTGTGGCTCTGCCCCATGTGCTGCTGGGAGCTGCGGGGCCAATCTCCCTCACCTGCATACAGACATTAGTGTCTCTCTGCCTTTCCTCACATGGCTCGTCTGGTGAGCTTTCCATGCTCTTGACAAGCCTCAGAGTCTTTGCTCTATTCCAGAGTCCGGGAGGTGTTTGGTACCCAGTGTATCAGTAAATACTGCCTAGCGTGTGCTTCTGCGAGCTGCGTGGCCTTAGCTTTGTAGCGTGCAGCATAGGACGCTCCTGTTTTCTGGCACGCTGTCTCCTGCCTGTCATGCTGGCTTTGCTTGGAGAGCCCTCATGGAGGAGCTGGCCACACTACTGGCTGGAGAAGGGCTGCATCCCCTTTCTCTTCAGCCTGTTCTCAGAGCACACTGAGGCCGGGTGCTCAGTCATCCTGGTAGGATGGAGCAGTCTTTAGCTTCTGAAGGGCCAGCGGTCCGTGTCTGACTGCTTAGGGAAGCAGCTTGCTGTTTGCTAGAGTTTGAAATTCCAACTTTTGTGCCTGACTTGAGTAAACTGGAAGTCATACTTTGTAAATAACTGAACAAGCAGAAGCCGAGTCAGAAGTCAAACTGTCCAGGAACACCAGTGGCTACAGTGGCTTCCTGTGATGCAGCGGAAGAGGGAATCAGTGCTTGGGGGTCGGGCATGCATGCCCCATGCCCAGAACAGTAATCTGAGAGGATGGCAGCCCCTGGGGACCTCGTCCCCGCCCTGGGCTGAACCCTTCCTGGTATGAGGCAAAGTTCTGCTCCATCTCCATCCTTGCCCCATGTATTGGGGCTGAGCTGCCCTTCTGAACCGTAAATACAGGAATAAAGATGGCCAGTACTTGGGCTGACATAAGCTCTTGTCTCAGGTTAGCCCAACGCTGGCTCATATGAGCCTCCTGAAGCTTCTCCTGGCCCCGGGCATCTGATTTCCTAGGGACAGCACTTTGCCATGTCTGGAGTGGGCCATAGACTCAGATTCTGAAAACATCCACATTCCTTGTCCAGAGCACCATAGCCACAGGGAGTCTGGACGAGGTGGGCACCCTCTTGTTCGTGAGGGATCACGGCCTTTACGATACTGTCATTTAAGTTGTGAAAGTCCATTTTCCCTGTAAATCTATTTTTCACAGAAATAGGAAACATCTCTGTCCTTAAAATCTTCAGTCCAAAACAAATCAGGTGATTCTATTTGTATAAGATATTATTTTACCACAAGAGACAGTAATAAAGATTTTTCACAATTAAAAAAAAAAAAAAGAATGTTGACTGCTCTTCCAGAGACCTGGGTTCGATTCCCAGCACCCACATAGCAGCTCAACTGTTTGTAACTCCTGTTTCAGGGGATCTGACATCCTTACACATGCATTCAGACAAAATACCAATCAATGCTCATAAATAAAAACAAAATTTTAAAAAGTGTTGAGAGGGATATTCGGAGGAGGAGAATAGAGAGTCAAACTTCTAAGAAGTTGAGTTTTGAAGGAAACCGTGTGCAGTGATTCAGGTGAAATGACTCAGCCTGGCAGGAGGGCCCAGACCAGGAGAATGTTGACGCTTCCTGGGATGGGACTTGGCTACAGCAGCCTGTGCTTTAAATGCTAGATTTCCGGACCTGGAAGCCAGATATTCTTTGGATTCAAAGCACTTTGGTGTTAGGGAAGAGGCTTATACTACCACTAGACTTTCTTGTGGATGGCCCCATGAGCTGAAGCAGGGATGTGTACCAGGGTCTCTCTCTCTCTCTCTCTCTCTCTCTCTCTCTCTCTCTCTCTCTCTCTCTCTCTCAAGAAATAGATGTGTGGTCTCCAGCTGCTTTAGACAAATGTCCTTATATAGGCCCTCAATAGGCCCTGTGTGCTGAGAAGGCACAATATCCCATAGGGCGATGATCACCAGACTCCAGCTCCACTGAGAAAAATAGGAAGTAGTGTTTAAATTTAAAATAAAAAGTAAGAGAGAGAGAGAAAAAAAAAGAGGCCATGATGGCTTCTCAGGGGTTGAAGCTTTCATTATAGATATAAGGGGAAAACAGGCAGAGACAGAGACATCAGAGAGAGTCCAGAGTGAATGTAGTCAGGCTGAGCAGGGCCATGTAAGTAGAGAGGGGGAGAGAGACGGGCAGTCAACCTGATCCAACAGACTTGCCAAGTGTCTGGCATAGTCAAAATGAATGAGTTATATATGAGCCAGAGAAGCTGGGGAGAGGGAAGCTCAGCCTAGTCCCAGGGCTGGACAAGTTTGGGTTGGGGTAAAGGACAGGGTATACCAACCAGGAGGACCCTGTAACAGGTAGGGACTGAGAAGATGCTGGGAGAACCTGGCAGCCAGCGTCGGCTTTAAATGGTAATAAGCACCTTAGTTAGCTGTTTGCCCAGGGTTTGAGACCTAACGGTGTACACACTAGAGTACACACTGAAGTGACCACAAAGAGGGGTGTGGTACCATGCCCCACCGTGGCACTGAATGGCAGTTGCTGGGGGCAGTTGATGGGCAGCAGTTAGAATCCGAGGCAGTTGGGAAAGGTGGTTCCATGGAACAGCTGGGATGATCCCAGAACCAAAGGCTCTTATACTCTGGCAGGTGCTGTCAGTCACAGGCTGGGCCTGAGGTCGGCTCCCAGCATTTTCTGTGTGTCAAGAAGCACATATACCTCTTGCGACTCTTAAAGTGACTGCCGATAAGTTTGGGATCACGTCTTGTGAACAGCTGGAAGAATGAACTCAAAGAGCAGCAGGGCGAGGCAGGGAGTGGCTGGTGAAGGGTCTGGCCATAAAGGACAAGCTCTTCTCTTCTTCTGCTTCCAGGGCCAGGGCTCCTTGGGTGTATTGCCTACATCAGAGCTTGGTGGCCAGGCTATCACCAGATGCAGCCATGGTGGGGGGGGTGGTGGTGCCCACATGGTGTTGCCAACAAACCAAAGAAGCAAGTGAGCAGGCAGACTTAGTCATGTCTGTCTATCTAACAGGGGAGCAGCACCTGGCCAAGTGTGTTGGACTTGATTGATTGTGACTTTTAATTCCCAAAGACTTACTGAAACAGAGATGTGCAGAGAAGGCGCACATCTTCCCAATACCTGCTGCATCTGGTGGGCAGCAGCTACACTGCTTTCCTGACAGGTTGTTTGCCTGACTCCAAGCTCCTCACCCTAAAGCATTTAGAGTTAATCCCTTACTGAAGGGGGCTTTCTTCACCTCACTCGAAGGCTTCCCTAGGATTCGGCAGAAGAAGTGCCTTGTCCTAGGTTTCCCAAGATCCCCAGGGCCTCCCTACTGCACACGGTCCCTGCTTCCTGTCACTTTGTTCAGAGTCTTTATCACAAGGACAAGTACTTTTCTAGCTAGGTGTGGTTCTCCACGGCAGGTTCATTTGGCCGAGCCTTCATCCTGCACAGCGAGGAGTGTACACACACTTGTGTATAGGGGCGGGGGAGAAGAACGGGACACAGTAGAGTTCCTCTCCTTTACGACTTAATGTCTTGTGCCAGGAGGAGGAAGGCACTGGAGTGTCAGCAGCTTTGATGTTTCTAGCCTGAAGCTGCAGAGCCTCAAACAGATTCTGTGGGACTCCAAGAAACTTTTACAACATATGTAAAATGTTTTCCCAAATTCTCTTGGTGTGCAGTGCCCTTTGATCTCTTCATAGTGGACAGATACCCTAACTGCTCTTTCTTCACTTGGCGAGCCAGTTGCTCCCTAATACTTTCCTCTGTTTTCTCTTCCTCTAAGTTATTTGCAGGATTTATTTTGTGATTAATCTTTTGCCACCCGATTGATAATTGAGGTGTTTTTTTTTTTCTGTAATGTGCACATTTTTTTCCCTCACTGCTTATGCTCTTTAAGGGATTAAAAAAAAAACATTGTGGATTTGGTACCTCTCCACAGTACCTTGTAAACATACAGATGAAACAAAACTTCAATAACATTCTATTAAAGCAGCAGATGAAAAAGAGTAATGTATGTCGTTCATGATAATGTCATGGACCTCATGTAACCATGCTTTTTTTTTTCTTTTAAACAAAACAAGACAAAACTATTTTAATTACTCCGGTGTCCTTAAATCCTTGAGCCCATGCCTGGGATGTTAATATTGAGTGAGTTGATCTGTTAAAACAGATTAGGATAAACATAAGCTAATCCTAATTAATCCATGGCATGTTTAGAAGTTACAGTAAATAACAAAATAACAGGGGAGCAATGAATAGGGTTTTAAATTTTTTGGCTGACTTGTGCATCATTGAACTCAACCAATGGGATGGATTTACCATTTCACCACAGATCTCCATGGAGAAATATTATTTGGATTATAGAAATTTACATCACAGTCAAGCAATTCATTTCAGGGGTGTTAGGTCTCAGACCTGGGACAAATGGCAAACTGAGGTGTTACTAACATTGTCAAAGCAGGGAAAGTCTGGGAGGTTTTCTCAGTATTCCTCAGCCCCTACCTGTTGTGGGGTCCTCCTGGCTGGCATACCCTGACTCCTACCCTAAACTTCTCCAGCCTAGGGACTGGGCTGGACTGTCCTTTCCCCAGCTCTGCTCCGCTTCCCTATATATAGTCCAGCCATTTTCACTACGTTGGCTCTTTTGGCCTTTTGGTCTCTTGCCTTCTTGGTCTCTTGGCTCACAGGACCCCTCTCCTCTGTCCTCACACGGCCCTGCTCAGTCTGTTGGTCATGTCCACTCTGGACTCATCCACATGTCTGTCTCTCCCACTCTGTGTGCTCTCCCTCGTATCTACAATAAACTACCTCCTCCACCATACCTAGGAGCAGTCGCATCCTTCTCCTTATTTAGTTCCTTGGATACAGTCCTGAGGCATAGTAGTATCCACCGAAACAAATTTGCAACAAGAGTAGTGCAAAGCAGAAGCAGGGGTGGGGTGGTAGTCCCTAATTTCTATTATTGACCACAGGAATGACTTTGGACCAGGCACTCCTCCGGGGCCTGTTAGACTTCTCTATAAAGAGAGAGTTCCATCAGGTTTCTTCCAGTTTTAATACTGGGAGATTTACTTCCTGATCATGGTGGTGTACCTGAAGGTCACTGTGATGAAGTGGGAAATGACCTGGTGAGAGACTGCCAACTTTGGTGGCAGGGCACGTGGTGGGGGGGGGGGGGGCGGCACGTCGAGGGGCAAGAGGAGGCAGTAAAATAATAAGAAACATAAGCTTAACCTCAGAGATATACAAGTGTCATACAGAGCTTTAAAAAAAAAAACCAAAAAAAACAAAAACCTGTGCTATTAACCTTTGCTATAGCAAGTGGAGGTCTTTAGAGCCAAGGACCTGAGCTTAGGCCTTGAGATTTGTCACTGTGCTCAGAAAGATTTAGCCTCTGGGGACTTGGAGGAGACAATGTATGAAAAGAATGGACTAAAAGCATCTTCAAGAACTAAATGCATCTCCCAAAGCAGGTAGTAGGGTTATGAGGAAGACATGGCACCTTAAATTCACTTTTACTATGGTGACAATCCCACCATTAACTTTATAGCCTTTGTGGCAAACACTTGCCAAACACACTTAAAAAGGACATCTGTGGCTCTTGTTTTCTACAGAACAACAGGGTTGAAGTAGATGATCCCTGACCTCCCTCCCAGCTTGGGCAACATGTGATTTAATTTTGAATCTCTGCGTAATAGAGAAATTCCCAACTCGATCCTCCCCCCCCCCACCCCTTTGGTTTACTGACTTTTTCTCTGGGGTTAGAAGGGCCAAAGGCTAAAATTGCTACAACCCACACCCACTCCTAAGAAATGCTGTGCAAATGAATTCGGCCGTTTCTTGCAGCAAGGGACTTCCTCTGTCTGTGCTGATGGGAATGGCCAGCTACTAGTGGAATAAACCAGCGGTTTCTTGGAATGTTTCTTAAGAGCTTTGCTTCTCCCTAAGTCTCCTGCTCACTGTGGCAGATCTTCCCGTTAGTCACTGTCATTTCAAGTAAAGAAAAATGTCTCGCTTCTACCTGGGTTGTTTCCTTCCTCTCATGAGCGGGACGATTGTTCGAAAGGATGACATTTTTTTTTTTTTTTTTTTTTTTTTTTTTTTTTGGTTTGGGCAGTCCAGCAGCCTGAAACATGTTGATGGCCACTGTCTTTCATTTTGACCAATGAAAAGAGTTCTAGATCACCAACACTGATACAGATGTGTATGGTTACCAATGACTGTAAATGTCTCTCCGGGCTCTCTCACACACTGTGCCTATACATGTCGGTGAGGGTCTTCAGAGTCTTAAAGACTCACACCACTGCTTCTGATCACTGCACATCTCTGTCAAGATGTGTGGTCCCACATCAAACTTGTCTAAGCAAAACTAAGAATTTGACCAAATAATTCAGAAGCCTTGAAATTATAATAATAATAATAATAATAATAATAATAATAATAATAATAATAACAGCGTCAGTGTTGATTATACCCAGGGGCTTAACCATGATCAAGATTCTTACGGGATCTTGAGCCTTCCCGTCTCCCTCTGTTGGCACTGTTTCTGAGTAAGCTCCCCATGCGCAGTGGTGAATGTGGCTTATGTCATAGCTCTCTGAGACTCAGAAAAAACAAAGTGACTTTTACCTCATAATTCCAGTTAATTTTCTGGTAAGAGGTCAGACTGGGCAAACATGGGTCACAGGCCTTTTTTTGCTGTAGTCACTGTACAGCTGTGGAGAGACACCTCCCCCCCCAACCCCCAACCCCCAAAGAGCCTGTTGTCTGGGGGACCTCCAATGTTAGTACTACGGATGGGGAGGGAGGCGCTACAGTGCCACATGGGTGCTGGTTGAATGGGTGGTTCATCACATATTATGGGCACCTTTCCAGGAGAATCTGAGCGGCCCTTAGACCATGTAAGTCAGTGCTTCCTGTACAATTGCTTGATGCGGGTGGTCCTTCTACTAAGTTTCCACAAGAGGATCTCTTTCTGTTTACACTTCCTAATTTTTTTTTTTTTTTGATGTGATACGGCCACCCATTGGGCAGGAGACTCTTTGCCACTGGAGTTACAGCTTTTCTTGGACATCTTTAAGCATAGGTCTGGTATGACACCTGACCCCCCCGCCCCCCCCCCCTCAGAGATTGCCAAGTAAAGCGGGGACAGTCTAGAGACTCACGTGTCAGAGGTCCTGGATTCAAATTTAAGTTCATACTCTGAGTTAGGGCTGAGACTTAGCCATATCACCCCAGTTCCTGATTGGTGCAAAAATCATCAGTTTCTTGTCCTAACCATAGAGGGCTTTGGGGGAGGGGTGGCGATCTGAAGGAGATAGCGGCCTCTGTAAAAACCCAAGCGATATCTAGAACAAAGGTCATGTGTTGGATAATATTCCGGATAATAAACTGAGCAAGTTTTAGATATGTTGCCCACTTATTAAAGTTCCCACTTTTGCTCAGCCGAGACGGAGCTACCTGCTTTTGCTCCCACTTCGAGTGACAGCACCATGAGTCTCTGCCAGGCCCTGAGTGGCCCCGGTGAGAGCCAGCGAGCCAGCTTTATTCCGTGGGCACTAGTGAGCTCCGCTGTCTTCCCTTCCTCTGGGATCTTGTGTTAGAAGACAGCATGGTTCTAGGTACCCACGTACTGTAAAAATACATGCAACTCGAATGGCAGAGTGTCTCGATGGGTTGGGATCCTTATGGGCCTTTGGACACTCTTAGGGAATGCTGCCATTTGAAGATAAATGCGATTGTCTTCAGTTGTTAGTTTTTTTTTTTTTTTTTTTAAAGATTATTTCTATGAGCTAGAGTTTCCCGTACACTTGGGAGTTTGGCCCTGAGTGGGATGACACGTGCTAAGGTATAGTCTCAGGCCTGAGCTGGTTAGGAGCTATGGGACCCGGACAACTGCCATTCTCTGTCTTACTTCCCTTGTGGGGTCTCCCTAAAGTTGGAGCAAAGCATACTTCCATTGTCACCTATCTTCTGTAAAAAGCCAAGGTGGAGGGAAAAGAAAATCTCTTAATCTCTTAATGGGAAACATCCAGTAAAGTGTCCTGTGTGATAATCAAGTAGACAGCTTATTTAGGAAAGTCCCGTTAGTGTCCCTTGAAGACACAGAGAGAACACATCCTCTTATGACTGGATTCCAGTGTAAACACATCACAAGGCTCCTGCCCTACCTACCCTTGCTCCCATTAGGACTTCGAGTGTGGGTGCTCCAGACAATCTAAACTGTTGGGTCGCCGTCGTCGGTCGTTGTTGTCGTCATCGTGAGGACTGTGCCCCAGGCCAGAGATTACAAATGGACACCCTGTATGTCTAAGCCAGCCAGCCAGGATGTGTTATTTGATTTACACAGACAGTGTTTTAGGACAGCTGGGAGTTTCTCAGTGCTGGAAACGGCTTCTCTTGAACCCTTCACTCCCCCCCCCAAACCCCCCCCCCCCCGTCCCTCGCCAAAACAACCTAGAAGAGCTGGCATTTGGTGAGAGCTGGCTGGGCCAAACCCAAGTTCTTGTCACCTCTGATTGACAGAGCTTTTTGGCTTTGAGGCATTTGTCTGCTTTGCCTCCCCTCCCTGGGCCCTGCAATGAACTGATCTCTACTTACAAGAAGAGGGTAGTAGATGCCATCTATTTACTAGAGGAGGAAACTTTCTACATCTAACTCTCCTGGAGAACAGACCCAGCCTAGAAGTCAATAAACATCAATGTTTATGAGGCCAGAAACTTACACTTGGCAAGCCCACGTGCCTTTCTCTTGTCTAGCCATATGTGACTGGAGATTCTTAGGCAAGCAGCAGCCTTTCCCGGTACAAGTGCAGTTGGCAGCCGGCTGCGGCCATCACTGCAACCTTCTAGGGAGGATCCAGCCCTCCTCCACTCACACATCTCTGCTGCATGGGGAGAAGAAAATTTATTTCTTTACTCTTGTTTTGTGTTCCTAGGAAAAGTTAGTTGGCTGAAAACGCTAAGGAGGGACTAAAAACAGAGTATACTGGAGACAAGGAGGTGTTTCTATTTTTTTCTTATGTAGGAAAAGACTTTTCCTTGAATGGGGATGAGGCTTACACAAACCTCACACGTAGGAAAAGGGCTGGCACTCTGGTTTGGAAAGTGACTTCTCATAGGTTCGCAGTCCCGAGGTCCGGGACGAGGCGCTTGAGATGACGTTGTAGATGAAATGGTTAAAATTGGGCTCTGCCCTTTGTGGGTGGTTAGTGGGGACTCTCACACTAATTTTACCACAGAAGGAAGGCTACCCTTCCTTCTGAACTTGCCTCTTCTGCTCTCCCTTGCTTTATCCAGGCAAATCCCTGTCGAGGGACACGGTCTAGCTCTTTTCAGCCACAATGCACACTCGCTCCATCAGCCACCTGCCTGCCCTTTCTGCAATCAGACCTGGTTTCCTCCCAACAACTGCTTGTACTGAATTCTGATATGACTAAAGTCATGCTGAAATTCAGAGGGAGATTTGTGTCTCCTCTTTGGTCCCCCCACCCCCGACTCCAAATTTTTGTCACTTCTCTTTCTTTTAGGTCAAACCCACTAGTTTTTCCTTGTCTCACTTTTCAAAAATCTTCCGAAGATGTATGTATTCTTGTGAGATGTCTGATATAAATTTTGCTGAATGATGTTTGTCGCCAGCTCTCACCAACGAAAGCCTTAGAGTGACTCGATTCTGAATGTCACTTCTCTCTTTCTCTCCCTCCCCATCTCCTTCTCTGAGCCCCTCATTTTCTTTTTCTGGGACACAGACACAATGGGACAGGCTTAAAAAAAAAGCTTGCTTTCTGGGTATAATCAGAAACAGTAATTTGAGAACTAGATAGCACCTCATCTTGTCATTGCGTGAACACAGCTGTATAGCTATTTGCTATGGAAAGATAGGATGACAGGTCCTGTCATTTGAAAGGGGGCCATAGTGTCAGAATGGGAAGTCTGGGTTGTCCGGACTCTGGGCTGGAACAGATAGAAAGGGAGAAGATTGGAGCCACCAGCCTGGCTGGTAGGGGACCAGGCAAGGTGGGGAGGAGCGTGGGCATCTGCTCCCAAAGAGGAAGCACTGAGAAAGACCCCAACGGATGACCAGGTTTCTGGCTGCGACTGGGATGGGCATTCTATTCCGGGGGTAGCAGAGCACAATCTGGAAAGTCCACGTTTTTTTGCCAACAGCTTCTGTGCAAGTTTGCTTTTTTGGGGAAACTGGAAGAGGAGGTTAATGTTCAGGGCTCCCAGGGTGTAGACTTGACTGCGATGGGGTGGGAGGCCCGTGGGGGGGGCAGGGAGGAGGGCGGGACAAAGGGGCCCCACAGCGCCATTGGGCACACACAGAAATGCCGGGGGGGCACCCTCATTTTCTTCTGGTTTTCAGGGAGCAAGGCTGGGTGCAGGCAGGGTTCAAAGATGCTTCTATGTGGTCCACTTCTCAGAGCCAAGTTGGGCAGAACTCTAAGGGGGTGAGCGCAGCTTTCTATTAGTGACTGGTTAAGCTCGCTATTGATTTCCAAGGATGGGGTGGGGGTGGGGAAGCCGGGGGTGGTTTGTGAGGATACTGGAAAAGGACAGCTAACGGGGTGAACAGGCTCTGGTTAAAGGTGCAGCTGGTATATCTGGCATATTTTGAGATCCTTTTTCTTTTTTAGTCATCTTGCACACACACCCCCTCCTCTATTTAAAAATGGCAGTTAATGTATCTATGGACTTTTTCTAAAAATTTGCTGAGAGGGTTATATGACTGCACCCTAAGCTCTTAGTACTGTTATGCAAAATGTGGTGACTCCCCCCAAGTCTGTGTCCTGCATAGTTCCACCTTCTGTCCTCCTTTCTCATGTCTGTAAACTGGAGGTAATGACAGCCTCTGTCTACTTTGTGGGACAGGAGGAGGGGGTACTGAGACAGGAAGCATGGGGGTACACTCAGTTCTGAAGCTCCCTCCCTCCCACACCCAGGGTCTGGTGGTTTTACTTTGAGTAGCTGTGTAAGGGAACTTCATATGTTCCGTGGGGGTGCACCAGTGACCCTTTGTCTCCTTAGCTAGAGTCTCTTTGATTGTAACCTGAATGGTAGCTTCCTTCCCAGTGGACACCCACTTCATCCACAGGAGACAGTGCGAACTTGAATATTGCTTTGCAGTGCCTTGCTGTGTTTCCCGGTCCCTCCCTGCCATCTCGGGCTCTGGCTCTCTTGAGTTAGGCCAGACCTTCTTCTGCTCTGTAACTCTGGTTCCTTCCCCCACCCGCCGCCCCCCAAGAGAAGCATAGGGCCTCTCCTTTAGGATGCATTGTGCATGCACATCCTGTGTCTGGGAGGATTTCCTTCTCAGGTGAGCAGCATCTTTCCCGTGCTGGTACCTCAGGCAGGCAATTTAAGATCCTCGGACCCATATACCCATTAAGCATGAGCAAGTGACCTTGAGACATAAGGTTGTCTTTTCTCTCAGGATAGGTATAAGCAAAAAATACGTGATCGGCCCACGTCCAAAGAAAGACGCTTTTGGCAGCAGGCATTTCCCTCCCCCCTGCTGCTGTCCTCTCAGAGCAGCTATCCAGCTTGGGAGTGATAGACCCTTTGGCACTGTCCCTGACAGTCCTGCTTTCTGGCCCTCTTTGCCACATCTGTATCTCCCATGGACATGGTACTCACTTCTCCCCACCGAGAGAGGACTCTTATTATTTCACTAGCTTTGGGACCGTAGTCCTCTCATCTACATAAAAGCCCCTTTCCCCCCTTAGGACAAAATGAAGATCCCAGAAGGCTCTGCCTAATTCCGGTGCACAGCTCTGAACTCCTCCTACACTGTTTATCTCCTGGGTTGTCTACTCCTTTGGCTCTAGATCTGTGGAGGGGGTGTCTACTCCTTTGGCCTTAGATCTGTGGAGGGGGTGCCCCACTCTTAGCTCTAGGTTTTTTCTTTTTCTCTTTTCTTTTTTTTCCTCCCATGACTTCGCAGAGTCTTTTCTCCAGAGACACAGCTCAACAATGACACTTCTGAGAAGACAGGGTTCAGCCCCCCCCCCAGCACCTCCTCCCCCCCTGCCCCGTGTCTTTTTGTCTCCCTGGCTTTGATGATCTGTACCTGCCCTCTTCTGCCTGCTTTGGTGCCGGGTTTCCCCCAGCTGTGGTGGTAGAATGGGCTGGGGTCGAGCCTGGTCTGTGTAGCTTCCTGCTTCACTGACACCCATAGGGGTACCTGGCATGTAGTTGCTCAATGACGCCTGAGCAATAAATGTCTTGCTTTTTGGTCTGGATTGTGTACCCCCTAATACCAGGGGGAAACAGTGGCTTCAGTTTTACTTTTGTTCGCTCTTTAAAGTACCTGGGACGTAGAAAGTGCTGGGTGATTGCCTTCCCCCCCCCCCCCCAGTTTAATGTTTGAATGTTATTGGAAAGAAAAACTCATGGAATTATGGCTTCTGAGCTGTGTCCGGACTGGGTCTTCTTTTACGTGCTGTGTAAAACTTGAGGGTATATATCGGGGAGAGCTGTGATTTGGACTCTCTTCTACCACTGCTGCTGAGTAGCTGTGGGCCCTTAAGGCAGACAGTGCTCTCCAGAGAAACACATAAATCACCATGCAACCCCTACAATTCTTGCTTCTCATACCTGTGACCACAAGAAGTTGACAAGGGCTGTTTAGGGGGAATCTCTCCTACTTCTCGATTCTAGTCCTCCTGGGCTAGCACCAGCACTGTGTTATTTCTTGGTTTCTTTAATGGGTTTCTTTTAATGGTGTATTGGCCATGGGAGCCCAGAGCAATGGGCTCAGAAGCATCATACTTTCCACCAGGGGGAAGAGATGCAGAGGAGCAAGCGAAGGGACAGCCTTAGTGTGAAGCTGAGAGACTGGGGTGCCGGGGGGGAGAGGAAGGCTGCAGCTGGAGAGCTGGGGTTCTGTGCTGAGCTGGGCCCAGCTGTCTGTGCCGAGGTGCCTCGTGCACTGGGCTGCTCAAGGCAGGGCACTGTGTGCATGTGTGAATGGATCTGGGATGTCACACTGCTTATGGAAGAAAGGAGAGGTTCTACGCACAGGTCCCAATCGGCCATGGCCTAGGCGTAGTCCACACTTTTCCATGTAGTCCCATAGAGGACAACTTGCTGTTTGATGACTGTGCTGTGGTGGTGGATGGTTGGCTTCAGAGCCCTTGGGAAGTTGGACTTTCTGGGTGAATCAAGGAAGTTTCTGTCTGTGAATAGCAAGCAGGCACATGAGTAAAAAACGAGCGATTCAAGGGCACACCAATCGCACCTGGAGATGAAGGTACTCAGCTGTGTCAGGTTAATCAGGGTTCACTGGCCTTTTTATTGCTTCTGTGAATTGCTCTCTCCTCTGTACCCTAACAAATAAGCACTAAGGCCCATGCATGTCAGAAGCCCCAGCTTATAGCTGTCCAGGGCTAGCTAGATTTGTAGTTAACGATTTTTTTTCCTACTCCGTGTGACGGGACCTGAATACCTGCTGAAAGTGTAGAGACACACGCACACGTTCGTGCTTTTCTTATTGCCAGTTCTGTTGTTCCACTTTGCCTGAGTGGGATTCTGCCTCAGTTTCTTCATCTAGTATCCCTCAAGCCTTGCTGGCATCAGGTCGAGTGCTGAGCACGCTGACCCCCCCCCCCCCCCCCCCATTGACTCTCTGCTTCTCTCAACGAAAGTATGTTCACTTTCCCTGAAGATTCTGGAAACAGCTCTGCCGCGAGAAAGACTTTACAAAGTTGTCTTTGAAAGATTAGGCACTACCCTCCCATTGTCGACCCCCCCCCCACGCCTCCCGTCCCCCGGTAGCACAATGTTGCTTTGCACCCTGGACCGCCCCCCCTCCCCCCAAATGCTCACCCTTGGGGCTTGGGGATGAGGTGGTACGGAATCAATGGCTCAGACTCCGGGGAGCAGGTGAGAACTCCGATTGATCCTCGCATCTCATTGGTCCAAAGTAAGCATGTCTTCCAAGTGGCAGTTCCCGATTGGTTGGCGTTGTCTGCCGCACCAGTCTTTAGGCTCTCAGGCAGTTTTCAATTAGGTCCTCCTTTATGAATTTTCTCAATATCTGAATGACCCCGAAGTCTATGCAAAGATGTCCACCGCTTTGTCAGTGGTCTGCCGTTCCTTCTGCAGCACAGCAATCCATTCTTAGCACCAAGAAGCTCAGGATGCCATACTCTGGCACCAAAGCGTGGTCCAAGGTAAATGAGACCCCACTTTTGGGGCCACACCAAGGATCCCGTGAAGTTACACAGTTTTTAGCAGTATTCTCCTGACTGGCTGCTGGGTGGAGCATGTAGGGAGCCTAAGGGTGCTTTTGGGAGCCTCAGATAACAGAAGCCATGGGTATTTTGGTGGGGGGGAGTTGAGATGGAGGTGGAGTTGATGTATATTCTGAAGACAGAGTTGGTAGAACCCTGCCCTTGTTTGGTTTGGTGGAGGCAGGAGGTAAGGAAGAAGTGGGCAATGACACCGTGTCTTTGGCACCAGTGGCTTCCTTATTGACATGCCATTTGGCAAGAAGAGACCCTCAGAAAGGAGGAACTCATGGGGGCGGGGTGGGAGTGGGGGCGGGGGAGTCTGTGTCAGAAGGGAGGACTGTGCTCCTGGAAGAGGCAGATTCTGGTTGGTTCTTGGTCCTGCTGAGATGGGGGTTATTGAAACCTTTATATAGAGACAGGGAGTGGGACAGAAGCTCTGAACAGAGTTGCACTCTGGAGGTAGAAATCTTGGGAATGTATTCATGCCACAGTAAGTGGGTAAGACCTTGGAAGGGAGTTTCTGGTATGAAAGTTAAAGTGAGTCATGAAGTTTGAATTTAGAACAGTTCCTTGATGTAAAAGGCTGGCTAGCGATAAGGGTAGGAACTCCTGAAGGAGAGTTCAAGAAAGCTGGCCAGAAAGGATCAGAAGGTGAGCAGAGATGTCAGCCGGGGCCCTGATAGATGTTCTCCTGAAGAAGAATCACAATCGTTCACAGTGGTCAAGACTTCTTGAGAGAGAGAGAGAGAGAGAGAGAGAGAGAGAGAAGCAGGCATGTGACTGGCCAGGCTGGGTTGCTGGGGACTTAGAGAAGTGTCCTCTTGGGGGCACCAACTCAGATTGGAAGTGTTAAGAACTGAGTGGAGCTGACCAGGAATGTACCGATGGGCCGATGGGTCAAAGGAGGTTTTGGAATGGGAAGGAGGAGAGACGTGGCCAGGCCAGGGAGAGAATTCACCAGGGAGAGAGAAGTGTTTATTGGTGGCGAGGCAGAACCTTGCACAGAGAAGCTGTCCAGGGGGGCTGGCAGGGGGATGGATGCCTGAGAATCTGAGTGGAGTTGGGATGAGAAGCATCGCCATAGATCTTGCTCTGTCGAGGGGAGAGGAGATGCTTCAACAGGACTCCCTGGCTGCCTTTTGGATGAAATGATGCCAGGATGTTACTGGAATCCCTGCCTCATGGCTTCCTGTTTTCTCTAAAACAGTTTTAGATGGGCTTATAATGCCCACGAGGCAGCGAAGAAGCTGGAGGTTAGAGAGGACCACATGTAACTGTCATGGTGGAGAGGGAGGGGGTGCCTGGGACCCCATAGTTGAAGGGGGTGCGCTCACATTCATCACAACATAGTAAGTTTCCATGGTTTTATTTTTTGTCTTAGTGGACTCACTTGGGTTGGGGTAAAAAAGGTAGAAGGTGAGTTGGGTGAGTGAGAGGGAGACAGATGGGTCTTGCAGTGACAAGTGGGTCTTGCAGTGCCTGAGGCTGGAGGTGACAATGGTCCCTGTCCTTTGAACTTGGCATCGCCATCCTTAGCTGTAGAAGCAATGATCGACTTTGCAGGAGCCCACCCAGAGGTTATTATGCCTGCCACTCTGCTCAGATCTTACTTAGAGACACCACACTGCCTGGAAAAGCCTCCAGGAGTACAGGAGACTTCCGAATCTGAGGGAAGACTGTCCTGCCTCGCCTCAGGTCTGATGTGCTTTGCTGCATGTCTTCTGGGAAGGCCAAGGTGATGGACAGGAGCTTGTTGGTCAGAGGCACAGCGTCTGGTGAATTACTCCATCAGGAATCTAGGAGTCCACCCTGAAGTTAGGACTGTGTGCTAGAGAGTGAGTCACTTTCCAGGAAGTTAAAGTGGCCTGGAGGCCTGGGGGGGGGGGAACCTCTTGCTTTCCGATGCTCCACCATGGCTTGGAGACCACTGTGGCTGTGGACTGTTGGGTTGTCACACCCAGAGCTCTGAGGAAGGTGGGATGGGCATGGGTCCCACCTTCTCAGTGTTTTTTCTGGCAGTCGATGTGCTCAGATGTACTAACCCTGTTTGTTAGCTTTCTTTCCTTTTTAAAGTTTTATTTTATTTTATTTTTTTATGTTTCTTCCATAGTTCACATCTTGATCACAGTTTCCCCTCCCCCTACTCTTCCCAGCGGCCCCTCTCTTCTCTTCTGCATCCACTTCCCTGTTTCCCCTCAGAAAAGAGCAGGCCTCCCAGGGCTATATCTACTGAACACGGCTTAAAAGAGTTACAATAAGACAGACTGGCTGAGGCTGCTAGGTAGGAGGAAAAAGGGTCCCAAAAGAGGACCCAGCTTAGACCCACATAGGGTCTGTGTTTGTTGCTTTAGTCTTTGTGATCCCCTATGAGGCCTGTTTAGCTGACTCTGTGGGCTGTGGTCTTGTGATGTCCTCAACCCCTTTGGTTCCTACCGTCCTTCCTCCCCTTTTTGGTGGGGTTCCCCTGGCTCCGCCTAGTGTTTGGGTATGAGGTCTCTGTATCTGTTGCCATCAGTTTCTGGACAATGCCCCTCTGATGACAGTTGGGCTAGGCACCAATTTATGAGTGTAGCAGAATATCATTAGGAATCATTTCAAAGATTTTATTTATTTATTTGCCAGTCATGTTTGGTTCTATCTCAGGTCTCTGGGCTCCTCAGCTTCTGGTTCCTGACCAAGGAGGCAGTGTCAGAGGTGGGTTCCCTCTTGTGGTGTGGGCCTCGAGTTGGACCAGTCATAGGTTGGCCACTCCTCAGGTTCTGCAACCCCATAACCCCCCGCCCCCCAGCATATTATGCAGGTGGGACCGATTGTAGGTCAAAGGGTGTGTGGTTGGGCAGGTGTGTCCCCCAGCCCTATTGCTTGGAGCCTTGGCTATAGAAGCCTGGTTATAGAAGATGGCCAGTTTGGATGCAGCATCCCCCATTGTAGGAGAATTTGCTAGGGTTACTCTCGTAGATTCCAGGGAGTTTCCAATGTTCTAGGTTTCTATATCACGCTCCCCCCCTCCCCGCCCCAACTGCTTCCCAGTTGTCTGTCTTTCCCAGTTCTCTCTCCCTCTGTGCTTCCCAAACTCCTGCCTGGTCCCTCCTGTTCTCATCTCATCCCATCTCCAGTTCACACACAAAATCTACTTCCCCTTCACGGGGAGATCCATATGTCTCCTTCTTGAGCCCTCCTGGTCACTTAGCCTCTCTGGGTCTGTGGATTGTTAGTTTTCAATGCTAGACATTGAGTTTGCTACGCACAGGTTGGAACATGTTTTTCTTTTTGCTGTGATGTCAGAATTATGCTTTTCAGCCTGTACCATGGAAACCACTGACCCCCTGTTTTGTTTATTTTTTTCCCCTCCCATTGAGCTGAGCTTTGTTTTTCAGGCCCAGACACCAGTTTGTCTCTTGACCTCTCAATTAGGACGAAGGGAGCTAAGTGCACAAACCATTTGAAACTGTTGGTATGTATTGGAAGGGAGATATCAAAGCCTGTTTTTTTTCCACATTAAACCCATGCTGTGCTGGGAAGAGTGGAGCGGCATGCCCTCTGCTGGCTTAGCTCAGAATGCTGCTGCTTAACATAGACTTCTTTTTTTCCAAAATTTTTTTTATTGGATATTTTCTTTATTTACATTTTACATGCTATTCCCCCTGAAGCCCCCTACCCCAAGCCCTGTCCCCTGCTTCTATGAGGTGTTATGTGCACTTCTAAGGAAGAAATCATTTTCTTAAGTTTTGTCAGTAAATAAGGAGGCACGTTGTTAAAAACAAATCAAGTGTTTCTACCTACAGTAGGTACTAGTGAAGCTGGTAGGGTAGGTAGCCCAAGGCCCAGGGTGTATCTTCACCCCACTGAGTCTGTCACTGGGGCGTCATGAAGTATAAGCTCAGAAGATCTGCCTTTGAATTCAAGCTGTTCGTCTTGCCTTAGAGTTTTCCTATGGAGCAATCCGGTGTTTGGCTAGTTGATGTCTAAGGACCTTCCTACCTGTCTGTTGCAGGTAGCACCTCACCCCCTGCCTCATAGGGACCGGGGATGCAGCACATTTACCTGAGCTACTGGAGCCCATGTGGTAAAAGCAGGCATTCAGGATTGGCTGATATACCAAGTTGATATACCAGACCCGAAGGTGGATTTGCTGCCTTTGTAAAAATAGGACCTGGTGGCTGGGTTTGCTTAGAAATGTATAACACACACACACACACACACACACACACACACACACACACACACACATACACAAAACCACCTAGGCTATAGTCCCCCTACATTTGCCTTGGCCAAGGTCACCTGGGCCTCCAGTGTCATGTATGTCCTGTTCTCTACTGCTTGCTAGGCAGCCCAGGAGCTGCTAATGTTCCTTGCTCCTCAGGTCAGCCTGCCATCTGTTTCTACCACTGTGGCTGCCACAGTCTGAGCTCTGCCTCTCTCTTGACCAGAGGAAGATGAGCTGTGGGGTGCGTTAGTGTGTGTTGGGGCAGATGTATGCTGAAGGTGGGTTGTCCACAGGACCAGTTCTTCTACGTATTTAACTTCTATCTGCCTCATTCAGAAAGGGGAGCCAGGCTTCTTTTTCTCAATGATGGATTTGTGGTCCCTGCCCAGCAAGTCATCTCTTCCCTACTCCCCTTTACAGCCAAGTTCCTTGTGAACAGTCACTACATCTATGTTCTCCCCCCAAACCCCCATGCCATGCTACAACTGCCTCTCTATATCAGTGTGCACTCTGGAAACTGGCCTAATTCAAGGCTACGTGCAATCTGCATGTGACCAAGGCCCAAGATCAGTCGGCAGCTCTGCCCTTCCCAATCAATCCTTTTGGTTATTTTGGTTATTGATGTGAGCATCAAGGATTCTTCTGTCTTTGTTGTTCCTTTGGGCTCTGTCCCAGATACCTTTTTTTACTTTGTTCTATGGAACTTGACACAGAAAGTCTTGGTGGGGGTGGGGGTAGGGGTGGGGGAGTATGCTCATATGGGCTGGCTAAAATTTCTCCAGTGGAGGTGAGGCAATCTCCTTGCCCTTTAGAAATTCCCAGGAGGCAGGGCAGGGAGGAAGGGAAATATAACACAAGTTTACATAATGCTGAAGCAGCGTTGGGTAGGAAGCATTAGCACCAGTGCTGGGGTGCAGGGTGGACCCCTGTGTCTTGTTGAGAGCTTGTCTCAGAAGCTGCCAAGTATCCACCATAGCTACCTGGATCAGTGATGGGATGGGGGTGGGGTGGGGTGGGGTGAGCATTTTACTGCAGCAAGGAGAGCCCCAGCTGCAGCCAGGGAAGTGTCCTCAGTAATGGCAGGTGGCAGAGCAATTTGGGAGGAACTCCCACAGAGAAGGCTTGTTAGGGGTGGGATCTGACCACCTCACCAAGAGAATCCCTGCCTGCACCCAGGCTCTGCCTTGAGCATTGAGATTGGGGAGGCTGGTTGGCCTTTCATACCACGGGGGACGTGGCACCCTTTGTTGGGCCCCCAAAGAGGACAGAGAAGTTTACTGCTGGGGGAAAGCAGATGTTCGCTTTTAGAAGCTCATCCAAAAGATCTCACTTAATGGGGTGAGGGCTGTCTTAATGTGCAATATCGTGTTCAAATGTTCCCCTCCCCACTTGCGCCCCTCCCCCCCCCCCCCCCCCCGTTACTCAGGGAGGGGGTGGGTTCAAAAACTGTTCAAGTAGCTACAGGGGATAAAATCCCATATGGTCCTCTTTCTTCTGCTGCTCCATTTTCTCAGAAACCCTCAGAGACCATTGACGATGTGTAATAGAGACATAAATAAAAGCAAATGGGCCCAGGATAACTGGACGTTGTTGGAAAAAGAGCGTGAAGAAAAGTTAGACGTGCCTCTGTAGTGGAGGTGCTGCGAGGGTAGATGAAACGAAAACCTTGTCCGTGTTGTTGTCGTCATCGTTGCTTGGGTCTTGTTTAGGCAGCCTTATTGAAATTCTGTGGCTGTTCCCTGTCGAGACGACACCATCTCAAAGCAGACTATCTAGTTCTCTGGCAGATCAACTGTTCTCTGCATTTTGACCAGTTGCGGCTTTCCGAAATGGGCTGGGTTTGCTCTAGACGATTAACAGCCGCTGAGGGAGGGAGGGAGGACGGGTCTTCCTCAGGGACAAACCCCTAATTGGTTGTTAAACACCCAGTGGTTAGCCCTAAAAACATATACAAACAACATTAAATGGACTCAGCAGGTTGTATGTACATACCTATTTATTTAGATATATGTATATATAACAATATTATTTAAAAAGGAAACAATGGATTTGAGAGGGAGCAGGGAATATGGGAAGGGTTGGAGAGAGGCGAAGGGGGGGATGTAATTTTATTTTAATTAAAAATAAAATAAATTAAAAACCTTTTCACTTTGCTATTATTAAAATGGATGACAATGAAATCGATTTTATTGCAGTATATACGATAAAAATTGTAGTAATATTTTCATTTTCCCTCCATGTGGCTACATCTGCTTTACATTTTTACCTCTCACCAGAAGTAATGTTTTTCTTTGGGAACCACACGTAAAAATTCCAGTGGCAACCATTGAAAATGATCTTTCTTTTTTCTTTTCTTTTCTTTTTTTTAAAAGTGAGATGGATTGATTGCTTACTTTTGGCCCAAAAGGCCTTACCCATTTTACGTTTTAAAGCAAGATTCTTTTTTTTGGAGTGGGATTTTTTTTTTTTTTTTAGCAGGAATGCATCATGACTTCACTTAGGTCAAGGCCCAGGCTGCCTCTTGGTGCCAAATCCCTTTGAAGTTTCCTCCCAGCCTGTGCTTCATGATGTGTCCGTCTTCTGAACAAAGATTTATAAGGAAGTGTGTTCAGGTCCCATGGCTGTGGAAAGAGAGAGAGAGAGAGAGAGAGAGAGAGAGAGAGAGAGAGAGAGAGAGAGAGAGAGAGAGAGAGAGGAGAGAGAGCTTTGTATCTGCTTGGAGGTGGGTGCAGAGGTGAAGCTAGAGTTAGAGGTAGAAGTGTATAGTGCAGACATGTTGGCTTCCACCCATTGTCAAATCCACAGCACCTCCCATTTCTGCTCTTTGTTTTTGGCGATCCCTTACTTCCCATTTTAAACGCTACCACACATCTGTCACGACACGACAGACCCTGTGTATTTGGTGGGTGTTTAAAACAATGTCAAAATGTCTGACGTGCCTGGAACGTTGAGACCAGCTCGCTGTTGGCAAGAAGCCCTTGCTAACTGTGTTGCTGCTCCCTTGCTAATGGGGGTCGCTGGTCCAGTTTTGAGAGAATGGATAATCCAAGAAAGCAGGGCAACAGGTGGAAATGTCTGCTGCTCGTCCCCAAGGCTGTAGAGGAATCCCACAGGGTCTGAATACCAGGATCCCAAGAAAGTTGGGGTCATCTTAAAGACTGGTACCCTAACTCATCTTCCAACCTCTAGTGCTTTCCATGGGGAGGTGAAATTTCTCTTTATTAACCAGACTCCTCCCCCCCCCCCCATGAGTTTCATCTCACAAAAATCCTCACCCAGGCAACTCCAGGGTGACGTCTTGTGATTAAAGTTGCTGGGGTCAAGTTCCTTACATCTCAGTGTGTGGGGGGGACAGGCAGAAGGAAACTGCCACAGGCCCTCTCTGTCCACATAGAGGTAGTTCCAAAGCCTACATTGAACACATTTTAAAACGTGCCTCGAAGAAGACTTCTCTCCTGGCTCACCGGAAGCAGCCCTTTCGGTATCTTTCTCTGCTTGCTTGCTGATAGCTTCTATCTTTGCATGATTCTGATTGGCGGTTTGTACTTGCTTATCACAAGATTTTCCAGGCTTCTTGTCTGAAGATATTTGAGAGTTCAGAGACCACTTTTCATTTACTATCCTCTTTGTCGCCTGTAGTTCAAGCAGCTGGGGGTGGGGGTCGGGTAAGGGTGGGGGTGGGCTGCCCCTGTCAAATTCCCTTCCAGCCCCATGAATCTCCTGCTGAAATGGGCTAGTTCTGTAGGACAAAGGTCACATTTACAAGGTCTTCAGAATAAGCCTCTCTTCACTCCAGACTGCTGCAGAGCCTGGCAGAGGGCAGTGCCCTTGTAACCCACGAGAACTTCCTGCTGTTTGCCTTGAAGGAGTTCTCAGAGACACTGGCAGAAGCCAGGGTTTTGCAAATGCAGTCTGGGAGGCTTCCGAGTGGGCTCTTTTCAGTGGGCTCCCTTTGCTCAAGAACCATTTCTCAGTTTCCTTTGCACACTTGGAAAGGCTGGAGATTTTTCACACATAACAGTCTCTGAATCCTCTCGATAGCTCTTCTTTCAATATATCTCTGCCCCGCCAGTTAGATACTAGTGATTCAAAATCCAGCTGTTTACCGTAGAAGACTTCTGCCTCTGCAGAAGTCTCCTAAATAGTCTCTCTTCAGCTCCCATGTGTCCTTACTGGCGACTTTTAAAGAAATCACCAAAGTTTTGCAATCTCTCCAAAGCCCGTGAGTGACAGTCCTCGAGATCTGCCTCAGCATCTGCCCACTGTTCCGGTCCGTAGGGTGTAGGTGTGGTCAGCTTTCAGTCACTGGGATAAAAATCCCAGAGATGTGACACAATTGACAAGGTGGAAAGATTTATTTTGGCTCAGAGTTTCAGAAGCTTCAGTCTGTGGCTGCTTGGCTTCAGTGTTTGTGGGCCCGTGGCAATGCAGAAAACATCACGGCAAGTTGCTTGTGGCAGAGATGAGCTGCTGGCCTGATGGCAAGAGGTGGATAAGGAAGGGTTAGGTGTAAGTTCCTCTATCCCCTTCAGTTGCATGCATCCCAGTAGTTTGCCTTTTTTTCGCAGTAGGCTGCACCTGCAACCTATGCGTTTCCCCAAAGTATATCTAAGTCCATCGCTTCAGCACAGGGATACTCAAGATCTACATCAGAGCGTACACTTTAATTTTTTTGTTTTTTTGTTTTTTTTTTTTTTTTGGTTGGTTTTTTTTTTTTTTTGTTTTTTCTTGGCAGTAGCATCCCACTTGTGAGATTTGTTTCTTCTTTTGACAACAGTAACCTAAAGTTCAGTGTTCCCCGGATGAGAAGAGTTGCTTATTGTTTCGAATGCCCTTGGTTGGCCAGGAGTTAAAGACTTGTGGGCCGCATGGTGCTGTCTTTGTGAAGACTTCATGACGTTTAAGGCATCTGCTGAGGCAGTGATGTGAGCATCTGTGTTGGGACACGCACATCCATTTTCCAGATCATCTGGAAACTGGTCCTAGCTGTCCCAGGAACCCATAGCTCCTTGACTCCTGGGTCTCTCCACGGGGATCCTTGGAGTGCCTCGCCACAAAGCAGAGGGAGTTTGATTTGCATGACCTGGACTTGACCTGGAAACCACACTCTTGTCATTTCTGAAGCTGTAGCCTGACCCTTAGAAGGGTGGGTTGACTATGACACAAATGGCAGAGCACAGGAACACTTGGGCTGTATTGTGTGTGTATGCACACACACATCAGACATCAGGGGAAGAGAGAAAGCAGTCTCAAACACAGAATGGAAATAGAGAATTGCCCAAAACTTCAATCCCTTAAACCTTTGCTCACTGTTCATTCCTGAAATGGGTAGGAATAGAATTTTGTGATTCTATTCCCTCGGCCTTTGCTATGTTGTTTGTTTGTTTGTTTGGGGGGTTAATAGTCAAAATATTTAACAACTCGTGTGACATGGGCACAGATGTAGCAGATGGAACAAGGCCACCAGAGGTAGCCAATATCACACTTGTCTCTTACACTTGTGCTTGTGACAATGTGTTGCTTAGTTTTTGAGGGCTAATTTTTTTTCATGAATAGTCTTGAGGCCTCACACGACAGTGTCCACTACTCATTGTTACTGTTATGTATGTTCTCTGATAATATTTTGCTTACAAATCCTTCTGTCTGTGACAGACAGGATGAAGGATAGCCTTTCCTTTTTTTTTTTTTTGCTATTAAAAATGTTGCCAGGAAATTACATATGCTTATTTTTTTGTGTGTGTGCAGTTGTGCAAGAAATACAAGAGCAGACAAATTCTTGAATCTCAGAGTTGCAGATTTTCAATTTTAGAAAGAAATGCAAATTATTTTTCAAGATTAGACACAAACTTTTCTTCCCTACTAAGTAAAATAATTTTCTTTGCTATGTATTTGGTTTTGTTCCATCTTTCTTATGTTTTTGAATGGCAGTTCACATCTTTGGACTATTTTCCCCTTATCATCTATCCTCCCATGCTGACCCAAAGCCTGTGCATATTTTATTGGCCTAGATAACTCTTAAAACCCATTGGCAGCCATACTCAGATGATTCCATGGTAACTTCAAATCCTACGAGACTGACAAGATTGACCATTTCAGCTACCTGCCCCCCTTACTTGTTCCAACACCATCTGATGGTCAATTGGGTGTTTAGGCTATTTACAATGTTATTCGGTGCACCATTTTCTTTTTGTCTAATGTAGACAAGATTTCCTTTTCAAATTTTTGGTCTTCCTTAGTTTAGCTGAGAATTTAAAACAAAAAAAACAAAGACCTTTAATCCTCAGCCTTGTCCGATCAGCATTATTTTGGCTAGTGCTTTTACTATACATCTTATACCAGTCTACCATCAAACAACATGGAAGCTTCATGCATTCAACAGCAACCCTCGAAGGCCTCCTGCCCACTACTCCACATGGTAGAGCATTAACCACAAATGTGGGGGGCAGTAATTTGGGATAGATGAACTCATGATGGTGGAACCATCAGGATAGGGTTAGTGTTCTTCTAAAAGAAGACACCAGAGTGAGCTTGCGTGCTCTCTTACTCTGTAATGTGCTCCCTGGAGAAGCCACAGGCTCTTCATATATAGAGAAGTTGGCTGCCTGCAGGCCAGGAAGGGGCCCTCAGCAGGATCCAAACCTCTAGTATTCTGTAGATTTCTAGCCTCCAGAAATTTGAGAAAATACGTCTTTGGTGTTGAAATTCAGCCCGTATACTTGTCTATACTTGTCGACTATGGTTTGTGACCAGATGACACAGGCACTTTACAACTATACACTGGCACTTTGTTTTTGTCTTCAGTTTTTGTGCCATTATGGTCGATTTGATGTTTAGGAATGGTATAAGCTTTACAATGAGTACCAATTTTGCTTTGAATACTCATTTTCCAGGAAGCTGGAAAGAAAGAACAACTGGGAAATCATGTCATGTTAAGCTGGAAACTTTGCCATTTATTTTTAGTCTTTGTTGCTTCTGTGTAGAGCCAGGTTCCTACACCGTGCCATTTGTCCTGACTAGAAGAATTATCTTGTCTATCAGATTGCTCTGGCGATCAGTTCCTTCAGCTTTTGTTGTTTCTTTAAGCTGTTGTATGACTTAAAACAGATCTTCATTTTGCCTTTGCTTTTGAAAGATACTTGCTGTGGATGGAGCAAGGTGAACTGCATCTTTGCCCTCGGCCTGAGTCCAATTGCTCTGTAGTCTTTCCTAGCAAGTTGCTGGGGAACTTATGTTTTTATGAGACTGTTTGCTTTTAGAGCAGTCTGCTACTTGTTTTGAGAAATTTGAGGGTGATGTGGTGTTGGAGAGGTGGGCTCGTTGAGCTTCTTAGCTCTGTGAGTTGAGTGGTTTTCATGAAAATTGGAAAATATTTTGGCCATTATTTCCTCATATTATTTGTCCTACAAAAGCCTTGTGTGTGTATGTGTGTGTGTGTGTGTGTGTGAGAGAGAGAGAGAGAGAGAGAGAGAGAGAGAGAGAGACAGACAGACAGACAGAGAGAGAGAGAACTCCCATGATGCTGACATATTGACATTCTGCTTGGCTTTTTTGTCTATTTCTTTTTGTGTCCCACATGGCTTATGTTATTAATCAATGCCCACTGATGTTGTTTGTGGCAGTGCCTCACTGGTGGTCTATATGTTTTAGTTGAGAATGCGATTGGTGGTTATAGAACCACATGATGTTGTGAATCAGTGCTGATTCTGCCCATACTTTGTTCAGTGCTCAGCAACTGCAACATCTTACTAGAAGATAGTCTAGAACCCCAAACAAGGACACTGACAGGACACAGCCCCCTACGTAGTGTTCTTCAGAGTTTTCCCCTCCCCCAGAGGCTGATTGTGTTCTGTTTTTTTTTTTTTTTTTAAATGTGGCTTCAGATTTTCCAATCCCAAGCCCTAGAAACCACTCTTCTGGAATTCTGTCATTTCAGAATGTTTTGCTCATGCAGCAAACACATTCACACCATGGTACTTGGAGACTGGCCATTGCACTCAGTGTAACTGCCTGCATAGTCTCCTGGGCTAATTGCAACTCAGAGTCTTTTTTGTTTTCTTTTGAGAGAGGGTCTCATGTATTCTTGGCCAACCTCAATCTCGCTATGTAGCTGGGGATGGCCTTGAACTTCCCATCCTTCTGCCTCTACCTCCCAAGTGCTGAGATTGCTGGCATGTACCACCATACCTTGCTTCTGTGGTACTGGGTGTATTTTTGTTTTTGTTTTTAACATGATGCCCAAACACTTTACCAACTGAGCTACATCCCTACCTCCTACCCAAGATACTTTAACCTTAGATATTATAAATCTTCAGCTATAGAAAAGTTCCATATGAATCTTTGGAAAATATTTTTTGTGCTTTTTTTTTTAAGCATTCATTTTCAATCCTTGTCAATTACTGATTGACTTTATAATTAAAAGTCTGAATTAATGGTAGTAAGAGGAAAGTATTATTTACTCAGATGCTGGCCTAGGTTAGAGAAATATCCAGTGCTAAGAGTTGGTGGGGATGTGTGGAAAGTGACTGGAGAGATGCTGAGTCAATTATAATGGAAGCAATCCTGGCAGTGCTGCTTGTGACTCAATTAGAGAGCTTTTAACTGTTCTGTGGTAGGGATGGGTTGGGACAATTTCCTGAATCACTGTTGTAGGAGTCGGGGTTGAGGCCAGCTTGGCCTACTGGGTGAGTGTCATGAATGGTGGAGCCACTGTGCTGCCATTATGAAGTCTTTAGGTGGGGATTAGAGGGATGAATAACAGGCATATAAAAGTATTAGGGCTCATAGGAAAAAAATGGGGCAAATGGGATGCATCACATAATATCCCTAAAGAATATGTCCTAAGACAAAAACACATCAAAGAGGCACTCAGCTACTTGTCAAAGAATTTGTTGACTTGGTCCACTGAAGTCCCTTGAGCTGGACCACAAGACCCGGAAGTCTAACTTGACCTATAGCAAGTCTTAACCAGGAGTCTGTGGGTAACCGACTCTCCTGGACCAGAAGGATACAAGGCTCTGATTACCATGGCCATCCGCACTCTGTTTGGCTGCCCAGGAGATGTTGACTTTCTTCCCCTTTTCTGTGCCTTATGCTTTCCCTTTCTCTACCTTGCCTGCTCTGTCTTCCTGGCTTATCCTTTAGTTGAATAAGTTGTGCTTGACTCCCTCAATGGGTATTTCCCATCTACTTCTCTGAGCAATGAGAGCAACAGCGATGACACTCCACAGAGCTCTCTTCCTGGTTTACTTCATTTCTATGAAGCATGTCTTAGAGTAACTTTATAAAAAAAAAATACACGAGACAGTAAATTGAAGCTCTCATAGCTGAATTTGTGTATATTCTGGTGTAGTGTCGTACTCTAAGGTTGAATGATCTAAATTTTGGAGATGTTGTACCACTGACTTCCAGCAGTCAGCATTGTTGAAAGGTTATGTTTATCTTAGGTTTACACAAGTGTGTGAAAGAACAGTTTCTCTATGTCCTTCATTCGGTTGTCCCAAGTGCTAACTTACGTTTTACCTTCCTGTTGGGCGTTTTCCAAGTTTAGATTCTGACCTGAGTATCTTGCTGCTCAGCTCAGGTTTTGTTTAGATCCTACAAGGGTGTTCTGCTAATGTCCCTTTTCAGTTTCAGTGCCATGGTCCAGTTATTTGTTGTATCTTTTGTGGCCCTGCAAATGTAGATACTTTTTTTGTTTTTGTTTTTGTTTTTTTTTCCTATTTTTAATGACACTGTCTTGAAGAGCACTAGCCCAGGCTTCCTGTCGGCTGCCCTCCACTCTTGGCTTTGTCCATAACCTAGACTCAGGTTATGGGTGTTCACAAAGGGATGCGGCGTGTATCAGGGATGGAGTGGCATAGTCCAAGACCAGGGCCATCCATGTATACTTTGTCCAGTGGGATAAAATATTTTCATTTCTCCTGAGTCGTCCTCTAGAAATGAAGATGGTGGGTCCTACAGGAGTTGTGTTGAACATTATAAGGAGGCACCAAGCTATTTTTTTCTGTTGCGTTACCACCCGCCAACTCGTACAGGTTTCAGGTTTTCTACAACTTGCTTAATGTCTCTACTTTCATTCACTGACAGCAACCCCAGTGGGTGTGCAGAGGACGAGTACCATGTCTTTGCTTTTGTCTCCTATTGTTTTTGTCTCCTATTTTATCTCCAAGGGTGCTGAGCACCGTTTTCTCTGATCACTGGCCACTCACAGATCTTCTTAGGGGATATACTCCTCCAGGCGCTTTGGCTATTTGAAAACTGGGCTTGTTAATAATAAGTTGTATGAAACCTTTAAACTATTCTAGACACAAGCACCTTGTGAGATAAATGCTTGTTCTGTCTCCATCCCTTGATTGCACTTTTACATTTTAAGCTTGGATTCTTGGGTACTGGTAGAATTCAGTTGTTTTTGTTTTTGTTTTTCTTTTTTTCTCTTCTCTTTTTTCCTGCGATGTGTGCTTTGGATACTGTACCAGAAGTTGCTGAGTTTTGCTGCTGTGTTGGCTTCTAGGGGCTTCCTATATTTAGCAGATCCATTTAGGTGGGTCTTTGAGAAACAAAGAAGTGCTCACGTTGTGTTGGACTGGGATCCGAGGCCATCTTTCTGAGTGCTTTCCTTGCACGCGGGTGCCGCTCCTGTGCAGCCTAACCCTAGCCTCTTGAACAGTGCTCCTGACTCTGCCACTCTGCTCTTGCCGGCTGACTCGGCAGGCACCTAGGACAGTTAAGGGGCTATTTGGACATCCCTTTGGAATTTGTTTTCCTCATATACTTCCTTTTCCACTCGTGTGCAATGTTATTCTTCCTTTTCCAGTATTTGGAGCTGGCAATACGTTGGCTTCCTGCTTGAGGTTTAGTTTCTTTGTGCTGCATAGACTCCTGTGTACACTGGTGACAATGGACCAAGTAAATATAGCTGCTCTTACCTCACAACGTCTGGCTTCTTTCAGGGATTAAGTCATCTCTATAGTTTGCCTCCTTTTTGGGACGCTCTTCTATGTCTTTTGAAAATTTTATTTAAAAAAAAAAACTATGAAGTCTATAATCTTACCTCCAGGGCTTGTAAAATACACACTACTAGCATTAGAGAGACACCACCTCTCATAGAATTTTATTTCACGATGATAATTTTCTCAGTATTTTTTTTGGGGGGGGGAAATTGTCTCAAACTTCCATTTGTGTTCCAGTGCGTCCATAATAACTTTCTTTGTTGAAATGCTAGTATAGAATTGTAAACTTCTCTGTTCAGGATGAACACATCTGGTTAGCTAACAGAGAGTGCCTCACCACATCACCACCTGCCCCTTATGTCCCCCATCTTAGTTTGAAATGAACTAAGATGGGGGACAGCTGGACAGTGTACATCCTTAGCTTTGCAATTTCTGTCATGTTTCATGCCCTGTTCACTGATGACATGAACTCACCTTTCTTTTGACTCATCAACCTGTTCTGTAGTTCTGTGATAACTGGCTCACATTAGGAGAAATATCTGAAGGCTTACATAGACATCGGAAAGGATACCTTCTCTTCTTTCGGACTGATAAGTCTGGATAGCTAGAAAGGTTATAAGATTTGGGACTATAGTCCCGAGTATTTTGTATTGTCACTTTGTCTTGATTATTCTTGATTATTTTTTCCCCTTGACAAAATCTTCAGACTTGTGTGAAATTTTGGAATCTTGTGATTTCTAGTTGTTGTTTCTTTCCCTTTCTGTGTCATGTAGCCATTTTTCTATGCACTCTCACTGTCTTTGGTGGAGTCACTGCTGCTTGGCAATTCTTTGTACTGTCAGTTTGCTGGTGCTAATTTCTTTTTCTCACACAGCCTGTTGATTTCATTGGAGCAATTACTCCCGTGCTGTATCAGTGCAGCACTCTGTGACCCTGGGACCCTTGGCCAGCTTTCTCTGGAGCAGAGGCAGACGGTTCTAGGTCTCTGAAATTTACTATGCACAGGGTGCTGCCCTGCTTGAACTTCTTGAAGAAGGCTGAAGTTCTTCCTTGTTTAGTTCTGCTTTCTTATCCGGCATGTAATAAACAGACATTGCTGGCTTTTCTTGTCTGAAGGCTGGCTTTGCTTGTTGTTTGTGGCAAGCATTGCTAGCATCCTGGTTAGGACTGCCACCCGTGCTACCTTCTCTGGATTTGTATCACCAGGGCTCGCCCTCACCTTCTTTCAGGTGGTTTGTTGTTCTGTACTTGTGGTTGGCTGTTTCATGTCTCTGGTTAATTGTTTTGCTGCCAGTGTCTTGTGTATGAGAAATACTTCTATTTTCCCATTCTTGCCATGTCTTTGGCTGTCTGGGTATTAAGTAATGATGGATCCCCACTTTGAGTTCAAAAGGAGTCCCTTTGCTACTATTTGCTGAAGGAATTGTATGGAAAAGTAGTGTAATTTCCTCTTACATTTTTGGAAAAAAAATCACCAGTGGGTATGGGTGCTTGCTGTTTTACAGGGACTATTAATTGTTGGTTCTACTTCTTTAATTGACAGGGACCTATTTTTTAAATTCATAAATATCTCTAGATTGTGCTTTTCAAGGAATTGGTCTATTTCTCTTGGGCATAGACTTGTTCATTTCTTCATCCAACCCTGTTTTCTCTTTGTAGTGCTGGAGATGGAATCCAGCAGGGCCTCACCTAGGAAATTTGAGTGTTCCATCTCTGAGCTATAATTCCAGTCCTTTATTAGCCCCGTAATGTTCATGAGATCAGTATTGATGTCTCCTCATTCATTTCTGATATTAGCAATTTGTGTCTTCAGTTAGCTTGTGAGAGGCTTGTCAGTTTCATTGATTTGTTCAACAAAGCCAATTTTTGTGTGGTTGTCTCTTTTGGGCACTGGTTTGTGATATCCAGCTTTATTAACTTCTACTCTAACTTGGACTTCCTTTGATGGCTTTGGAAGAAAGAAATGATCTTTGTTTTTTACAACATATACATTGAATATGGGCATGGCTCCACTACAGCCTGTAATTTAATAAATTGTGTTTTCAATTTGTTGGAAATATAGAACACACTTTTGGGATTTCTCTCTCTCTCTTTTTTTTACCCCATTTTATTGAGTTTATTTCCATGTGTATAGTCCTAGGAATTGAATCCAGAGCCTTACACGTGCTAGACAGGCAATCTACCACTGAGCTACATCTCAGCCCTTTGCCATATATTATTCTGACATGAGTCTTCAAATATTTTTGGATCTCCCAGCTACATTTTTATTCTTGATCATTGTAGTAACTCTACTGTCTGAGGGCAGACATATGATTTATGACTTTGACTTTTTGAAGGTATGTTTTATAGTTCAGAAAGTGGCCTAGCTTGGTGAGCGTCCCTTCTGAGTTTAAGAGCACTATGTTCTCTGCTGATGGATAAAGCTTTCTGTAAATGTCCGTTGGATCCAGTTGATTGAAATTGCCATCTAATTCCACTGCATCTTCATCTATTTTCTGATTATTATCATTTAGTAGTGGGAAGATGTCTCTCACTGTAAGAGTGGGTTCATCCTTGTCTTCTGGTAAACCTACATCTATTTATTTATTTATTTATTTATTTATTTATTATTTACTTTTGAGACAGGGTCTTGCTATGTAGTCCAGGCTAACCTGGAACTCACTATGTGGCCTTGGCTGGCCTCAAACTTAAGATTCTTCTCCCTCACCTTCCTGCATGCTGGGATTACAGGTGTGCACCATAATGCCCAAGATGGCTTTCTATCTATCTTTGCCTTCTTTATTCTGATACTTTTTCATTATACTGATGGATACTGTATATGTCTTGTTGAACTACATCTTTTATTAGTATATAATGCTCCACTTTGTCGCTGACAATTTTCTTAGCTTTGTAGCCAGCTTTGAAGTTATTCAGCAACTCCAGCTTTCTGGAGTAGTGTAATTGCCACAAATCTGTGCTAGCGTTAACATTAACATATCTACGTCCTTGTTAAAGTAGATTTCTTTCCTCTGTGTGTGTGTGTGTGTGTGTGTGTGTGTGTGTGAGAGAGAGAGAGAGAGAGAGAGAGAGAGAGAGAGAGAGAGAGAGAGAGGGAGGTGGGGGGAGATGCTGACACTGGTCTTTCCCCCCCCCCCGACCCCGCTCCCCTGGCTCTTTCATTTTTTTTATAGCATTGGTTCATCTGTTGATAGAGAATCCAGTAACACCAACTAACTTCAGGATGGCTTTAACATTTGGACTCATCTTTCCTCCAATTGCAGATCTTATGACTTCTCCTTCTCGAGCCCTTGGAAGTAGAGGTTCTGTAAGGGATGATCCAGGTTGGGTTGAAACACTGGCACTTTAAATGCTGTTATTGTTGCACTATCTCTCTTGCTCCAAAAAAGTGCTGCTGAGGAGAGATTTGGAAATGCTCGTTGGCCTAACTTCATAGAGTCACTGTGTCTTATAGTGCAAATAAGCTCAAACCATTTCCCTAGACTTTTCTTGATATCCCTCTCTGTTGAGAGGAAAGGTGGTATGTCACTTGCAACCTGCGGTAAGGCTAGTGTCCCACCCATACATTGATCCAGGTATTATTTCATCATCACATAAGAGGTCATTTGGGCATCGGCTTGCCACCATACAAATTTCCTTTCATATGGTCTTTACCAGGGTATTTAAACTTGGTTGACAATATGCCAAGGAACAGACTTCCAACCCAAGGTTGTGAGCTGAGCCGTCCACAGTGGCACCTGGCTGATACCACCTGTTAAGGTGAGTTGCAGATTCCCCTGTTGTCACCATGAGAGTCTGGGATATGCGTTTAATTTGCTTGGAGCCGCTTTGAACCATCTTTTCAGATGATCTGGTAGCTAACCCAATCAGTAACGTACACTAGTGGCTGAACACTGGAGGACATCTCGAATGAAGTGACTGTGTGCTGGGATCCCATCCATTCACATGAACCCCGTTCGTGTGAAGCAGTGCAGTCTCAGAAACCAAGCTGTCATTCATTTGGACAGGCATTGCCTGGTGGGATTGTTCAGGTATTGCCACAGCGGATAATGCCTCCTGTAATTCTGGAATCAAATAGCACATGAAGATTATGCTGGCAGGAGCAAGGTGGAATTTTGCCATATATTCACATTTGAGGATAGACAGTATGTTGATCTCAATGTCTCTTTTTCTTTTCAATGCCTGGATGACAGTCTGTTGACTCCTTAGGATTTTGTCAGAAGTTGTGGCTTAATTTGAAGTCTGAAGTTAGTTCAACATCAGTTGGCTCATCACCTGTAATCTCCTTGTCCTCTTCAAGAAGAAGTGTCTGTGCTGGGTCAGGCTTCTTTCTCTTTCCTGGTTGAGACATGGTGGGATGTTCTCTGGGTGTCTTTCTCCATTGTTCTCTACCTAACTATTTTTTGACGGTAACATCTCACTAAAGCTGGAGCTCACTGATTCAGTTAGACTGGCTCCAGCAAGTGCCTGGAATCCTCCTGTCTCAGCTTTCTCAGTGCTGGGATTATAAGACTGCCCATTATGCCTGGATTTTAACTTAGGTGTTGGGGATCCGAACTCAGGTCCCCAGGCTTGTGTTGTGAGTGCTTGCTTTACTGATAGAGTCATCTTCCCAGCATCTTTTTTGAACCAAAATTGAGTTTGTTAAACACAATTTTATTATAGCTTTTTATTATAGATTTAAGCACAGGTATTAAGGAAGATGGAGAAAGGTGCTTAGGAAAAGGGCAATCATACACAAGACTTGGCTGTGGGCTTCTCAAAAAGACCGAGCCACCTAAAGTGGGTCTTTTCAGGTAATGTACGTCATTGAATCTTTTTTTTTTAAATCTACTTTGATAGAAACTGTCTTTTACTTGGCATAATAACAATTAAAACAGATTGTTTTGTTATTTTTAAAGTTCTCTTGGTTCTTTGTTTCCCCCTTTCTGGCCATTTCTTCCTTTCTTTGATTTAAGATGAGCTTTTCTGTAATTGCTATAGTTCCATTTAAAAAAAAGTATCAAGTATACTTTACATCTATTTATTTATTTATACACTGTAGCTGTCTTCAGACACACCAGAAGAGGGCATCAGATCCCATTACAGATGACTGTGAGCCACCATGTGGTTGCTGGGAATTGAATGCAGGGCTTCTGGAAAAGAAGTCAATGCTCTTAACTGCTGAGCCATCTCTCCAGCCCTGACTGTACTTTTTTTTTTTTTTCTTTTTTAGTTAGCAATAGAATTCTCCAAATTGCTCCCCCTTCCCTTTTCTTAGAAAAATCTTGGATTTGAATGACTCATGTCACACAAAATGGTGTTACTTCATCTTCCTTTTAATATCCTTGGCTACCCTCATGTACTCGGTTTGTGCCAGATATCAAGCTAAATCCTCTACGCTGATGAGCTCGCTTGAACTTTGCAGGCACAGCTGTTCTCATTTGGTGTCACACGGGGTAGGGTGTATTTTGCAGAGGTAAAACAATGTTGACAAACATACAGCCATTCGAGACAACCTCAACTGGACTCAGGAGCTGAGCTTAGTACACGGACCCTCTGAGATATATCTCTCTTTGTGAGAATGGAGAGATATATCTCCAAAGAGATATATCTCACAAAGAGAGATATATTCTCACAAAGAGCCCATACCTCAGATAGCTAAATTGTAAAATAAATTAAAATGAGCGTGCTGCCAGAACTTGGCTCTTTCCTCTTTGTGTATACTGTTCATCTGCGGAGCCATGATATGTGTTTGTGACCCATCTTCCCTATTGTTCTTGTGTTTGGCGTTGAAGCTTCCAATTTTGACAGCTGTGTGATTTTTTTTGAACCAATAGAGTGATGCAGAAAACTAGACATACCATATACAGTATTTGTTTGAAGTTATAAGATTGTTCAGAAGACAGCAAAAGGTGTGCTCTTTTCTTTTCTTTTCTTTTCTTTTCTCTTTTCTTTTCTTTTCTTTTTTTTTCTTTTCTTGGGGGGGCAGTTAATTGTTTTCCTGTTTTAATATAGTTTGCTTATTTGATGTGTGCCTTCTGAGCTTTTCAGTTTTCCATTTCAGTTCTTCATGCATCTTTAGCTGCTGAAGAAGCCACCAGCCCTTGTATGTTAACTGCAAACAGCAGGTGGACCACACTGAAGGGTGAAAATCGGAGAGAACCTCTTTTTCTAGTAAAGGGCGTTTTCTGGTATTGAATGGGGTGCAGAGCTGCCTGGAACATCATATGATATGATGCTTTGGTTTGAAGAGTGAAGATCTTAGCTGAAGAAAGTTTGAGCCCACGGCAGCTCTCTGTGTGTCAAAGAAAATCTTTCAAGTGCCTGTGAGGCAGATGCACTCTTGGGCTTCTTGCCAGTGACTTCGCAGTCTCAGCTGCTAATGGCTCTTGTACTAGAGTTTGAATCTCTTTAAGTGTATTTTCTTAAATTGGGGGATATTCTTTCTTTTGCTCCTTCCTTCCCTCTCCCTCCCTCATCCCATGGTGTGTTCAAATGTGTCATATCAATAACATGGCATCAATAACATGGCAGCTGGTAAAGCCCATAGGAGGAGAGAGCTGCAGTTCTAAAAAGTCTGAGAAAGAAATTGCAGGACTGAAGTCGAGAAAATTGAGTTCCTGTGGCAGGATTTAGAACCTTTCATGTGTGTCTGGCCTGATTAAGAAGGAAGAGTGGGTCTCCCGCTTCCCAGAGCTCACAGCACACATACCGCCATGTTAAAATGTCAGTGTTATGGCCATTGATCTGCAGAGCCTCCCCATGTACCAGGTTCTCCTTTCCCTTGCTGACTGATTCAAGGTTTCCAGGTTTTGACCACAGCTCGAACCCTTTACTGATAGATGAATATGGTCAGGGCTTTGGAGTTTCCCATGGTTGGATCACTTAGAACTTTGCTGCTGTGGTCATAGGTGGCATGCAACCTGAGGACAGATTACAACACACCTGTAGATCACTTAGTGCCTGTCACTGGCTACTGTGTCCTTCAGGCATGCCTTTGGCTTTAACTCTTTAGTCTTTTTTTTTTTTTTAAATTAAAGGGATCTCTCTTAAAGGTCTTTTCTACTGATGGAGTAAGAAAGTAAGTACTCTAGTTAAAAAACAGACCCCCCCCAAAAAAAAAGTAGGGCAAAGATATCCAGAGAAAGCTACAAATGTCCAAGGATAGCAGGAGACATGGGAAATATACCTGGAGCAAAAGCAAACCACAGCTAAGTCATCAAGCAAATATGTATGATTTCCTTTGAGTAGAATTGCAGGGAAGGGAAAAAATACTGGACACAAATTAGAAGGTGTACTGGTGGTGAGAGAAGGCGTCGACCCAGTTTATGTCTTAGAAGCAGAGGTAAAAATATGTTGGTTCTCAGAGAGCATACATGGGACAGACCTAGGCCCTCTGTGCAGTTGTGCAGCTGGGTCTTCATGGGAGACTCCTAAAGCCAGAGCAGGGGCTGTCTCTGACTACATTGCCTGCCTTTGGATCCCTTTCCCCTAACTGGGTTGCCTTGTCTAGCCTTGAGAGATGAGCCTAGTCTTACTACAACTTGACATGACAAGGCTAGTTGATATCCACGGGATGCCTTCCCTTTGTTGAAGTGAAGGGGAGGAGGGGTGTGTGTGAGGGGTGAGATTGGGAGGAGAGGAGCAGTGAGGGGCAGGGGGAAGCTTCAATCAGGATGTAAATACAAAAGAAGTGATTGTTCTAATTAGAAATGTGTCCACACTGGAATGGTGCCTCATCACTGGGCTCTTGGCCCTGTTTGAAGCCATTTTCTCTATGCTTGCTGGCCATGCAGTGTTTCTGTGAAGGCCCTTTCCCTTCCACTAAGGCTTCCCCCCCCCACGCCCCCCCCCCTCGAGTCCGTTGCCAATGCCCGAGTGTTCCTTTCTTTCTCACACACTGCTCCATTTCCTCCTTAAACTTAGTAAATTTGTGAGGTTTTGGCCGGGGCAGACAAAACCCTCCCTGGTTGCCTGAGTAGAGACCTCTGTGAGCATGACACTACGGCCGGTGAGTAGCTAGCCTTGCTCACCTGCTTGCAGAATATCTTAACTCTTCTCCCCTGCAGCAGCTGGTGATGACAGGGATTGACACCATTGGCAGGCTGCACTGTCTTTGGAGCTGAGGAGGGCAGCAAGCTGCTTTTCACATATAAGAAGGGCCAGTGTATTCAAGGGCTGCAAAAGGGCCTTCCAGAGTCTGGCCTTTGCTGATCCTGTCCCGCAGAGATCTTTGAACTTGGTACATTTATCCGTTGGAGAACAATATTAACACTTTATCGGAAATCTTTTCTTTGGGTAATTGACGGGTTGAGGAGGAAAAAGAAATGACCCACGTCCCTTACTCTACATTAAAGTGACAGGATCATTTGGCCATGCTTCCAAGTGTTCAGGACTTTAACCTATTTGTAATCTTGGATATGGATGGTTGATGACAGGTGTTTTTGCCACAGTAAAATCTCTTAATATTTGTGGCATATTTTTCTCAGGCCCAGGATTCATGTCTATCATATACTAGGCATTCCAGGGGACTAGGGGGACAGGAAGCAGTCTTTTTGTAATCCAATTTCCCCTTAGGTGGCTGTTGTCAGAGGACCCACAGAAGACTGGCAGAAATATATGTTGTGACTGGAAAGGCAAGATATCAGAATATTGTCAAGGGAGGGGCACTGAGCGATGAATCTGATGCTTGAATACTTGGGCGGCTTTCTTGATCAGTTTGGCAAGTTGGTTTTAGGCGGGCGGTGATAAGTAGGGCATGGCTGGGCTTGGTGGAATTTAGACACTAGGGAATCTTGATTTAGTTTGTGGAACAGATTTAGGGTTGGAGATGTCTGAGGCGGCTTTCTCTAGGATCGTGAACATTGACTCCACTTCCTACCGCTGTTGCTATGTACTGGGCAAGCAAGTTGAGCAGTTTCCAGCAAGGGCTGGTTGATTTTGATTCACGGCCCACTATCAAGAAAGTGAATGGATGGCTCAGGAGTGGCTTTCAGTTGCTGTGGTAGGGGTATGAGGTGGGGCTGGGGTATAGACCTCAATTCCTGTCCCTCCCCATGATCCACTTCTAGCTAGGACCTCCCCGCTAATGGTTGTACAATCTCCCCGAAACCAGCATTGACAGCTGTTCAGACCCATGCGCCCATGTGTGATGGATTCCCATTCAAAACCCAACTCACTCCAAGCCATAACTACTCCAAGCTGAAGTAGATTGAGCTTAAAAGGCTGGCCTTTGAAGGTGTGATTTCTGCATAGTTCATGTCTTTTGCAAAGCGTTTCTATATAGTTTCTTTGGCATGTTGTGGCTCCACTCCTCAACTTATGGATGCACTTAAGACTATAGAATACTCCGGATGCTTGTGGTTCCTGGTTTACACCACTGAACAAAGGCTCTGTGGTCTTTTCTTCTCCCATCTTTGGAATTAACATTTGGAGTTGCTCAGCAAGATCAAGACCTCAACTCAAATTCAGAAAGTCAGAGGGTAGACTTTGCCCTCTTGCTTTTGGGGATTGAAGAGCCTGGAAGGCGTGCACCTTAGAGATAAGAATGGCATAAAAAAAACAAAACAAAAAACAAAACCCAAGTACCGTAAATGATAGAAACTTAAAAATTTTTTTTTTCCTGTGACATCTGGTTTCTGGTTCTGACCTGGTTTTATGAGATCCTAATCTGGGGACATAGGGAGTCTGACGAGGTCTGGAATTCCTCCGTCCGTGGCAAAAGGAGGTCCAATGGTCTGCTGGCCATTTAGAGTTAATTGGAAAATTGGCCAGAGTGACCAGTTCTTTTTCTGATCTGGCTTGGGACACTTCAGATGCCCTGGTGATACTATGGACTGAGAAAACCAGAGAGGCCCGGCACCTGAATGGACCCCCGTTGGCAGGGTTTCGAGGCCTAGGGTGTCAACAGAGCTGAGGGCCAGAAAGCTGAGTGATCAGAAGAGCCACTGGAGCAAGAGTGAGGTGGAGGTGTGTCCAAACTCGGAAAATCTCAGCCTGAGACTGGAAGGAGTAGAACTGCTTCGTCCTTGCTCGGGGCCTGCATGTCCTTGCGCTTGTAAGCTTCCAACACCCACCTCTCTCGGCCCTTGAGGTAGTCAAGTACCTGCGTAGCCAAATTACAGGTTAAACTCTCACTATACGGACTGTCTGTCCAGCAAACACCTGGAATTTCTCTTCATGCAAATGAAGCATTCCTAGTACCTCAGCCCCAGACAATGATGTGCACTCACCCCGAAAATCCCTATCCACCCCCTCTTTTTTTTACTCCCAATAAAGGAAAGCTGTTTCACTAAAACCCGACTCCAGAGAAGGCTACTGTTCTCGCACTCAGTCAGCACTCAAACTGAATGAGTTCCTCCTGTCTGTCCCACCCAGCTGACTACAATTCATTTCAGTGCTCTCTGCTTCCCCACCTCTACCCCCTATGCCATGACGCTTATATACCCTGAGAGCAGAAGCAGACCCGGTCTGCTCCCGAGGAAACAAAAGGGTATTTTGAGCCGGGCGTGGTGGCCCACGCCTTTAATCCCAGCACTCAGGAGCAGAGGCAGGAGGATTTCTTGTCGGATTTCTGAGTTTGAGGCCAGCCTGGTCTACAAAGTGAGTTCCAGGACAGCCAGGGCTATACAGAGAAACTCTGTCTCGAAAAACAAAACAACAAAAAGGGTATCTCACTATACTGGGGACCAAGCTGAGGGTTTGGAGAGGCCCATCAGAGGATGTCAGACATGCCCGGAGCCAATGAGAACTCAGAAAGGTGCAGCATGAGTCTATTGAGGAAACCTTGACACTTAGGAAGCCGCTGCTAGGCTCCTAGCATCTGGGTTGTATGGGGAAGCAACTGAAAAAAAAAAAAAAAGCCTCTTATTTAAAAGTTTTGGCCAAACTGGAGAGCGTCTGGGTGACTCCAGTCGTCCTTGTCATTTCTGTTATTTTTGCTCTGTGTATTGTGTTTTGCTTGTCATGGTTCTCACCTGGGTGAGTTCTATGTCTTGGTTTCATTTTCACTCTTGTCTCTGTGTGTGCTCCTGTGCCAGTTACGTGCAGACCTGGGAGCCAGATCTGGCTCTAGCAGCTGCCCCGCTCACAGTGCCAAGCCAAGCTGGGGCTATGTGGGCAACGCCCTTCCCCCACCTGCCCCCTCCCCAAGTGTGTCACCCTGTCTGCACCTTCTGTGTCTACACCATTCTGTCCTGCACCATTGCTTCTGATCGCTGGCTTTTCATAGCCTCGTCTCTGAGCTTTCTGGTCACCAGATTAAGCTTAGTAGGGACTCAAATGTGTTTTAGGTAAGGGTATTTTGAAGACTTGGTTTAGTTGCCTGAAACTTATAAGGTTAATAAGTAGAAGGCTATATAGGTAATCTTAAAACAAAGACCTAGTTCATAATGTCTGTAGTTCTGGGCAAAGATTCAAAGATGCTAACCTTGCTTTTTTAACCCCTGAAGTTCTGTTTCAGACTGACTGTTCTTGTTAACTGAAATACGTAAAGACAAAACATGGTTTTTCAGGCTTAAAGCCTCACCCTGAAAAAGGCTCCGAGCTACACTGGAATAAAACACTCAGCATCGTCAACACCCAACTGAAGTTAGGGCCACAACTCCTGAACAGCAAAAACTGGCACGCCCCTGCCTTCTGATACAACAACGACCCCAGCAGTCTGGCAAAGAGCCCACAGAATGTCTCCTTATTCTTCACCTTCACCACAGAAGGTCTACTCAGGCTAGCCAATGCTGACTTAGCAGTCTTATGTCCAGCCTCCTCGTCTTTCCTAACTTTATTAAGCTTCAGCTCTTTGGGTAAACTGAGTCATGCAAGAAACTGTGATGTTCTGCAATGGTGTACTCTGAGAGGGCCAGGAAAGTACAGTTGCCAGTCTCCCTGTGGGCTGTAGTTATGCTTTAAATTTTTATTCCGATACTAAAACAGCTCCACTTCAGGAATCATAGTTCTTTTAAAGGCTAATCTCAACAGGGGATAAAACTATAGAATCTTCATCTCATAAAAGCTTCTAACAGTGTAAATCGTTAAAGATAATTAAGACATGCAGATTAATAGTCGCCTTGTAAATGTATACATTTACATGGACAAGCTTTATTTAGCCTCCTTTACAAGAAATCAGGTATAGTAAATAGACAGCCCTCTAAAAGTTTCAGCACCATGCAACAGCACTTAAAATGTTTAATGGAAAAAGCTCACCACGGCAGACAGAAATCCCAGCTCCTAGCTGCAATCCTCAGGTCTCCAAAGAGGACAGACACGGGACAACAACTCCACCTGGGTTGTGGTAATGCTAGCCACGGGGTGAGCACGCCCCATGCCTCACCTGCTGCCAGGGCCCTGAACACTGTCAGGATGCCCGCTCTGGTCCGCCTTGTCAAAGTAAGGTCAGTTCCTCTAGGTTCCTCCTCCATAGGCCAATCTCTTAGACCTGGGTTTGGCAGCAAAAGTCGGTTGGATACTATCCTGTGTGACATAGACCTACAACCACTGCCTCCAACGAGGCCATTGAGACCACAGGAACCTAGGATGGCCGTCTAGGTCATGGCTAAGTCTCCTTTTAATTGATACAGAGGCCATTTGTATTACATTTCCCGCTATAATCTGTCTTCCTCAGATCTCTGATGGTGTTGATGGATAACTGTAGCTTCATCAATTTAGCAGCATCTGCCTGATCAATACATTTCATATGTATAAACCAGGCTTTACCTTTCTAGAGCTATAAAATCATGTTAAAAAAAGGCAAACTCAGCCAGGCAGTGGTGGCATGCACCTTTAATTCCATTGGGAGGCAGAGGCAGGCAGGTTTCTGAGTTCGAGGCCAGCCTGGTCTACAGAGTGAGTTCCAGGACAGCCAGGGCTACACAGAGAAACCCTGTCTCAAAAAACAAAACAAAAAACAAAACAAAACAAAACAAACAAAACAGAAGGCAATCTCTCAGAAGGGCTTACCTGACTAACCGGCTTCATATGAAAGGGCAAACAGGTTTCAAGTGTAACTTTTACTATTTAAAGGAACTTGTTTTGCAAAGGCTGCTCTCAGTAGCCAAGCACTTATGTATCTCTAATGGTAAATAATTGAATAAAAAGTATAAATTACAAAGGTTTAGAATATTAAATTGTAAGCATTTGAGGATATAAAAAGTCTAAAATCATGAAGATCTAAAAAAAAAAATGACCTAGGTATGTAAATACAAATTAGCTTATGTTATTATCACACTGAGATCTCAAAACTTCAAAGTTTTAACATTAATCAATTGAGTTCTGATAAACTAGTAAAGCGTTGACTACTATTGTCAGTCGCAAGCTCAAGATTTTAAGGTAAGCTTCAGGTTGCCAAAAAAAATAAGGCTTAGACCCACTACTCAGAGGTCAGATGGTCTTCAGATAAGAGCTCTTGTCAACCAACCACCTAGCTTCCCTGTCTCTAGCCTATTCCTGAGAGGGCAGCTCCAAACAAATATATAAAAGTTTTAAAGTTCCTTATCTTTAACTCCTGTCTCTAGTCTGTATCTATCTTGGCAAAGTTCCACTCAGCTGGTAGACAGCATCCAGAAATCATCTGTAGACAAACTGCTCCAAAGGTGATCTACACCACACCAGCCCCAGGTAGTTCTACGAGACTGGAGAACCCTAGACATGCTGGAAGCCGATGTAAACCAGTTGATGTGACTGCTTCATGTCGCTTCAGCTTGGTTGGCAAACTGGACTCTTCTGATGAATATAATGAATATTGCCTTGACCACCTGTTATATCTCTCTGTTATGGTATGTTGTGATGACTACCTTTTGTGACTGCCTTGTTCTGCCCACCTTGCAACCACATCTTTGTTTCAGCAGGGACTAGCTTGCAATGCTTGTTCTGTTCGTATAACCCTGGCTATTTTGCCTACCAAATCTCCCATTTGGATACCACCTACCCCTGAGCTATAAAAACCTTGTCTTCCATGTATCCTGTGTGCCCAGCAACAGAAGAATGGATAAAGGAATTGTGGCACACATGTGCCATGAACTGCTCCTCAGTCATAAAGAACAAATTTATGTAGTTCTCAGGGAAGTAGATGCAACGGAAGGTAATCATCTTACATAATATGTGCAAGTAGAAGTGACACTGTCTGGGGGAGCAAAGGGGACTAAAGGGAGTGGGACATCTGACAATGAAAGACAGGGGTATAGGAGAGTATGCTCAAGGTACACGGTAAACTGTCATACAAACGTCTTCATGAAACTTGCTCTACCCAGTGAATATAGCCCAATAAGTAAAGACAAAAAAGTAAAAAGAAATTGGAAGTTGAGTGATTTTACGTGCAATCTTGAGTGTATAGGTATCCACTTACCCAGAAGTCATGGTCCTGTTCCATTTCATGCAGCCACTACAGGGTCTTTGTGTTGAAAATCTGGAATCAGACATGGGACTACCTGAATACTATGGAGTTGTCTGGTTGGCTGTAGTATCTTAATTTGATTATGGTGCTAGGCCTGCTAGTTTTATGTAAATTTGACACAAGCCAGAGTCATATGGGAAGACAAAAAAACCAACTGAGAAAATGTTCGCACCAAATTGACTGGTGGGCAAGCTTAAAGTGGATTTTTTTGATTGATAATTGATGTGGGAGGACCCATCCCATTGTTGGAGGTGCTACTCCTAGGTAGATAGGTCTGAATGGTATAAGAATTCAGACAGAGCAAGGCGTGAAGAGCAAAGCCAGTAAGCAGCATTTCTCCATGGCTTCTGCTTCAATTTCTGCCTCCAGGTCCCTAACTTGAGTTCCTGGCCTGACTTCTCTGGATGATTGACTACAAGATGTAAGATTAAACAAACCCTTTCTTCCCCAGTTTGCTTTTTTTGTTATGGTGTTTTAGCACAGTGACAGAAATCCTAACCAAGACAGATGTGGCACCAGATAATGATATTTAAGAAAGATGACTCCATATGGTGGAAGAGAATGAACTTATGCTTTAGTTATATATCTGCTCCAGTAGGTTTAGAAAAAGGAGGCAGCTTCTATTTGGATATCTGTTCCTTAATTTCCCATTTAGTTCTATTTGTGTGAAAGTTTGGCCATAAAAGCTAGGCCAAAAAGGAAAAGTATGAACTTCTCCCATGAGATGTTATATAAGAAGGAATGAAAACATTCAGTTATGTGATTTGATGTGATATTTGACATGCAAAAATATCACACAGGGTCTGAATGTCCTTATGTAAGGAGCTGTGTATCATAACCATGCTACCTGAGCTACACTCCCAACCTTTGCACGAGCACTGACCATTTCAGTTTCGATTTCTACAGATGAGGAACTGGACTTGCGTGGAGGTCTTATGCCATCAATCATATAATGGGTCTAAGATTACATCCCAGTTGATAGATCCTAGATCCCCGTTCTTCAGATGTTTGCCATAACATCTATCTTAGCTACAACAACCACACAATAATTATGTCCTCCCTATTGTCGACCACTGTTCTGAAGTGTTCTGTCTTTTCTTATAAACAATCATCAGTTTTGTAGCATTTGTTTGTCTACTGCATTTCTTAGGAATTCTGCCTGGATGACAAAGCAGAGGTGTCCACTCACAGTCAGCCCTTCAATGGAGGGAGTGTGTCCTAGAGAAGAATTGACAAATCCCAGGAGTAATTGACAAAAATAATATTTAATAAGTAGAAAATTGCATTTATAATGAGACTGTAGTCAGATTTTCATAGATTTATGGGACAGGATCATGAGGGGAAAATGTCATTAGGTTCATTCTACCAAGTGCTTATGTTCTTTCTTGTTTGAACTGTGAGCTAGACTATTATCAATAAGTAGCACTTAATCAGAGGACAGGAAAACAGAAGCATATTTAAGGAAGAATTAACAATGTAGGAGATCTTGAGATGCCAGTTCAGAAAATACAAGAAAGCCAGACTATAGCAAAGCCCAGAAAATCCCCAAGGAGCAATTGTTCTGAAGATGGGAGGGCATCTGAGTGCTTGGTGTATCCCCTTATAGCAAGAGAAAGCCAAACCACTTTTGACCTGTATCATAACACTTCTGTGACTTCACTGCAGAACTCTTTAAAGTGAGTTCAAGTTCAAGTGCATAGAACCAACTTACAGCATCATTATATAATGCAAAGCCACAGAGTTAGCTTAAGGGAGAAGAAGAAAAAGGTAAGCTAGCCTGCTCTAAAAGTAGAATGCTGGGTGTCCTAGGGTTTCCATTGCTGTGAATGGACACCATGATCAAGACAACTCTTATAAGGGCAACATTTAATTGGGGCTGGCTTACAGGTTCAGAGGTTCAGTCCATTATCAACATGGCAGGAAGCATGGCAGCATGCAGGCAAACATGGTGCAGGAGGACCTGAGAGTTCTACATTTTGATCCTTCAGGAGACTTTCTTCTACAGGCAGCTAGGAAGAGGCTCTCTTCTGCACTGGAAGGAGCCTGAGCATAGGAGGAGGTCCATCCCCCACAGTGAGGACCACTTCTCCTAATAGTGCCACTTCCCAGGGGCCAAGCATAGTCATCCCACCACCCTGGAATAGAAATTCTAGTCTATTAGAATGTGCTCTTGTGGAGAATGTCAGGGCTACAATGTAGAAGGAACCAGTATTAGGATGACTTCATGGAGTAGAACTGTGTGAGATAATTCTTAGCTATACAGACACTTTCCGTGTATCACTTATATAGATGCACAGAAAGAGAGAAAAAGAAGGAATGCACAGTATTATTGATGAACCAGTGAGAAGATGTGTACTAGGGAAAGCTTACAATCTATACCATATGTGGATACTATTATTGTGGCATCGTTTTCCAAATAAGGATGCACAAAACGATTGTTTGCCTTACCCACATTCATCCGAAGAATTGGTAATGTAATATTAGACTATAATATAAAGTCTTGAATTTCAAAGTTATTTAATATGTGATGATTGCCATAAAATATTTTTTTATCTATTTTGATACTCTAGTGCTTCCTGGCTATGGTGCTCAAAGTTCAGTTCTTTACACTTCAATATGGTGCTTAGTCACAGGATAAAGTCACAAGAATTGTGCTATCGCTTTAAGCTAGACCAGACTTAGATATTTTACCATCCCAGCACTTGGGAGGCAGAGGCAGGCGGATTTCTGAGTTCGAGGCCAGCCTGGTCTACAAAGTGAATTCCAGGACAGCCAGGGCTACACAGAGAAACCCTGTCTTGAAAAACCAAAAAAAAAAAAAAAAAAAAAAAGGAATATCTGGGTTCAAGTAAAAGATGGACGTGAAGCCAGAGTGAATAGCTAAGCTAGGAAGCACACGGATGGAGTAACTCGATAGACTCTCAGAAGACACAGTGATGTGGCTACTTCAAAAGCCTTTACTTTGTCTGTTTTCATAACTCATTGGTCTGTTCCAGCAGAATGTCTTTTCATCTTTGAGAAGTTGTCTTTAACAATAATGTGAAGCTGAATAAACTAAATACACAGAACAGAGAGACACTAGCTCTGGCCTTGGGGCATCTGGTGTTTATAATCTGCGATTCTTTCATCTTTTGTCTTATTCCTCCACATTCATTCTAAAGCTTTGAGTTTACCTAAACTGAAAGGAGAAAAGATCACACTCTTCACTTGATGAGAACTGTATCACTCCTTCTGGGTTTTCTGCCAAGAATATAAGATATTTTACAATTACTTGCTTTTTAGAGATCACAATGGCTTTATTTTGGAATTCTCTATCCAGATTATCCACATACATAATTTAGATCAAACCTCTCCAGAGAAGAGTCTGTTTTGCAAAGAACTTAGGAAAGTTTCCCTACAAAGTATAACTAACAGGACAAAGATTTGACTCCAGTCCAGAAACCAGATCTCTGACTTCAATGTCTTTATTGTCCCAAGACAACCTGATTCCAGGTCTACCGGTTCCCAACAGAGATATTCTAATAGACCTAAGTAGTCAAGACAATGTAAGTTATTTTTAGGTTCTTAGACAATATGTGCTTTTAACACATAAAATACTAACAATGCAATGCTAATTATTTAATTTCAACATTAGTGGTTTCAAAATAACTGGGTTGAATTAGCAGTTTCTAAATAGCTCTTATACCACAGGAGCTAGGTTTTCATCCATATCTATATTCATATGCTGATGTATGTGATTTTCTTGTTTGTTTTTGTTTTTGAGACAGGGTTTCTCTGTGTAGTTCTGACTGTCTGGAACTTGCTCTGTAGACCAGGTTGGCCTACAACTCAGAGATTTGCCTGGCTCTGCCTCCCAAGTGCTGAGATTAAAGGTGTGTGCCACTACACCTGGCTTTAATTTTCATTTTCTTTTTCAAATATCTCCATCCTTTTCCTTAAGTCTACATGGTAAATAATTATTTAAAAACATGACCTAGTAGGAACTGATCATTCCAAGTTGCATTTCACAGTTTTAATGGAACCTTATATGGGCAAACTATAAAGCATATGTGTGGACTGACAGGTAGCAGTCTAGGAAATCAAGATCAATCTGAAGTGTTGTCAGTTATGTGAAAGTCAAGAGAAGAAGAAGAAGAAGAAGAAGAAGAAGAAGAAGAAGAAGAAGAAGAAGAAGAAGAAGAAGGGGAAGAGGAAGAAGAAGAAGAAGAAGAAGAAGAAGAAGAAGAAGAAGAAGAAGAAGAAGAAGAAGAAGAAGAAGAAGAAGAAGAAGAAGGGGAAGAGGAAGAGGAGGAGGAGGAAGGAGAGGAGGAAGAGGTGGAAAGCTAAACAAACAAACAAACAAACAAACAAATAAATAAATAAGGCTAGGCAAGACTTTCTTAAGAAGTGGCCAACCCAACACCCAGGCATGCCATGATGCTTGTGAGAATCCAGGGTCAAGAGTAACTTCTGGCCAAGCAGTGGTGGCGCACACCTTTAATCCCAGCACTCAGGAGGCAGAGGCAGGTGAATTTCTGAGTTTAAAGCCAACCTGGTCTACAGAGTGAGTTCCAGGACAGCTGGGGCTATACAGAGAAACCCTGTCTTGAAAAAACAAAAACAAAAACAAAAAGAGCAACTTCTGGAGATGCGCTCCCATTTCTGGTACACTGGCACAACAAGAAGTATCATCCAGAGAGATTCTAAACTGTTGAGATACATGGCCAGGGTTTCAAGTATAAGGAGAGAAATAAACCACAGATTTCCATCTGACCTCCACACATAAACCATGCTACAAGCACCCAGGCACACATCAACAACACACACATGCATATTCCTAAGAAATCACATAAAACTTTAGTGGCATTGAATAATTAGTCACAGATTGATTTGATTGCATGATGAAGAGAAAAATAACCAAATCCTGGTGTAATTAGCATGTAATATACCATTTGTTTTGTACCCAATTGGCATATGCATATCACAGCTTCTGTGTTGATAAAATCTAAAGAACAAAAAGTTCATTGACATAATTTCAAATTTCATATTGAAGATGACATTCTCATTTTTCTGTGCATCAAGGAAAAATAACCTGCTGAAAAATATCTGCCCTTTCCAATGATGTGTTCTGACCCAAATTTTCTTCAGGTAGATACCTTAACCAACACATTTGAAACACACTAACGACAGAAGAAGATAGGAGAATCTATATGAGTTCTATTGAGCCTAGTCTACTGAAAACAAAACAAAACCCACTACAAAGCAATAATTACCAAAATATAAAATATAGTTATCCTAGTCTTATTTTGCTTTTAGAAAATAGGGTTTCTTATAAAACCATGACATACACATGATAATACTTATAATTGCTGTACTATAACATGCTTATGAATATAATTTTAATTAACCAGAAATTTTTAATGTTTTAGCAGTTTTGATTTGCATAGCACAAATTATTGCATATAATCCACATAAAGAAAAATTATATCCTTAATAAGTTTTAATAATGTGAGTGGATCCCAAGACCACAATTTTAAAAGACAATTGCATTAAAAATTGCTGCCTCCATATAGCTGGTGTTATAGATGTAACATTATTCGAAGGGAGAAAAAATAAGATTCCCAGGAGACCTGTTGTATTTTAAAGATTAAATGCTTTCTTCCAGGCAGCCTCGTCGTTCCATTTTTAATGATACACAGAAATAACAACTATGCTTAGTGTTTGCATTTGAATCTCAGATGTATATCAAAGAAGAGAAAATATGACACCTGGATGTTATAATATAAACAAACTACATAAATTGGCTCATGAATATTTAATTTGTACATCAATTTACCTGCAGCTAAGCAAGGCTTGCAACACGAAGGAGTGTATCCATAAATATTTCCTGGCTTAGTTATCTGTGCTTGCTTAGTTAGCTAGCTTTTAAAGTGCTTTTCATTATAACCACTGGCCACTGCTATGCTAATAAAAGTGAGGATGTAAAATAGGATTTACACAGCTGGACTCTCTTTGAGATGAAATATTAGCTTGGCTCTTGTTTACACAGTGGGAAGCTTTAAAACCATCAGAGTTGCTGATTAGTCAGGAAAGAGCAGAAGAGATATGTATCTCTTGTCTTTCTTGCTTCTTGGAGTGAGGTTGGAGTTCTAGTCCCTAACATTCATTCAGTCAGATTCCTATGTGATGCATATATCCAAGAGTTTCATTCTGTTGTTATGATACCATAACCACAAGCAGATTAGAGGAAGGAGTTTATTTCCACTTACAGGCTGTAGTCTATTATGGAAGGAAGTCCAGAAAAGAATGTAAGCAGGAACTTGAAACAGAAGCCATGCTTGCTCTCTTGTAAGCTAGCGTTCTTCTACAGCCCAAGACCACCTGCCCAGGCAACAACAACAACAACAACAACAACAACAACAACAACAACAGGTGGGGTCTCCCTCCCATGTACATTAGTAAGGCACCCACCCTCAACATGCCCACAGGCCAGTGTGACCTAGACAATTAATTCTTCATGAAAGGTTTCTCCTCTCAAATGATATTTGACTGTGACAGTTAAAGATAGGATCCTTTTGTATATATTTCTTTGTGAAACTTTGAGTAAATTAAGGGCTTAGTGTCTTTATTTTGATATTTACGCAGTTATACACAAAATTTCCCATCACCAGCTGAAGATTGTGCTCCTAAAGGACTCCTTTGAAACTTTTAATCTCGTGAGGTTAAAGCTCCACTACTTAGCATTGCTCCTGCATGCTTGAAGTTTAAATCTGGGGTTTTCAGCCCTAGAGTGCTGTGGTGGTTTGTATACGCTTGGCCCAGGGAGTGGCATTATTAGGAGGTGTGGCCTTTTTGGAGGAAGTATATCACTGTGGGGTGTCTTTGAGGCCTTTCTCCTTCTGCCAGCCTTAGGATCAAGATGTAGAACTCTCAGTTCTTTCTTCAGTACCATGTCTGCCTGGATGCTGCCATGCTTCCTGCCATGTTGATAATAGACTGAACCATGGAAACTGTAAGCCAACCCCAATTAAGTGTTGTCTTTTGTAAGAGTTGCCTTGGTCATGGTTTCTGGTCACAGCAGAAAAACCCTAAGACAGAAGTTGGTACTAGGGACTGGGGCATTACTGTGATAGGCCTGTCCATGCTTTTATTTGGAAGAATATGGACTTGGGGACTTTGGATTCAGAAAGCAATGGAATGCTTTCAGTGATGCTTAATGGACCATCCTTGTAAGTATACAGAAGACATTAGTGCTGAGGGTGATTTGAACTCTGGGGGCTTGTGTCAAGAGGTTTCAGAGGAGGGGGATTTTAGTATGTTGCCTGGAGATTGTTTTTATGTTTTGGTGAAGAATATGGCTGCTTCTTGTCCTTTTCTAGGGAGTTCAACTGAGGCTAAGTTGAAGAGATTGGATTGGTTGCATAGAAGGAGGCGGTTCTTAAAATCCAGGCCCACAGTGACACACTTCCTCCAACAAGGCCATACTTCTATAGTGTCATTCCCTGGGCCAAGCATATTCAAACCACCACAAGAGCTTTTAGGTCTATTTGATGTGTAATGTCATTTAATTCTGATGTCTTTCTGCTTTTATTTATCCAGATGACCTGTCCACTAGAGGGCATGAGATGTTGAAATTATCTATTGTTGCTGAATTGAAGCTAATCTGTGGCTTTAAGCCCATGAGTACACTTTTTTTTTTTTAAATGAAATTGGGTGCACCAGAGTTTGGTTCCTATATGTTTAGAACATATAGATAAATATCGTTATCTTTTCTAAATAGTTTTGATTTGAATTCTAATTGCCAGATAATAGGATAGCAACACCTGCCTGCTTCCTGGTCTCATTTGTTTGGAATAATATTTTTCCATCTTTTCACTTAAAGATGGAATCTATCTTTAAAGTTGAGTTTCTTATAGACAGTAGAAAGATGGACTTCATTTTCTAATCCATTCTGCTAACCTCTGACTATTGATTGGCAAGTTGCAGCCAAGGTGTGTGTTGCTTGCAGTCATTTACATTCTTTTGCTTGTTTTGATGTTTATGCTCTTAGTCATATTTGTGTTTCAGTAATTATATATGTATACTTAGTAATATATATTACACATCTATATATCTAATCAATCTAATCTAATCTAATCTAATCTAATCTAATCTAATCTAATCTATCCATCTAGCCATCCCTCTCTTTCTCCATCTATCTATCTATCTATCTATCTATCTATCTATCTATCTATCTATCTATCTATCAACTCATTTGTTTTCTACAGTGTCTTGGCTCTGCTATTTTTCTCTTCAGTCAGAGTATTGCTTCCAGTATTCTATGTATGGTTTGTGGACATGAATTCTTTTAACCTGTTGACAGCATGGAAACACTTTCTTTCTTCTTCAAGTATGAAAAAATAGTTTTGCTGAGCACAGTAGACTTGGTTAGCATCCATGGTCTTTTAAAACTTAGAAACAGCACAGGCAGGATTTGTCAGACTGTGCCATGCTAAGTCTGGGGTTTGGAGGGGTAAAGATGGGCTAGAGTTCAGAGAATTCACCAGCCTAGACCTGGGCATAGAACATGGCCTGGAGGTTGGATGAGATGCAAACGATTGGAATAGTGTAGGGGGTGAAAGAGAACATAGCCTATGTGGGCTCATGATATATATTTTTGGCTGCAGGGTCCCCAGTATCAAGTGGGACTGGGGTTGGTGGTTAGAGGGTTCCTGGTAACAAGCGAGTTGGCCTCAAGTCTCAAAGAAAAGGAAATAGGATGAATAACATGGATTCTCTGAGACAAATAACAGAAGGACTAGAGGGCAGAATGAAGGAGAAGGAAAGAGAGAACATGAGGTAGCCTACCTGGGTCATGTCTGATGTTGTGGCTACCAGGGCCCCTGGTAGCAAGCGGGGTGGAGACAACAGGGATCCTCAAAGTAATTTTAATTTTTAATTAGTATTTTCCCGGTGGTTAGAAATTTGCACACCCATGCTCCTTGCTGCAGTATTCACCATATTTGCACACCCATGCTTACTGCTGTAGTATTCACAATGGCTATGCAATGCACCCAGCCTAGAAGTCCATCAACAGATAAATGCACAAAGAAAATATGGTCTATACACACAATGACATTTTATTTAGCCATGCAGGAAATGAAATCATTACATTTTCATTTGCAGGAGAGAAAAAAATGACTGCAACTGGAGCTCATGATGCTAAGTGAAACAAGCCAGACTTGGAAAGACAAGCATGTCTTCTCTCATATGTAAAATCTTGATTTAGGGGTGTGTGCATATGTGTGTGTGTGTGTGTGTGTGTGTGAGTGTGTGTGTGTGTGTGTGTGTGTGTGTGAGTGAGTATGTGTGTGTTTGAGACATGAAAGTAAGAAGGGGAGCATCAGAGTGGAGAAGTGGATCTTAAGTGAGGAGAATGATGAAATGCACATGGCATTAAGGCAGGGGGGAGGGACTGTTTGATATGGGAAGGGGACCAGCAAAATGGATGGAGAAGGAATATGTGGAAAGAGGATGGATAGGAACAAAATATATTAGCGTATGTGTATGAAATACTAAGTAAACCCAAACATTGTATGTTAATTTTTGATTTTTAAATAATAAAAAGTACACTGGGCTACATTGCAAATTCCTTTTAGATTATTAAACAATATTCCTGCAGAAGATAATACATAAACCTGGGAGATTATCTAAATGCCTAGTATGGTTTTAAGTTATAGTAAAGCTATAATTTGCTCTTTGTTGTGAGCACAGAGGATTGTACTAACATTTTTATATATTCAATTGTATATTTCTTATCATCCCCAAACTGTAAGCTACTACAAAACTGCCAACTTCTTTTATTCCTTTATTTGTTTTTGTGATCTTAACCCTCAAAATCAAATATTGGTACAGAACTCAAATGGTAAATGCATTCGTGTGTGTATCAGGAATTTTTTTCTCTTTGCTAATTAACTCAAATTATATATCTAACTACATATAACTGTATATATAGTATGCTATATATAGAGAGTATATGTCTAACCATATATATATGTATGAAATATCTATATTACATATAGATATACTATATCTATACAATTATAAAGAAAACAATATAGAACTTGATCTATCCAACATTTTACTTTTTAAAAACAACTGTATAAAATCCTAGTTTGAAAATTTAAATTAGAAATTAGGTTTTTTGCTATTCTTTGACTAAAATATAGTGATGTTTAATTATAATTACTGTCAGAGAAATTCTACTTTCTTAATATTAAGAGCTTTGAAAATCTTGCAGCAACTTGAAAGGCCGCTCAAGAAAAGAAAATTATTATCACTTTGGCACACAAGGGGGTAAAAAAACAAAACAAAACAAAACAAAACAAAAACCCAGAAAACTGAAAAATGGCCCAAATGTAGTATCTTTGTGTGTGTGTGTGTGTGTGTTTGTGTGTGTGTGTGTGTGTGTGTGTAGGCTTGAGATGGGAAGGCCACTGTAAGTGGGGTTGGGCCACTCCTTGTGCTTAGGTCTTGGACACTGTACATCAGGGAGGAAGGATGCTGCTCATGGCACTCTTCACCCCCTCTTTCTGACCTCAGAGAATACGATTGGCTGCCTCAAGCTCCTGCTGCCTTGAATTCCCCAGCATGGCGGACCGTGCTCTTGCCTGTGAGACAAATGAAGACTTCTTTCCCTAGGTGCTCTCGCCAGGGTGTCTTATCACAGCAGCAGAAACGGAACCTAAGACACAAGAGGGCTTCTCCACACATTTATTTTCTTCCTCCAGCAAATTGGTTTTCAGTTTCCCAGCATCCAGTTTTAAATTATTATATGTACATGACACCAGTGCCACCTCCACCAATAGTTCTACTCAAGTTTCACGGAATCTTTTTTTTTTTTTTTTTAAGATTTATTGTGTATATATCGTTCTGCCTGTATGTATGCCTACAGGCCAGAAGAGGGCACCAGATCTCACTGTAGATGGCTATGAGCCACCACGAGTTTGCTGGGGATTGAACTCAGGACCTCTGAAAGAGCAGCCAGTGCTCTTAACCTCTGAGCTAGCTCTCCAGCCCTGTGTCACAGAATCATTGACAGTTCAGTGTAACTTTCAATATGATTTTCTCCTCATTAGGACGACTTGAGCTGGGTGTACGAGAATGACAACTGTGTTGTCTCCCTTCAAACAGTTGTAAGTTGTACCCACGCTACACACAGCTCTCATCTCAAAGAGTATGAGAAATAAGTGTACTCTCTCACTACATATGAGCAACTGTGGCCAGGAACACCTGGAAATGGTAAAACGAAATGTTATCGTTTCAGAACACAACAAAGGCATACATTACAGAAAACTTCAAGGACGAGGGTAGAAAGATTAGGTAGGAGGTTAGAGCAAAGTGGGGGAAGGTTCGGCCCTAGGTTTCAGATGCTGTCTGATGACAGTCTTAGCTTTTGAATTGGCATAAACTAGTGGTCTGTTTGGTTTATTCCAAAAGGATCTAATGAGTAGTTACCAGAATGTTAAGCCAAGACAGAAAAGTGCAATACACATCCATTAAGGGGACTAACGGGAGCTTAAGATGATATAGCTATAGATCTGCAACATCCCAGGCCTCCACAATCAGGAGGTTCTAACCAACAAGTAGCCGTGTAGGGTCTTTAATATAAATGTGGCCCATATCCCTTTTTATTTCAGCGCATGGTTGCACGTTGTCAAAACAAAACACATGGGTGGAAAAATCCAACTGGAATGAGCACTTTATGCTGGCTATTTATTCTGATAGTGTGTGCAATAAGGCTAGAGTCTGGTTCTAAAATCAGAAGGTTTAAGAGCCGAGGACAGGGATGGGGAGCAGATTGCAGGCCTCTGTTTATGACAACTGGCTTGATCCAGAGCAAAAGTGTTCTCAATTCCTTTAGATGGGATTTTCTTTATAGCTCGGGGCAAGGAGCCCACCAAAGTCAGCCTCCAGGTTTCCCGCAGAGGCTGGGATATAGAGGCTCTGTTGTAGCCATCCAGCGGCCATGGACTAACTGGGTTTACCTGGAAGGGGGTCTGGAAATGAAAAAGAGACGAGGGTGGGGTAGGGGGAGGGGAGGGGAGAGGTGGGGGATCGAGAGAAGAATGAAGCCAAGACAAAGTTCTGATCAAGGCTTCAAGTTTAATATTCAGCACTGCGTTTATATAGTGCAAGCCCACAGACCCCATCCTTTGTTTCAGCTGGATTACGTTGCAAAGCAAGGCTAGCAGGCAGCCTATTCCTCTAAGTTCCTGTGGAAACTTGCACATGCAACCAAGGCAGGTGACTCCACCAAGGTCGATAAAGTCCGTTGTGGCAAGCGCTCAAGGTCTGTTCAGCCTGCTCAAGGCTGGGAAGGGCACTCTCTGCCGACCTACAGCATACTCCAAACAGTGGTTTCCTTGTCCTTAGAGAAGAGATTGCTGTGTGGAGCTGACAGGTAACATGCTACGAAAGGATTTAGATCTCAAAGAACAGAGAAAGAAATACGGGACCTGAGAGGGAAGTTCAGACCTCCGATCATGAGGAAGACTGACCAGTGATTTACCAGGCTGAAAGGAACGCACACACAAAGCCCAGAAGCCACCAGAGTGACCTGACTTGAGTGACTATCTCAGGGAACTATTTTATTGCCATGTTACTGATAATGCTGGAATACGAATGTGTTTACCCCGAGCCTCAGAGCATCACACATGTGGAGGGTGAATGCTTGGGTGTGGCATAATTCCCCCTGGAGTTTTCCCTACAGCTTCAAGAGGTTTGCATCCTTAGGTCCAGATGGTCGGCTACTTCAAAGAATGTTGCTCTGTTTCAAATATAATGAACACCCATGCCTTGTGCTCTATGACAGTAATTGAGGGTATACTTAGATTTGACTGGCTGATGGTGCATGAAACTCAATTACTGTTCTTTCAAGTGTTATTTGAGCTACACACATTTCTCTTTTGTAAAATTTAACAGGTGAGGGGTAGTAGATACCTTTGAGTTGGATGCATAGTTAGTGTTAATTACTCTATAATTACAATTATCCTTGTAACCTTTTGGAGTTTGGTCTTCAGAAAAGGAAATTAATTTTTAAAGAAAATGAAGAATATAATTGAATAAATTTAAAAATAACTGAGCTACTTGTGTGAATTCAGCAATTTTTCTTTTTTTTTCTTTTTTTATTACGTATTTTCTTCAATTACATTTCCAATGCTATCCCAAAAGTCCCCCCCCCCCGCCCCCCACTCCCCTACCCACCCATTCCCATTTTTTGGCCCTGGCATTCCCCTGTACTGGGGCATATAACGTTTGCCTGACCAATGGGCCTCTCTTTCCAGTGATGGCCTACTAGGTCATCTTTTGATACATATGCAGCTAGAGTCAAGAGCTCTGGGGTACTGGTTAGTTCATAATGTTGTTCCTCCGATAGGGTTGCAGATCTCTTTAGCTCCTTGGATACTTTCTCTAGCTCCTCCATTGGGGGCCCTGTGATCCATCCAATAGCTGACTGTGAGCATCCACTTCTGTGTTTGCTAGGCCCCGGCCTAGTCTCACAAGGGACAGCTATATCACCGTCCTTGCAACAAAGGCTTGCTGGTGTATGCAATGGTGTCATCGCTTGGAGGCTAATTATGGGATGGATCCCTGGATATGGCAGTCTCTAGATGGACCATCCTTTTGTCTCAGCTCCAAACTTTGTCTCTGTAACTCCTTCCATGGGTGATTGTTTCCAATTCTAAGAATGAGCAAAGTGTCCACACTTTGGTCTTTGTTCTTCTTCAGTTTCATATGTTTTACATATTGTACCTTATATCTCGCAATACTAAGTTTCTGGGTTAATATCCACTTATCAGTGAGTACATTTCATTTGAGTTCTTTTGTGATTGGGTTACCTCACTCAGGATGATGCCCTCCAGGTCCAACCATTTGCCTAGGAATTTCGTGAATTCATTCTTTTTAATAGCTGAGTAGTACTCCATTGTGTAAATGTACCACACTTTTTGTATCCATTCCTCTGTTGAGGGACATCTGGGTTCTTTCCAGCTTCTGGCTATTAGAAATAAGGCTGCTATGAACATAGTGGAGCATGTGTCCTTCTTACCGGTTGGGACATCTTCTGGATATATGCCCAGGAGAGGTATTGCGGGATCCTCCGGTAGTACTAGCAATTTTTCATCATAAATTTTGTGGCAAGTCATTTTTTAATATAAATAGGTTAAGAACACATATCTAGCTAGGAAATCCAATTTTGAGTCTGGAGAGATGGTTAGGCAGTTGAAAATACTTCTTGCTCTTCCAGGACCTGAATTTGGTCCCCAGCATCCACACTGGGGAATCACAACTGCCTATTCCTCTATGGAACTCAATGCCTTCCTCTGGCACAGGCATGGCATATACTTATACACATAAATGAAAATAAATCCAGAAAATAGAAATCAAATTCCATTCAATTGTACCACCAAAGACATGGCATCTTTAGTAAAAGTATTGGTGTCAAATGACGGGAAATAATTGATTTTGTGGGTTTGTGTGAAATGGGTCTATGTTGGCCTGTTTGGCCTAGAATTCACTATGTAGTACAGGCTGGCTTCAGCCTCACAGAGATCCATCTGCCTCTACTTAGTGAGTGCTGGAATTAAAGACATGCAGTACCAAGCCTGGCATTAGCATCATCATTGTTATTATTCGTGTGTGCATGTGTGGGTGCGTGCATGTGCATTTGTGTGCTTGTGTATATGTGTGTATGTGTCTCTCTGTGTGTATGTATGTGTATGGGTGTATGTGTGCATGTGTGTATGTATGTGTGTATGTGAATGTGTCTCTGTGTGTGTATGTGACTACCATATAAGAGCTGAGAAGGTTTGGAGGACAATTTTGATTCTCTTCTTCTATCTTTTTGTGGGTTCAAAAGAAGGGTCTCATAGGCCAGGGTTGTGTGCAAGTGCTTTACCAGCTGAGCCCTTTGCCCAGCACAGGTGCATTATTATAAAACAACAACAACAACAACAACAACAACAACAACAACAGACCCCACAGATTCGGCTTTCCTTCTACTTTCATATCCAAATAACTGCATCATCTCCATACAGATGAAAACGCCGATCAAGCTTAGCTTTGGAACTTTCAATCCCTACGTGATGGCTCACAGTTACAGTTTTCTTACCAGCTTCAAAAGACAGAATATATTATTTTTTAAAACGAAGATTGTAATTTGAGTTTTAAAGCCCATTATTTTCTATACATATTAAAAATGCCAGGACATAATTTAGACCCAACTCAAATTAGAAGTAAAGCCAGCATATTTTCATTGTAATTGTAGGTTTGTATTTGTAAATAGCTGTTTTCCTTTACTGAAAAGCCTTGCTGACTTCAAACATTATAATTGTATAAAAGCGATTGGGACTTCATTACAGCCTTGTCCCGGGTGCTTACTCTCAAACAGTTTCAACTGGTTTCTAACAATTAATTTTCGAAATAAGGCTAGTTTGAAGCTAAGCACCAATGCCAATTTATTAAACAAACGAATAATCAATACCACTTTATCTTTACTGATCTCCTACAGACTCCTCAATCCAATCAGGTTGACAAGACTAACCACGATAGCACACAAGAATATGATTTATCCTGTGGAGAAACACCATATTCTTCTGCTTTGCCAGGAGACTGATTTTCATGCATCTCTCGTGGTGTTCTGGGACCACACGGACGATAGATATAGACATTTAGGCTTTTGTGCCTCTTTATTTCTCATCTTTTTGTTGAAACTGGGAATTCTAGAGCAGTGTGGAATGGTAACAGTAAGCCCAAGCCACCCTTGCCCTGGTAGACTGAATTACTGCCCCCTCAATGACACATTCAGGCTAACCCCCAAAGTGGTTGTCAATGTTACCTTAAATTAAAAGGCAGTTGTGAACTAAGCTACTCATTCGCATTGTAATCAAGCCACCAGCAACCATTACACTGATGTGTGACTTCCAGGTCCTTTGCTAGTTGGGATAAAAATGCCTGGCTTTGGCAACATAAAGGAGGTAAGAAGGTAGTGACTCAGGTTCAAGGTAAAGGGGATGCAATCCGCCATCACAGGCTAGGCAAGAAGGCCATCTGAGCAGGCCATGAAGCAAAGAAATACAGGAGCCAACACAGCTGTCTTTCTCCTTTTCCCTCATTTAATTCTGTCTGGGATCCCAGGCCAAGGGATGATGTGGTCCACATTCAAGGCTGCATTTCTCCACTTGGTTAATCCTCTGTGGGACAATTCTCACAGACTCATCCAAGTCTGAGCTCCTCAGATCAATCAAGTGGACAAGTAAGTTTAGTCTCTGTATACAGCAGGTGTGATGTGTTGTGGGCTGGATTGCCCAGGTGAGCCCCATTTATTATTACACTCCTTGGAATAGGGTCAGGATGTCAGAGGAAAGAGAAGACACTGTGGGCTGGAGGAAGGAGACAGCTGTCAGTTCAGGCACACTTTGGCGCACACACCGTCAGGGCTGTCCTGAACCTGTGCACTTCTGATTTCCCGGCTGTGGGAATAATATTGTGGGAAGTTAAAGCAGTGATAACAATGTTAGCTGCAGCTTTGCTTCTTATGGGGAAAGTCTCTCTCTCTCTCTCTCTCTCTCTCTCTCTCTCTCTCTCTCTCCCTCTCTCCCTCTCTCCCCTGTCCCTGTCCCTCTCCTTGTCCCTGTCCCTGTTCCTCTCCCCTCTCTGTCTCTCTCTGTCTCTCCCTCTTTCTCCCTCCCTCCCTGCTCCCCCTCAGCTTGCTTACAATTATTTTTTTGTATGTAATTTTTTCATTATTTTATTAGGTATTTATTTCATTTACGTTTCCAATGCTATCCCAAAAGTCCCCCACCCACTCCCCTACCCACTCCTCTACCCACCCACTTCCACTTCTTGGCCCTGGCATTCCCCCGTACTGAGGCATATAAAGTTTGCAAGACCAAGGGGCCTCTCTTCCCAATGATCGCTGACTAGGCCATCTTCTGATACAAATGCCACTAGAGACACGAGCTCTGGGGGTACTGGTTAGTTCATACTGTGGTTCCACCTAAAAATTATGAGGGTTTTTGTATGGGCTCAGGAGGATGGGGAACAGAGTCTCGTTATGTGCATTAGATTTTGTCAAATAATTTTTATTTTCAAATAATAGTTTTGAACTGTGACCAAGCCCGTAATGAAACATCCACATGGATTTCTGTCTTTATTCAATATGATGGTGAGTTATAGCTTTAAAATAAAAACCGGGAGCTTTTAAAAATAGCATCCGTGAGCATCCACATCAGCTGTGATGACATTGCTGCTCTTTTCTGTGCTCTGCTGGAAACATGTTCCCTGCCCCCCCCCCCCAGGTTTGGTGAGCGTTTATAATTTTAACCAAATTGGGAGCCTTCCAGTCATTATTTCTTCACATCCATTCTCTGCCTTGCCATCTTTTCTCAGTCCAGCTCGATCACATTTTGTCAGCTTACTTAAAATGGTCACGTTTTCTGGGTCCATTTGCGTTTTATGGACAATGGTTTTCCTCAGCTTCTGCCTGCCGCTGTTCTGCTCAATAAAGATTTCACTTACTATATATCACATTTCCCAGTCCTAAAAGTTTTATTGACAAATATGCTTGAGAGAAAAAAAAAAGTGTGTGTGTGTAGGAATCCATTGTAGCGCTTCTGGTCAGTGGAATGAACAGCCGTGTCCAGGTCCACCAGGTAATGCTGAAAGGGGATCCCGGTTTTGTCTGCCTTTGTTAACAGAACCAGTCAGGAGCACCGGATTTGTAAGCAGCCAATATGTCAGGTTTAAAACGTAGGCTGATCTCTTTGCAGTAAAGTACTGCTGTGAAGGATGCTCCTGCCAGCTTGAACGGTAGAGAAACCCCTGGGTGATGCTTGGCTTAGGAGGAGATCGATTGGTCTCCCCTAGCGCCACTCAGCCTGTCTTCATCACATCGAACCCCCCACCCCCCCAACACCAAGACCCCGAGTTCTAGCATTTCCTGCATACCTCTTTCCCTCTATTAAGCATAAACCTCATGTTCTGACTTCAAAGATGGACTTGAGGGAGGGAGTGCCCATCCTGAATAAGTCACCGGTTCCCGACTACTCTGTCTCTTTAATTGACCTATTGGAGACAGGTGGCTGAACCTAGCTTGTTAAGCCTTTCTAGGACCCTGGCTCTGTCCATAACTAGGTCACTATGCTTCCTGTTGTCCAACTTTGGTTCCAGCTTCAGGCCGGGCTTTCCTGGTTCTTGGACTGTGCAGTAATAAAATAATCCAAGATGTGTCACATCACGAGTGTTACAAGTCTGTTCTCTGCAGAGGGCAGGGCTTGGTGTTTTCAGAGAGTACCTGTACTCAGGTGCTGCTTGGACCCCTGGAAGCCTCCCAAGGTGTTTCTAGAAGACTCCTTTCCAGGTGTAATCAGCGAGAGAATTCCACATTTTCTCCAAGGCAAATGAAGCACTGGGTAGGTCATAATTACATTTTAATACATCGTGCTAGCCTCATAGCTTTTCCTAAGATCCTGTTCTTAATATTGACTTAGAATACCAAAGGATATAGCCAATTAAAAGTTTAAAAACAGCTGGGCATAGTAGCATATGCCTTTAATTCCAGCACTCAGAAGGCAGAGGCAGGTGGACCTTTGTAAGTTCGAGGCCAGACTGGTCTACAGAGTAAGTTCCAGGACAGTCAGGGCTGTTACACAGAGAAACCCTGTCTCAGAAAAACCAAAACCAAAACAAAAGTTAAAAAAACAGAGATAAGTATTTGAGATGAAAAGATTGGCAGGATTAAATTTCTTTATTAAATAACTCTTATATAAATTATTTCAGGATGAAATAATTCTTACTTAATTAAAACCGTAATTCATGTATTGAAGAATAGCTTCTTTTGAAATACAGCTTCTCCATGCAGAATGAGGGCTAGAGGGCACTGTTGTATTTACAATACGAGGCAGGGAGACTTTGTAGGTGATAAAATCCAAATACCCACCCAGCCGTTAGTTCCTTTTCTCTGTGTTTACTAGACAAGAAAAATAAATGCACTATTTTGTACTTGAATTGGTGGTTTTCCTCTTACAATATGTTGAAGATTGACTTTGTGATGCAAAATGCAACAAAATGAATATATTTTTGGCAGGGATTTTTGTTTTTAAAGAACAGAGTGAATTATTAATGTAATTCGTCTGTTAGATCAAACTGAAAATATTTTCAGCCATTTGGGAGCAGATTCTATACTGTTACCAATACAGCAGCTGCGCTGTAGGGTACATCTGTTCACATCCTTTTCCTGTCCAATCAAAATTTGGACCCTTGAAGAAGCGTCCGTCCCTACTTCCCTTCACAAGCTTTAGGAATGAGTTCACCTTTGAAGGCAAGCGATAATAAGAATTAAGAAAAAACACCTACGTTAATTAACTTGGCTGACAATGTATACATATTTTAAAACATCACTGCATGCATGACAAATATACGCAGCTTTATATTTCAAATGATAAATAACAGCAACTGCAGAAAAATAACATTAATCAAACCAGAAAGTGATATTAATGAGTAAGGTCATACATGTTTTCAATGTTAGTGGAACATGTAGTGAGTGTCTTACAGAGTTTAAAGAGTTAAGTGAATTGAACTTCTTACAGGAATTCCCTCTAGTCAACACTCAGGAAGACCCAGTTTTCCCCTGATACTAACGTTTTTTTTTTTTTTTTTTTTTTTGGATGCCGGCATTTTAACCTGTTCCTGTTGAATGAAATCAGACCTGCTGCTAGTTTGATCCCATCTCCCCACCACACCTTTCATCAGATGTATATTTGACATGAATTCTCATTAGTTTCCAAGTCTTTTAGATTCATAACTCATGACTTTTCTTTTCAACAAAGTTGAATAGTCCTTTCTTTATTCTCTCCCTAGGCAGGGTCTGTGGACTCCTAGAGTGGTCTGTGAGCCTGGAACCCTCATCCCGAACCCCGTGCTCTTGCAGGATCACAGTTCCAAGCCAAAGGCAGGAATGCTTCTGTCACTTCAGGTTTGATTAAAGATCCTCCTGATGAAAGCCCCTGAGAAAGCACTGAGTGGGACACAGGCTGCACAACGCCTGTCACAGCTCTTCCTCTCCCTCTGTGCTCAACCTGGTGACCTGGTGACTTGCTGCCCCTCTTACCTACAAAGCCAGTAGCTGTTCACTTTCGCTCAGGTGAGATGAAATTAATGGATTAGATGGATTTGGGGTAGAGGAGAGAGAGAGGCAAAGATCTACAGTTGGGCTTCCTGCTTCCCTGGCCAGTGTGGCTGGCAGAGCTGTTTATCACCCTAATGTGGTGAGACAGGAAAGTACAGGATTCAATTGCAGTGACATCATGTGATGACAACTCCCAAACAGCATCTATATGACAGGTCTATGACAGTCACACATTCAGGGAAATAGCATGCATGAGATAATAGCACATAGCGTTAGGATGATATTCCATGAGGAAAACCCATCCAAGGCTGACTTCAGACTGACATTTTAATCTAGGGCTGAGAGCCTTGATATCTGAATTACGTCTGATAGGAAACATCATCTCTGACACACACTTTATATGTCAGTCATGGTTGCTTGGTGCCTATTCATAGAAAAGTGGTCTTTATTTCACCTCAACCACAGACTTCCAGAATACAAAACGCTTTTTTTTTTTTTTAATTACAAGAATGTTCAGTTCTGTGGATGGATGGCATCAGGAAATTGGAAGAAGGGACATGAATTCTCCCCTCTTTAGGGAGGTTTGTGCCCTTGGATAAGTGGCTACCTGTGAGTCGACTTTCTGACTTTCAATAATCTGATCTGAGTGTGTGTGATTCTCCATAATACAGCCATTTTCTACCGCTCCTTTACTTAAATGTGAATCAGTGCCAAAGAATCAGCCACATTTCTAAGAACCGCCTTTCTCTAATGGGTAATGACAGTGTGCCTACTGAGTACACAGGAGAGTAGCTTTCCTTTCTCACACGTATCTAAGTTCTGTTTGCTTAGTCAGGATGTGAAATCTATAGATTCCAGAGTGAGAAATAGAGTATCCCATAATGTAAGTTAAGATTTGCTACATCCTCAGGAAATTATAATTATATTCTGGAAAATCTTGGATTTATAGAAAAATGTGTAAAAATATATTTTAGGGAATATCAATATTTTACAATTCAACATGTCAAGAGGAGGAGACTGTGCATATGAACAGAAGGCCCATTGTCCTTCACTGCCCAGTTGGCTGTTACATGCCCTTGATCACAAGATGGCTGAGTGTTTTATTAATAAATTAATTTTTTTTAAAGTAAAATCAAACCTCAGTTTCTTTCCAACTGCTTGTTCCAAATTAATAATGTTTCCTGCAGATATAGTATTGATAATGCTCAAGGCTCATTCTTAGGTAATCCTAGCCTGTTATACACATTATGAAAATACAGCAATACTGCCCTGCTAGGAAATAGCATTTCCTATTAATCTAAGATACTACAGGAAAAGGCTTGTAAGCTCCTTCACTGCATAGACTTTTACTTCTGCTAGAGACTTGAACACTTTGAATTTGGAATTGAGAATATTAAAAGTCAAAAGCTGAGACTCTTGCCAACTGAAAAGACTGAATTTTAAGAATTTTTTCATCCTGTAATGACCAGCTTTTCACGCTGGTCATTTCATGTATAACTTTAGAAGTCTATGGTTAATGTGAACATACACCCAGCTTTCACCATTAAGGGGATAAGGAAGACTTTGAAATGTAGCCTTGGGGACAACCTAAATCCATGCTTCCAGGCCATGGTCACTCCCATTTATATCAAGAATAAAGTGGCTATGTAAGGTCACAATACTCCAGGGCAAAGGAAGTCATGAGGCAGGGGCACTTACCAAATATACTGGTGGCGGTTGTAGGGGTGTGGGCTATGGCAAAGTGGGGAAAGTTCAGCTAGAGGATTCATGTACTGTCATCATATATGCCATATATATGACATTTGGCTTTTGGCTTGGTGAAAACTGGTGGTCTGCCAAGAATCCATTTTAATGGTTGTGAAAAACACAAACACAGGGGCAGGTAATGGGTGCCTTTCAAAAGGGACCAGAAATAGCACAAGAAAATTTAGATATAGACGTGCAACATTTTCTGCCTGCTTATCTGTAACCTGGGCTCTCATGAAGATCATACAGGTGTTTGCATACTGCAGAGCATGCCTCAGGTGTTAGTTGTCGAACCAGCCCCTGTAGCTTCACTATTATACAAGGTCTCACTCTATAGCCCTGGATGGCCTAGGACTCGCTATGTAGACAATGCTGGTCTTGAACTCATAGAGATCTGCTTCTCAGTGCCCAGAGAGCATAAGCTGGACATGGTCCTTTCAAACTCTTTTCACCCCTGACTATGGCTCCTCCGTCTCATATGCTGTTCAACTGGAATATGACTTGTAACTAAAAAGTGTTTAAAAATTATAGTTAGAAAGCCAGGTATGGTGGTATGCCCTGGTAATACCAGTACTGGGAAGGCAGAGTCAGGCAAATCCCTGGTACTCACTGGGCCGCCAGACTCACCAAATAAGTAAGTCTCAGGCCAGTGACAGGCAGGTGGCACCTGATGAATGGCACCCAAGGTTGACGTCTGGCTTCCGTATGTATGCACTCGTGCCCATGCAGACCTGTACACACATGTGTGCCTACACACAAGGACAGATTTGCACACAAAATTGTAACCAGTAATGTGTCCTATTTGCTTGCTGATTTACTTTTCTTATTATTGTTTACCTGGTACATATACCTACAAGACATATCTGGACACAATTAGTGTCTTCAGGACATTTATTTCATTCTTTGTTGGCTTTTTTTTTTTGAAGCTATATATTTTAAAAGTAGCAAACTATGTTTCTTTTTTTTTAAACACAAACTGTGTACTGCAACATAACAGTGTATGTACAGGCATCCAACTCTTTGAGATCAGCAACCTTACATCCTTGTAAGATGGCCCAGGAGGCATTTCAGCACCTAGGAATCCTACTCTGGTTTCTAGAAAGTCCATCTCCCTGAGACATGCACTTAACTTAGATAATCCAAAGCCCAGGCAAGTCTTTGCCTGCCCAGATCGCTTCCCTTGCTCTCTGATTTTCAAAGGATTTTTATTTCATCTCCACTTCATATGGTACAGAAGTCTTAGAGCCTTGAGTGTCCCTCATAAGGAGGTGCATTCTGTTCTGCGGGGCCATCTTCCTCCAGAGGCAAATGAATAAGAGCAAATCTTATTAGAGACTGCACATGTTCCTGTAAATGGCTCTCCACTTTAGCTTATGTCCGCACCTTCAGGTAGTTGCTTCAGGGGTCACTGGGGAAAAGTGTCACTTAATGACAACACTCAAGGAAGAGCCACTTAGACAGCAGACAGTCTGAGCTCTCTCTTCCTCTCTCCCCTTTCTTTCTCTCATGAATTTAAGCTTGGCTGGTTCTTTCTAGCTTTCTTTGCTTATTTTCACAAACATTTTCTTTTTCTTTGTTTTTCTTGTTATCTCCTGAGACTCTCTTTCTTTTACAAAAAGTAATCTCATTTCTTAGCAACACACTTAGCTTCTAGGGATTGATGTTTGCCCCCCACCCCCAAATCTCATACGTGTGTGTGTGTGTGTGTGTGTATGTGTGTGTACACGCGCACGCGCAGGTATGCAAATGATGGGGGGGCACTTATCTGAATGCAGGGGCCATAGGAAGACAGGGATAGCCTGCTCTATCATCTCTGATTTACTCACCTGAGACCAGGTCGCACTGATCCTGTAGCACGGCAGCCAGCATGCTCCAGTCATTTTACAGACTCTACTGCCCACCTTGCTGTAGTTTTGTTTGTTTTCCTTTGTTTTGATTGAGTGCTGTGATACAAACGCAGGTCCTCCTGCCTGTGCAGCAAGCGCTTACCTAAGTAGCCAGCTCTCACACATCCACTGGGGGGGGGGGGGGGAGGTGTTGAGTGATTATTTTTGTTGTTATTGTTATCTTTTGGGTTTGTTTTGTGCATTTGTGTGAATGGTAATGAAGACTATGGTTTCTGCTCTGTTCTGAGAGGAGTTGGGGGGTGGGGGGCGCACAGGCTGGCCAGCTTTTCCTTGGGGCTCCTTGAGTCTTACACTCCAGATGATCGGAGGAGCTCCATGTGTACCCGTACTGCCCATCTGTGCACTGGGTTAACTGGGAGATTCGGGTAGCCTTCTCCTTTCAGTTTTGCTGAACATTTAGTTTTCATCACAATTCCAAGTCTTGAAGCTGGATTTCTGCTCCGAATCCCGGAGAAACAAGTTGGCTTACCTTTCCATCTATCGCCCACCAGATGGCAGCACGGGAGGCTCCGCCGTTCATTTTGGCTTTTGCTAACTGAAACAGTTTCCCCCTAACAACTGCCTCCAAAAGGTGTATAAAACACTTAGTAGGATTGTATCTTGAATTTCTGTGAACCAAATGTTTGTATGTGTTGTCCCTTCAGGAAATCGATGGGTAAAACTCTGTTTCTCTTTAGTTTTTGCCACAATATAAACACAGGCAAGGATCCCACTTCATATTATCTGTCTCTGTCTGTCTGTCTTTCTGTCTGTCTGTCTCTTGCTCTGTTTCTGTCTCTCTGTCTCTGTCTCTGTCTGCCTGTCTGTCTGTCTCTCTCTCTCTCTCTTTTTTTCGAGACAGGGTTTCTCTGTATAGCCCTGGCTGTCCTGGAACTCACTCTGTAGACCAGGCTGGCCTCGAACTCAGAAATCCACCTGCCTCTGCCTCCCAAGTGCTGCGATTACAGGCATGCACCACCACTGCCTGGCTCTCTTTGTCTCGTAAACCCTAATGATCCAACTGTAATGTTCTACAAATGCGAACACACTACTGCCAGTAAGGTGGCTTCAAACAGAATTGTCTTCTCCTGTGGTTCTGGAGGCTGAAATTCTCTGGCTGTGACAGGCTTCACTCTCTCTCAGCTCTAGGACACCTACTTGTAAGAGTCACTTGATGTCCTTAGCACTCCCTGGTTTGTCCCTACATACTCCACACTGCCATCTTCCCATGAAATTCTCCACGTGTCCGCCTTTGTGGGATCTTTTTCTTGTAAGAGTGCCAGGCAGTGTCAATTGTTTATGAGTGTGTGTGTGTGTGTGTGTGTTTGTATTTGAGACAGGGTCTCACTATGTGACTAACTGTCCTGGAACTCACTTTGTAGACCAGGCTGGCCTTGAACTCATAGAGATCTGCCTGCCTTTGCCTCCCAAGTGCTGGGTTTAAGACCTACACTAATCACTATGCCTGGTAGCTTTATCTGAATTTAACTGCAGTCACTGGAGTTATTGGGAGATCCAATTTTCAAATAATGGAGCATATTGGGGTAGAAGACACAATGCAGGCAGGATGGGTGTGTCGTTCAGTTTGGAAATCAGTGCTCTGGTTCAATGGTTAAAAAAAAGACCAGGTAGCATCCATTTTAGAAGCTCAAGCTGTTTAAGATCTGAGTAAATTCACCTTAAGACTTTCCAGGCCAGCCTTTAGAGTGGTTGCCTTAAAATGCACACGAAGTTCTCCTTACATCTTGAGACTATTTTGGTCATTTGGGCTATCCATATCCAAAAAGAACTTCTTTCATCAAATGTCCTCAGCGACATTCACGGGTCACGGAAGACTCATGTTCTGTGTCATTTCTTGTCTACCAGCTCTTGAATTTGAATTATGTCTTTTTCTTGTTATTATCTCTCCCAGGGAGGCTCAGCGCCAAGCATCAGCCCGTCCATTTCATACTGCACGCTGTTCCCTTAACTCTTCCCATATGATTCCTTTAAATTCAGTTTCTTTGTCCTCTTTTCTTGCATATTTATACTGACCTAATGCTAGTATCTTGAAGTCAATTTCTATTGGATATTTAAACTGCTAAGTGTTCTGCTGTTGATGTGGCTGAGCTTATGATATCAGCTTCAGATATTTTTACAATATAATCAGATGGTTTGAATATAAATGGCCCCCATAGGTTCATATATTTGGAAGTTTGGTTCCCAATTGGTGGACTGTTTAGGAGGGATTAAGGGGGTGTGGCCTTGTTGGAGGAAGTGTGCCACTGGAGCAGTCTTTGAATTTTGAAATATCAGGTCATTCCCAGTTAGCTTTCTCTCTGCTTCTTCTTTGTGAATCAGACGTAAGCTCTCAGCTACTGCCTGCCTGCTGCCACGGTCCTCACCATGATGGTCCTAGACTAAACCTCTGGAACTGTAAGCCTCTAGTTAAGTGCTTGGTTTTATTACTTGCCTTGGTTATAATGACTCTTAAATAGAAAAGTAACTGAGACACATACATACATATACACATTTTAATTTTTTAATTTTTGTGGGGTTTAAAAATGTCTACAGGTTAACATGGCATCAGTTTAATAAATTCTTTTGTTTACCTGAATTAAGTTTTCAATACAATAATATATATATTTTTAGTTCTCAAAGACCAATATGTTTATTTTATATCCCTGAAAAGAACATAGTATGTTGTCTACTGGGTCAAAATAACAATTTTCTGTTTATATTCCAGCATTGATTCTATATGTACAGTGGCTTCTGCTTTGTGTCTTTTATTTGGTGGTAGTCAGTTCATATTGGAGCCGAAGCCACTGATTTTTTACTGATAGTTCATTCGTGCGACTAGTGGATGGGTTATTCCTGAAACTTGTGAGAGAAAAACCAGTTCCATAATTTAGAGTCAAATTTGAAGCAAGCTTAAATTAAATACTGACCACGATGATGGACTCTGGCCAGGCCAATCCCTGAAAAGGTCACAGATTAAGTTTTTGCAGGTGCTTAAAAAGGCAAACTCATCTGACCTGCCCACTCCCCCGCCCCGCCCTCTGCCCCCCATGAAGTCCAATCAGGGGCAAGCATTACATCCTGAAGTAGTTCCTGCCTGCTTGCCTCTGCCCACATCCAGTCAAGTACATCTGGTGCAGACAAATTTGTTTAGGGATCAAAAACATGTGGCGTGTTATCTCCCAAGAACCACAGCCACCCAAATCCCAGGAAGTTATCTATCCTTGAGCAAATGGGGCTTACAGGTTAACTTTGGTTTCTCCAGATGACGCTTTCTCTCTCGGCTCCCGGGGAAGTCAGCTGGGAATATTTAGCAGCACACCTGCACTGACATTTCTATGCAGTTTACAGTTCATTTTCTCACAGCAGGGATCTGGACTCTTAAATGAAGCGTCCTAACAGTAAACATCCCAAAAAGATGCAGGTAGAGGCAGCCGTGTATTTTCTTTCTTTTATAATTGTTTTTGACAATATGTTTTTTTCTTTATTTTTTATAATGTCTTAAAAGAATGCAGATCTTTATTCCCAAAATGGTATTCCAAAATGAATTATGGAAGTAAATATGACATTCTTTATTTTAATCCAAAGAAACTTACATAGGCTCTAAAATATTTAAGATATTCACAGAATTTTCAGTAAATTTTTGTTTTAGCAGTATAGCCATTATGGTCGATGTTATTCTCTAGCTCCTGTCTGGCTGGTAGGTGATCCCACTTTTTGCCCAGTCTGCAACTGTCCAATGCGGGCACAACTTCCCTTCAATTAAGATAATGTGGATCAAAACAGTAATGTGGGTTTCTTGAAATCCACACAGGAGAACAGCCAACCTGCATAGTAAAACCAGCATATTTTTAAATTGAAAAATAGATTCTTCTTAAAGGGCTGTAGCAGGCTGGACCATGGCAAACACAGGCTCAGACATGGCGAACGTGGCACAGGTAGGTTTTGCCTTTTGCTTTTCTCCCCCTTGCTAAAGTGTTCAATTACACCCCTAAAGCTAAGTCTCCAAGGTCAGTCTCTTATTTGACCTCAAACTCATTGCTGAGACTGATCACCAAGGTCCAAGTACCACAACACCAAGGTCCAGGAATCAGAATTCGTTATTTTGACTAACCTAATTAAGACACCCAATCAGAACTTACCAGCACACCCTAACGTTTTAACACAGGTCTCTTCCCTTCTCCCTCTTAAAAATTAACACATGCAGAACCATTTGCTCCCATTTCTGCCTGATCCAGATTCTGCCACCTTCTTTCTTTGCCTCACTTAATAAAAGTTCTCTTTGTGTTTGATTTGTGCTTGGAAATTGGCTGGGTGGGGTCTGTGCCTGACTGGGGATCCAGAGGGGAGCACCCCCCCCCCCAGGTTTCCCTCCCTCTACTCCTTCTAACTCTCCTCTCCCCTCTCCCCAGATTTAACAAATCCATTCCCTCTTCATTTTCTGAGCAGCCCTCCAAGAGATGACACCCAACGCAAATCCAAACTGCTCTGACCTTACACCAGTCAATATTTATCATTTCTGCCTCCTTCAGGCAGTTGCTTAGTACTTGCTTGTACCAAATGGAAATAAGAAGAGTTAAATCAAGAGTTAAGAGCCTCTTGCAATAATTTCCTATTTCTTTCTTTCTCTTCTTTCTTTCTTTTTTTCTTAGCACATTTGATTCAATGCTGCTCTCTTTTCCGACACAAAGCCATCTTTTTTTTTTTTTGCTAAAATAATGTTTATCATTTCATGCAATCAGTTATTTCTGTAAGACTAAGGAAGACACTTATCATAGGTTTTTCTGATTGTAGCCATGAATAACCATCAGGAATCTTAAAGAGAAACTATATAGATTATAAATATAAAAATCATTATTCTTCCATTTTTGCTCTGTCAGTCACTGGTGTTGGCATCTTAGTGAGTACTCTTCAAGCGGCCGTTGCCAGAAGATGCTGATGCGGGATGCTGCCTCACACTGTTGCTCAGACGCTGAGAAACTCAGAACTTCTTTGATGAACATTGCTGTTGCATAATGAATGGCTCTATGGGTGTACAGATAGCAGTGAAAACCTGTATGTTAAAGTGGGCAAATGTTTCAAAGTAGATTTTATGAAGCATAGCAAGTTGCAAAGCAGGTTGTAAGACAGCATAGTCCTGTTTTCTTCATAAACGTTGAACTTGAGAAAAGGTTTTAGGAGGAGACAGAGAATTTCAGAGGCTCCCAACCTAATTTCTCCTATCCACAACCTTTGTATTTCTAAGATAGAGCTTGGGTTGACTGCCTGATGCAGCATTTAGTTTGAAGAATGTCTCTTGGCAAATAGCCAAGTGTCTAGAAGTTGGGGTGGTTGAAGGACATGACGTCGTGAGGTAACAGTTTGGTTAAGAGGAGTCATTTGAAGAGTCCTGTTGTACAGTACCCAGTGACTACAGCAGATGACCACACATTGCATTAATTTTATTGTTTTATGCTGCTTTGGTAAGCCAACCTCATTATCCATTAATCTATTATTATGTCAGTTTTATAAACCCTATCAGCTAACAGCAAAGTCTCTCCCCCCCCCCCCCAAGTAGCTGTCCTACTCTGTCTTTCTCTATAGCCATGTCTACTTCTTCATCCATGTCTGTATGTGAATTTCCTTCTCTTCGTCTTTGCCTAATCCACAAGTGCTATGGTCACTGCTGTGGTGCTTTTCTCTTCCTGTCGGTGCTAGGCACTTAAGTTTTGGCATAAGTAGGACTATCTTTCCACTGTGTCACACAGCAGTACTAACTTGATGAACTGATGGCTTGATTCATAGCATGCTCCATAAAACTTGTGTATTCATGTTTGACTATGAGGACACTAGTCTTGTGGTGATCTGACAGTGTGAGAAAGTCGAATGCCTCTTCCTTGCTTCTCAGTCTTTGTGTGCACACCTATATTTTTGTCGTTCTGGCTATTTTTACACCCTCAATATCAAAACATTTCTCCTAGACATATACAAGAGTGACTCTCTAAATTTTCCATGTAGATAAATGATATACTAAATATTAATATGCAATATAATATTAAGTATTTCTCAATATTGAAACATTTCTCCTAGATATACACAAGGTCTAAATTTTCCATGCAGAGTCTATCTATCTATCTATCGATCTATCTATCTATCTATCTATCTATCTATCTCTCAGAGAGAGCAGAGAGCCAAGGCTATGAGTCTCCACCCTTAGTGCACGCGCGCGTGCGCGCGCGCGCGCACACACACACACACACACATGTGTATATATATGTGTGTGCGCACATATGTGTGTGTATGTATATATGTATATAGTCTTAAATATGCATATGTATACATACACACACACACACACACATATATATATATATGTATGTATTCTTAAATGCTTCATTAGCTAGTTTTGTTATTTTGCAGATAACCATTATACCAGCCAAATTCTGTGACTGCTTCAGATGAAGCCCAATCTCAGGGCCAGCAGCTGGAAAGACAGCTGCCCACTCATGATCAAGATCTACAAAAGGCTATGATTTATCTGACTTCCTCCCAAGGGAAGCAAATAAGAGAAATGGAGTATAAAATATAAAAGTGAAGTTCAGAGAGGAGATAACACATTTTCCAGGGAAGAGGATGTGGCAGCCATTTAGGAGAGCCATTTCACTAGAGCTGCAGAGAGATCAGAGAGCCTAGGCTGTGAGGCTCCACCCTCGGCATCTGCATTTGCTTCAAAGTGAGAAAGAAGAAGAACAATCCAGCAGCCTGTGCTCCGGAGGCTGGGTGGGGTGAACTGTGGCACCAAATTTGTTTAACTTCCAACACCTGCTGAGACCTCTTATTTCATCACGATTTCATTCTGTAATAATGAAATGCAGACTGTGATAGGAATAGCTGCAAGGGTGAAATGGATGTGTGTAGAGAGATGCATGTGCACAGGCAGACAGCAAAGCTACCAGGATCCACACTTACTGTGGATCAGAGCAAAGCCACAAAGCAGCCTTTTATGGCCGGGAAAGCAGAAGTGATGCTCACTGACAAATCATCGTGGTACCCCTGTGTGTGCTGAACTGTCCGTTTGGATTTTATACCTGCTTCTGCTCCTAACTTGTTAGGAATGGGAAGAATAAAGGCTCAAGCAAATATATACTCAGAGAGATGATCAGAAAACATAATAGCCCTTTCAGAAACCATTTCTTTGATGTAACTTGGAACTTGAAAAAAAAAAAGATAGTTTTTATTAGTAGTAGTTATTAATCTAGAAGCATACTAAAGGATTCCTGTGCTGTTACACGAAAGCCGTCTTGATCTAGTTTGAATAAATCCTTTGTCCATGTTTGTAGCATATATATCATGTATCATGTATGTAACATGTATCACATGTATGTATCACATATGTATCATGTAACATGCATGTATCATGTATGTAACATGTATCACAAGTTTGTAGCATATGTATCAACTAGTCACTCAGAATGCTGGATCACGGACCTATGCTTCTCTTCTAATGTTGGTGCAGTTCACTGTGTGACATCAAAGGATCACTTTTGAGCACGTCACCATTGAGCTCATGAAAACACCTTCCAAGCTAAGTCCGCAGCCCATGGCAGCATGTACAGCTTTATACTTCAGCTTTCCCTCAAAGCTGGAAGCCTGCCATTGATGCTGCATTTCCAGTGACCGATACACTCTATGTATTTATAATAAAACACCTGCCAATCATGGAAGTCTAGACTACACTATTCTGTCAATCATCCTTTCAAGTAAAGCTAGTGTTTCATGAGTAGGGTTGATGATTTTGCTCACACTACAAACAAGAGCCTTCTATTTGAAGAGCTTCGCTTGAATATCTTGCAGAAGACCTTCTAACACAGGATGCCCATTCCATACCTATACAGTTAAGAACACATATTTAAACTCCAGAGTTGGGTAAATTAGATGTTTTCCCTGCTTCTTAAAATTGTAACTTTTCTCCCTCAAGGCAAATCAAACATTTCTGTTTATTTGCTAGTGTTTCATCACTTACCACGCACTGGACATTATAGATGACATGGTACTGATGAATTGGATGCTGTTTCCTCTTATTTCTGTGGGAGCTGGCACCAACAGTCTGCTTACCATGTGTGAAAGAACATGTGTGAAAAGGTAATCTGTCTGCCAGGGTACCTTAACTGCCAGAACCCACTTCCCAAATTCTTTGACTTTTGTCCTGATTTGATTCAGGAGTTTTGTTGTTAGAGCCAAATGTGCACAGGTGTGTGCAATCATTTCTCTCTGATGGTTCCCAGTTCCATCATTGCCCTGTATCTCTTGTCCGAGAGCGCTCTAGTCTCTCCTTTTGACCCTCCACTGTCCCTCTGTGGTGAGTCACTTGTAGTACATCTCACTATTTGCTGCCCTGTTACAGACAGGACTCAGCTTACTCTGACTAATCCACACATCTGTACTCCCTCCTCCATGTAGATTCCTCTAGATTCCTGTGGCTTCATCAACCCTATAGCCAGTCTGGGGTCCATGAACCTCCCCACTCCTGCAATGCCATGGTATTATGATTCTACTCAGATTAATTCATTGATTAGATCAAAATCCCAGAATCCATCACTTTTAAAAAGCCCATCAGCTGTCAGTGAAGCCACCAAAACCTGAGTCTGTGAGGGCCACTTCCTATTCACACCAAAGGAGTTGGGACTAGAAAGAGTCTCAAGTGTCTACTGTGAGGGAAATGAGCCATTGCATTGAAAATTCCTTAGGACTTATTGCTATATTAATGTAAATCCATGAAAAACAATTTACTTATTTAGTAAAAGAATTCCACTGCTGAAAGCAACCCTCCAAAACTTGCATTACAGGCACATTGCACAGAAATTCACTTATTTTTATTTGAACTAAACGCATTGCCTAAGACCACAGACCTACTGGATTTGGGGAGCTTAACTAATGTCTTTTCCACAAAAACAATGAGAGGCTGTTTCACCTGGGATTTGTTTAGAAAGTATCAGCATAACTCTCAAGAGAGAAAAAAAATAGGCGACTTTTCAGAAAGTCAAATACACTCTATTCTAATTGAGAAAAAAAATCACCCAGTAATTTTTGAGATTTAATTCATTTGAAGCACTGTGAGGAAGATACTTAATAAAAATAATAAAGACTTTCTTCCACCATGTTTGAGTAAAAATAAAGTTTTTTTTTTTTTTTTAGCTGCTAGATTTATGGGCTTAACAGTCAGGGTATATTAGATTTGTGAAAGGCTTTTTTCTGCTTTATTATCACACATAAATTCTAGCCTGTGCTGAGGATTATAGATTTCCACTTCATCGGATCATCTCCACAGCTCGCTTTTTGTATTTAAGTTGGTATTGCTAACATGTTCCTCTCAGTGATTTTAGCACTTCGAAGTGGTGCATTGCAACACCCACAGTTTGCACTTATTCTTAGAAGTTTGCAATTTCTTGCAAACAAAAGCATCAGTCATCTATATGCAACATGGGTCATAAACTCTTCATATCTGTCACCTCTCAGAGGTGAACTCGTCCGCAAATGAGCGGCTTTGTGAAACAACATGCATTTACGCAAAGCCTTTCTATTGACCTAATGCATTCATGAGGTCAATTCTGTTATCACAAATGACCAAAAAAGATTTCCAAAATGACAAAATGAAAAATAGTTATTTTTCCATAACAATTGAATATTTGCTAGTCTTAAAGCTTCTCCCTGAATAACCATATTCATATACACATAATAATATATTCATATAATATATATTATATATTACAGCTCATTGGAAAGATCTAGAATGACACATGGAAGATCTTCAAAACATGATACCTACTCAAATTAGACTTTGAAACTTTAAAGTTCTTTCTCAGTTTTGAGGTATTAACTCCCAGCTAGTCATCACAGATGTAGAGTCATGTCAGTATGTTTCAATTTGGAGTCGCCACCCTCTCCAATGCTATTATCGATCTGTAGTCACACTAGTGTGTTTCAGTGTGATTCTTGAGGTAGTTCCCCTTAGCCACAGATCTGCAGCCACTCAGTGTGATTTAGATTTACCTAAACCAGGTAAATGTTTACCTGATAATGTTAGTTAATGTTGTCTTTAAGGAAGCAGCAATGTCCTCACTTATAGGAATGTTCCACACAATTAAAAAAATAATTAATTAATCACAGGGCTTCGCTGTTAAGAACACTTTGCTTTCCAAAGGGCTTGAGATCAGTCCCTAGCACCCACAGTGAGTGGCTCCCAACTGCCTGTCATATGAGCGCTAGCAGATGCAATGCTCTCTTCTGCTCTCTGAGGCTACCCACCCACTCATAGCATATACGCACACAGACACACCATACGTGTATACATAACCATACAACTTTAAAAAAATGAAGTGCACACAGTTAAACAAGAAACCTTAACACCCAAGGTTTGTGTTTGAGGATCAGGCCGGTGGCATACCTCTGGAGCAGATAGGTATTCCTGAGAGAGAGAGAGAGAGAGAGGGAGAGAGAGAGAGAGAGAGAGAGAGAGAGAAGAAGGAAACCAATGGCTTCAGGCTACGTTTAGTTTACAGGTTCTGAGAGAGAGGGAGAGTTCTGGCAAAGCCAACAGTAAATGCTTGGCTTGAGGCATAGCCCCAAATGCAGGTGATCTGGCAAGGGGGATGGTAGAGAAAATTACTTTAAAAATAGGAGACGAGATCATGATAGAAGCATCCACAAACCTTCATGCAGTTTCCACTCCAGTCAGAGAGGTAATCAGCAAATCACACACACTGTGTCCATGAAGTTGTGAGGAGGTAAGAATGACAGGAATGGAGGAGGCATAGGATATTAGGTCTACGTTGAAAATGAATGGGGGATAAGTCACGGGAAGTGGAAGGGGAAATACAATTCTAAAAGAGTTAAGTCCTTGAGGTTAGGGTTTGCTTGATGTCTTTAAACAAGAAGTTCCACTGAAAATGCATTATGTGGGACAATTAATGTGGAAAATCTATTTCTAGCACATCTACCCTCGCCACTGATTGCACCGATTTTATTTTTCAAAATAAAATAATAAAATTTAAGAGGCAACGAATATGTGCATGAAAGTTAATAACATGATCACAAAATTTCTTTGACTTTCAATGCAGATCACAACGCTTCCATCCTGGATTTTCTGGAACGGTGTTTAAGTAGAAGGTTATCGTGAGCTGGGGAGACGCTCAGTGGGTAAGGTGTTCACTGCACAAATATGAGGGCCTACGTTCTGATCGCTGGACACATGTAATGTGAAGCCTGTGTAACGCTGTTCGAGTAGCGTGTGTGTCTGTGATCCCAGGGCTTCAACAGTCAGACCCAAGGCAGACACAGGAGAATACCTGGAAACTTACAGGCCAGCCTGTCTGGTGTATGCAGCTGTGAATAAGAGAGACTAATTTAAACTAGGTAGAAGGCAGGGAGAGGGACTAATACACAAGGCTGTTCTCTGATCCCCACACATGCCATGCGGTATGTTTGAGCCTGTTTTCACATGCACCAGTGATGAGTGTGCGCACACACATATACACACATGTCGACAGGCACACAATGCACATATTTACATGTACACACATATACACACATGCACAGACACATATAAAATAGATGTTTGTAAGTTTCTGGCATTTATCCTGTAACAGACATGCTAGACTAACATACCCAGGGGTGTTTTTGGCATGCCACTCACATTGTAGAATAATTCTCTAGCTTCTCGTGTGCTCTGGATTTTGGTTTAGAATGCTAGTCTTCTGTCCCAAGGGACATACACATACAGAAGAGAAAAAACATCACAATAAACCAGAACTGTCAACGCTTTTCATTATACTGTCGTCACTTCAACATGTTCTATGGAAAAGCCTTTTTAAATGCATTGCAGTGCTTCTCTCTGCAAGTTAACACCGAATATAAAGAGAAAACCAGCCAACTTCCTCAAGCAAAGCTGTCTTTCCGAGCAACAACAATGTTAAACGTTGTCTGTGAGGAAACACCTTTTGTCACGGTGTGCTTGAATTGACTTGGTGTTGGTTTTGACTGCCAAGTCAGTCGTCTCACAATATTGTAACAACTCCAGCACTGTTTAGATAAAAACAGTAACTTAAACACGCCTATAAGAAACCTAGTTTATTATTAGCAGCATAATTGGTTCAATTGTAACACAAAAGTTGTAGATCAAGGAAGCAAGCTTTGTGTGCTCAGTTTTCTGATCCTTGTAAATTGCACTTAAGTATTTTTTTTTTATCAGAACCAGGCTAACTTATGAATCCCTAACCTCTGATTTTGCTTTTCATGGCTCCCAGGTGCTAGGAGACTTTGTAATAAGTCAGGAAATCAGACAGTATGGTAATGAAGTCTGCTGGAGCTCAGGCCTTGGTTATTGTGTCACCGCAGGTTAGGATCATGCTCATAATGCCAGATAATTAGGTCCAGTTTTCTACGCACAGGGGTATCACAGTCAGAATTTCTAAGATAAAGTCATCTTAACTATCATGTGTAGAATCCCCAAAAGATGCTAGACATTCTATTTTGGAAGATTTATTAGATACAACATATGCTCTCTCTCTCTGTGTGCATATGTGTGTGTGTGTATGTGTGTGTCTGTGTGTCTGTTGTTCTTGATAAGTCAAACAGTATTTTAAAAAGCACATAATAATAATAATAATAATAATAATAGATAATAGATAATAGAGGCAGAATTCACGCCCCGTGTTCAGCTGCCAGGCTCCCGCTGGGTACCATGGAGCTGGTGGTACCTGGTGATGGTGACGCTATGCTCTGCAGTGAGAAGCCTGAGGAAGCAGAATGCAGGCAGCTATAGGGATTTCCAGACACAAGATTGCAGCCCAGCAGAAAAACTCTGCAGAGCCTTAGAGACAGCTCAGTTCTCACTTCACAAACACAAGTGCCATTATTCCATCTGCCAATCTGATGACGGGCCGCAAGAAAAGAATCAACGAGGATCTCAGGCCACAGGTAGGTAGGCGCCACTATGATGAGCAAAGAGATGGGAGAGAAAAAGAAGTGGAGCGCTTTGTGTGCTATGAAAAGAGATGGAACGGGAGATGTGATGGTGATGAGGAACAGCCTCATGTAAGAGGCCCGCACTGTCACCGGAGGTCATACTGCTGCCCATGGCCATGTCTGTGGTCTTATTGCAGCTGGGGTCTGTGTTGATGTCTTGGGCCATGAAAAAGCCATGCAGATGTCCATGGTCTACGATGCTACCTGAATTCATGTTGATGTGGAGAACTACACTGAGCACCCATCGCCTGCTGCTGCTCGGAAGAGCTGGCCCTTGTTCTGTGGGCCTAGAAGAGCTGGCCCCACCCCCTTGCTTGGGTAGTGTAAGAGAGCTGGCTCTGGTGGCGTGGGAGCAGGAGAGTTGGCCCCGGTGGTATGGGCCTGGGAGAGCTGGCCCAAGTGGCAGCTGGCAGGAGCGAGGGATAGCCAGCTAGTTGGCCAGCTCAGCTACGGTTCAGGTCAAGATTCAAGGCTGTGAGTGGGCCCATCCCAATATCTACCCTATCTATGAGCTTCAGGACCAGTCTTGCAGAACCAAAGCTTCAACCGTTTCATGACTCAGGGCAACAGCAGCATATCTGACCCTCAGTGAGGGTCCAGTATGAATGGCATAGCAGAAGTCAGAGGCTTTGAGCCAGACCAACGTCTCATTGCAATGAACATTTGCAAGTAAAGCTCTTTGAGTAAAAGCTATACTGCCTGACTCATGGCAGCTTCCAGAGCCACAACGAACAGGTGATGAAGAGGCAGGGACCCGAAAGGTACATGCGCAGGGGTACTGGAGATGTAACAGTTGTGACAAGTGTAAGAGAAGGCTGTGGTTGGCAGAGGAGCAAGCCATCGTCAAAGGGGTTGGCGAGAAGGTTTATTTTATTTATCTTTATGTTAATTTTAAATTTTCTCTTGGGGGCAGTGATAAGGGTGGAGGGTAGATATGGAAGGTGGGGGACGTGAGTGGTATTGGAGGGTATGATGTGTAATTCACCAAAAAAAAAAAAAAAACCCTATCAATACAAAATTGTGTTTAACAAAAAAGATCAATGAGTTTAACACAGTTGATGCAACCGGACTGTGATTCCCCCTTTGGCAGTCTGGACAGGTACACAACCTACTTAGGTGTTCTCAGCACAGGAAGTTGTACTGTTAGAATAAGGATCTACATTTCTAAACTTTTGGTTGTCATTAAATATTAATATTTGATTCTTTTCACTTAGTTTTAAACTTTAAAGAAAGATCTCGTAATAAGTTAGAGGTCAGTGATTGAATTTTTCTATTGACGTCGGAGGTAATGAAGACGGCAATGATTATTTCATTTTACTGTGCCATTTTCTTAAATCATTATTAATTGTTTTAAAATGATAAAAAGCAGTCACAATAATCCTTATCAAATTAGACACCCAATTAATAATCTCGCTGTGATAATAATAGGCTAGTATTAAATCAACACATAGTTAAATCTCAAAGACATATCAAGGATGGTCTTTTGAGCAATTTCTTTCCTATGTGATTATGCCTAAAGTGTCCTGCCTGTGAGTTTGCTCTGAGACTGAAGAAGATTAGTAATCAAGATTGGCTCATTTAGGCTAGGCATGATGGCACGCACATGTGATCCCAACACTGCAGAGACTTCAGACACGAGCATCCAAGCCAGCCTGCATCCTGTAGGAAGACCAGGTCTTCAAACAAAACAAAAGAGGTGAGATAACTGAGTTAGCCAGAGCAGGCTGACTCCACGGTAGGCTGAAAAAATGGCAGTTTGGGAGACTAGGCCTAAGTTTCTGTTTCCTAGAAATGAGAAGAGGGATCCATGGTCAGCCAACTACAGCTGTAGGCAGCCAATCTGAGGATACCTTGTCATCTGGCCTGAACTAAGAAGAGGTAACTAGAGCCGTGCAGTGATGGCACATGCCTTTAATCCCAGCACTTGGGAAGCAGAGGCAGGTGGATTTCTGAGTTTGAGGCCAGCCTGGTCTACAAAGTGAGTTCCAGGACAGCCAAGGCTATACAGAGAAACCCTGTCTTGGAAAAAACAACAACAACAACAACAAAAAACAAACAAACAAAAAAGAATAGGTAGCTAGAATGAGTAAGAGACCCCCTGGGAGAATCGGTCAGACCTCTAGAGATAGAGCTAACCAATCATGATAAAAAGGCACATATCTTTCTCTGGAATTCCCCTAATTGACAATAAAAGCTGGCATGCCAGTCCATCAGAGGCCTCCATTCCCAAGTGGGGAGACCTCTGCATGCAGGAAATTCAGCTAAATCAAGCTCTTTGCTTTTGCATATGATTTGAGTCTGGGGTTTTCCTTCAGCAATTCTTGGACTCTATCTAACACAAGAACAACAAAAGCATGGTTCCTTTTAAAAGCACGAAGGCCTTGAGACACACCTATGCTAAAGGAAAAACAGGAAAATTCAGTCTCTAATGTCTAAAGACGGAATTGATGGACTTGGTACCAGCAGGTAGATCTATTTAGTAAATTGTTCGGGAACAAAAATTGTGCAGAAAGAAAGTTGATTGGTTCCCCACAAAGACTTCCAGTGCCAATGAATTGGTGCAAACTGGAAATCTCTCAACATTAGCCTAATGGTATCTGTACTGGCTGGTTTTGTGTGTCAACTTGACACAGGCTGGAGTTATCACAGAGAAAGGAGCTTCAGTTGAGGAAATGCCTCCATGAGATCCAGCTGTGGGGCATTTTCTCAATTAGTGATTAAGCAGGGAGGGCCCCTTGTGGGTGGGACCATCTCTGGGCTGGTAGTTTTGAGTTCTATAAGAAAGCAAGCTGAGCAAGCCAGGAGAAGCAAGTCAGTAAGTAACATCCCTCCATGGCCTCTGCATCAGTTTCTGTTTTCTGACCTGCTTGAGTTCCAGTCCTGTCTTTCTTTAGTGATGAACATCAATGTGGAAGAGTAAGCTGAATAAACCCTTTCCTCCCCAACTTGCTTCTTGGCCATGATGTTTGTGCAGGAATAGAAACCTTGACTAAGACAGTATCTAATTCATAATCTATAAATCTCATCTTCAGCTTTATTACAGCCCACCCCAACCCCAACTCCATGTGGATTCAGTGAAACTAACATTAGAAGCAGAGCCAAAGACAAGAGGATGTGTTTTTCTCGCTCCCCTCCTTCCCCACCCAAATCCCTCTTTCATTCCCCTCCACCCTCCCCATTCCCTCCATTTCCTCCTCCTCTCTTATTTCCCACCTCTCCTACCCCCTTTTAATAGAGAAAAGGTGAAAATAATTATAGGGGAAAAAAAAACAACAGAACTCCAAGGGTATCCGTGAAAGGCTACAAGGCCATCAAGAATGGAATCCAAGATGAGGGCCACTCAACACTGGAAGCAGACAAAGGAATGAACCAGGCTTACAACCTTCACAATTGGAGCAAACCTCACCCCTGGAAGGAAGCCTTTTCTACTTACTCTTGTGAACAGGAGCCATCTTTGTGTATTTATTTATTTTTAAGGATTCTTGAGATTCAAACTTCTAAGCATTCGGAGGCAGGATCTGATTACTTTAGCAGATGAAGGCTCTCACCACGAAAGAAGTCAAGGAACTTGCTTCTTGTAGCTACTAGACGACATCAGAATTCAGACCTGTGTCTTTAATGCCTAATATCTGCCCAGAGTTGCACATAAATTGAACGCGGTCATTCTGAGGAAATGAGGGTTTTTGCAGAGCATAAGGATAGGCCTGTCCCATTGGACATGCAAACTTTATATGCCCCAGTACAGGGGAACACCAGGGCCAAAAAGGAGGAGTGGGTGGGTAGGGGATTGGGGGTGGGTGGGTGGGTCTGGGGGACTTTTGGTATAGCATTGGAAATGTAAATGAGCTAAATACCTAATAAAAAATGAAAAAAAAAAAAAAGGATAGGCCTGTTCTCTGGGTAAAGGACGATTATCTGATTAAAGCTAAGTCAGCCTGAAAATTCGAAGCAACTGACTGAGAGATGCCAGCATATCAAAAGGCGCTCAGAAGAGAGCTGGGCTTGTTTCCTATTCTGTGTGTTTTGCTGAGATAAGATTGACATCTGTTGTCTGAACTTCACAACTACAGGATACTGAGGTCTCGCTGCTGCTGGTTCAGTTGAGTTTTCTATGAGGACAAGAGGATGTCATAGCAATGAAAACAAAGAACAGATATTTCTCTGAGTTCTGCATGACCCAAACACCGCCAACTGTGCACAAAGAGAAAGAACCCCGGAGGGCTATTTTTATTGGCCATTACTTTATCAGTGATCTGAGAAAGAACTGTTCCTGGCCCAACTGAGGGCTACACTGTAACTGACTTTCATTGGCCTTGCATGAAGCACAATATTTAGCTTTTGACAATATTTTATATCAACCCATCACACAAGGTCCAAAACAAAGACTTGATACCTTGTGCTTCCTTGATTTCTGGCAAAACTGGGAGGGCTTTCGATAGCCTTGTCAATAGTTCCTCTCCCAAGTCTGCCCGCAGGAACAAGGGTCTATAGATGTTCTCCTATCATGCAGTAGTGGGTTTCTGTTCCCTGCCAGAGTGAGATTATTCACACAAGCTAGTCATATGATTGAAGAACAGAGGGTCTTCCCCACTCTGTTGATGTTTTAGAACCTTCTCCTGTAGCCTGGCTTCTGTCACCTGTTCCTGGTGCAAGCCTTCAGGGCAGTCTATGTCCTTCTCTCCAAGACTCTCTATGAGACTCACAAAAAGCTGTCAGCCTTGTATGTTCCTTGATGGATTTCATATGTTCAAGGGTTCCAGAATCCTGTACCAAGATCCCTCTCCAACCAATAAGACCTATAGAAGACAGACCTATATACAGGATATATAGGATACAGTGATCATTTACAGAATACTCAGAGATTGTCATGAAGCAGCAGCTACCACAGTTCCACCCTCCTCTCTACCCCCTTTAGAACACACCCGTAATATATAAATAAACGATCCTCTACTGGTAGCAGGTCTTTGCGTTTAAAGAATGTAATGACTTCAAACTCACCAAACAGCACCTTTTATGTCTAATATTAAATCAATATGTTCTACTTTTCAAGTTGTTCTGTAATGATAATAATCATTTCAGGGTTTTATCATCTCCACTATATTACATGAATGAATTTTAGTTTATTTAGGTAGTGTTTTTTGGTAAAAAAAAAAAAAACAGTTCAACAATTGAGTCATTTTATGAAATAAATTACTCACCACTCAGCAAACATTTATGAAACATCTATATGCCTTTCCAAAATGCTAAAAACATAAGCTCAGAATATGGACCAGCAGCTATTAGGATTTATATGTATGGTAGCATTGCAAATGTATTACTGAATGGTCTTCAAAATCACACAAATCGTCAATCCATACCTGCCATTGCGCACAATATCCTTTTATCAGTTGTTTACATGCAAGGGTTCGTGATTTGTGAATATGCCACCCCAAACTCAAGTGGTATTTTTGCAACAGCAAAGAGTGTTTATTCTTTAGAGAAACTGCATGCTAGGGTCCACCATACATTGGGAAGGAAGACAAAGGTGTGGACTTTGCAGCGTCAATTAAAGCTTGTTAGGGTAGGAGCTGGTGACTTTAACCTTTCTTTCCTTTGGTTGGTTGGTTCTGTCTCCAGGGGTATAGAGGTATCTTTGTGATTGGTTAAGGTTCTGGGAGATTTTGGGGATTTTTGCTCATTAACTAACCGTACTTGGGCTCAAGCTAGGTAGTGGGGCAGCCAGCTTCTACAGCTCCTGACTGGCTGCTGGTGAGGTTGACTCAGGCTAGGTTGTGAGGCAGCTTCCTGATTGGCTGCCCTCGAGGGGTGGTTTTCCCTGGAATTGACTTGTTTTGGACTTTTCCAGTTCTGAGAAACTGAAACAATTGGGCTACTCTCCCAAATTGTCAGTTTGCAGCCTGTCATGGAGTCAGCCTGGCTCTGGCTCACTCTGTCCTCTCCACAATGTTTTGGAGATTTTTAAAAATTTTCTTTTAAAAATATTTATTTGTTTGCTTGTAGATATGAGAGAGGAGAGAGAGAGGAATAAAGAGAGGAGAGAGAGGGGAAGAGAGGAAAAGAGGGAAGGAAGGAGAGAGGGAGGGAGAGAGATAAAGGCAGGGTGGGATGTGGTGGGGGAGCTATCGAGCCTGTGGAGGTTAAAAGAATGTGTTAGAGCCCATGATCTGGAGTTACAAGCGTCTGCAAACCTCCTTGTAGGTGCTAGGATCCGAACCTCGTCTATTTCCCTGTTATTAAGTTGGGAACAGTACAGTATAACTGTGTCAGAAGGTCACTCTGGGAATTATGGATAGAGCATATGTGAGGATTGATTTAGAGCATTGCCTACTACAACTAAGAGAACAATACATGTAAGCCATTATCACTGATAATAAAATGGTGTCATCACATTGACCCTGTCATTGACCCTGTCTCTTCAGTAGTTCCTATGGGCTAGAGGGACACATTGTTAAGTATACTGGCTAGTTTTGTGTCAACTCGACACAGCTGGAGTTATCAGAGAGAAAGGAGCTTCAGTTGAGGAAATGCCTCCATGAGATCCAACTGTAAGGCATTTTCTCAATTAGTGATCAAGGGGGAAAGGCCCCTTGTGGGTGGGACCACCTCTGGGCTGGTAGTCTTGGGTTCTATAAGAGAGCAGGCTGAGCAAGCCAGGGGAAGTAAGCCAGTAAGGAACATCCCTCCATGGCTTCTGCATCAGCTCCTGCTTCCTGACCTGCTTGAGTTCCAGTCCTGACTTCCTTTGGTGATGAACAGCAGTATGGAATTGTAAGCTGAATAAATCCTTTCCTCCCCAACTTGTTTCTTGGTCATGATGTTTGTGCAGGAATAGAAACCCTGGCTAGGACTAAGCTCCCCCATCCATCCACTCCTACCTCACCACCCTGGCATTCCCCTATACTGGAGCATGGAGACTTTACAAGATCAAGGGTCTCTCCTCCCATTGATGACCAACTAGGCCATGCTCTGCTACTACATATGCAGCTGGAGCCATGGTTTGCTCCATGTGTACTCTTTAGTTGGTTGGTGGTTTAGTCCCTGGGAACTCTAGGGGATCTGGTTGTTTGATAGTGTTGTTCTTCCTACGGGGTTGAAAACTTTCTCAGCTCCTTCAGTCCTTTCTCTAACCCCTCCATTGGGGACCCTCAACCGTGCTCAGTCCAATGGTTGACTTCGAGCATCAGCTTCTGTATTTGTCAGGCTCTGGTACAGTCTCAGAAGACAGCCATATCAGGCTCCTGCCAGCAAGCTCTTCTTGGCATGCACAATAGTGTCTGGGTTTGGTGTCTGTATATGGGATGGATCCCCAGGTGGGGCAGTCTCTGGATGCCCTTTCCTTCAGTGCAACCTCAAACTGCATCCATTGTGGCACACTTCCTCCAACAAGGTACATCCACAATATCCCCAACTGGGGACCGAGTGTTCAAATGTTACAGCCTATTGGGGGGCATTGTCATCCAAACCATCAAAAGAAGCACTGTCACAGGACTTGTAGAAATTGCCTCCATCTGATGAAAACCTGATTGTCTTCAGAGTCACATGCAAGTTGCTGGCCAGGGTGGTGTACACCTTTAATCTCAGGCAGAGGCAAGGCAGATCTCTGAGTTCAAGGGCAACCTAGTCCATAGAGCAAGTTCCCATTGCAGGACGGCTGGGGTTACACAGGGAAACTCTGTCTTTAAATTAAAAAGAGAAAAGACAAGAAGGAGTAGCATGTAGAGCTGAGCAGAGGACTCGGTGGTTTAGAGAACATCCTGCTCTCAAAGAGTCCTGAAATCTGGCTCCTAGTACTCTTGTCTGGTGACTCACAACTACCTATGACTCCAGCTCCAGAGGGTGGAACCCTTCTGGACTTGGTGCACACTTGCAGGCATATGTATATACCCCGATCACAAACCCAGACCATGAATATTATTTTAAAATTTTTAGCCAGGCAGTGGTGGCGCACGCCTTTAATCCCAGCACTTGGGAGGAAGAGGCAGGTGGATTTCTGAGTTCGAGGCCAGCCTGGTCTATGGAGTGAGTTCCAGGACAGCTAGGGCTATACAGAAAAACGAGAGAGAGAGAGAGAGAGAGAGAGAGAGAGAGAGAGAGAGAGAGAGAGAGAGAGAGAGAGAGAGAGAGAGAAAGAGAGAGAGAGAGAGAGAGAGACTACTCAAAAAAAAATTTTTTTTAAATCTTAAAAAGAAGCAGCGCCTAGCATCCCACTTTCGATACATCAAGAAGACACTACTAGATAAAATTACACTCTTGCCACAGAACAACGCACAGAACTGTGGTGGTTATGCCCCTGTCTTTTAGAGACAGAAACTGTGTAAGCAATGGCATAGCTTGAAGAACTCGTGGTTTCAGTGTGGATGTCTGTGCTTCACCTTACACACAGTCAGAATTTCCGAAGAGTGATCTTTGCACTAATGCCACAAGTAGAACTCCAGGTCAATTCACAGACTAGCCGGGTTCTGACATCTCACATCCAAGGTAACACAGTATTAGCCTCTTTCTCTAAGTCTACGATTTTCAGTTTTGTTTGATAGTGTCTTTAGCCATGAAATTATTTTCTAGATCACTTTGTGAGGAGATGACACACAAGTTGCATTCAAGAACACTTATTCTGGTTCAAAAATGATTTGTGATCTGACCAGCAAATCTTCCCCCTTTTTTGCTGCTTAGTGAATTCTGAGACCCTCCAAGATCCTTGGGACCAGGGGACAGTATGGCAAATCCATACCGCATAATTCTATTCAGTGCTTTAGCTACAAATTAACAGATAGTGCCAGAAGCCCAAATAAGAAGCATCCAAGTACTTTCCTACAGGGGCACTAATGTTACAGCTCAAAATCATATTAGACATCACCATGGAAACAGACATTGGGGTTTCACTGATTCACTTCCAATAAAGCCGTTTAGGACACTGCCTCATGCATCACCCAGGGGACCTAGGAAAAAAATTTCCTAGTGATTTAATAATGAAAATTATGCATCTCTTGTGTAGACTTGGCTTTTTCTCTCTTGCTGGTCAGTGACTATTGTGTGGGATAGGGTATGGAGACCCTCTCATGAAATCATGTTGTGCGTTGAGCCTCTAACCTCAAGCAACCCAATTAAGTGAGAGATCTACCCTAAGAAAGTTAATTTCAACATGGTGCAATAACTTTTGTGTTAGAGATATAGAAGGCTAGGTTGCTATGGAGACAAGTAAATAAGTTGTGTAAGTAATTACATTTCCATTTTTGTCATAGTTACTGGAAGATAAGGGCTAAATGCTATGCTCGACGGAGGCAACAGTGTCAACATTTGCCTAAGCTTTGTTTGTCTTTTTCCTTCTCCCCAACCTCACTTTGCCATTTTATACCGCTCAGCGCACTGCATACACCACGAACCTCATTTCTGTTAGGAAAAGCAGAGGTTAAAGGATTACACTAAAAATAATAAAAAAAAGTATAATTTATAAAATCCCATACCAAATACCACTTGCTTTTTAAAAACTATTTTTAATTACAGGGTAAAGCAGAAAAATCATGAATGTTTAATGGGGATTTTTATATTTTATATTCCATAGACAGATGTTCTGAATAAAGTATTAAAGTATAGAAAAACGAAGGTTGGAAAGTAAATGAGAGGCCCTATGTGTAATCTGTATAACCCGTTTACTGGGAGAATGATGAGTGATGTGACCTGTAGCTTCATTTCCCTAAAAGGCACCAATCTGCAGTGATGCGATGGAGCAGAAGGCATGGTGCGCTTTGTTGTGGATCCTGCCCAGATTTAAAGAGCCACATAGAAGCTGGTTAGCAGTGTGATCCTCGGGGTTCTGACACAAACACAAAAACTAGCCACGAAGTATGAATGTCTGGGTTCTGGGATCAGCAGCCCTTTCCTTACTTCCCACCTATGTACCCTCTTCATAGCAGAAAGGAGTAAGTTTGTGTGGGAAAAATTCACAGTATAAGCTCTACAGTTTCTTAGCACGGTCGCTACAGAGCTGCTGCGCTCCTCATGGAGAAAGTAGAGAAGACACTCACAGGTACCATGCTTTCTTACAAGGGCGTGCCCTGAGGGTGATGTGCTCTCTGACCAGTGTGACAGCCCACCTGATATGTGCTCTTGATCCCATCATGGGTGCTCAGAACAAATATAACCAGCCTGGACAAATGAATGTTGACTCTATAATCTGAGTCTTTCTTTTGGGAGTGATCTTACCAGCTTTGTTCCCAATACACAGACTTTAATTTTGCCTTTCTCCCTTGGATCTTATTCTGCAAAGCAGTGAATGGCCACCTGAATACTGGTATGCCACTTCTTCTTCTGTTTTTATATGTTATAAAATAAATTTCATAAAATAAAATTTATAAAATAAAAATTTCATAACATAAATAAAAACGTCTCTCTTCCTCTCCTCTAGTCCGTGCGTGGATTATGTATCATTTGTGTGAAGGCAGTCGGGGTGGGAGTGTGGGGACCAGAGGGAACGTTTTGGGAGTTGGTTCTCTCCTACATAATTGAAGCGGGTTCTCTCTGATTGTCTCAGCCCTGCTGTGAACCCTTGGCTAGTTGACTTCAAGACCATCCAAGCAATTCTCCTGTCTTTGCTGCCCATCCCACCTCAGGAGTGATGAGGTCACAGGTGCGTGCCGCCACATCCGGTTTTCTACGTTGTTTCTGCGGATCAAGCTCAGTTTTTCAGGCTTGGATGGCAAGAGCTTTAAACTATCAGATCATCTCAGGAGTCTCCTTTTTCTCTTTTAAAAGAAGTTCTCAGGTAGCTCCCAACCTGGCTTTGAATTTGCTACATAGCTATACCTGGTCTTAAACGCTTGCATACACCTGCCTTCTGCTGGGATTACAGACACGTACCGCCTCTCCTTATTCTATGGAAACCTAGGGATTAAATCCAGGGTGTTATGAGTACTAAGTAAATGCTCCATCAACTGAGTTACATCTGAAGTTTTCATTATCCATTCTCTGACAGTTAGATTCATCACGAAGGTGGCTCCGGGAAGTTGTATCATAAACACTGACAGAGGTCCTAGGTCTGCCACTTAGCTGCCAAGCGGGCGAGCTGTCCAACAAAGTACTTAACTACTCTGTGTCTGTTTTCTTAGCTACAAAATGGGCAATCTAATGAGAGTTATTGAAGAAATGTAATCTTCTTTTAAACATGGAGCACTTAAAGGGATACGTTCGAGGACTTAAGGCTATGAATGCTACTGTTGTCATGGTTGGTACTGTAGTGCTATTGCGATAGCTATTAATAGCCATAAAAATGCATCAGTAATATTTATCAGAAACTTGCCCTGGTTTATGTGCTGCTGAATGAGAAAGCCTTCTAGCTGCAACTTCTAAAGTCTCCCTGTGCTGTGCAGGCTAACACTGTGTCAAACATTCAGCCAAAGAATTGTTTTCCTTTATTTTTTTTTTTTTTAGTGACTCAGAGTACTTGTAACATAATTTATGGTGTTCAACAATAAGCTGCAGAACAATAAGTATTGTTTCTACAATAAGTATTGTTTAAATAACACAGGGTTCATCTCTTTGTAAATAAAGTAAAAGCCAGGTCTCCTGGCACAGGGCAGTAATCTGAACAATCTGCGGGCAGAGGGAGAGGAGGATCATGAAGCCAGGGCTTCACTGTTCAGTAGAGTGAGTTCAAGGTCAGCCTGAGCACTGTAGTAAGACCCTATCTCAAAATAAAAAATAAAATGAGGGCTATGGTTATAGTTCAGACACAGTGCAGTTGCCAGTATGCACAAATCCTCAGTGCTAAAATAATAAAAAAAAAAAAACCAACAACAATGAAATAAATAAATGAAATAAATTGGCTTTCATGGCAATAGTAGTCATATGACATTTATGGCTAATAGTATATGTATCCCTCTTCCAGGCTCATTTTCTGCACTTACCCTGGTTCTCTGATCACTTTAGTGCCATGTGTCTTTTTCTGTGCTGCCTTAGATGTTTTGTGGAAGAAAGATATTATTAATTAATAATGATTAACAACAACAACAATAACAACAACAACATGTCCTTTCTTGCCTCTGTGCGGACACTCTAGACATCCTTGTAGTAAGACTGGTAATATATCTACAGGCTATATTGAATTATGCCGCAGACCCTCTGGGTCCCTATGTCTGTGTAGAACGGGTCTCTAGTCACAGGTGGGCAAAGCGTTGGATGAGATGACAGACAGATGCACACAGGAGAGGTTGTGTAGAATCTGAATGTATTTGTCAGGTCGAGCATCGAACTTTTCATAGTACAGAGAATACAAGGGGTTGGGAGTCACAGCAGGCAAGGTACATTGAAGTTACCTGATACAAAACAAAGGAATGACTTTAAAAGGATTTACAGTAACCAGGTAAATGTTTACAGTAAAGATAAAGCAGTCCTGCCTAGGGTCAGTTTAGTGACAGGCAAGGATTTCACACTCTAGTGTTATACCTTTGAACCTTGTGAAGGCTAGCACCAGGGGGGTCTGCTCTTGGCAGGCCTCAAGAATAATGCAATATCACAACCCCCCTAATTTCCTAGGCCTTGCTAAATTCTTATATGAGTGTAACTTTTAAGTATCTCCATTTGTCAGGAGAATATACCAACTAACTTGCTTCTAATATGCAATGTAGCCTGTACTGAAGATTTCCATCTCAATGAGATTCCCTGGCTCTTTCTGCAGACCAGTTGAGCCACTGCTCTGTCTATTGTAATGCTTAATTAGTTGCTGAATAAGTTAACTTCCTTGCTGCCTTCTCACAGGATTCTAAGCTCAGCAGCTTCTGGGATCTTGGAACACTGGGGAGACTAACTATAACAGAATTTAATCTTAAAAGGCATTTATAATAAAATATTAAAAGAGAGCTCGTAGATCCATACACCAGACTAACGTGGGAATAGAGTATGAGTATACGGATAAACTCCAGGAGGTGAGCTTCCTTGAAACTCTGCCTCGTGAGTGGCTTTTAGGCTTCACAGCCTGTCAAGCTGACTCGACCGGAGTGTGTGGCAGAATTATGTATCTCCCTGCCTTCATGTTGTCTGTTGGGTGTTTTGCCAATGGTTCAAAGAATGGAGAAGAGAAAGGTGTGAAGGAAGGAATGATAAAAAACATAGCTGTTAGCATTCTGTCTAAGCTCCTCCCCACAGTTACCTGGCAATAGCCAGGTAGGCCTGGCCCACTATAAAAGGGGCTGCTTGCCTGATGTGTTTATAAAAGGATAAAGAAGTTTAGGAATATGTTCTATGGGGGTGTGGTAAGGTATGGGGGGATGAGGTGCCTCAGCAGGCCCATGCCAAGGCATCCCTTTCCCCATGAGGGACCAGCTACACAATGGTATAATATAGAATAGAGTTTATTCAGGGAATGAGGAAGGGAGGTAAGAGGGTAGTAGAGGCAGAGAAAGGCAGAGAGAGAAAGAGAGTAGAGAAGTAGAGGCCAGCCATGACCACATGGAGAGAGGGGGGAAAGGAAGGGGAAAGGGAAGAGCCCAGGAGGGCAAGAGAGAGATGTAAGCAGGAAGCAGCAGTAAGAGAGAGAGGAGGGGGCAGGCATCCCCTTTTATAGTGGGCCAGGCCTACCTGGCTGTTGCCAGGTAACTGTGGGGAGGAGCATATCTGGCTGTTGCCAGGTAACCATGGGGTGGGGTTTAGACAGAATGCCAACATTGCCCTCTCCTCCTTATCTTGCTCTCTTGCCTCTCTCCCTTGCCTCTTGCCCTCTTGCTCCCCCTCTCTCCCCATTCTCTCTACCCCTCTCTCCTCATGGTCATGGCCAGGCTCTACTTCTCAAGTTTCTCCCTCTCTCTGCCTTTCTCTGCCTTTAGTATCCTCTTAACTCCCCTCCCCATGCCCTGAATAAACTCTATTCTATAGTATACCATTTGACTGGTTCCTCAGGGGAAGGGGATGCCTTGGCATGGGCCCACAGAGGCATCCCCCTCCCCCATACCTCACCACACCCCCATAGAATATATTTTATATCTCTTTATCTTTTTAAAACACATCAATAGCTTCAAACATTCAAATGCCACAAAGTGGCTTTCTGATTGTGGGAGTTGACTGTTATTCACTGTTAACACAGATCAATTAGGATGTTACTGTAAGAATTTTAAAATGGGATCTACAGAGTGAATTCCAGGACAACCAGGGCTAGGCAGAGAGACCCTGTCTTGAAAAACAAAACAAACTTGGACCCAAACTCTGCAGCCAGTTCTACAACAGCCAGAGGAAGTGCTACTCCCAGGCACTCTAAGACACCCAGGATCCTAGGATCCTAGGATTCCAGGGGCTTAGTCACACCAGAGTCTTAGGGTCCCAGAGGCAGCTTTACTCCCAGGAGCTCTGACACAACCAGGATCACAGGAAGGACAGGCACCAGTCAGATATAGCAAGGACAGGTAGCACTAGGGAGAACCAGATGACAGGAGGCAAGTGTCAGAACACAAGCAACAGAAACCAAGGTTACTTTGCATCATCAGAACCCAATCCTCCCAACATAGCAAGTCCTGGATACACCATCTAGAATCACTTCTCGTGATGATGACAGAGGATTTTAAGAAGGACATAAATAACTCCCTTAAAGAAATACAGGAGAACATAGGTAAACAGCTACAAGCCCATAAAGAAGAAACACAAAATCCCTTAAAGAACTACAAGAAAATACAATAAAACAGGCCAAGGAAATGACCAAAATCATCCATGATCTAAAAATGAAAATAGAAGCAATAAAGAAATCACAAAGGGAGACAGCCCTCAAGCTAGAAAACCTAGGAAAGAGATCAGGAATCAATAGATGCAAACATGACCAACAGAATACAAAAGATAGAAGTGAGAATCTCAGATGCAGAAGATACCATAGAAAACATTGACACAAAAGTCAAAGAAAATGCAAAAGGCAAAAAGATCCTAACCCAAACATCCAGGAAATCAAGGACCCAATGAGAAGATCAAACCTAAAGATAATATGTATAGAAGAGAGCCAAAATTCCCAACTTAGAGGGACAGTAAATATCTTCAACAAAATTGTAGAAGAAAACTTCCCTAACCTAAGGAAAGAGATGCCCAGGAACATACAAGAAGCCTACAGAACTCCAAATAGACTGGACCAAAAAGGAAATTCCTCCTGTCACATAATAATCAAAACACCAAATGCACTAAACAAAGAAAGAATTTTAAAAGCAATAAGGGAAAAAGGTCAAGTAACATATAAAGGGAAACCTATCAGAATCACACCAGACTTCTCACCAGAGACTATGAAAGCTAGAAGATCCTGGGCAGATGTCATTCAGACCCTTAGAGAACATAAAAGCCAGCCCAGGTTACTATACCCAGCAAAACTCTCAATTACCATAGGTGGAAAAACCAAGATATTCTATGACAAAACCAAATTTACACAATATCTTTCCACAAATCCAGCCCTACAAAGGATAATAGATTGAAAACACCAACACAAAGAGGAAAACTACACCCTAGAAAAAGCAAGAAAGTAATCTTTCAACAAACCCAAAAGAAGATAGCCACACAAACATAATTCCACCTCTAAGAATAAAAGTAACAAGAAACAACAATCACTTTTTCTTAATATCTCTTAACATTAATGGACTCAACTCCCCAATAAAAAGACGTAGGTAGACTAACAGACTGGATACACAGTCAGGACTCAGCATTTTGCTGCATACAGGAAATGCACCTCAGTGTCAAAGACAGACACTACCTCAGAGTAGAAGGTTGGAAAACAATTTTCTAAGCAAATGGTCCCAAGAAACAAGCTGGAGTAGCCATTCTAATATTGAAGGAAATTTACTCACTAGAAACAGATGTACAAATGTTGGGGTCATAGACAGATGCACTTAGCACTTAAAATGAGCAGAATGCATAGAAATAAACACTTATCTAGGACTAATTGGCTATTCTGGGTGTTTTGTTGCTCCATATCAAATTGAAGATTTTCTTTTTATTTATGTGAAGAATGAGATGAGGGTGTTGATTGTGATTTCATTGAATCAGTAAATTGTCTTGGTAGGAAGGTCTTTTTTCCACAATGTTAATTCTACCAAGCTATACGCTTGGGAGGTCTTCAAATTCTAGTATGTTCCTTAATCTCTTTCTTCACACATTTAAAGTTTTCATTGTAGCGTTTTTTTTTTTTTTTACCTCTTTTGCTTATGTATATTCTAAATATTTTATTTTATTTGAGAAACTGGGAAGAGGAGCGTGTCCATGATCTCTTTCTCAGCATGCTTGTTACTCATATGTATTAAGAATGGTAAATTTTGTAAGTCAATTATGTATCATAACACTTTGCTGAAATTATTGATAATTTCTACATTTTTTCTAGTCTAATTTTGGGAACATTCGGTATAAGATAATATAATCTTCAATTGAAAATAATTTGACTTAAAATTTTCGATTTGTATCTCTTCTCTGGCCTTATTGCTCCAGCTAATGCTTCAATCACGTTATGGATGAGCAGCAGGAATAGTGGGCAGTCCTCTCCCATTCCTGATTTTAATGGGGCTTATTAATGGTTTTATTCATTTAGGATGATATTGGCCATGAGTCTGTCATACATAACCATTATTATGTTGGAATATGTTCCCTACAGTCCTACTAGTTCTAAGGCTTTTATTAAGAATGCATGTTGAATCTTATCAAAGACTTTTTTTTGTGCTTCCATTGAGATGATCATATTATTCTTGTATTTTTTGTCCATGTATTTTGTTTATTACATTTATTTCTTATATGTGCTAAAAAGATGAAAAATAAAATCCAAAAACAAAACAAAACAAGGACAACAACAACAACAAGTCAAGGCCATTCTCAGCTTCATATCCTGTTTGAAGACAGCCTGACTTTCATGAAATTGTGTCACCAAAATAAATACATAAGTAAACCAAAGAAAATAGCAGTTGACTGTGCTTCCTGGCAGCCCTTTAACTGGGGCTGGGGAGTGGGTGGGTGGGTGGGGTTGGGGGTGTGGAAGGCTCTGCTCATTGGTGCAGAACCCTTCCCCACCAAGCTGCTAAACTTCTGGGCCTAACCAGCTCTCCTTAGTTAATGTCCCCTCAACAACAACAACAACAACAACAACAACAACAAAGAATTTCAAAATGAGAAAGATTTGAACAATGACTTTGAAGGCTAAAAACCACTATAGCGACTGGACTGGGCATCTAGATGAATGGTAGGTCCCTTGTCCAGCATCTGTGAGGCCCTGATACAATCTATTCCCCACTGTCCTTTACACAGATACTATAGCACATTTAAAGTCTAGCTCTGAAACAAAAACTTTGTAAATATTTCCCCTTAGTTGCTTCCGATATTTGTTGGCTGTACAGAAAGACTTTTGCAAATAACTAAACCTGCAAAAGCGATAAATGATTTCAGGGCTCTTTGGGAACTCACCCTTTCATAGGCTCCCAGTGTGTGCCTCCTTGGGGAAAGAAGAAGGAAAGGGCTCCCATGTACTCAGGCAAAGTGTGTCAGATGATCTTCTCTAGAACAGTCAATGCTCTGCAAAATCAAGGTTAAGAGTGGGGTGGTGGTAGAACATTTATTTCCCTAAGGCTCATTTGTGCCCTTCCCCCAGCCTTGAGTAGGCTAAACAAACCTTGGGTTCTTGCCACAATGGGTTTTGGTTTGGTTTGGTTTTTTTGTTTTTTTTTTGAGTCACAATGGTTTTAAAGCCTGGCTGGAATCAGCTGGCCTGGCCACATTTGCAATTTCCTATAGGAGTTTGGAGGAGTTGACTGCCTGCTGACCTTGCTTTGCAACACAATCCAGCTGAAACAAAGAATGGGTCTGTGGGCTCTCCCTATATAAAAATGCAGTGCTTAATATTAAATTTTGAGCCTTGATCAGAAACTTTGTCATTTACCTCTTTTCTTCACTAGGGATGGAGGATGGTGGATGAAGAGACAGATATGTATACAGATGGATAGATAGACTTTAGATAGATGGAGCATACATACACGAATAGATACAGACACAAAAAATACATAGATATTAGTGTTAATGGAAAATTGAGAGGCTCTGGTAGAATTCCCAGATGTTATTAGTGGAATTGGCATCCCTTCTTGATGTTATTAATCTTGTTCCCTTCTTGATGTTATTAGTCTTGTTAATAAAATAATTTAAGAATAGACTCAGAAGGAAACTGGGGAGAATATTACTATCATTCTAAAGAAAACCCCAGAGCAGGTAAGCCAGGGATCTTGGTATCTTCCTGGAGGAGAGAGATAGAGAAGAGAAAGAACCAAAGCCATCGGGGTTAAGCTGACACGGAGGACACATGGGTCATGGTGGACGAGCAGCCACATGGCAAGAGGGATATTTAATTAGAGAGTGAGTCAAAGTATTAGGGAAAACTTGCTTAGAAAAGTGACAGAAAGGTTAAGGGAGTGCCATATTTCCTGAGTAATTTAGAAAAGCAGGCTGACTTTCAAAGCTGCATGTCTGTGGATCTATAGGTGATTGCTGACAGGGGTGGGATTATGGGAAAGAAGGGTATATTATATCACCGAGGTCATAATTATTCTTCTTTTTTGCTTGTCCTGGTTTACAGTAGCTCTGCCTTCCTTAGCTGGGTGAATAACCTGCACAATTGGTAGTTTAGATCTTCACCCAGGCCCCCCAGATCCCATTCTCTTGATCAAAAGGGAACAGTTTTACCTTCATTGCCTTACTGCTTCTGTATAAATAGGAAAATAGATAATAGATAGATGGATAGATGATAGGTAGATAGATAATGGATAGAGAGGTGGATAAATAGATAATGGATAGACGGATGGATAGTGGATTGATGGATAGAGATAGACGGATAGGTAGATAGATAGGGAGATACATAGATAGATACCGGATAAACGGATAGATAGATGGAAGATGCATGGATAGAGAACAATATATCAAACAATGATAGAGTCATTGGAGATAAATAAAATATGGAAGATGACTCGCTTGAAAAGAAATGACTGCTGGTCGTGTCTGAATGGGTACTTGAAAGAAATGAGTGTCTGAGCCACAAATACATAGAAAAGGAGTTCTGCAACAGTAGCAGTAGTACATGGATGTTCTGATCCAACCTGACCTGCCTATGGTTTCCAGAGAGTGAACTAAGAAAGCCTGGGGGGGTGGGGGGAAAGATGGAGTTAGGAAAGCCCTGCTGAGCCTGCTCACTTGCAAGCTTAAAAGAATGCTTCTGTTTCCTGTGTGAGAACAGGGCAGGGGAAGATGCATAAAGTCCAAGAAGATGGACTGTGCGCCAACTCATGCACACCATGGGGTTTAGGACAGAACCCATAGCTCTGTGCACCTCAGCAGGTCAGGCTGCCGCCACCTGCCACAGCATGCTGTACAAAGAAACGAGCAGCGAAGAGCAGGGCGAGGGTTAATCAACAATGGCCACATCCGATAAAAGGGGTTGGTGGCCTCTGGTCTGTCTTCGAGGGACTAGTGGGAACGGGATTTTCATAGAAAAGGGAACCGAGGAGGGAATTGGGATCAACGTGTCTGACAGGGCGGGTATCGGAGTCAGACCAATGATCTGGTTAAATCATTTTCGCGGTTCCGTTCTGGGTCTGCCTGGATGCTAAGGAAGTTGCTTTCACTGCGGCGGCAGTCTGATTTCCACGAGATGCCATATTACTCGGGCACGCAGCCTCACCACTCTGGGCAACTGCCCCATGCTGGAGGGTGATCTTTGCTGCTATGTTCATGGTGACATGGGGTAGTTTTGGTACGATAGGAAACCCAAGTCTTAGGAGGTTTTGATAAATTAGCTGTGACCCGCGACAGAGAGCCATAAAGTTGGCTTCCTACCAGGGGTTTAAGTGGTGGGATGGCTGATCATAGACCCTAAGCCTGGTGCCAGCCTTCCAGTTTAACAGAGAAGATGTGAATTTTGCTAATGACACGGTAATCTTGAGAGTTTTGAAATACAGAAATTTTGAATGCCAGTGACATGATTATGATTCACCTCACAGACTGCTATCTTAATTACTCATATATTAAAATTTGCTTTGTGTGGATTTCGTGTGTTGTTCTTTTCTTTTTTTTACTCACCAGAAACCACTGAAAAAAAATCTGGAAAAATTCATATTCATGTCAATCATATTTCATTAATTCATATAGGAGATGCTTTGCATTAATTTACTTTCTCTTTGACTAAAAAATTAGGGTGCTGGACACGAAACCCAAGGCTCCGCATATATGAGGCACCTGCTTTCCCACTGAGCTGAACCCTTACTCTAGAAAGCCTGGTTTTTAATTGAACCTGAAGCAATTGTACCTCATCTTACAACTTTTCCTTTATCTTGAACCCCATTGCTCTATATCAGGCTGTCTTTCCTCTTGCCCCCCACCCCCCACCACCAAGAAGACAACTTTACAAAGTTCTTCTCAGCTGAACCAAACAGCAAGAACTTTCCCTGGTAAATTTCTTTCTTCGCTTCCTTGAGTTGTAAATCTGTTGCCATCTCTCACCTTATTGTAACCAGGACAGTCTTTCAGCAAAGTCTGGAAACCATCTCTTTCGAATTGAACAGTCAAGAAAGACAGAGCCAGCTTCCCAGGCTCAGGGCAAAGTGGTGTTCCAAGGTAATAAGCAGCAATTAGCGAGCATGGGAGGCCCCTGCTTTGAGCACACACACTACTGATACACTCCAGGGCTTTTCTGTTAGCTTTACCCAACAGTACACAGTTCTCTAATCCTTTGTTTTAACGAAGTTGTGTTCAGTTTCTTTCTTCCATTGCAACAGCCTTGAATTAACTCTTCCTTGCCCTTTTCACTTCATCCTTGGTAAATTTCTTGACACCTGAAGGACAAATGAAATAGAATAAATAGAAATTAAAATCTTTCATTCATTTCTGTTATTCATTTAAGAAATATATAAAATTGCTTTATCATAGGGTTCTATTTCCTAACTTTCTAAATACTTTGTAGGCTCTCGCAATGCTGTCATAGTTCAGCTGTTATAGGAGCCCACCAGAGAAGACCACTCAGACAGTTGGTAGTCAAATGAAAGTCTTTATTCTAGCTAACTGAGACTACATTCAGGTATTCAGGACCAATGTAGCCCTAAGTGCCCAGAGCACTTTTTTTTTTTTGAAGCCACAAACCACATCCTGCAATCTTTCTTGGCAGCTGCAAGGGGTTTTGAGCTGGCAAGCAGTGGCCTGACTTTGGGACATCACAGCTGTCAGCCTTTGTCATTGAAATATGAATAGTAACAGACAATCAAACGTGGGTGTTCAGCCAATTAGATGAGACGTGATAATTATATCAACAGACAAAATCACAGCATTCAATATTTAAAGTAAAAGTTATTCTTAAAGCTAAATGTTATTATATATTCCCTTAATCTGGCTACTCAAGAAACTGAGGTAAGGAGGATTGCCAGCCATGGGCTGCATATCAAAGTCCTGCCTCAGAACAACAAGAACAACAGCAGTAGCAGCAGCAACAACAACAACAATAGCAACAACAAAAACAGCAGCAGCAACAATACCAACAGCCAGTAACAGTACATAAAGGCACTTGCTGCCAAACCTGACGCCCTGAGTTGAGTCCCAGAACCACATGTGCAAAGGGAGAAAACAGATGTTTGCAAGTTGTCCACCCCCACCCTACCACGGATAAATAAATGTAATAACAAACCTACAGTAACAAAAGGAAAACATACGCTTCCTCCTCCTCCATTTATCACAGAGCTAATTCTACTTGCTCTGTTTTCCTCTTTCCTAGGTATTTTTCTTTCCTTCAGGGGCGCTCTATGCACTCCACCCTATCCTCAAACTCTTCATCTTCCTGCCTCGGCTTCCCGAGTTCCAGGATTACAGACATGCTCTACCACACCGGGAGTCATTTTGTGTTTTGACGGTTTTACCACTTGAGGCTTCAGAAAGAGGCTGCCTCTCCCAGGACTGCAGGAGACAGCAGAGGCTTCAGATGGAGCAAGTTTCACGTGCAGGGCAAACAAACTCAAGTCTATAGTCATAACTACCTCTTTGCCTAGCTCTCTCACAGCAAGCCAACACATCTGCTCTTAATCATAGTTAGGCCAGGTATTTGGCAATTACAGACTACCACTATAACCCAAACCCACTGGCATCATTCCAACCAGCCAGACTCAAGCTGTACACTCAGGCTAAATCTGCTGCTCTTCCCATGGAAATCCCAGTAAAGGCTCTGAATTAGACTCCTTGTTACTCTGACCACCCTGGTGTTCCTTCTATGGTCATGTCTGGTGTGGTCCTCCTGGGTGTCTCTTAATGGGACCTCTGTGTTAATAAGCTTCCGAAGCCCTACGCTTGTTTCATGTATTATACTGACTTTACTAGATCTTATTGTTCCATCTTAGTTTCTGTCTCTGTGAGAAAGCATTCAAACCAAAAGCAACTTGGAAGGGAAAGGGTATAGTTGGCTTCCAAGTCTCCACAGTCTAACACGGAGGGAAGGCAAGGTAGGAACTGAAGCACAGGCCACAGAGGCATCCTGCTTCCTGGTTTGTTACCTAGCTTTCCTTCAGCTGCCTTTCTTAGACTAGCCAGAGCCACCTGCCTAGGGACACTGCCCAGAGTGCTCTGGGTCCTTTTACTTCAATTAGCAATTAAGAAAATGCCCCACAGACATGGCCACAGGCCAATCTGGTTTATTGGCAATTCATTTATTGAGATCCCCTCTTTGCACATGTATCAAGTTGACAACCAAGATTAACTCTAGCATCTATCACACACACACACACACACACACACACACACACACACACATACACACATGTCTTTTTTTTTTTTGAGACACAGACATTTACAAAGGTGGTCTTTTAGTTTATACACTTTTTAAAACTCCATTTGCCCTACTGTTTTAATAGAACTGCATCAGTGAGAACAATCCCTGCCAATAAATAGATATGCACATCTTTGGAAATGTCATCTTATTTTTCGTTTGAGTGGATTTCCTGTAATTAAGGAACCGTTCTTACTATTTAAGGAGTTACAAAGTACCTATTTTATTCTTTCATTAAACACATAGCAAAGATATTTGATATTTGTTCTTCTGCTTTGCCTGATGTTTATGAGAGCTGGATGGTTCTACAGAAGCTAAGACAGTCAAGACTCTGTGTATTTGTATGTCTGTGTGTACACATAATTGTGGGTACAGTTGTAGGTGCAATTGTGTGTCCATGCCCATTTTAAGTCCAGAGGTCAACCTCAGAGTCATTTCTCAGATGCAGTCCACCTTTTGTTTTGACATAAGATGTCTTAATTAGCCTTGACCTTGTCAATAGGTTACACTGGTATGCTGGCCAGCCAGGGACTCTCAGGAATTCACCTTTTTTGGCATCTGGGATTAAAATGTACACCACTATGTTTGACTTTCTTGCATAGCTTCTAGGATCAGACTCAGCTCCTCCTACTTGCCCAAAAGCACTCGGCTGATTGAGCCATCAGACAGTCGGGGCAGTCTCACCCGTGCCTTCATCATCAGGGTCAGCTCCACTGTTTCGCCCAGGCGAGGTGCAGGGCCTGCTTTCCTGAGTGCTAATGCCAGTGAGGGGCATGGATAGCTCTCCTGCTCTCATGACCCTAGGGTCAGTTCTCCCAGGTACTCCAGGTGGTGAGGTGGGTAGAAGGAAGACATGCACTCATACCGCCTCCCACCAGACAGAGCCAGCTCTACTGTGTTGCCCAGACGAGGTGCAGGGCCCCACTCTCCCAAGGGCTGCATCTGTGGAAAACAAGGCCAGCCCACTGGTTCTCATGCCTTCAGGGCCAGTTCTCCCCACTGCCGCAGGTGATGAGGAGCAAGGGGGCAGGGGGCTTTATCTGCCCCTATCCAGGTCACTTCAAGACAGAGAAGTGGCTGGGCCAGTCCTCCCTCACACCCTGCGGGATTGGCTCTGCTGTGCTGTCCAGGCGAGGCATAGGGGGTCCTCTCTCGTGTGTGTCAGCTGGTAAGGCACAGTGCTAGCTCTCCTGAGCTTATGACCCTGTGGGCAGCTTTCCTGACTGCCAGAGGTGGCAAGGAGTGGCAGGATGGGGGTGAAGGTGGAGGTGGAGGGAGGTCACCTTTGCACCCATGCCACCCCAGAGCAGACAATTGGAGGGGTGTCAGCGCTCCCGTACTCACATCCTTGGGGCTAGCTCAGCTGCCCCCCCCCCCCTCCGCTCCCCATCAGTTCCAGCTTCACCTGCTGTCAGGACCAGTTCCACTGTGTTGCCTGAGCAGAAGTGAAGGCTTTCCTGAGCACTGCTCCTGGTAAGAGGTGGAGCCAACTCTCCAGATTGCCACAAGCAGAGCCCCTGGACAGCCACGTGGTCTTCAACTGCTGCTCCACCAGAGACATCCCCATGTTCTATAGTAGTAATATGAACCACAGACATGGAGACTGACACTGTAGCCACAGAGACACAGATATGGTCCTCAGTAGTAGCGTAGGATGGGACTTCACCATGGCGTCAGGTGATGGGACTGGCAACTCCTAGCAGGCGACTCCTCTCTATTCTCGAGTCTCCAATTCCCTCTCTCTCCGTACTGCTCAAGCTGCTGCTGCTTCACTACTCTTCTTTCTCCCATCTGATCACCACATACTTGCGTATTGAGGTGGCTCTGGCTGCAGGCTGGCCACGCCCCCAGGTGACATCCTCCATTCGTGTCTTGTGGCTCTGTGGCAAGCAGGTATCTATCTATGGCCTGCCTATGCCATAGACATTGCTGGAGGGCAGGTCTGTGGGTAGCATGATGCTCTGCAGGTCTTTGTCTGTGTTTCTCTTCCTGCACTGTGCTGCCTGGATTTAATTGTGATTGCTATGCGTTCTAGGCATAAGATAGCTCTGGCCACCAAACTGAGCCTCAAGCTAGGATGAACAAAAGGACTGCCATCTGCTCTGCCCCTGACTGATATAAGAACACCGCCACCAACAAGTCCTTGTCTCTTTGTCCATTGCTGGAGGCTGCAGGTAGGGTGGCGGTGTGTGTTTACTTTTTATACAGAAATGAGAAGGCATGACAAATGACAGGATTTTTTATTTTGCTGGCCAAATAAAGAACTAAGCCACAGACAATGTGAGGGGACACCTCAAGAAAGAGCTGAGCTGATTTTTGCTTTTGGACATAATTTATACTTTCTGGCTTATTTTAAAAGCCTGTTAGTTATCACCCTCTCCCCAGTAGCTGTCTAGATGGATATCTGATAGCTATGGAGATGGCTCAGCTATTTGTACCGTGTACATTTCCAAGGAGAGAGGATTCACACTGTCTGTCAGTTTTCTTGATAACAAAATTCTCGTGCTTCCTTGGTTGTGTGCTCTCCCAGAAATCTTAACCTTCCCTGAACAGGAAACTCCAAATCCCAAGCCCTGGGGGAAATGTCAGTTTTTAAGAAATGTGTTACACTTTCTCCACTGAGCTATTCCAGAATTGTCAAAAGACCATATGTCCCCCAAACAGCCAAGCTCTGTTGGCTCAGTTCTGTTTCAGACTATGTGAATGGACCGCTAAGATTATGTGATAGAAAAACTTAGTTCTAAGTCACAAAGCTTCCCAAATGAATAATTAAAAACTGAAGTTGGGGACTTTTATTCCAAAAGCATGTCACTGCTGTGAGAAACACACTGTTGCCAACAAGAGCTTGCTGACAGGAGCCTGATATGGCTGTCTCCTGCGAGACTTTGCCAGAGACTGACAAATACAGAAGTGGATGCTCACAGTCAACCATTGGACTGAGCACAGAGTCCCCAATGGAGGAGCTAGAGAAAGGACACAAGGAGGCAAAGGGGTTTGCAGCCCCATAGGAGGAGCAACAATATGAACCAACCAGGTATCCCCCAGAACTCCCAGGGACTAAACCACCAACCAAAGGGTGCACATAGAGGGACCCATGGCTCCAGCTGCATATGTAACAGAGATGGCCTTGTGGGACATCAATGAGAGGAGAGGCCCTTGGTCCTGTGAAGGCTCCATGAGCCAGTGTAGGGGAATGCCAGGACAGGGAAGTGGGAGTGGCTGGGTTAGTGAGCAAGGGGGGGGGGATGGAATAGGGGGATTTTCAGAGGGGAAAATGAGGGAAGGGGATAAAATTTGCAATATAAATAAAGAAAACATCTAATAAGAGAGAAGAAAAGAAAAAAGAAAAAAGACAAGACAAGACAAGACAAGACAAGACACTGTCAATTCAAAGTGTTGCCAGGACATAATCAGGGCAGAGCTTTTCTTAAAAAGCCATCTCTAGCATTTTATTTATTTATTTATTTATTTATTTGTCTTTATTATCTGAACTTAGGAGATATCTTAGTGTATTTTGTGGTACCATATCAAAATACAGCAGGCTGGATAATTTATAAATAATAGATTTTTTTGGGGGGGGGGCGGGATTCATGGCCTTGTAGGCTGGGAAGTTTGAGATCGAAGGGATGCGTTTGGTGAGGATATACTTGCTTCTTCTTCTTAGGTAGAAGGCACAGCCTAGAGTGTGAATGACAGACAGTAAGCTTTGTCTCCAGTCTTCTCATAATTAGCATCAATTACCATGAGGATGGAGTTCCAGTGCCCACACACCTCTCATCTGGCTGCCCCTCCCAACACCATTCAGACCTGAGCAAGAGCTGAGTGGAGACTAGCAACTGGTCAGACTGTTTACTTGTTAATGTGTGAGAGGACAATTCACTGAGATGTAGTTTGTTAGACTCTCTGGATTCTGTGTTATATTAACACAGCTGAATGTAGTGGAACATGTGCCCCTATGACATGGTGGGGCATATTTTGGGCATATGCCCAAGGGTGGTATAGCTGGGTCTTCGGGTAGATCTATTTCCAATGTTCTGAGGAACCTCCAGATTGATTTCCAGAGTGGTTATACAAGCTTGCAATCCCACCAACAATGGAGGAGTGTTCCTCTTTCTCCACATCCTCGCCAGCATCTGCTGTTACCTGAGTTTTTTTTATCTTAGCCACTCTAATTGTGAAAGACCCCACCGGGGAGTCCCTCCTCGGGGAGGTGTGCACCCAGTAGGACACTTAGACCGTACTCGCTGTAACAACACGAGGCTTTTAATGGCACACAAACACACAAACAACAAAGGAGCGCTCAAGCCAGCATGCTGGGGTTGAAACTCATGCACCGCGCAGGGGTCAGGGGAGTTCGACCCCGGCCCAAACTTCTTACAGGCTTATAAAGGCAAAAATCACAAACCAAAAAGGGAAGGAGCCGAAGGAATTTGCGCAGTTACATATGATTGGCTTATTTAAAGGTCAGTGAGGTGATTACAAATTAACAAGGCAGTACGTGCCGGTTAAGGTGTAGGGAGGCACAAGGGCTTGGACTTCTCGAGGTCAGCAGGACACCTGGTCAATGTATGATTTATGGTGGGCTATAGGGAGGCGCCACCCGGAAGGCGCCATCCTGCCAGATGGCCATTTGGTCCGTCCTGATAGCCCTGGCTAGTTCCTGCACTCTTTTTTTTTTTTTTTTTATCTTTTATGGCCGGACATTCTTAGCTACAGGGTGGATCTGGCTGTGCCTGGATCCACCTGGGTCTATTCTTCAGCCCTGAATTTCTTGAACTTAGATACCACAATGCTATAAGACCCAAAAATATAAGTTTTTTCTCTTCAATTGGTGTGAGATAGAATCTCAGGGTCATTTTGATTGGGTGGTGACATCCTCTTGGAGATGGTGGGAAGGAGGTGTGAGATGTGGAACAGTAGGAGGGCAGACCAGGAGGGGCATAAAGTCTGGACTAAAGAATAAAAATAAATTTAAAAAATTTAAAAAATAAGCAAAACAAAAAACCCACAGCTGAATACTATATTGCTTGAACAGGGATCAGAAATGTGGGCCTGGAAACAGGGTCAGAATCATTCTAATGTATATCCAATAACTCTGGAGAGATGGCTTAGCGGTTAAGAGCACTGACTGATCTTCCAGAGGTCCTGAGTTCAATTCCCAGCAACCACATGGTGGCCTCACAACTGTCTGTAATGAGATCTGGTGCCCTCTTCTGGTATGTCTGAAGACAGGACCAATGTACTCACATATAAACTATCTATCTATCTATCTATCTATCTATCTATCTATCTATCTATCTATCTAAAAGATTGTTGCTGTTAACAAAACAATCATTATCTGGAGAAAAACAAATCCCTCTGCTTTCCTTTTTATTGATATCCTTCTCTGGACCAGGGGAGGGCAGGAAAATAGGAATTGGGGTAATGTCGAATAGAGAATGACCCACCAGAGAAAAGCCTTAGTGGCCCCAACCTTCTGCTAGACGCTGGCCCCAAGAATCCTATGGATCCAAACCCCCTTTACTGCGTAGAACGCTCCAGTGAAGGGCACTTTCACTTGGGTTGTTTCCAACTGTTGGTTGGCATTAGTTGGGATTGGTAAAGGAGGTTTGCTCCTGTGCTGTCTTCCAGCCCTTCTTCCCTTGGCTCTTCTGGTCCTCTCCATACCCTAAATCCCAAATACATTTTCCCCATCTCCTTCTTGAGACAGCTACTATTGCCTGATGCTTGTTTAGCCCTTAAAGGCAGCATCTCCCTTCTCTCTTAAATATAAAGGCCAGGGCCAGAGCTTTAGCTCCACTCTCAGATGTCAATTGGTGGTCAGAGCCTTGCAGCATGTTATTGTGTGGTTATGATACTGTGTTTCAATATTGCAGTGTTTAGTTGAAAAAACAATGTCAATATAGGTGGCAAGTGGCAGGTTACCAGAGATGATGTAAAATGGAAGTGATATTTAGAGAAGATTAACTTGGCAAACAAAGAGGGGTTGGAATATAGTAAATAGGAAAAATTTTTCGAGGTTGTTCCACAGGGTAGAAACAAGCCATTGTGGTCTCGGGCTCGGGCTCTGACTGATGGGGAAAGCTAGGAGCCTCTGGTATTTAAAGCATTTTAGTGATTATAAAGGAGGCATGGCTTGCCCAGACTTCTTTGGCTCTATAACCCCGGGGTGGGAGGGGCCATTCTACATGAATAAAAGTGACCTTGGGGAAACTCATGGCTGTCCAGGAACAGGGGAAGTGTGAGTGGAAGATTGGTGCTCAAAAATAGAGAAAGGTCAATAAAGAAGAAAGAACTGCCTTTAACTCTCTCTTGTGAGACTATGCCGGGGCCTAGCAAACACAGAAGTGGATGATCACAGTCAGCTATTGGATGGGTCACACGGCCCCCAATGCAGGAGCTAGAGATATTACCCAAGGAGCTAAAGGGAACTGCAACCCTATAGGTGGAACAACAATATGAACTAACCAGTACCCCGGAGCTCTTGTCTCTAGCTGCGTATGCATCAAAAGATGGCCTAGTCGGACATCACTGCAAAGAGAGGCCCATTGGACTTGCCAACTTTAGAAGCCCCAGTACAGGGGAACGCCAGGGCCAAAAAGGGGGAGTGGGTGGGTAGGGAATTGGGGGGGGTGGATATGGGGGACCTTTGGGATAGCATTGAAAATGTAAACGAGGAAAATACCTAATTAAAAAAAAATTTAAAAAAAAGTGATCTTGTGAGAAAAAGGGTAAAAGGAATTTGTGTTACATCATATCACTGTGTATTGGACACGAGATGTGCAAGAAACCCTGAAATCTCAGTTATATCTCATAGATATAACAGTATCATTAATATCTGCATAATTTTATTTTTGGATATTGATTATTGGTTTTCTAGAGGAAAATGTTGTATCATTATAGAAAAAGAGTAAGCCATTACCAAGAAAAAAAAATCTCCTTAGAACTGTACGCATTGATTTGTATGTATTAATTTATGTCTGCATAAATTAATAGAAAATTCATGTAGAAAATGCATAGTATTTTTTATTTATTACCTTAAAGATAAGGTAACTTAGCAAAATCTCTTATTGCCACTAGCATTTCTACAGATAATACAGTCTTTTCATGCCTTAAATAAGTCTGATTATAAAATGAATGTAGCAAAATCCCCTGATCTACATGATCATAGATAAGTTAACCTCAGCATGTTTTTCTCCATAATAGTTGATAATAAAAAGAAAGTTGTTTCCTGCTAATAAGATAGGAATTTGCTATTGATATAAAAGCTCGAGAGATGAAGGCTAAGTAGGATCACTAAGCACACATTAAGTCATAGTTATTTCTGAACTAAATGCAGTGATTAGGAGTCTCAGAGGTAAGTTTCTCACCCCAGCCAGCTAATGAGCAGGACTCATCAGGAGGCTTTGCTGCTCTCTGAAGCCCAGTGTTTGTGCAGTGTGGAAGAGAAACTCCTTCTGTAATTTGCATAGATGGCCCCTTGTGGTTTTAGAGCACCCCTGGGTCATGTTCATCTCCTTGCTCTTCCTTCTCTGTGTTCCTGACACCCACTGCATCCCCGATTTGAAGAGTTAGGGAACAAATGTTTGCTTTAGGTTTTTTTTTCCCCCCAAATAGTAGTATCAGATTGCAACTACACAATAAAATATGTGCCTTATATCATATACACATGTGCCCTAAGAATGCTAGATCCCTAGGACAAACCTTGAAAGAGGAAACATTGTGTACACACAAATGCCTTGCAGGTCTTCTCTGGCGTTAATCCTCACATTCACAACCATAGGCACCATTCTTTTGCTTTCAGCAGCACACCCTTATATATTTACAAATATAGAACTATGCCAGTTAGCAATATACAATGGATCTTTTTTTCCCCTTAAACTTCTATTTTAAAATATTTGACCAGGTCTGTGTTTTGATACTTGCTTCTCTCTCCCTCATCCCTGTGGCTGTACAATTCACATCTCTCTGGCTGGCACATTCATTCCTTTTTATTGAGTGTGGTGCTCCTCTCTGTTGCTGCTCCCCGATTTAGTGATCCACATTGCTGCTGAGTGCTTTCTGGTTGCTTCTAGAGTTACCGTGTTAAGAAACAGCAGTGCTATGAGGAATCTAGTGTGCATTTCTTCTTCTTTTTCTTTCTTTCTTTCTTTCTTTCTTTTTTTTTTTTTTGTTAGTTGCATTGCCTTTAATTTTTTTAGATTTAATTTAATTTTTAATTTATTTTACACTCCATATTCCATTCCCTGGCACCCCCATCCACCCTCCCTCTACTCCACATCCCGCACCTCCTCCCCACCCCACCCCATCACCATGTGGATGCCCCCAGCCCCCACCCCACCTGACCTCTAAACTCCCTGGGGCCTCCAGTCTCTTGAGGGTTAGGTGCCTCATCTCTGAACGGACACAGACCCGGAAGTCCTCTGCTGTATATGTGTTGGGGCCCTCATATCAGCTGGTGTATGCTGTCTGTTTGGTGGTCCAGTGTTTGAGAGGTCTTGGGGATCCAGATTAATTGAGACTGCTGGTTTTCCTACAGGATTGCCCTTCTCCTCAGCTTCTTTCAGCCTTCCCTAATTCAACCACAGGAGTCAGCTGCTTTTGTCCATTGGTTGGATGCAAATATCTGCATCATATTTATCACCTTGTACAAAGCTCAAGTCCAAGTGGATCAAGGACCTCAGCATAAAACCAGATACACTGAATCTAATAGAAGAGAAAGTGGGAAAGGTCCTTGAACTCATTGGCACAGGGAGAAATTTCCTAAACAGAACTCCAATGGCTCATATTCTAAGATCAAGAATTGATAAATGGGACCTCATGAAGCTGGAAAGCTTCTGTAAGGCAAAGGACATAGTCAATAAGACAAATTGGCAACCTACAGATTGGGAAAAAAATCTTCACTGACCCCACATCCAATAGAGAGCTAATATCCAACATATATAAAGAACTCAAGAAGTTAATCACCAAAAACCAAACAACCCAATAAAAAATTGGGGTATAGAACTAAAACGTGAATTCACAATTGAGGAATCTCAAATGGCTGAGAAACACCTAAAGAAATGTTCAAAGTCCTTAGTGATCAGAGAAATGCAAATCAAAACAACCATGAGATTCTACCTTACACCAGTCAGAATGGCTAAGATCAAAACCTCAGGTGACAACATGTGTTGGAGAAGATGTTGAGAAAGAGGCACACTCTTCCATTGCTGGTGGGATTGCAAACTGGTACAACCACTCCGGAAATCAATCTGGAGGTTTCTCAGAAAATTGGAACTAGATCTAGTGTGCATTTCTTTGTCCATGTCTGTGGAAGTCTCGAGAGAGCACTTAGTTTGTTCTGAAATGCACTTTAAAGAACAAGTCTCTAAGTGCATGAAATGTGGAATAAGTCCCCTAGCCAGTGGGCTCTAACAATAATGACTGAGAATGTATGGTAGGTAGCACTTTTCATCAAGTTGTTGATAGGGTGATATCTTTGTTAGATTTAAATATGGTTGTGCTGGCTACTTTTTAGGTCATCTTCACACAACTGAGTGGAAGGACTCTCAGCTGAGAAAATGCCTCCATAAAACTGGGCTGTAGACAAGCCTGTGGAATATTCTACTAATTAGTGATTGAGGTGGAGGCATCGTCAGCTCAGCTTGGCCTAAGTAGGAGGGGCAGTCCCGGGGAGCAGTCAGAGTGATCTCCCACCTCCATGGTTAAAAGCGTTTGTGTCAACTTGTTCTGGGTTTTGAAGTAATAAAATAGCTCTTAGAAAACAAAAAGAAAAAGGGTACTTTTATACGTGTTAATGTGAATCTGCCATCTGTGTGGGCTTCGGTACACAGAGGAGCAGAGGGTACCGAGGACCAGAACTAGAAGGTGAATTTGAGATTGATGAGACGAGAGGTAGACCAAGGAACTGACATTCCATTCGAGTCAGAATTGAGTCACTGGAGCCGGGTTCACTGTCTCGCTTAACTGGGGAAACAGCCAGAGCAACACAGATGCCCCTGAGTGTGACTCCAAACAGCTGATCTTGACTTTCCTCCTTCACAGAACCCAGGTCTCACCAGTATTGGGAAGCTATAATTAAGAGGAAAAAAAAAATCAGAAGTGAATTTATTTAACACATAAAAAATCAGATAATTTTTTTGGATTGAAAAACCAATTTTTGTGAGGGGGAGACCCACGGAGAGGGGCAGCACCTGGAATGTAAATTAATTAATTAGTTAAAAAGAAAACCATCATTTCTACTTTAAAATATGGATTTAATGTAACAGAATGACTTAAAAATGTATTCACAAAGCAATTATATGTTGAAATCCTTTACTCAAGAGCCCAGGACCTGGTAGTGCCAAAAGAAGACTGTATTTTGGTCCAAAGAAAGGAAATGAGTTTAAAATTGTGAAGTTGATGATTACGTTATTCTGGGAAATATAATTACAGTTTTTTAAAAAATAAAAGTGATATTCAAAAAGCTACACAGAATGCTTGCGCATAGTTAATTTTAACTTGGTTCTTGGGACATAAGGAAAAAAAAATGGGAGAAAACCAAACATAGCTTACTGTCAAGTTCAGAAAGTATTTACATTCCTAGTTGTTATAGTTCAGTCGTCTACGAAAGGGGAAGCAGTCTATCACAAACACATCCATCTGAACTGTCTTTGAAATGGCCCATGCGCCATTCTCCTGATCATTTGCTTATTTACAATTTTCAGAGCTCTACATCAATATCAGAAATATGAGTGAGTGCAAGACATGGTGCAGTTCTCTTCTGGATCTCATTAAAACACAATGTGCATCTGAGGTCACAGTTCTGTTCTGTTTTTGTTTTTTAAGGATTTTATTAGATTTTTTTCATTGGTCTTACTTGTTATCTTACTTGTTAGAGTGTTTGCCTAGCATGAACAAAGCCTTGGGTTTCTCCTCCAGTACCACATGAAATTGGGCATCAGGATACACGCCTGAGTGTCAACACTCTGGAGATGGAGGGAGGAGGAACAAAAGAGCAAAGTCATCTTTTGTAACATAGTGAGTTCTAGACCAGCCTCATCAACATGAGAGCCTTTGTCTCCAAAAACCCAAGCCGACGCTCCTCAACTCACGCAACCACCAGTCCAAACCAAACCAAACCAAACCAAACCAAACCAAACCAAAGGACAACTTCAAAAGAGGCCTGGACATGTTTGAACCGGTGAAGAGTTTGCCTAGCAAAGCATGTCGCCCCATCTTGATCCCCTAGTTTAAGAAGACATGATGTACATATACCAGCAAATTCATGGAGTTGAGTGTGCTGGTGCATGCTCATAATCATAGCATTTGAGAGGTGGAGGCAGGAGAATTAAAAGTTCATATTGTCTTCTGTGACAGAGTGGGTTCGAACTAACCCCTAGACTCTACACTAGCCTACCTCAAAAATGAATTCTTCTGTGTAGAAAAAAAAAATTTCACAGGTTTCCATGTCTGTTCCCGGTGAATGTTTTTATGGTCCTGCAGTCCATTTATTACCTTTTCAGTTTGAAATAGAAAAGTGTGAAGGCGGAGTTTGTGATTTATGGGGGAAATATGACTTTAAATTCAGGCTCTACTGATCATTAGTTGTGCGGTGTTAGACTAACTACTTAGTCAACCTGCACTTTATTTGTTTTATCTATAAAAATTCTGGGATAACATGAAGATCCACATGTTAGGCTTATTGTTGAAATGCCCCAGACATAGAAGGTAGTGCATTAATGTTAGTTATTTTGATAACCTCAAAACTTAGGAGAATTGAGCCAAAGAACAGTTAAGCACTTTTCTAAATGTAGCCACCCATCATGGTTTTGAAGAAGCACCCGCGTCACCAGTTTAATTAGACAATGGCTGGGTGGAAACGCACCCTGGTCTTTCTTCCTTCCAGTCTCCTCTGACAGCAATAAAACCACTCCATACTCAGCAAAGATCTGAGAGGGCATGAGGGAGAGAGTGAGGGTCAGAACAGACGCAGTCTCAAGAGAGAGATGACAAAACTATTCTCCTGACATCTCTTTTCATAGATGACCAGTCCTGGGGCAGCTCCCGAGGCCACTCTGAACCACTTGTCAGAGGAAACTACACCAAATAGCAGGAAATTCAACCACTTTCTCTGATTCCTTGTCTTTCCGGTTGGTCTCCTTACAAAGAGCTACTTCATTTTTTAAAAAGATCGGACTTTTAGAGGCAGATTAAAAAGTGAAGTGGTTCACATAGGATTTTCCTTTCTTTTCCCAAGAGGTAACAGTGCTGCTTTCAACTCTTTGGTCTGCCATGTACAGAGGCAGAACCCTACTGCTGCTGACCACCAATTATTAGAAATAGCTGGATTTTGTTTGGCTGCATGTAAGATAATGCTAGGAACGAGGTGAAGACTGACTTATCACTGGCTTGTCAAATAAATGCACATTGTGGAGAAGAAAGAATGAATACACAGCCATAAGACAGTACCCTCATTTCCTTCTGAAAGCAGCTTCTCCCTTGAATCATCAGCAATAATTACAATTGCTTTACTCTCCAAAGAACAGAGAGGCTCCCACATCCTACTGTGACAGGAGGTTGCTTATTATTATTATTATTATCTTTTATTTTTTTTTTTTTGAGATAAGGACTCATGTAACCCTGGCTGACCTTGTCTTCTGATCTTATCACGAATCTGATGATTTTGAACTCCCAATCCCCCTGCATTTACCTCTGGATTGCTGGAGTCATAGGCATTCATCGCTATGTCTGAACTAGACTTCAATTTTCACAATTAATCTATATAAATATATACATCTTTGGAGAAGAACCACAATGTTTTTCAAACAAACAAACAAACAAACTGAATAACACCTATAATGTGAAACTATTTATTTAAAACGTACGGTATAGATATACAACTTGTTTGTGTGTGTGTGTGTGTCTTCCATTGAGAATTCTTTTTTTTTTAAATATTTTTTATTAGGTATTTTCCTCATTTACATTTCCAATGCTATAACAAAAGTCCCCCATACCCTCCCCCCCACTCCCCTACCCACCCACTCCCACTTTTTGGCCCTGGTGTTCCCCTGTACTGGGGCATATAAAGTTTGTAAGTCCAATGGGCCTCTCTTTGCAGTGATGGCCAACAAGGCCATCTTTTGATACATATGCAGCTAGAGTCAAGAGCTCTGGGGTACTGGTTAGTTCATAATGTTGTTCCACCTATAGGGTTGCAGATCCCTTTAGCTCCTTGGGTACTTTCTCTAGCTCCTGCATTGGGGGCCGTGTGATCCATCCAATAGCTGACTGTGAGCATCCACTTCTGTGTTTGCTAGGCCCCAGCTTAGCCTCACAAGAGACAGCTATAACTGGGTCCTTTCAGTAAAATCTTGCTAGTGTATGCAATGGTGTCAGCATTTGGAAGCTGATTATGGGGTGGATCCCTGGATATGGCAGTCTCTAGATGGTCCATCCTTTCATCACAGCTCCAAACTTTGTCTCTGTAACTCCTTCCATGGGTGTTTTGTTCCCAATTCTAAGAAGGGGCAAAGTGTCCACACTTTGGTCTTCGTTCTTCTTGAGTTTCATGCGTTTAGCAAATTGTATCTTATATCTTGGGTATCCTAAGTTTCTGGGCTAATATCCACTTATCAGTGAGTACATATTGTGCGAGTTCCTTTGTGATTGTGTTACCTCACTCAGGATGATGCCCTCTAGGTCCATCCGTTTACCTAGGAATTTCATAAATTCATTCTTTTTAATAGCTGAGTAATACTCCATTGTGTAAATGTATCACATTTTCTATATCCGTTCCTCTGTTGAGGGACATCTGGGTTCTTTCCAGCTTCTGGCTATTATAAATAAGGCGGCTATGAACATAGTGGAGCATGTGTCCTTCTTACCGGTTGGGACATCTTCTGGATATATGCCCAGGAGAGGTATTGCGGGATCCTCCGGTAGTATTATGTCCAATTTTCTGAGGAACCGCCAAACTGATTTCCAGAGTGGTTGTACAAGCTTGCAATCCCACCAACAATGGAGGAGTGTTTCTCTTTTTCCACATCCTCGCCAGCATTTGCTGTCACCTGAATTTTTGATCTTAGCCATTCTGACTGGTGTGAGGTGGAATCTCAGGGTTGTTTTGATTTGCATTTCTCTGATGATTAAGGATGCTGAACATTTTTTCAGGTGTTTCTCTGCCATTCGGTATTCCTCAAGTGAGAATTCTTTGTTCAGTTCTGAGCCCCATTTTTTAATGGGGTTATTTGATTTTCTGGAGTCCACCTTCTTGAGTTCTTTATATATATTGGATATTAGTCCCCTATCTGATTTAGGATAGGTAAAGATCCTTTCCCAATCTGTTGGTGGTCTTTTTGTCTTATTGACGGTGTCTTTTGCCTTGCAGAAGCTTTGCAACTTTATGAGGTCCCATTTATCGATTCTCAATCTTACAGCACAAGCCATTGCTGTTCTATTCAGGAATTTTCACCCTGTACCCATATCTTCGAGGCTTTTCCCTATTTTCTCCTCTATAAGTTTCAGTGTCTCTGGTTTTATGTGGAATACAACTTGTTTTTAATGTGTGTATGTGAGTATCTCTGTAAGTGAATGTGACGACAACTGAGTGTCCACGTCAGGGGAAGCTTGAAGAAGCTATTGAATCCCCTGGAGCTGGAGCTAAGATGGTTGTGAGCCAGTTTTCACCTAGAAGCAATTTGTATGTCTTGGGTGCTGGGAGCCTAACTCTGGTCCTTTGCAAGAGCAGTAAGTGCCCCTAACTGCTGAGCTGACTTTGTTTTGTGCATATAAAATAATCCTGTAACTAGCACCTGAGACGAATGATTTCTCTGTGAAAATTTTGATGTGTGTAGTGATTATGAAAGATCTGAAATGGGACTCCTCGAACACAAGACAGCAGATATCAGCAGGTAGGCAAGCAAATGGTAGTTTTAGTGTTAACTGATAGATTTGTATAATATTTCTTTTCTTTCAGAGTGACTTCTTGTGTTATATCAGTAATTTAAGTATTGATTTAAAACATTTCAAGAGATAGTTCTGTCTTTGTGTGCCTTTGACTCTTGACAACTTGTCTCTAGAATGGATTTTGCATGAAACCTAAAAAATGTTTTTCAGAGTTTACAAATACCCACTCTTGCGAATGACTGTCCTCCAAGCCACAAAACTGCCGTTTGGGGGAGTTCAGGTGCACCTCCTTGCAAACCAATTATCTTAACAGAGCTTGATGATGTTCATACGTCTCATGGAGGGTTGGGGAGCACTCTGAGATTCTCATCGGAGTCCCCAGACCGGAGTGCCCTATTGTAGGCAACTCTACTTTAATTGCACATGGCCTAGGGGATGGGCTAGATTATACAGGCAAGTGGAGAATGTGTGTGTTTGTGTGTATTTCCTCTTTGTGGCTATCCATGCTGGACAAAGGCTTTCCAGGTGTGACCTGTTAGAGAGGGGATCACTCACACCCTGAAAGTAGCCACTCACCTAAGCTCTGTAAGAAAGCCTCATAAATTCATTGGTTTCCCCGAGTGAGCTTTGGTGGGATCAGGCCTAGGTTGGTTGTTGACACCTTAGACGTTCCTTACTTTTTTCCCTGGGAAGGACTTTTAACAACACTCATTTATAAGACAATTCCTTTGTCTTTTATCACCAGTTTTCATCACTGAGAATCATGGAAGATAGTTAAGACATAACGATGCTTCTCTTTCTGAGGCCAAAGCACATTAACAAACGACACCTGTGGTGATTTGACTATGCTTAGCCCAGGGATTGGTGGCACCGTCAGGAGGTGTGGCCTTGTTGGAGGAAGTGTGTCACTGTCAGGGTGGGTTTTTGAGACCCTCCTCCTAGCCACATGGGAGACAGTCTGTTCCTGGCTTTCTTTGGATAAAGATGAGCTCTCAGCTCCTTCTGTAGCACTATGTCTGTCTGGATTGCTGCCATACTTCCTGCCATGATGATAATGGACTGAATTTCTGAACCTGTAAGTCAGCCCTGATTAAATGTTGTCCTTTTAAGAGTTGCCTTGGTCATGGTGTCTGTTCACAGCAATGAAAACCTAAGATAACACCTATACAAATATATCTCCCAAAGTACCTCTTTAGATCTAATAATATCCATAGTTCTTTCAAATATCTTTGATAATGTGTATACCTCTCATGGAGGGTTGGGGAGCATTCTGAAGAAGGTGTTGGGTTCTCTGTTGCCATAGTTATAGGTGGCTGTGAGCCTCCCAGTGTTAGTGTTGGTAACTGAACCAGAGCCCCTGGAAGAGCAGCAAGAACTCTTAACCATTGAGCCAGTTCTCCAGCTCTTGATTTTTAAAAACACTCCTCTCCACCCCCCCATAGTTTTGCTTATCCTCATTAAATTTTACTTGCTGAGAACAGTATTATAAAATGGATGTTACTATAAAAATAAGGGTTGCCTTTTGTGTGTGAAATACTACTCACTTAAGTTTCTTTTTTTTTTTAGAATTAATTTTTTTATTAGGAATTTTCCTCATTTACATTTCCAATGCTATCCAAAAAGTCCCCAATACACTCCCCCCCCCACTCCCCTACCCACCCACTCCCACTTTTTGGCCCTGGTGTTCCCCTGTACTGGGGCATATAAAGTTTGCAAGTCCAATGGGCCTCCCTTTCCAGTGATGGCCGACTAGGCCATCTTTTGATACATATGCAGCTAGAGTCAATAGCTCTGGGGTACTGGTTAGTTCATAATGTTGTTCCACCTATAGGGTTGCAGATCTCTTTAGCTCCTTGGGTACTTTCTCTAGCTCCTCCATTGGGGGCCCTGTGATCCATCCAATAGCTGACTGTGAGCATCCACTTCTGTGTTTGCTAGGCCCCGGCATTGTCTCACAAGAGACAGCTAAATCTGGGTCCTTTCAGCAAAATCTTGCTAGTGTATGCAATGGTGTCAGCGTTTGGATGCTGATTATGGGATGGATCCCTGGATATGGCAGTCTTTAGATGGTCCATCCTTTCTTCACAGCTCTAAACTTTATCTCTCACTTAAGTTTCTAATGGGGATTATATGTCTTTAGAATTCACTCTTAGTGAATCAAGACTTGTCCAGGGAAAAACTCCTATTTTTTTAAAGGTAAATAATTAGAAAGTATGGGATTTCTGAATAGCATTTACCTGTGATTTGGAACATGATATTTCTATTCAAACATACTACTTAGCATGTACTAGAAACTCAGCAAAGAACAGACATTTTACCCTTACCAAAACCTGTCTTGGGATTCCCCTTAGCTATTTCATCTCTGTGCTATTCAGTACACCCAGGCTGTATTTGCTCATTTGGTAGATGAGACGTCTGGTACAAAGTGGAAAAAAAAATTGTTAAGTAGCACAATTGATACAAGTACCTTTAACTTGGGTACCTGGGTATAATAACAATCTTAAAATATGACAGTATAAATTAGCAAATTTGTTTATATGCAGTATAGAAACATAAGTGCACAGAAGTGAATCCAAGGCCTCATCAAAAGCCTGTTGATTTTAAGAGCCCTTTCAAGTGAAACTCCTGATTACTCTTCTACTTCTGCAGGACTGGCTCACAGCACTTGTGAAGGGCAGGCCGATAGTCTTCTGACTGAATGGTGTGGTGCTGTCTGAAGCAGCCGAGCTGAGGGTTGTCATTCTGAGTGTGTGGTCAGACTCACTAGCGTGGGCTTTTATTTTATTTCCAGATGTGACCTGTTAGAGAGGAGGCCACTCATGCCCCTGAAAGTAGCCATTCACCTAAGCTCTGTAAGAAAGCCTCAAAAATTCATTGGTTTTGCTAGGTTCAGAAGATATCTCTCTAAGCCACAGCAAGACCGAGGACCATCTTCAGTCTTAGTACCTCTTCTAGTTTGCACAACCATTCCTCCTTTCTAGCCCATGATTTATGTCCTGTCTTACTACAAAAACAGTTAGAGCTGTGCTCTGTCTTCTTGTTGGTATCTTTTTTCCTTGTAGAGCTGTGTGGCTTGCCCTTCTCCTTAGGGGTCGTTAGCTATCAGCCTGAGAGGACAAAGGGAGCAGAAGCACTTTGAGCAGGTTTTGGACAGCCATGAGTGTGATGGAAGGACTTCTGGAGACCACTGCAGTGAGACAACTCTGCCTTATCATTCCACGGATCGGGCATATAAGGGCTTTCAAGGGCACCGGTGGAAACGGCTAATTATTCATAGCATGGTACCTAATTATCATATGTGTGGGAAAGGTTGATTGGTCACAATACAGAACCTAATTATCATGTAGGTGGGGCACCAGATCAGGACTTGGGAGCTGATTTGCAGCCCTTGCAGAGAGCTCTGTACCAGGTCATTTTCCAGACAAGGCCAGGCACCTGAGCTCACAGATACTCTCTAGAAAAAATCAGACAGAGAAAATGAAGCCTCCACTTTGCTCAGAGAGCCATTCAGACATGGGGGTGGGTGGGTGGGTGGGTGGGGACTGAGACCTTAATAGCTCTGTCCGCCAACAGAGCTGCCGCAGCAGCTGGGACCCAGATGGTGTAGTTTCTTATAAGGTGCCACTTGAACTTTGATGATGAATCATCCAGGTTTCCAGTCGGATCATTCTGTGAATGAATTTGGCTTTGAAAATGGTGTGAACATTAATGAAATCCTCTACCAAGTAATATCTTCATAGGGATAATTTAAATATAGAACAATTTCAAGATTCTCCAGTTTCTTAATTGCCAGTGTATGAAGTTGTCAAAAACAAATATGAGCTACTAGTCATACAAAATACTTCATCTTTGGGATAAGATAGCAGGAGAGAAGATTTTTAAAAATAATTGTATATAGCCAAAATGTATATTTATACATGATTTCCTTCATGAGATAAAAATTTAAAGGGATGAGAACAGAATTTATATGTGTGTTAAATAAAAAAATCACATACATTTTCTGCTACTAGACAAAATGGACAGGTTCTTTTTTGCAGATTGCCCATAGGCTACCATAAAAAAAAAGCATATTTGGGCTTAGAAAAAGGGAAGTTAACATCTTTATTTGTTGAATGGAATTTAAACTTTATTATCCTGGTTATGCATGTATAATTGTGGGTATTTACATGCTTTGAGGAAAGGTTTGAAATCAGAAGATTTTGTGCAGTCAGATTGTTCCTCCCACCTTTGTATGGATTCCGTGCATCAAACTCAATGGCAAGTCTTTTTTTTTTTTTTTTTTTTTTTCCATTTTTTATTAGGTATTTAACTCATTTACATTTCCAATGCTATACCAAAATTCCCCCATATCCACCCACCCCCACTCCCCTGCCCACCCACTCCCCCTTTTTGGCCCTGGTATTCCCCTGTACTGGGGCATATAAAGTTTGCAAGTCCAATGGGCCTCTCTTTCCAGTGATGGCCGACTAGGCCATCTTTTGATATATATGCAGCTAGAGTCAAGAGCTCCGGGGTACTGGTTAGCTCATAATGTTGTTCCACCTATAGGGTTGCAGATCCCTTTAGCTCCTTGGCTACTTTCTCTAGCTCCTCCATTGGGAGCCCTATGATCCATCCATTAGCTGACTGTGAGCATCCACTTCTGTGTTTGCTGGGCCCCGGCATAGTCTCACAAGAGACAGCTACATCTGCGTCCTTTCAATAAAATCTTGCTAGTGTATGCAATGGTGTCAGCGTTTGGATGCTGATTATGGGGTGGATCCCTGGCTATGGCAGTCTCTACATGGTCCATCCTTTCATCTCAGCTCCAAACTCCGTCTCTGTAACTCCTTCCATGGGTGTTTTGTTCCCAAATCTAAGGAGGGGCATAGTGTCCACACTTCAGTCTTCATTCTCCTTGAGTTTCATGTGTTTAGCAAATTATATCTTATATCTTGGGTATCCTAGGTTTGGGGCTAATATCCACTTATCAGTGAATACATATTGTGTGAGTTTCTTTGTGAATGTGTTACCTCACTCAGGATGATGCCCTCCAGGTCCATCCATTTGGCTAGGAATTTCATAAATTCATTCTTTTTAATAGCTGAGTAGTACTCCATTGTGTAGATGTACCACATTTTCTGTATCCATTCCTCTGTTGAGGGGCATCTAGGTTCTTTCCAGCTTCTGGCTATTATAAATAAGGCTGCTATGAACATAGTGGAGCATGTGTCCTTCTTACCTGTTGGGGCATCTTCTGGATATATGCCCAGGAGAGGTATTGCTGGATCCTCCGGTAGTACTATGTCCAGTTTTCTGAGGAACCGCCAGACTGATTTCCAGAGTGGTTGTACAAGCCTGCACTCCCACCAACAATGGAGGAGTGTTCCTCTTTCTCCACATCCTCGCCAGCATCTGCTGTCACCTGAATTTTTGATCTTAGCCATTCTGACTGGTGTGAGGTGGAATCTCAGGGTTGTTTTGATTTGCATTTCCCTGATGATTAAGGATGTTGAACATTTTTTCAAGTGCTTCTCTGCCATTCGGTATTCCTCAGGTGAGAATTCTTTGTTCAGTTCTGAGCCCCATTTTTTAATGGGGTTATTTGATTTTCTGAAGTCCACCTTCTTGAGTTCTTTATATATGTTGGATATTAGTCCCCTATCTGATTTAGGATAGGTAAAGATCCTTTCCCAATCTGTTGGTGGTCTTTTTGTCTTATTGACGGTGTCTTTTGCCTTGCAGAAACTTTGGAGTTTCATTAGGTCCCATTTGTCGATTCTCGATCTTACAGCACAAGCCATTGCTGTTCTGTTCAGGAATTTTTCCCCTGTGCCCATATCTTCAAGGCTTTTCCCCACTTTCTCCTCTATAAGTTTCAGTGTCTCTGGTTTTATGTAAAGTTCCTTGATCCACTTAGATTTGACCTTAGTACAAGGAGATAAGTATGGATCGATTCGCATTCTTCTACACGATAACAACCAGTTGTGCCAGCACCAATTGTTGAAAATGCTGTCTTTCTTCCACTGGATGGTTTTAGCTCCCTTGTCGAAGATCAAGTGACCATAGGTGTGTGGGTTCATTTCTGGATCTTCAATTCTATTCCATTGGTCTACTTGTCTGTCTCTATACCAGTACCATGCAGTTTTTATCACAATTGCTCTGTAGTAAAGCTTTAGGTCTGGCATGGTGATTCCGCCAGAAGTTCTTTTATCCTTGAGAAGACTTTTTGCTATCCTAGGTTTTTTGTTATTCCAGACAAATTTGCAAATTGCTCCTTCCAATTCGTTGAAGAATTGAGTTGGAATTTTGATGGGGATTGCATTGAATCTGTAGATTGCTTTTGGCAAGATAGCCATTTTTACAATGTTGATCCTGCCAATCCATGAGCATGGGAGATCTTTCCATCTTCTGAGATCTTCTTTAATTTCTTTCTTCAGAGATTTGAAGTTTTTATCATACAGATCTTTCACCTCCTTAGTTAGAGTCACGCCAAGATATTTTATATTATTTGTGACTATTGAGAAGGGTGTTGTTTCCCTAATTTCTTTCTCAGCCTGTTTATTCTTTGTATAGAGAAAGGCCATTGACTTGTTTGAGTTTATTTTATATCCAGCTACTTCACCGAAGCTGTTTATCAGGTTTAGGAGTTCTCTGGTAGAATTTTTAGGGTCACTTATATATACTATCATATCATCTGCAAAAAGTGATATTTTGACTTCCTCTTTTCCAATTTGTATCCCCTTGATCTCCTTTTGTTGTCGAATTGCTCTGGCTAATACTTCAAGTACTATGTTGAAAAGGTAGGGAGAAAGTGGGCAGCCTTGTCTAGTCCCTGATTTTAGTGGGATTGCTTCCAGCTTCTCTCCATTTACTTTGATGTTGGCTACTGGTTTGCTGTAGATTGCTTTTATCATGTTTAGGTATGGGCCTTGAATTCCTGATCTTTCCAAAACTTTTATCATGAATGGGTGTTGGATCTTGTCAAATGCTTTTTCTGCATCTAACGAGATGATCATGTGGTTTTTGTCTTTGAGTTTGTTTATATAATGGATTACATTGATGGATTTTCGTATATTAAACCATCCCTGCATCCCTGGAATAAAACCTACTTGGTCAGGATGGATGATTGCTTTAATGTGTTCTTGGATTCGGTTAGCGAGAATTTTATTGAGGATTTTTGCATCGATATTCATAAGAGAAATTGGTCTGAAGTTCTCTATCTTTGTTGGATCTTTCTGTGGTTTAGGTATCAGAGTAATAATGGCTTCATAAAATGAGTTGGGTAGAGTACCTTCTACTTCTATTTTGTGAAATAGTTTGTGCAGAATTGGAATTAGATCTTCTTTGAAGGTCTGATAGAACTCTGCACTAAACCCATCTGGTCCTGGGCTTTTTTTGGTTGGGAGACTATTAATAACTGCTTCTATTTCTTTAGGTGATATGGGACTGTTTAGATGGTCAACTTGATCCTGATTCAACTTTGGTACCTGGTATCTGTCCAGAAATTTGTCCATTTCGTCCAGGTTTTCCAGTTTTGTTGAGTATAGCCTTTTGTAGAAGGATCTGATGGTGTTTTGGATTTCTTCAGGATCTGTTGTTATGTCTCCCTTTTCATTTCTGATTTTGTTAATTAGGATTTTGTCCCTGTGCCCTTTAGTGAGTCTAGCTAAGGGTTTATCTATCTTGTTGATTTTCTCAAAGAACCAACTCCTCGTTTGGTTAATTCTTTGAATAGTTCTTCTTGTTTCCACTTGGTTGATTTCACCCCTGAGTTTGATTATTTCCTGCCGTCTACTCCTCTTGGGTGAATTTGCTTCCTTTTTTTCTAGGGCTTTTAGATGTGTTGTCAAGCTGCTAGTATGTGCTGTCTCCCGTTTCTTCTTGGAGGCACTCAGCGCTATGAGTTTCCCTCTTAGAAATGCTTTCATTGTGTCCCATAGGTTTGGGTACGTTGTGGCTTCATTTTCATTAAACTCTAAAAAGTCTTTAATTTCTTTCTTTATTCCTTCCTTGACCAAGGTATCATTGAGAAGAGTGTTATTCAGTTTCCACGTGAATGTTGGCTTTCCATTATTTATGTTGTTATTGAAGATCAGTCTTAGGCCATGGTGGTCTGATAGGATACATGGGACAATTTCAATATTTTTGTATCTATTGAGGCCTGTTTTGTGACCAATTATATGGTCAATTTTGGAGAAGGTCCCGTGAGGTGCTGAGAAGAAGGTATATCCTTTTGTTTTAGGATAAAATGTTCTGTAGATATCTGTCAGGTCCATTTGTTTCATAACTTCTGTTAGTTTCACTGTGTCCCTGTTTAGTTTCTGTTTCCACGATCTGTCCTTTGAAGAAAGTGGTGTGTTGAAGTCTCCCACTATTATTGTGTGAGGTGCAATGTATGCTTTGAGCTTTACTAAAGTGTCTCTAATGAATGTGGCTGCCCTTGCATTTGGTGCGTAGATATTCAGAATTGAGAGTTCCTCTTGGAGGATTTTACCTTTGATGAGTATGAAGTGTCCCTCCTTGTCTTTTTTGATAACTTTGGGTTGGAAGTCGATTTTATCCGATATTAAAATGGCTACTCCAGCTTGTTTCTTCAGTCCATTTGCTTGGAAAATTGTTTTCCAGCCTTTCATTCTGAGGTAGTGTCTGTCTTTTTCCCTGAGATGGGTTTCCTGTAAGCAGCAGAATGTTGGGTCCTGTTTGTGTAGCCAGTCTGTTAGTCTATGTCTTTTTATTGGGGAATTGAGTCCATTGATATTAAGAGATATTAAGGAAAAGTAATTGTTGCTCCCTTTTATTTTTGTTGTTAGAGTTGGCATTCTGTTCTTGTGGCTGTCTTCTTTTTGGTTTGTTGAATGATTACTTTCTTGGTTGTTCTAGGGCGTGATTTCCGTCCTTGTATTGCTTCCTTTCTGTTATTATCCTTTGAAGGGCTGGATTCGTGGAAAGATATTGTGTGAACTTGGTTTTGTCGTGGAATACTTTGGTTTCTCCATCTATGGTAATTGAGAGTTTGGCCGGGTATAGTAGCCTGGGCTGGCATTTGTGTTCTCTTAGTGTCTGTATAACATCTGTCCAGGCTCTTCTGGCTTTCATAGTCTCTGGTGAAAAGTCTGGTGTAATTCTGATAGGCCTTCCTTTATATGTTACTTGACCTTTCTCCCTTACTGCTTTTAATATTCTATCTTTATTTAGTGCATTTGTTGTTCTGATTATTATGTGTCGGGAGGAATTTCTTTTCTGGTCCAGTCTATTTGGAGTTCTGTATGCTTCTTGTATGATCATGGGCATCTCTTTTTTTATGTTTGGGAAGTTTTCTTCTATTATTTTGTTGAAGATATTAGCTGGCCCTTTAAGTTGAAAATCTTCATTCTCATCAATTCCTATTATCCGTAGGTTTGGTCTTCTCATTGTGTCCTGGATTACCTGGATGTTTTGAGTTAGGATCCTTTTGCATTTTGTATTTTCTTTGACTGTTGTGTCGATGTTCTCTATGGAATCTTCTGCACCTGAGATTCTCTCTTCCATTTCTTGTATTCTGTTGCTGATGCTCACATCTATGGTTCCAGATCTCTTTCCTAGGGTTTCTATCTCCAGCGTTGCCTCGCTTTGGGTTTTCTTTATTGTGTCTACTTCCCCTTTTAGTTCTAGTATGGTTTTGTTCATTTCCATCACCTGTTTGGCTGTGTTTTCCTGCTTTTCTTTAAGAGCCTGTAACTCTTTAGCAGTGCTCTCCTGTAAATCTTTAAGTGACTTATGAAAGTCCTTCTTGATGTCCTCTATCATCATCATGAGAAATGTTTTTAAATCTGGGTCTAGATTTTCGGTTGTGTTGGGGTGCCCAGGACTAGGTGGGGTGGGAGTGCTGCGTTCTGATGATGGTGAGTGGTCTTGATTTCTGTTAGTAGGATTCTTACGTTTGCCTTTCGCCATCTGGTAATCTCTGAAGCTAGCTGTTTTAGTTGTCACTGTTAAGAGCTTGTTCTTCAGGTGACTCTGTTAGTCTCTATGAGCAGACCTGGAGGGTAGCTCTCTCCTTAGTTTCAGTGGGCAGAGTATTCTCTGCAGGCAAGCTCTCTTCTTGCAAGGCAGGTACCCAGATATCTGGTGTTCGAACCAGACTCCTGGCAGAAGTTGTGTTCCACTCACTAGAGGTCTTAGGATCACGTGTGGAATCCTGTGTGGGCCCTTGCGGGTGTCAGGCGACTCAGCTGGCAAGGTAGCCGGGGCTCAAGTGGAGTGGAAGGGGTTTGTGCCCCAGATCAAGCCCGGGTAGCCTGCTTCCCTATGTACCGCAGTCTCAAGTTCCACGCGATTGGATTGGGGCAGGCACTGTGATCCACTCACCAGAGGTCTTAGGGTCCCGTGGGGAGTCCCGTGTGGACCCTTGCGGGTGTTGGGCAAGACTCTGCTGGCAAGGTAGCCCGGGGCTCGAGTCTCGAGTCGAGCGGAAGGGACTTGTGCCCCAGATCAGGCCCGGGTAGCCTGCTTCCCTATGTACCGCAGTCTCAAGTTCCGCGCGATTGGATTGGGGCAGGCACTGTAGTCCACTCACCAGAGGTCTTAGGGTCCTGTGGGGAGTCCCGTGTGGACCCTTGCGGGTGTTGGGCAAGACTCTGCTGGCAAGGTAGCCAGGGGCTCGAGTCTCGAGTCGAGCGGAAGGGACTTGTGCCCCAGATCAGGCCCGGGTAGCCTGCTTCCCTATGTACCGCAGTCTCAAGTTCCGCGCGATTGGATTGGGGCAGGCACTGTGATCCACTCACCAGAGGTCTTAGGGTCCCGTGGGGAGTCCCGTGTGGACCCTTGCGGGTGTTGGGCAAGACTCTGCTGGCAAGGTAGCCCGGGGCTCGAGTCTCGAGTCGAGCGGAAGGGACTTGTGCCCCAGATCAGGCCCGGGTAGCCTGCTTCCCTATGTACCGCAGTCTCAAGTTCCGCGCGATTGGATTGGGGCAGGCACTGTAGTCCACTCACCAGAGGTCTTAGGGTCCCGTGGGGAGTCCCGTGTGGACCCTTGCGGGTGTTGGGCAAGACTCTGCTGGCAAGGTAGCCCGGGGCTCGAGTCTCGAGTCAATGGCAAGTCTTATACAACCAAGACTTTTACCCACCAAGCAGTCTCAGTGGCCCTGTTAAAGGGAACTGACTGAAACACACACACACACAATATATATATATATATATATATATATATATATATATATATATATATATATATATATATTTATATAGTGTTCAGAAGGAAAATTAGATTGAACAACTGTCTTTAAATTTTCCTTTGAGTTAAAGGCAACAGAAATGTGCTAGCTTTACTTTTATGTTAATATTTATGTATAACACCATCTATTTTGTCATGATAGGCTTAGACATATTTTTACTTGAGAGGATAGTACTAAGAAAAATAATTTAGGAGGTTTTCCTAGTTAGTTTTTGTCAATTTGTCACCAGGAAAAAAGATAATCTTAACTGAAGAGTTTTATCAGATCAGGTTTGTCTGTAGGCATGCCTGTGGAGTACTTTCTCTGTTTATGATTGTCATGGGAGGGTCCATCCCATGGTGGCCAGTGTCATGCCTGGGCAGGAGCTCTTGGGATATGTGAGAAAACAGGCTGAGCAAGCCACAGGCTTAAGCTAGTAAGCAGTGTTGGTCCACAGTGTCTGTTTCAGTTCCTGCCTCCAGGTTCCTGCCTTGGCTTTCCTTAGTGGTGGACCTATAAGATAATTGAAACCCTTTCTTCCCCTGTGTCGGTTTGTGTTTTATCACAGTAACAAAGAAACAAACTAGAACAGAGGTAGTGGTCTCCCAACAGTTAATCAGAAACTCAATGTAGCAATGACTATTCTGGTACAAGAAGAATCAGCAATGTTTTCTGACTCCTCAGAAACTCAACAGAGATGCTGCTGTGTGCAATGGAACTGCTACCTTCTAGGTTGTGGAGGGATTCTGCCATAGCAACCCCATGAAAAACAAAGAAATCGTCAGAACCTTTCTTCTCTCATTCTGGGTTCAGGGAGGAGACCAAAAAATCAAGGCTTTGTGTTGTTATTATATATGTTTGTGTTTGATTTAAATCTATGTCATATGTGGTTTTACATATTACTGTTCCTAAATACTCAACATTTAATTCTCTTTTACCCACAAAATAATTCAGTAGGTGTGTCTTAATTCTTACTGAGTTTCAGCTGATTTTTATTAACCCCCAGGGACATTTGCACAAACACACGTCTTTAGGTATAGACATATGTCATTGTCAACAGGTAATTTTGTTGTAAGAATCCAGGAAGTGCTACTTACAGATGAGGAATAATTATTTTAGACTTTGTCAAAAGAGAGGTTTAAAAACATGTGTGCACGCACACATGACTGTGCATGCCCGCACATGTGTGTGTGCATGTGTGTGTTTCATCTTTACGGTTTTCTAGGTGTGGCCTGTTAGAGGGGGAACACCCATAGCCCTGAAAGTAGCCACTCACCTAAGGTCTGTAAGGAAGCCCCATCGACTCGTGGGTTCCTTGGAGTGAGCAGGGAGTGAGCTTTGGTGGGATCATGCCTAGGTTTGCTGTTGGCTCCTTAGGTCCAATTCTCAGGAATCAGTTTATTCTGCCATCTTGAGGGATCCAGGGGTGAAACTCACATCCTCAGGTCTGTGTGCAAGCTCCTCTATCCACTGTGCCATTTTATCAGTCCCAAGGTGAGATTGTTTGGTTCCTGTCCCACTCAGGCATTATGTTTTAGTTTCTACAATAAAACACCATTAAAGCAGCAAGGAAAATTCTACTGGGTTTTTTTTTGTGTGCTGACTTAGCTATATCCTTTCTCACACACACACACACACACACACACACACACACACACACACACACACTGACTAACAACACCACCTGTTTCTGACAAGGGTGGAAGCTAAAAATCTTTGTTTGCTCTAGGGAGCATGCACATATTCTTAGGAAAACAAACAGTACACAGCACTGGGCTCCTTGTTATAAGCACGACCTTACGGATGATGAACCCCTTGTAGCCTGTAGGTTGTCTTTCTACCAAGTGCAGGGAGCTTGGTCACCTCAGCTGCTGGGCATCGTTTTCATCCTCCTCACTGGTTGTATCACAAGGTTAAATGCACATCCGCATTACAATTCGGGACCAACCGGCGCTGGAATTCTAGACTTCACGGCCCCACAAGCTGTGGCTGGAGATAAGAGACTCTGTTATTCTATAAGGTCTGTTTCGCTGAGCAAGTAGAAGAATATTTCTCTTCCAATGGGGGAAAAAAAAAGTGCATCTGGGAAGGCTGCCTTATCTTGTCTCTAAAAACATCTCCTGCCACCGTTGCTGGCAATTACTTTCTTTCTGTTTGGGGGCATTGTGCAATTATAAATACTCTTCTCATACCTGAATGACTTATTATTGGGTTTTAAACATTTTTGATTTTATTAAGAATTTACATGTTTAGTGTAGAACTTTGAGGTTTATTTCCCCAGACACATTCCGTTTGTTTCTCTGTGACTGACAAGTGTATAATTACTGTCTGCATAGTGTCCAGCTATGTTATAGATCAATATTAAATAATTTCCCACATACTATAAATGTATGTGTATGCACATATATATATATATATATACACAGATATATATATATACATGTGAACATAGATATTCCATTCTATAGTGGCTTCATACCTGTATTCATTGATATATCATCATCAAGGTCATCTTGAATATACCAATTTAAAAATCATAGAAAGACATACTATTGGAACTGAAAGATGAGGCAGGATAAGCAGTTATAATTTCATTATCTTTACAAAATAGGGCAGTGAGGTCTAGTGCAGTCACAGAACATTAGGTGATATGCAATAATGCACCACAGTGTGCATGAATCCTGCAGATATATACATACATACCTACAGGTAAAAGACACATAAATTCTGGATAAAGTAACAGAAGCAGATACAATACTGATAGAGGTTTTACAGAAGGTAAGATGAGATGGGAAACATAGAAAGTAAAAATCCTCCCAGAAAAAGAATGAGGACAGACAGAAACTGCCTCAGAATCAGAGTTGAAACTGCACCTGCACATGGTAGGCAGAGAGGACCCTGGAACTTTCTGGAAAGCTTTAGTAACTTGCTGAGGGGGAGACATGACTTCTACACGAGTGAGGAAAGATTAAGATTGGATTGCGTCTATTGAGGAAAGCTTGCTTTTAAAGGAGCGCCTTCCTTCCACAGGACAAAGGGAAGAGGTGGAAGGCAAGATGTATTGGACGGAGAATAACAGGCACATCACAGAGGTGAAGAGAAGCCACAGCAGCCCTGACAGTACAGGATGTACTGAGTGGTGCCAAAGCTATACAATGGTGAGGGGTTAATAGAAATTGGGTTCCGTTCTGAACCTTCTGTACTTCAAATGAAGAAAAATGAAGATAAAGTCTTTGGACATTTTATCTGTCCAAGTATTTTGAGTCCTTCCAAGATTTTTTTTTACGTTCGAGATAAAATCATGAAAGAGTTTTGTTTCTGTATGTGAATAATTAATACCTATAGAACTAGAACATTAGAATCTATAAAACAATGCTTTGAGACCTTGGACAGTAGGTGGATAGGATTGTGATCATAAACACATAAGTGTCCCAGAGCAGAGTTTCTAAACAGCCAGATGGAAAGAAACAGAGCTTTGTGGTTTTTATCAATCAAGGAAACAGAATCCAGAGTTCAAGGAGTTCAGAGAGAGCATGGCAGCTTGAGCCTGTGGGTCAGAGAACCTGAGAGAACAAAGCTGTCTAGGCAGAGAGCTGAAGATAATAGAATTTACTCCTGGTAACAATAACAACTTCTGAGGGCCAGGAGGGACAAGAGTCGGTATTCACCGTCAAAGTAGAAAGAGATTATATTACACAAGAAAGTAGATGGGACTCACTGATGGATCATTCTGTTATAGGTGGAGAAGAAAATTAAATCTATAATAAAAATCTACCATCACCCCCAAGAAAAACTTTCAAATCAGCTTTTAAGAAATTATCTGGGGCTGGAGAGATGGCTCAGCTGTTAAAGGCTAGGCTCACAACTAAAAGTATAACAAAATTTCTCATTTGACTTAAGGCCCACTTCATGAGATGGAATTCATACGCAGACTTGCTTGGGTGACCAAGAACCAGAGACTAGATAGGTTCCACCAAACACCACTGTTCTAAAACAAAACAAAGAGCAACAGAATGAGTCCTAACGGTGCTCTGCTATACTCATATCATGAGAGAAGCTTCCTGCAGCAGCAGATAGGATCAAAGAAATACAGACACCTCCAGTCAGACTTTATGCAGAGAGTGAGGAACTTTGAAACACTCCCTTGGATGTCTCCATCCAATCTCTTTCCTTGGGGCTCAGGGGACCCTGTGGAAGAGAAGGCAGAAAGGATGCAAGAACCAGAGGGGATGGAGGACACCAAGGAGTCAAGGCTCTCTAAATCAACATGGTCAAAGCACATATGAACTCACAGAGACTGAGGCAGCGTGCACAGGGCCTGCAATGGGTCTATAATAGGTCCTTTGCGTGTACAGTATGGCTTCCAGGGTAGTGTTTTCATAAGATCCCAGAGGGTGCCAACAAGTGAGTTTGTTTCTTGTGCTTTCTCGTGGGCGCTTTTCCTTCTCTTCATTTGTCTTCTCCAGTGCCAATGCATTTGTTTTTGTTTTCTCTTATTACACTTTATTACTGTCCCTTAGGAGTCTGTTTTCCAATGAGAGAGAGAAGAGGAGTAGATCTGGATGGGAGGGGAGGTGAGGAGGAGCAGAGAGGAGTAGGAGGAGGGGGGGACTTATAATTAGGATATTTTATTCTATGAGGGAAAAATCTATTTTCAATAAAAGGGGACAAAGAAGTCAAACAGAACTTTAATTGAACTCTTCCAAAGTCTGTAGCTGAAAAATCTCACTCAAAAATATAAAAAAACATCAGAGGGCTTCTGGGTAGGGTGAGAGGCTAGGTCACCCTTGGTTGGGATGATACACATGAATCTCTTGTCCTGCAAAGGTAATAGCTGCGAATGAAAGAACCACACCAGATGAGATGTCCACAGAGAAGCCCATGGCCATCTGTACCATGAAGTTCTGGATGGGATCTGGAAGTAGAAACTTCCGGGAGGTGCTTACTCTTTCCTACTCACAACAGTGTTGTGGGAACAGTGAACTAAAGAGGGGTAGGAAAAAGATAGGGCTACAGGGGTGCAGCACTGCAGACAGCGAGATGTGGAGTCAGCACAGGATGCGGAGATGAGGTTCCTGGAGGGAGTGCCGCGGGTGGGGGTGGGGGTGGGGGTGGGGGTGGGGATGGGGGTGGAGGTGGGGATGGGGTGGGGGTAGAAAGCAGTCCATGATCCCCTGGGTGTGTAACAGCTATGAACTGGGAAGTGTGCCGCAGTCACACCAGAACACATAATCACCACATGAGAACATGCCTGATATTGGAAACTATGAAAACACGCCAGGCTGCTAATGCCAATGGAGGCAGCCATAGCTCTGCTGTGAGAGGCAAGCAGTAGTGTGGATGGATGTGCCTCACAGAGCCTCGGACTTAGAACCCAGAGCAAGAAAGTGTGAACATCCAGCAAATGCGGGGACAAGAATGAGAGGGAGCTATTAAAAAAGCACCGTTCCAGCCCAGCGTGGTGGCGCACGCCTTTAATCCCAGCACTCAGGAGGCAGAGGCAGGCAGATTTCTGAGTTCGAGGACAGCCTGGTCTACAAAGTGAGTTCCAGGACAGCCAAGGCCATGCAGAGAAACCCTGTCTCAAAAAACAAAACAAACAAACAAACAAACAAGCACCGTTCCATGTCCAGGGCTACAAAAATGCAATCCAAAGGGTAGTATGAATTTCAATGGGACCCTGCCTACTCACAACTCTATTTAAATCTACTTGTCCAGGTTTGAAGAAGAGTGACTGACGGTGCAGGTTGCTGCAGGAGACAGTATAAAAGAGAGGAGTAATTCAAAACATCCAATCGCCAAAGAAGACAATGCCTGCTATAAGGTTTTCTACTTTATTTTCACTCCGTCTTTGATATTGCATGAATGCCTGTCTATTCACTGTCTTGCTTTGTTTCTTATGTTGTTCTTATGCATCCATTGCCCCCATGTGGTCTCTGCTCTCCCGCACACACTCAACCTGTAGACTTACCCTCTGTTCCTACATCTCCTGCTCTCTCTTTCTTCCCTGCCTCTTCCTTTTTACTTCCTTACTAGAGCTTTCTGCGGTTTTCTGTGGATCCTAACAATTTTGAAGCCCACCTCTCCACACCTGCATTCTCCTCTTTGATTTTTTTTTCTCATTTAATCTAATATAGCCTATTTTCTTCCTTTTCTACTTTAGTGTCCAGTATTTTAGTGCACAGTGAGCTATCTGTGTTTCCTTACCTTTTAATAATGATTAAACTTTAAGGGATAGCTGTTTTTAACTATTATGATTATTTTCATAGTGGATGACTCTGTAAGCTGTGGTTGGTTGATAGTTAATATTCTACTTACTCTCAGAGTGCTATTGAGGGGCTGGGTCTACCACAGCTTGTGGATTGAGGGCTTAGCTACTGAACTATGCCATGAGTCTATGAAGGATACTTCCACCTTGTTACAGTCTATTTCTACATCACAAATAGTTCTATTAAATAAAGCAGAAAATTCAATTGACAGAATAATTCCAGATGCGCAAGGACCAGTGCAAAATACCAGAAAAGTTAGAAATCAAAGGTGAGTATCCTTTAAAGGGCACCAATTGCACAGGAATGAATTCCAAGGGCAGTACGTTAGAGAGCTAAAAGTAATAATTATAAGGCAGTTTAACAAGATGAAAGAGGGTAAAACAAACTTCTGAATGAATTCAAGGAGAATACAAACCACCTTCTGATCTAAGGAAGGCAGTGTAGGACAAGAAGGAAGAACCAGATAGACATATTGAAACCAGATAGACATATTGAAACCAGATAGACATATTGAACCAGATAGACATACTGAAAGAAATCCGATTGAACTTTTAGAAATGAATAGACCTCTAAGTCAAATTATAAATTCTTTTGAGCCCTGATACCCAGAAAATTTTATATTGTTACAGAAACTCAGATATAACCTCTATCTAAGAAACTCCAACACAGACAATTGAAATGAGAATAGTAATGAATTTTTAGAAAACACACTGGGATCTTTATGAAATGTCCAGAGTCAAAGTACTATAAAAAGATAATTTGTCATTCACCTTACTTATAAAAGCAAACACAAATTCTTCAAACTGAAAACAGAAAATGGGATAAGAATGACGAAAGAAAGGTTTACTACTTTAAAATAAATGAGGGCCAGAACGATAGCTCAGCCCATGAGAGTGCTAGCCACCAAGCTTGATGACCTGAGTTCAATCCCTGGGACTCACATAGTTCAAGAAGAGAACCAATTACCACAGGTTGTCCCCTAACCTCCACGTTGGCACCATGATACACGCATGTGTGATTTAAATAATGTGATATTAAATATTGGCTCACTGCAAAGAGTGGACATAAAGGAAACGGCCAGAATTATAACATTATTACTTTCCAAGTAAGAAAGAAACTTCAAGGACTGTCTAAATTAAAATTTGTCTTCTAAAAACAGAAAAGAAGTAGTTGGAGAGCTAGATAAAACTGAAGGGCTTTTCTGGCATGAGCAAGCTGGAAAGACACTACAGAACATGAAAGCAAGTATCGCATTAATGGTGAAATGCTGCATGTTATCATTTTCAGCGTAAGGAAGAAATGCAAGGACTTCTAGGTTTCTAACATTCAGTGATGGACTAGCATCTGAAGATTGGAAAATATATACATGCTATAAAAGACCTAAAGAGAAATAGAAAGTTTATAAAGCCATTGAGTGATCTATTAGGACTAATACTTTATAACATTTATAGACATACCAGCACTATGACATTTTGATATGGCAATACTTGGAAATACTAACATAGAGACATATCTCGGGGGAAAAAGGTTTGATGTGCATGTGTGCCAATAGTGAGAATGCCTTGCCTACCCTTTCTCATTTATTTTTACAACTTGGGATGTCAACAGGATTCCATTTCTCTCTAGGCTACACATGAATAATATCACTATATCAGTCTTCACACACAATGACATGGCAGAGAATTCTATAGTTTTCTTACTGATGTAAAAGATTGAGTGTGTAAGGCTCATAGAAAAAAAAACCAAAAGATTATTATTGTAAGGTAATACTTAAGCCATGTTTCCTTCAAATAACATTTACTTTTCCCAATGACTTAGACTTAATGCTTTTTAGCAGAAACTTGCTTCAGCTCAGTTTGATTGGTAACTTCAATAGGGACTGCATTTTCCCCATTCATTAGCAGATACTATAGAATTTCTGTGTCACATTGCCAGTACAATGGCTATATAGGAAGGAAGTAACTATTTTTTGCATCATATCCCTGGGAAGCAAAAGGATTCCTCCCCTCACTCCTGATTTTGTATATTACTGTGTGGTGAGCACACACCACAGCATGCGGGCAAGGGATCAGAGAACAACTTGTGGTGTTTGTTTTCCTGCCAACTTACATGGATCCTCAGTGATCAAACTCAGGCTGGTAGGCTTGTGTGGCTGCCATCTTACCTATTCTTGCACTTATTCTTAATTACTGTCTAGCATTCAACAATGCCTTTTGTTTGTAACAATTTGGGGGAACTTATCAGCAAATATTTCTTGAATAAAGCATTAAAGCAGGCTTAAAGGCGAACGTATTGCTTAAAATTTATACAATTAAAAAGTGTTGAAGTTGCCATTGTGTTAAGAATCTATAATGACGTATCCTCTCTCTCTCTCTCTCTCTCTCTCTCTCTCTCTCTCTCTCTCTCTTGTTTTTTTTTTTTTTTTTTTTTTTTTTTTTATCAAGACAGGGTTTCTCTGTAGCCTTGGCTGTCCTGGCACTCACTTTGTAGACCAGGCTGGCCTCGAACTCAGAAATCTGCCTGCCTCTGCCTCCCAAGTGCTGGGACAAGTTGCCGATTCATGAATGTACAAGTCTTGTGTCTTCAATGGAAACACGAGTGTAATATGATGGCAAACTCACATGACCTTTAATTTTCTGAAGACATTTAAATAAATTGGGTCAGCTTTTGCTAACAGAGGAAGGAGCCAGGAAAGGGTCTAGAACCATCATATCTGGGGCTTGTGCAAACTGAGACATCATCCGTTTGCCCATTTTTATTGATACTAGAGGAAGAAAAAAATCCTATTTTTGCTTTAATCATAAAATATCTTTGCTCTAATCCCTATTTTATTATATTTTCTTTTTTTAAATGAAATTCATTGAGTCATTGTTTGTAAATACCAGTTTTTAATTTCAGAATTATACAACTCTCTTTTATAGGAGCAGACAGTTTGAACAGAAATCAGGAGAAGTAATTTTAAGCTAAGAAAGAGTTTTCTGAGACATAACATCAATTGTGTAGACCAGAAAGAAGTTATTTTGCTGGGATGTCAAGCTTTCATTTATAACTGTGCACACAACTTAGCGCTGATCATCTCCAGTCATGTACACTCACATGTACAGGGAATATGAACTGCCTCCTTTTCTCTTCCTGTCAGATACTGTGTGTTTGACAATAGCGTTGATTTAAGTACCCAGCACACAAGTCAGCTGAGAGCTGATGGTTGCTGACACTTGCAGTTAAGAGCTGTCAGCATTTCTGCTGTTCCTTTGTTTAGAACCTTTTCTTCCTTTGTTGTAATAGTTCTTAGTTATTTTGGAATTATAATTTCTTTTGAGACTGAGACTTTTTGAAATAGGAAAGTCTGTTCTTATAAGCACATGAGAAACTATATATTTAAAATCCAGGAAACATTAAAAAAACAACAAGGCATGAATTGTGGGTCAACACTCACCCTGCACCTTCAGAATGCTTTGCTTTGGCAGGGTTCTCTTGAAACTGACTTTCTAGCCATTGTGTATAAGATGGAACCTTGAACATTTCTTTAAGTGTTTCTCAGTCATTCGAGATTCCCCTGCTGAGAATTCTCTGTTCAATTCTGTACTCCGTTTTTAATTAGGTAATTTAGTTTGTTGGTGTCTAACTTCTTCAGTTCTTTATATATTTGGGATATTCGTCCTCTGCTGGATGGAGGGTTGTTGAAGATCTTTTCCCATTCCGTAGGCTGCCATTTTGTCCTATTGATGGTGTCCTTTGCATTGATGGTGTCCTTTGCCTTGCAGAAGCTTTTCAGTTTCATGAGATCCCACTGATTAATTGTTGACCTTAGAGCCTGAGCTATGGGTGTTCGCTTCAGGAATTTGTCACCGGTGTCAATGTGTTCAAGGCTATTTCCCACTTTCTCGTCTATTAGATTTAGTGTGTCCAGTTTTACGTTGAGGTCTTTGTTTGTTCTACTTGGACTTGAGTTTTGTGAAGGGTCATAATTACAGATCTATTTGCATTCTTTTCCATGTAGGCATTCAGTTAGTCCAGCATCATTTGTTGAAAATGTTTTCTTTTTTTTCCATTGTATGGTTTTGGCTTCTTTGTCAAAAATCAAGAGTCTGAGGCATGTGGCCTTATTTCTGGGTCTTTGATTCAATTCCACTGATCAAACTGTCTGCTTTTATACCAACACAATGTTGTTTTTATTAAAATGCTGTAGTACAGCTTGAAATTTGTATGGGATTATTTTCGCTAGCCTGTTTTTTTTGTTTGTTTGTTTTTTTGTTTTCTGTTTTTGTTTTTTTCCCATGTGAAGTTGATTATTGCTCTTTCAAGGTCTGTAAAGAATTGTAGTGGAATTTTGACAGGAATTGTATTAAATCTGATATTGCTTTTGGTAAGATAGCAATTTTTACTATACTAATCTTACCAATTCATGAGCATTGGAGATCTTTCCATCTTCCGATATTGTCCTCAATTTCTTTCTTCAGAGACTTTAAGTTCTTGTCATCTATGAGAATGGCTAGAATCGAAAACTCAAGGAGCAGCATGTGCTGGCAAGGATGTAGAGCAAGGGGAACACTCTACTATTTCTGGTGGAAGTCCAAAGTTGTACAATCACTTTGGAAATCAAATTGGTGGTTTCTCAGAAAACTGGGAATGTGTCTACCCCTAATACCCAGCTATACCATTCTTGGGCATATACCCAAAAGATGCCTACTACACCACAAGGACACTTGCTCAACTATGTTCATAGAACTGTATTCTTAGTAGCCAAAAATTAGATGTCCCTCAATTGAAGAATGGATAAAGAAAATATGGTGCACCTACACAAAGGGATACTACTCAGCTATTAAATTTTTTAGGCAAATGGATGGAACCAGAAAACATCATCCTGAGTGAGGTAACGCAGACCCAAAAAGGACATGCATGATCTGTATTCACTATAAGTGGACATTAGCCATGATGTACAGAATAACCATGCTACAATCCACAGACCCAAATAAACTAAGTTATTAGGAAGGCCCAAGAGAGGAAGTGTGTATCTCACTCAGAAGGGGAAATAAAATAGAAGTGGATGGATGGAGGGAACTGGGTGGGAGAGGGAGTGAGGAGGGGAATGGGGATCAGGTGTGGGGAGAAGACGGTGGGAGAGAGAACAGAAATTGGTGGGGAGTATCTCAGGGACTAGCAGGAGATCTGGGGCTGGGGAGGCTTCTGGGAGTCTATGGGGGCTGACTCTAGGTGAGACTCCTAGCAGCTGAGGCGATGGACCCTGAAGTGGCCACCTTCTGTAGTTTCTGGGAAGAGCCTTGTGACTCTGAGAAATACCAGCTTCTTGGGACTTGTATATTTTGCTTGTTTCCTGTTTCTCATGAGCCTCTCTTCTCACTAAGAAGAAATGCTTCGATTAAGAGAAAACTGCTTTCCAACCACCAAGCACAGAGCGTTTACTCTCTGGAGTCCATCTTCAAGGTCATGATCTTTGCAAGTTTGGTCTCCTTGAAACTTTGTTACACATATTCAGATATCCTTACAGTTTAAAGTTGCAGCAGGGCATAAGACACAAGTCTTATCAACTTCTGTGTCATTATTTTATATAATTTTTATATAATCTCATCTATGAGGAACTGTTACTATAATCTTTTCACAGTGGAAAAAATTAAGATGCAGACATAGTTTTTTTTTTTAAGTAATCATATAAAATCAGGAATGAAGTACAAATGATTTCCTTCAACACTCCTCTTTAGCATTTAACTGGTATTCCAGCCAGGGCAAAATAAATAAATAAATAAACAAACAGCTCTATAAATAATAGGAAGACATAGAAATTATCATCTTTTACATATTGCCTATGTCAAAAATAGAAAAAGATTATTGGACTTTTATTAAATACTAGTGAAAATCAAAATATAATAAAAAATTAGTCCACCATACAACATGTTAATTAAGTATCTAGCAATCAATTCACATACAAAACTCAATATCCAATTTTACTAAAAGCAAAAAAAGAAGCATTAGCTTGTACACATAAAAATTTTCTACAACTGTTTATAAATTCACTGAAAATATGATTAACAGTATCAACAGTTTTGTTCTTAGAAGCTGAAAACATCATTTTGCTTCTCATTGAGAAGAAACAACCTTATTATAAGACTTTTGGAAAATGACAAAAAAAAATGTTTCCCCTCACTTGTGTTATCAGAACAAAGGCAATCAGTGGTACAAACAGAAAGAAAATACAAAGATGTTATACTTGTTCTTAATTCTGCTTACCTATAAAACAAACTCAACCTTGAGGACAGTCACAGCCTAAGGCCTGGTGAGACAGCTCTTCTGAAGACATCAGAGCCAGGACTAAGAAGAGGCAAAAGCAGAATCTAGGCCATGACTCTTCCCTCTCCCTTCCTCTTTTTCTTTTGTGTTCTTGGTACATGTACTGGCTACTTTTTCTATCAATTTGACACAAGCCATTGGCTTATTCGGGAACAGGGAACTGAGAAAATATCCCCATAAAATTGGCCTGTGGGCAAGCCTGTGGTACATTTTGATTGATGATGGGTGTAGGAGGGGCCAGTTCACTGTGGAAGCTTCCGCCCTTGGGCCAGTAGACCTCGGTGCTCTGAGAGAGCAGCTTAGCAAGCCATATGGAGCAAGCCAGTAAGTAGCATTTTACTTAAATCCGGCATAACAAAGAGCCCCTCTTTCTCAATCCTAGTTTAGGATTAAGACTACTAGGCTATTCCATAAATTAACACCTAAATTGAGCCCACTTGGGTGCAAGATCTTGGCAATATATTTGTCCTCAAAGAGCTTTATTTATCATTACTCTTGACAGCCATCTACTTGTCCCTTGGTAAACACAGTGCCATTACTAGCAATTCTGTGACATCCTTAATCTTCCTGAAATTATCTCATATGCTTTTTTTTTTTTTGCTTTTATTAAATGTTAGAAGAGAGTGTTTCATAAACTTTGATCAAGTTGTACACTAGCATCTGAAGATAAGATCTGTGTTCTTTGTTTTCTTAGAACTGCAAAAAAGTCATTACTCAAGCGTTAAACAGAGATTTTTCTATAATCCTTATATGAGGAAAAAATAAAAACGGGCACCATTCAATTTGTCTTTGCAGTCTTTGTCATTATCCTCCGTGCTGATGGCCGTGTCCCCTCATCTACTGGAAAAGCAACGGATGGCTGGAGATTTTCATCGATCTACATTTCGACATTGCCTTGAATGACTCAGCGTCAGTGCATATGCCCACAGAGAAGCCTTCCTCTCTGTTCTGCATTGTCCCCATCTTTAAAGGTCTCCTCTCTTCCTCTTTACTCTGTAGTTTTAGGGTCTGTGATTCTCCAAAGAATGATACCCCAGACTCAAACAGTATGCAATAAAAAGAGTGTTTACTCTGCAGAGATCCAGCCTGCAGGGGTCTACCATCCATGGAAGATCGAGAAGTGTGCTTTGCAGGGTCAGTTTAAAGTCTGTTAGGTTAGGGGCAGGTGACTTTTACCTTTCTTTCCTTTGATTGGTTGGCTCTATAACCAGGTATATTTGTGATTGGTTAAGGCTCTGGGGGATTTGGGCAGCTTTAAGGAATCATTGCTGATTAACTATTCTTGGCTTAGGCTTGGTTCAGATCACATGGCAGGACAGTTCCTGATTGGCTACCCGTGAGGGGTGGGGTTTTTGTTTTGTTTTGTTTTGTTTTGTTTTGTTTTGTTTTGAACTTTTCCAGTCTGGGAAACAGAAACTTAGGCCTAGTCACCAAACATGCATTCTGTCATGGAGTCAGCCTGGCTCTGGCCAACTCTGTCCTTTCAATAGTTATCGTACAGCCTGAATACAGTGTTTTCCTAAATTGTTCCACATTCAACATCTGTCTCCCAAACAGGCCACAGCCTCCTCTCCTTGATGCTGTTTGTTTACTTCGAGGATTCCCGGACTCCAAGGCTTCTTCTATTCCCCTGAATCCTTTAGCTTTACTGCTTGTTTGGTATTTGCCTCCTCCCCGTGAAAGTTCTCTTACTTTGTTGAACGAATGGAGATTCCTCCAGCCTCCTCTGTAGTATTTGTCGATGTACAAGTTTCATCAACGGACTACGGATTCTCCACAGACGCAATGCAGATAATAAACATTTGAAATGGTTCATCTACAAAACCCTCATAGTCACCAACCACGAGTAGACCTTCAAACGCGCCTCGGATTCTCTTTAATACAGTATGCTTTATGCCTGTCAATATATACTTCCCTGTCCCAAACTAATTTTAACTGGATAGCCTTTTCTACTCCACAGAGAACAGAAAAGAGGAAGAATAAGCTCGTCCTTTCCTCTCCAAATCTATGCATTACCATGTGAATCCTGACTATTTACATCCTTATTTCTGTAGAGCAGGAGGTCTATAGCTGGGCATGGCTGCTCACCCCTGTAACCCCAGAAATGCAGAATCACAAGGATTACCCTGAGTATGAGGCTAACCTAAGCTGCACGGTGAGTTCCTCAGCTTCATAGTGAGCTCTAGGCCGTCAGGGGCTTGGCCATATGAGACCCCATTTCTAAAAAGCGTGGGCAAAGTGCCAAGATGGGTCAGCAGGTATAGGAGCTTGCTACTAAGTCCAACGACCTGAGCTTGACTCCCATGATGGCCATGTTGAGTCTTTTACGTTGTCCTCTGACGTCCACACACATGCCATGGTATGTGTACACCCGACACTGAAGTAAATAAATGTAAGTTTTAAAACAAAAAAAGAGAACTTTCTTCAATTAAATCCTATAATCTCATCTTACATGCTAAATATTGCTACTTCAATTTCTCTGTGGCTCAATAACTCCCTTTTAATTGAATACTGGCCATCAAAATTTAAACAAGTCAAGTCTTTCTCATATAAATACCTTTAAAGATAATTTTAGGCACTTTCTTGAAGAATAATTTAGCCACAATGAAATAGATAATAGATCTCAGCAGCACATTTGTGTATAACAAAATTAAAATAATTCAAATCATACATTATTCCTGTGTTATGATCGATTCAGAGTAAAAAGAAAGAACAAACAATAAAAAACTAAAGATGATGAGATTAAAATGAGGATGTGGAATAACAATAGGGAACCCAGATATGCAAAGCAATAGAAAATGTGGAGAGTCTTATTATGTAGTCTTTGGAAAAGTTTCACTAAAGACCTCCAAAACTATGCCTCATATGAATTACCAACAGGTTTATTTCTAAGGTCCCCTTACATCAGCAATATGCTTGTTTTTGACACCTTTAGACATGACAGTCCTAATTAAGGTTTTTATCCTGGATTATATATTACTGCTATTATTTACCTGCCTTAGAAGGAAGTGAGGTTGGGTAATTATTTGCTACCAGTAAAGTTTTATGCAGTTAAAATAGAAAATTTGAAGCTGTGGGGCTTCACACTGGATCTTACCCTTTTACTATGGCATATATTTTTAGACACGTCTCCACCACCCAAATCAAAAAAGCCCAGGATAGAGCTAAATCTAGAGATACAATTAATTATATAGCCACATCCACAACTGTATACATGCTCATTGAGATGCGGAGACCCTGGGACTGGTTAATTTCCTTAGGTGACATTTTTTAATTTACAAGTTTTTTTTTAAACAAAGTTTATCTTTTTAAAGGGTAGTTTAAGTTTTAATTAATCTTTAAAAATATAGAAACAAAGATTGTAACTGTGCACTTTTACTTTGTAGTGGCTTGGATGTAAATTGTCCCCCTTAGTCTCAGCCTTTTGAACACGTGGTCCCCAGTCGGTGTCAGTGTTTGGAGAGGTTTCAATGACATAGCCTTGCTGAAGAAACTGTATCACTGGAGGAAGACTGAGATTAGAAGCCTCATCCCACTTGCAGCTTGTTCTTGCTGCCTCTTGTTCGAATTTAACACATGAGCTCTCTGCTTCCTGCTTCTGCCACTATACCTGCCCTTCCTGCCACTCTTCCCTCCATGATGGGCCCTTATTTATCTCTCTGGAATCGTAAGCCCAAATAAACGGTTTCTTCCAACAGTTACTTTTGGTCAGCGTGTTTTATTACAGAAACAGAAAACTAATGAGTATTTAGAGAATAGGAAGTACAGGCTTATATGTCTTTATCTCTCAATGAAATGCCGTACTAACTAATATATTCTTGGAGGGACAGGGCATAAATGTCTTGTGGGTTTCTGGGAAAAGACACCTCCACCGTAAGTCATGGGTATCTATGATTTGATAGAATGTGATGTCAGAGGCACTCACAAGCTAGCTGAAATTATAGCAGTGTCACATTTGTGCACAAAAAGCATCTGCCTGTGAAAATTGGTGCCAGCTTTTCCTGGCTCTTAGGCAGAACTGCAATGATAACGAAACAGGAAAATAAACGAGATGCTTTTAAACCGCGTGATGGTTGATCATCTACTTTTCATCTTTAAAACAATTTCAATTTGTTTGAAATCTTTCAAAGTTTGCAGCATGAGAAATTTCTAAGCTAAAATTATGCTACTATAATTCATAATGGCCTATAAATTAACTGTACTGCACATGGTGTCTGGAAACTGCAACAACAAAAAATGGAACAGGAAAGATTAAATGAGCTTGGGGAGAGGAGAGCAGGGTAGAGAAGGGATTATGGGAAGGAAGTATCAGCACAAAAGGTCATTTAAAAGCTACATGGAAACCTACTATTCTAGAAGCTTCCACATATGTGTTAAAATGGAGTTACCTTTTAGAGGAGCAATTAGACGCCATCTAGACTCCATGTAGTACCAAGTAAAATCTCAGCATCTTGATTGAGTTACCTTTTTGGGGTTGTTGGTCAATGGGTCCCCAAACATTACAGACTATTCCTGATACCATTGGTTCCTCCCCACAAGTTGATGGTAAAACACTATTGCCAAAAACATCACATATTTGAAATGAAGAACATGGAAAAAATCTTGCTAAAGGTGCATGCATGCTATCAGAGGAAAGAAGTAGTCATTAATATAACCCAGCTCTGTGAGCTACCTGGCAAGATATGTATAGTTGTACAATAATGGTAGGGAGTTTGAGGGGGCAACCAATCACTTATTAGATTTAAGGCCCCCTGCATGGAAAAGGAGAGGTAGGCACAAAGTCTCACCCCAGCCAGGGAGCTATTGGGATTTGATTGCTGCAGGGAGACATCAAGTCAAGTTTCTTTGATGGAGTTGCATCTGGTATGTTGAACACACTCCAGGGCAAGCCCCATACCCAGGAGTAGTTGCCCAGTACTGGATTAAATGTAGTAGTCTGTTCTTCTCTGTTCCTGTCCCTGTCCCTGTCTCTGTCTCTCTGTCTCTGTCTGTCTGTCTGTCTGTCTGTCTGTCTGTCTCTCTCTCTCTCTCTCTCTGTCTCTGTCTCTGTCTCTGTCTCTGTCTCTGTCTCTGTCTCTGTGTGTGTGTGTGTGTTTGAGGTGGGAGATTATATGAGGCTGGATTGTTAGGAAGGTAGAGAAAACTCGAAGTAATGGGAGGAGCAGAAGGAAAATTAAAATATATCATATGAGACTCTCAACAAGTATATAGAAACAGTATTTTAAAGTAGCAGAATGCAATTGAACTATGCTATCAAAGAGTTAGGAAACACTACGACAGTGGACATTTTAGAAGGGCTACTTTGAATTTCAAAGGAACAGATGTGAATTACAACTTAATATAATGAAGATTTCTTTGCCCTCCAGACTGGGAACACTTATAATAAAAAAATGTCTTGGGACCATCACAGCACAATTTGAAAGGACGTTGGAGGAATGCACAGTTGGTGTAACGCACACGAGTAAGTAGCTTTATATCCTGGGATTTAGTGTGATCTGAAAGTGACATTTCAGCCCTAGGCACACCAGAAAGTCTGTCCCTGCTACAGCTAATAAAAAGAAGCATTTCACAGATACTGGGATCTGCCAGTCACTGCACATTCACAAGTAACTTTCCGATTGCTAACTCAAATAAAGAGAAAATATCCACATTTTATCTTGTTCTTTCATGAAACAAAAGAAAAGAATAAAACCAGAGAAGGATGGAGGGTAATGAAAAACTCTCAATTTGAAAGCTGTTTTTGTAGAATAAGGAAGCACTAGGCACTGTATGTAGAAAACTCTGTCCAGAAAGAAGTCAAAATGTATGCAGATTCCTCACGACTCTCTGTATGTGCAGAACATCTATTTCCAATGAATCACTGCTGTTGGGTGGAAATTTTAGGGCAATTTTAAGAAAAAATTGGACGTTTTACTTCACTAATGCTCCTCTGCTTTTTATCATCCTTGCGTTTAGTCTTATTTTGTTTTTCTATTATTTCTTAAAAATTTTAAACAATTCCTCATTTTGTAGTGCCTTAATTTTTGCCTTCCCTTATAGAGATTTTTCATTATTTCAATACATCCAGATATATTAAATTTTACCAATTTTTACCACATTAACTCAGACAAAATTTTTTTTTTGTTTTCATTTTTTTAAAGCTTTTTAGCATGGTGTTTTATGTCAATGGATATTTTTCAAATGAACATCTCTGCTTTTCTGTGGAACAATGGAATCAATTAGAAGATGACTTCAGTAGTGAAAGCCTGGTAGCAACCTCCTTTGATCAACCCCATCACCTCTGTCACTGTAGGCTTGTTCCCAGTGAACAGCTGTATACGAGTCTCACCCATGAGACTCGGCTACAAAATCACTGGTATCAGCGTTGTCAGCATCGACTCACTTAGGAGAGAGTCAGATCTTAAAACTCTTGTAAATTAAAATATAATTACACCACCTTTCCCTTCCCCTTTCCTCCAGCCCATCTATATCCCTTCTCTCCAACTCTACCACGGCCCCCACCACTCCCAAATTGATGTCTCTTTTCCTGTGATTTCCTCAGCAGATTATATTTATGTATTTATGCATGCATGTATGTTTAACAATAATAGTTAAATAGTCTATTGATACTGGCTTTGCTTCAATCTTGTTCTATTTAGTCATTTCTAGGAGAAAAGGTTTCACAGAAGATCTCTCTGGATTTGGTCCTTACAGTCTTTCTGCCCCATGCTCTGCAATGTTCCCCGATCTATAGATGCAGAAGCTGTGCTGCAAATGTATCCATTCAGTCTGTTGATCTCTGCACTGTGTCCAGTGATGGTTTTTCTGTAATGGTTTCCATTTTCTGTAAGGAGTTTTGGAGCAGCCTTATAGAGAAGCTAATGTTTAAAAGAACCAAGACTTCCTAACCACCGCCAGTAATCACCAGAAAGTCACCAAAGAACAGCTGCAGGCAGATGAGACTTCTTATGAGTCTTCTTGATCCATTCTGTGAGGGACTGGGTGTAAGAACAAAGTTCATTTGCTTTGGTGAACTAGGAGAGCTGAGAACCTTAGAGTTTTCCTCCTTTTTTTTTTTTTTTTGATGTTGTGGGTCAAATATCCTAGCAGAGCCACCTTATCAAGGGACACATAAGACAGTTATTGTTAATCTCACACACTCAGCTTTGCACTGGGGGATAGCCTCATTCAAACAAGGCTATTGAAACTTACTGTGGCTGTACCAGTTTGCAATCCCACCATCTGTGTAAACCTACACTGGAGATCCTTCTTCAGTAGTGGCTTTGAGGAGACTCCATAGTGACCTAGCTAGGCTTGTTGGTTACCCAGCTCTCAGAAACCATATGAGACAATAAATGTTTATGGCTTTGAGACAGTAAGTTTTGGGGTGAGTTATTATGTCTCAGTAACTCATGTATAATGAATTTCAATTTCCATAGGCTTTGAATCATATATATTACATTTTAAAACTATTTTAAATTTATTTTTTTACAAACAACTATAGTGTATTAACTTTGATTCTTTTTTATCATTTCATTCATTTTTATATTGTTCATACACCTGAACCATAAAATGCACTAGAGAACATTTCTATCTTTTTAAAAAATGTTCCGGAAAGGTCTATGAGACGTTAGAATGCTCTCTCTTTGAATATATATATTCATATGTGTGTGTGTGTGTGTGTGTGTGTGTGTGTGTATTCTTAGTGTTTCTGTTCTTTTATCTTCCATATCTATGCTAAATTATATTTAATTTTCATCTTGTTTCTACAGTTTTTGTGCTTTCTTGTGACATTTTCTTTCTCTCAAATTAGTTATTAGTAATAAGTTTTATCAAAGTTCCTAGTTTCTTCACAGAACCAAGTTTCTGTTTCTTTAGTATTTGCAGTATCTCTTTTGTTTCCTTAGTTATGCTCTCCCCTATTGTCTCCTTCCTCTATTCTTAGTGTTCTTTATGGTTTTAAAAATGCATAGCTCAAACTCTGAAGCCTTTGTATTAATTTTCAGTCTTTCAACAGCCAACATTATGGATTTCCAAGAACTGTTTCAGTATATTTTATAATTTTGACATGTTTTGTTCTTATTACAAGTCAAGCATAAATGTTTTCATTTTCATTATCCTTTGACATAATAATTGTTTAAAATTCAGAACATTCCAGAACACTTAATGAATAAACACAATTTAGCAATGAGTCTATATTACCTTTTGCTAGTGTCAAAATAATGAACTACTCACACTGGGAGTATTAATGTCTTTTCTTCCCCAGCCTCAGCACTTTCCAGTGCCATAGAAACTAACCAGTGGGGAGATAGTTTCCTGGACAGTTCTAGACTGGCTTCTTGATGTTCTGCAACTGAAGTGTGTAGTGTCTTTAGCACAAACATCACACTTTCTAGTTATCATGGGCAACCCAGAGCGAGTCTCCCAAGTTATTCACGTGTGTGTGTGTGTGTGTGTGTGTGTGTGTGTGTGTATGTCTGTCCATCTGCCTCTGTGTGTGTGTGTCTGTGTGTGTGTCTTTCTCTGTGTGTGTGTGTGTCTGTGTGCCTGTGTGTGTATCTGTGTGCCTGTCCATCTGTCTATGTGTGTGTGTGTGTGTGTGTGTGTGTGTCTGTGTGAGTGTGTTGGTGCCTATAAAATCCAGAAGACAGGGCTGGATATCCTGGATCTGAAGTTACGATTCGCTGTGGAAAGCCTTATGGGGATGCTGGTGATTCAGATCCTCTCAGCCATGTCTCCAGCCCTTTCTATTGTTTTTGTTTGTGTTTACCTAGTATCTCTTATTTCACCTCTTCATAATATTTTTTCCTCTATCATTGGGGTTTAAATGAATTTCTCATAAATGTAAAATCATGACCTCAGCTCATCAGAACAGTTTTTAATTAGAAACGAGACAACAGAATCCTCAGTCAGCATGTTTCAGGAACTTCCTTAGTTTAACCTCAGGTCCTAGAAAAAAATATACTGTTGAGAGTTCTAGCAAATTATACAGGAGGGGCTATTAGGACACATGCTCTGTGTGGATGAGCACAGATCGGACAGAGAAAGTAGCTTTATAGGATTAGAGAACAAGCTAAACAGCTTGGCAAGGTGTAGTCTAATCTTGGTTGCACATGTAACCCCCTAAAGGTACAACTATGCTCGGACTCTGATAAACTTTATCTAATTTATTTGGAATAGGATGAGAGTGGGAGATATGTTTAGAAATACTAGGGAAAATATTTTTTGTAGTTTTCAATAGGGGCTATCAGAGCATCTTATGATTGTATTTACTAGAGACTGGTGTGATCAAGTCTGTTATTGAACCAACACATCTTGTAAGGGGCAATACGAAGCCAGAAGATCAGGGGATAGTCATAAATATGAGAAACCCTCATCCTACTCATGGGAAAATAGAACAATCCAGTAGCACCAGATATTGTCCTTTATATTAGAAAAGAAATTAATTAAGTTTCTAAGAGATTAAAACTATATTCATCTTTAAGTAAAAAGATTCTCTTATACCCTTGAAACTTTCCATTGAATTGTGTTATTGAAACACAGATTGGCCTGTTCCTTGGTGAACTTATCAAACAAAATACCATGACCTTTATCATGTGCTTGATAAATGTAACTAACTATATGTAATATCTGTAACTCAAGAGCACACAACTATATCCAGGGCACAAAGATCTCAAGTTATTAATGTGAACTATGCTTCTAAGACACATTGCATTTATCCAGTTGCTATATGATATGCATTCTTAAAAATACAACATAAACCCCTAAACAAAGTCCAAACAATAGCTTATGCTATTTCTCTAAGAAACTTAAGGAATTTTTGTAATAAAGCAGCTTGATACATCTTAAAATTATATTCTGATATTACATCAATAGAAATTAAGAATCCAAATAATAAATTGCTTTAAAAGTAGTCTATCTTATTTTACACAACAAAAAATGAATAGAGGTTTTATTTCCTAAGGAGAAATTAATAGACAATCCAAAAAGGATCTATTTTTCTACACAATAATCCAATATTTTTTAAAGACAGAATTTCTTCTCATTTAAAAACATTACATACAACTGTACCACACCCACAACCACAAAAGCATAAACACGAACTCAAGTACACACATGCATATATACACACACACACACACACGGCTACACTCCTCCCCTACACACACAGGCACACACACACACACACACACACACATACACAGAGAGAGAGAGAGAGAGAGAGAGGGAGAGGGAGGGGTCTTGGCACTGACTTGTTAGTTTCTTTCCAAATGTTCCACTCATTAATCATCGGAGAATAGACTTTTTACTGCCTTAGTTGTTACTATAAAATTAAAGGATTCTTATCAGATTCACTTACATGAACAAAAATATTGTTTAAGAAATAGAGCTTTTAATAGAGCAGCGTTTAAAAATAGAGCAGTGTTCTCTGATGTTATCGCAAGCCTTTAAAAATTCAACAAGTTCCAATTTCCACTTAGAACAGCGGTTCTCAACACGTAGATCATGACCTTTAGCGGGGTTGGGGGGTCACACTATCCTTTCACAGGTGAGAAGGGTCACCTGCATATGAGATTCTGCATATCTGCATATTGTGATTCCCAACAGTAGCAAGATTATAGTTATGAAGTAGCAACAAAGTGAATTTTATGGTTGAGGGAACCAACCGTAGGAACTATATTAAGGGGTCCCAGCTTTAGGAATGTTGAGCACCACTGACTTAGAAATTCCACCTAGAGCTTACACTGAAATTAATGTGCACTGAATACATATGTCCCTCAGTGCAAAGGTGGTGCTGTGGTAACAAGAAGTCCAACGTGTCTCATTTCTTCTAGCAGTACAACAATGCAGGATGCCAAATTTATTCAGTAATATTTATAATGCAAAACTTCTCAGTGAATATTAACTGCTCACATAACTGATGATTGTCTTTTGCTACTGAAGCCAGCATCTGAGTGATCTATAACAAGCTATGAAGATAGAATACACCATATGTGCTTTGCATTCTGAACAGGAAATGCAATAGTGATTCTTCGCAATTTAATAAAGCTACTGACTGTCTATAATGAATTAACAATAAGTTTTAAGATTTACTTTATTGTTTTTAGTTATATGTATGGATGTGTGTCTTCATGGAGGTATGTGCACATGCGTACAGATGCCCAAAGGAGATAAGAAGTGTCAGATCTGGAGCTGGAGTTGCCAGTGTTTGTGGGCTGCCAAACCTGTGTGCTGGGATCTAACTCAGGTCCTCTGGCAGAGCAGAAAGCGCTCTTAGCTGCCAAGTTATTTCTTCAGCCCTGAATTAAACAATCTTAAAATAATTAAAATATATAATCCATGATTTTTTTTCTAAAAAGTTGGCAGCTCTGATATGTTAAAATTATCTCTGAAAGCAAATTGTGAAATTATCAGACGTATTTCTATGTAAAATTTCATCAGTGGCTTTACACAAGAAATTATACTGTCCACTACTGTCTATATTTTGATTTCAGAAAGAAAAATCCTATGACCAATATGCCAGTGCTCTTCACATAAAGATTACACACAAACTTAAATGTTAGTCTCTAACTTCCTAAAAACTTGTAGAGTGCTAACCAGAGATCCTGACCTTGTCCAGGACACTCTGATTCCTTTTACAACTTGCTAGACCTGGGACTGCTCCCTGCCAGGGATCTCTAGATCAAGTGGTGTGGAGACACTGGCAACTTACCTGTACACCCAGACACCTCTCCCTACTCTGATTGCCCTAAGGCTACTTGCCAAGGATCATGATCTTTGGCAGCCCCCTTTCACATTTTGGGGTTCATCAGACCCCAGGTCCCTCACTCCCAGGGAGCCTCTAGTCAGCCCCTGACAACTCCAGTCACCCTGTAGCTGCTTGTGTTGGGATCCATCCTCCAGGTCCACCCAGACCCACACATCCTGTGCTCTGGACCAGGCTGGAGTTCATCTAACCATAATCTGCCCTCTTCCCAATTTCAAGACCTATTCCTGAACCCACACACTGGGTGCCTGGCCTAGCCACATGAGCCTTGACTGTACCTTTCATAACCTCTACGTTCAGGCTGAGTGGCACATGCTATGCACTAACCTAGCTTCCTGAGTCCACACTAGACACACAACCCACACAAGAAGTTCACACACCCAGGTCTCATCTCCAAAACAATATGAAAAATAAAGACTGTATGCCTCTCCCAAAACTACCAGTCCCCAAAAATGTTCTTCAATAAGAACTACCAAGACAAACTCCAAGACATAAAGCATAAAAGAACAATTATAAAGTTCAAAAAATTCAAGAAATTTTGAGGAAATTACAAACAATCATCTTAATGAAATTAAAGAAAATGCCTGAGTGATACCCAAGAAAACATGGATATAGGACTGAATGAAATTACAAATATGATTCAGGATTTGAGAACTAGATTCAGTAAGTATATGGAAATATTAGAAGACTTGAGCTGAAAAGGAAGGTGGAATTGAAGAATCCCAGTAGCCCAACTGGAAAACTCAAGAAAAGCTGTACTGGCTGGTTTTGTGTGTCAAGTTGACACAAGCTGGAGTTATCACAGAGAAAGGAGCCTCCCTTGAAGAAATGTCTCCATGAGATCTAGCTGTGGGGCATTTTCTCAATTCGTGATCAAGAGGGGAAGGCCCATTGTGGGTGGTGTCATCCCTGGGCTTGCAGTCTTGGGTTCTATAAGAAAGCAAGTTGAGCAAGCCAGGGGAAGTAAACCAGTAAGGAACATCCCTCATGGCCTCTGTATCAGCTTCTGTTTTCTGACCTGCTTGAGTTCCAGTCCTGACTTCCTTTGATGATGAACAGCAATGTGGAAATGTAACCTGAATAAGCTCTTTCCTCCCCAGTTTGCTTCTTGATCATGATATTTGTGCAGGAATAGAAACCCTGACTAAGACACAAGCAGACCAGACCAAGAAGATAGATAGTCAGAACTCAAAAATAAAGTAGAGAAACTATACAATTCAAGAAGAGATTGTTAAAATCCTCTTAAACCATAGGAAAGAAAACTGCAGGAACTCTGGGACACCATGGGGAAATAAATTATAAGCATAGAAGAAGGAGAAGAGTGTCAGGTCAAAGGTGTTGATCAGGTCTTCAGCAATATTATAGAAGAAAACTTTCCCAAACTAAGGAAAGACATACCCACGTAGATATAAGAAGTACACAAAATACAAAATAGACAAGACTAGAAAGTCAACTTCCTTAGGCATACTACACTAAACCACTAAATGTACATAACAAAGAGAGTTCTGAAAGCCACAACAGAAAAAATACAAGTCACATATAACCCATATAAAACCAAAAGCAATGCACTCTAAGTCCATAAAACCGAACCTATTGTACTGTACCCAGGACGCAATGGTTGAAGGAGAAAGAAAATCTTTCCATGATCTAAATACGCTAAAACAATTCATATCTAGCAGGCCAATCTTAAACAAAATATGGAAAGAAATATGTTGGACTGAAGAGAAAAATAAGCATAGCCAAACAAAAACACACACACACAAACACACACACAGACACACACACAAACCTTTGAGAGAAAGCAAATAAAGCTATAATTGCTAAAACAGAGTATGACTGAGAACACACACAGGAAAAACAAACACTTTAATCAATGAACAACTTTCAAAAATAACTTCAAATATTAATGACCTCTCTTCTCTGTATGGGTTAAGAAACAAACTGCGTCTTTCTGTTGTCTACAAGAAACTCATATTAGCTTTAAAGATAGGCAGTACCTTAAGGTGAAAAGATGAAAAAAGCATTCAAGTCAGATGGGACCAGGAAGCAAGCAGGCGTTGCTATCCTAAGATCTGACAAAATAGATTTCAAACTAACACTCATCAGGCAATTGAAAGATTTACACTTCATTCTAATCAAGGGAACAGTTAACCGAGAAGACATAACTATTATAAACAGTGCTCCAAATTCGTGTGCACTCAATTTCATAAGGAGCATGTTACTGGACACAGATTAATATTAGCCCATTAATAGGTGATCTCAGTGCCCACACTTTCTCCAATAGGCAGATCATCTGGACAACAAAACTAAACAGAAACAAATAAACAAAACCCAAACAGAAACATCAGAATTAAGTGATACCATACATCACATATTCTATTTAATTCTTTAAAAAACCCTATAGAATATTTCACCAAAACACCAAAGAAGCTAATCAGCAGCCTATGGAAGCTTGTCTGAAATAGATCTGAGGGAAAAAAAAACAAATCTTTAAAATTTCAGAAAACCTGAAAAAAAAAAAAACCAAAAACCTCTTATGTCCATCTGAAAATAAAACTTAAAATCAACAGAAACAAGTCTATAATAAGTCCATAAACTCATGGAAGTTAAGCAACTGGTTATTGAATGATAAATGGGTTAACGGAGAAATCAAGAAAGAAATTAAAAAAAAAAATTCCTAGAACTACATAAAAATGACTGTGCATCCTACAAGACCCTTGAAACACACATAAAGCACTCCTATAGGGGGATTTGTAGCTCTAGTGTCGACATTATAAAATTAGAAAGAGAACACGTATACGAGTTAGTGGTGCCATTGAAGAATTTGGATAAGCAAGGAAAAAACAAACTCTAAACCACTAGATGACAAGAAATAAGAAAAATCAGACCAGAAACCAGCACAAAAAGAAAAATCAAAACCCAAACAATCAAACAAACAAACAAACAAACAAATCTAAGAGCTTGTCCTTTGAGAAGACAATCAAGATTGAGAGGCTTTTGTCCAACCAACTAAAAGAAAGAGAGAGATGACCCAAATGAACAAAATCAGAAATGAACAGGGAAGCATTACAACAGACACTACAGAAATTCAGAATATTAAAATGGAATTAAATACTTTAAAAACTCATACTCTGTTACGTTTGGTAAAAGTTTTTAAAGAAAGGACTAATTTCTAGATTCATCCAAACCATTAAAGTTATATGAAGAAGATATCTGCTAAAAAAAAAAAAAAAAAAGTCCAGGCACAGACTGATTCAAGGCAGAATTCTATCAGACTTTCAGAGAAATTCTGTCAAAAATATTCAAAAAGTAGAAACACAAGGATCACTTCCAAAAACCTTATTTGAAGTATTATTCTAATATCAAAACCAGGTTGATAATACAACAAAAAATAAAACCTTACCGCTAATATCCCTGATGAACATAGATACAAAAATCCTCAAAACAAAACAAAAACAAAAACAAAAACAAAAAACCTTGTAAACTGAATACAGGCACATACCAAAAGGTTATTAAGTTGGTTTTATTTCCAAGATGCAGGTATGGCTAAACATCTTTGAGTCAATACATTTATTAAATCACATAAATAGATTTAAAGACAAAAACCCATCACAATACATGAAGAAAATGATTGGGAAAAGATCTTTACCAATCCTACATCTGATAGAGGGCTAATATCCAATATGTACAAAGAACTCAAGAAGTTAGGCTCCAGAGAACCAAATAACCCTATTAAAAATGTGGTACATTTACACAATGGAGTACTACTCAGCTATTAAAAACAATGAATTCATGAAATTTTTAGGCAAATGGATGGATCTGGAGGATATCATCCTGAGTGAGTTAATCCAATTACAAACGAACACACATAATATGCACTCACTGATAAGTGGATATTAGCCCAGAAGCTCAGAACACCCAGGATACAATCTGAAAAACACATGAAACTCAAGAAGAAGGAAGACCAAAGTGTGGATACTTCGATCCCTCTTAGAAGGGGGAACAGGATACCCACGGAAGGAGTTACAGAGACAAAGTGTGGAAGCAGAGACTGAAGGAATGACCTTCCAGAGACTGCCCCACCTGGGGATCCATCCCATATACAGTCACCAAACCCAGACACTATTGTGGAGTGAAGGTTCTATGCCCCAGTGTAGGGGAATGCCAGGGCCAGGAAGCAGGAGTGGATGGGTTGATAAGCAGGGGGAGGGGGGAGGGTATAGGGGGAGGGAGTTTTCAGAGGGGAAACCGGAAAGGGGATAACATTTGAAATGTAAATAAAGAAAATTTCTAATTAAAAAAAAGAAAAAAAAAGAAAAAGAAAAATTCAACATGCTTCCATGATAAAAGTCCTAGAAAGCATAGTACCTCAAAATAATAAGTATCTTTGAAAAAGCCTTAAAGGGGGCTGAGATAGCTCATCATTTAAGAGACTTGTTTGCTTTGCGGAGGGCTAGATTTCCAGCATACACAGGGTAGCTTACAACCCTCTGTAACTCCAGTTCCAGGGTATTTAGTGACCTCTTTTGACCTCTGCTAGCACCAAATATGCATGTGGTGCACATATATATTTGCAGGCAAAAAATGCCATACACATAAAATAAAATAATATTAAAAAATTATGCTATCTGAGCGACAAGATCCCAAGAGTCATAAATTGTTGAACAACAGGCCAAATCCCAAACATAAGAAACCCTCTTTTGAGTTGTCAGGGGAGTTCAAGAGAGTTCTCAAACTATATAGGCTAGTTCTGTTGTCCTTGATTGCCTCTGACAGGTAGTTTCTGCTTCAGAGAATTGCTTTAAAATGTTATAAGAGCTATCTTCATGGGAGTAAAGTATTTTTGTAATATGATTCTGACTTTCCCTAATCACTAATGAAGTTAACTATGTTTTCATATGCCCGCTGACCATTTATATAATTCCAAAGCAGAAATAGTTCTTCAACTCCTTTCCTCGATTCTTAGTCATGCTGTCTGTCTCTCTACAGACACATTGTGAGAATGACTCACTGTTGGAATAGTTAGACATCCTTCAGTCCTTATACTACACAGGAAAGGAGTATGCCATTCCTTGGAGTTGTATCAACTTTAGACATGGCTTCCTGATGCAGCTTAAAACACACCACAACTATTTATTATGTATGCTTAGACTTGGTCATAATTCCAGTGATTATTCTACCACACAGAAACAGGTCAGTGAGAATAATTAGGACAAAGAGAACATGTAGTCCATGTATTCCTCAGTCATCCCATGTCATTTGACCATGTGCTCAAAGCAGGAATTGAGATGACAACTCATCTAACATCCTTTCATTTAGTGAGTAAATATAATTATATATGAGCTGTACACTCAATGTCTAAGATACCACACTTGATACAGGGGAAAATGCAGGACTGTAACAGCACAGTGTTTGCAACCTAGTGGCAGAAGATTTAGTCTCATTAATAGACTAAGGATTCCAAAGAGTTGTTACCTGAATGGGAAAAAAGGTTATATTTATTCTGGCAAGGTTGGAGAACTGTGGAAACAATAATAGGCAGAGGCTATTATAGCAGAAAAAAATGCATTACAGGAAAAGAATGTATATGAAAAGAGGAGAAGTAAACAGAACCAGAGAGACTATAAGGTTATCTCACATTTGGAAAACAGCAGATGAGCCAACACAGGCTGAGCTGGTTATACTGTGCAAGTTATGTTGATTCTGTGGGAGCAGTGAACATCTTCTTTCCTGATAGAACACCACTCCATCCCTTGTGGCAGGTTTAATCAAACACATCTACAATGTCTATATAAATCCTCCTTTATTTCTACAAGTTGTCTTGAGCTTTATGACTTGAAATAGATGATAGCACCTCTGAATTTGAAGACCACTTTATTGGCCCCCCCTCCTTTGTCATACTTGCTATTTCTGAGGGTGGGATAAAATGACACTGAAAATTTCTTACCTACAGGAAGCTCAGCATAACTTCTACAAAAGAAGCAAGCAGTCCAATTACATCATTGGTAAGTCCCACTCATTGAAATGAGTTAAACTATATCCAAGGAAGGCTGTAAATTCATGACTAAGTATTTAATTTATTAATTAAAATATTTTAATTCTAGTTGGCAGGTAAATAACATGTCTTTATAGATATTTTATAGGGTGCTTACCTTTTTAAGGCCTCCTATTCTTTACTGAACTCAATAAAAAATATCTGATAATAGGGACTTTCCTTTGTGCAGTGGTTGGTGGTTCCCATAGAAACTAACAATTGACTACCATGCAGAGAATAAGTGACTGAAAAATGCTCAGCCACAAATGGAGTGTCTTTCATCCCTTTCCTAAGTCTCGGGATCCATAGCAAGAGAGGTTATAGGAAGATTCTAATAGCCAGATATCAGGGAGCACCAGAGCAAACCAGTATCTCGATACAACAGTAACCCTGTATCCGTGACCTCAGAGCTGTTGCTGGTGTGTGCACAAGACCTGCACAAGAGGAAGCCAGTCAATATTCTAACAAAGAGGGCTCTGGGAGGTTCACAAATCCTTGTCCAAAACTGAGGAACTATATACCCCAAGGCCAGGGAGACTTGGTTTTGTTTCAGGATGTGCCCCCTGGTATATAAACCATGCACTCGTGAATGACCCCACAGCCAGAAATGTATGGTGGCACAAAATGGAGTCTATGAGTTATTAAAAATAAAAATTAAAAAGAAGACACAAAATTGGGCAGCAGGAAAGTAGGGTGGATATGGGAGAAATTAAGGAGAGAGGTTAAAGATAAATATGATCAAATGCATCATATGAAATTCTCAACACACTTTATGACAAATATTTAAATTTACTGTTTAGTTGCATTCATATAAGGAAATAAAGTAAAGGATGATGCAACCTTTTGTGGTTTTTCAATTAAACTTTTTTTTTGACATTTTCATGCATGTCTAAAACAATTTTGATGACTTTAGCCCCCTCTTTTTTCCTTGTACCCCCCTCAGTCTCCTCACCTCCTACAAGTCCCTTTCCCATATTAATTTATTTGTGATTTGCTGTGACCCACCAAGTTTGACCTGGGACAACTGTGTGACAAGAAGTTTGGAACTCTTCATTGGAGCTTAGTGAGCTCAACAGCAGTGAGATTTTTAAAATATGGATTTAATTGGTGAAAGATTTCAGTCAGACGGACATGGAGATACATTGTCGCTTCTGTGTGTATTCTGACGTCATCTCCCAACTTCAGCTGCTGAAGTAGACACCTCTTTCTCTACTAATCATCTTCCACGTCAGAGACTGGAGCTGTAGAGGTTTTTTCTTTTTTTTTTTTTTTTTTTTCCCCTGCTCTGAATCTTGTTAGTCCCAGCTGGATTCTTAAAAGGTAATTTCCCATTGGGGCATTTTTTTACCTATGATGAGAGGGAATGGAGGTAGGAAGACACAGCCCACTGGATAAATGCTTCTACATCCCATAGTTCACGTGACATTTTCAAGAATTATCTTGCACACTTCTCATGAGATGCAGATAGTACCAAGGCCCGGGGACCACAGAAATTATCTCAACAATGAATGAGCCCTCTCTCCAAATGTTGATCTTTCAGTTCTCTTTTTTCCCTGTCTCTTCTTAGTTTCTAAGATAATTTTCTAATTAGACGTTCTACATTTGTATTTTTAGCTCTCTGTTCCCAGAAATCAGAATAATGCAAAAAGCTTCCTTTCTATGTTGTAAAGTAACTCACAAAGATCAGGGTAAGAAACCAAGCAATAAATGGTATTGTGTTACCTTCAGTCCTTTTTAGAAATTGCATTTATTGAATAGTTTTATTCATTGTTGTGCTATTTTGATACAGTTGTATCTTAAGATAAAATAGCTACACAGCTTTACAACAATCTAGTCTAGTAACTATCAAGATACTTTTACTTGCTTATCATGATGATTAAATTAAACATTACATTGCATTCCTAAATCACAAGTACATATACATAAATGTATGCCTGGGTCTATCTGTATTTTTGTATGAAAGTGTGTGTGTGTGTGTGTGTGTGTTATATAGTTTCAGTATCTCCCCTTTACATTATTCTTAGAGAACATTTGAAATCATTTCTTACATGCTAACTAGGTTCTCATAGTACAAGGACAGAAGGAAATAAGCTATAAAGAAAGAGGAAGAATGTGCCCAGGGCTCATTTTCCCTGTGAGGACTGGAATTATCAGAAATTATGTGAAATATGAGAAGAAATTGAATAAAGAAAGAAAACAATATGGTATGTAAGGAGATAGTATAACTGATAAAATGGAATTATTAGAATTTAAGAGAAAATGACTAAGGGCCTACTCTGTGTGTTTTATGAACAGATGTCTCACCATGGAAAATGCTTATGTTTTAATGTAGGCACATTCAACAATGTTCTAGACTGGTGACCACACATCACTGGATTATATAAAGTACAGGTTCAAGTGCCTAGGATTAAAAGGGATTATGTGTTTGCTGAGACAATAGTCACCCTGTTAATGGAACCAGCATCACATTGATTTCTATTCCTGATAGAGGACTGTGAGTCTTCAATTAGTCAAAACCCGAAGATTAAAAAAATACATTCTATACTTGTAAAATTAAGGAGGGTGAAATGCAATCATATTTTATACAACAGACTATAGAATAGAAACGACTCCACAAAAGTAACAAAACAATTAAAAGAGGAAGGTTGTTATATATAACTTGTTTTCCCAACATATTCTAGTCTCAGAAATTTTTTTTTTTAGTCTCAAAGTCTTAACAATTAAAAATGTAAATACTTTTAATGGTACAAAAAAAGAATAAGGGTAACTTTTAATTGAAAATAGATTCTTTTCTCATATACAATATCCTGATTGTAGTTTCTCCCCCTCCACTCCTCCCAGTCCCTCCTCACCTCCTTTCCCTTTTGGATCTACTCCTTTTTTGTCTTTCATCAGAAAAGAGCAGGCTTCTATGAGATAACAGCCAAGCATGACAAAAAAATACAGTAAGATGAAGCTAAAACTTTCATATTGAAAGTTGGACACAGCAAACTAAGTGTAGGAAAAGAGTTCCAAGACCAGGCCAAAGAGGTGGAGGCCCACTCATTCTCAGTCATTCGTCCCATGAAAATACTATGTTAATAGCTATAGTATATACGCAGAGGACCTGGTATAGACCCATGCATGTCCTGTGCTTCAGTCTCTGAGAGCTCATATGTGCCTTGCTTAGTTGGTTCAGAGGGCTGTGCTCTCCTGATGTCCTCTCTCTCCTCTGACTCTTATGATCTTTCTGCCTCCTCTTCTGATGAATTCCCTGAGACTGGGGGTAGGAATTTGATGGATACTTCCAATTTAGTCTCTCTCTCTCTCTCTCTCTCTCTCTCTCTCTCTCTCTCTCTCTCTCTCTCTCTTTCCATAATGTCTGGCCACAGGTCTCTGTATCTGTTCACCTGCTGCTAGAGGAAGCCTTTCTGATGATGACTGGATAAAGCATTGATCTATGAGTATAGTAAAATATCATCAGGAGTAATTTAATTGATAAGTATCACTGTCCAATGGTATTTGGTTTTACTCTTTGGCTATCTAGTTTCTCCTTGATTCTTGATTACCCTAGCAGTGTTGGGTGTGGGTTCCTTCTTGTGTAGTGGACCTTACATCAAATCAGGCATTGGTTGGTTATTCTCACAAGTTTTATGCCACCATTGGCTTAGCATATTTTGCACCCAGGACAGAGTGTAGGTCATAGGTTTTGTAACTGGGTTGGCATCCACTTTTCTCAATGAATACTTTTAAAAATTAAAAGATTAAAAACTTTTGACAGCTAATTTAGGCTCTAATAATGAAGAAAAATATAGTAACAATAAATCACTAAACTCAAATATCTGAGCTTAAAACTGAATTTTAGTATGACACCATTAAAAGTGTCTAAAGTAAAAAAAAATATTAAGGTAATTTTTAACACAAAAGAACTCTAATAACTCAAATAGGAGACTTTTTTGACAAGGCACTCAAGAATTAATGACCAAACTCTTAGGAAAATGGTGGTTTCAAATAAAAATTGCAAGATAAAACTGTGATGATATTTTTTGAGTAAGTTAACTTTTTTCCAAAGGGAAAATTATGAGGTAGAAATAAAACCTTAAAAAGCTTAGATTATTATATAGTTCATTAAATGACAATGCCTACTGTAATAGCTTCATTTTAAAGCCATCCAAACCTTTCCAAGCAAACATTTTCAGGAAAAGTTCATTTTTCTATCAAATTAGTAGTGTAGTCTAAATGATAGTCTAGAAATTATTAATGACTATTACAAGTATTCAAAATTGCTTATCTTATTCATCAGGCATTTCACTTCCTTAAATATAAAGTGTAATTGAACCTAGGAACACTGGCAAGTGTTAAAGGTCATGGTATCCACCGCTTACTCTGCATTGCGTAATTGAGTTATGACTCTAAAACAAAGCTTGTTTCAAATGTGCAGACTCTTCAAACTATTCTATGCAAGACATTGAACTCACTATCTGGTTTAATTAAAAACCCCACTTAACTCTGAGTCTAGCACCTCATCGTGGAAAAAACAAAGATAAGGAGGTGTTCTGTACTTAGATTTTGACACAGAGTCTAAAACATAGCTTCAGAAACATCACCATGGCAAAATAGGGGACGTGGTAAGTTCTCCAATAAAAGGTATAATCAGCTTATAGTGATGAATCTACCCAAGACTAAGTCATTCTATTTTGCTCTGTCTCATTCTTCAACTGCAGGAAAAGCAGTCACTCGGACTTCATTAATGCACACATAGCCCTGGTGGACATACTGCTGTTCTATTTTCTCATCTAGACTCTAACCTACAGTAGGATGGGAGGCATGTATGCCTCGTGATTATTATATACATAGTACATAATACTGTGTCAGATTCACAAAGATTTCTTGAATAAATGAGCTTAGACTTGAACCAGGGTTTTGTTCTATAAGGATATGCTCACTACACCCTGTGGTTCTTCTCTTCCATCCTCCCAACTGAGCTGCTGCAGTGAAGGCTCAGACCAGAAACAGCTTTGCACTCATTAAACATCATCTTCCTCCTCCCCTTTTCCTCCTCCTCCTCCTCCCCTTTTCCTCCCCCTCTTCTTCCTCCTCCTCTTCCTTCTCCTCTTCCTCTTTCTCTTCTTCCTCCTCTTCCTCCTCCTCTTCTCCTCCTCTTCCTCTTCTTCTTCCTCCCCCTCCTTTTGAACCACAGACTGAAGCCTGGAGCTCTTTATTACTTTAGTTTCACTCTGAACATATTTTTAGGTATTGTAATCGATTTTATGCCAGCAATTACCCCACATAAAGGATGGTCTTATGCCAGCAATTACCCCACATAAAGGATGGAGTCCTTCACTGTTGAAAAGAGTCCATTTATTATCTATATTACAGAGAGCAAAGCAAGGCTTTGGAAGTGTTTTCTTTAATTCACTATCATGGCAAATTCTTCACTGTGAGACCCATTCCTGGATCTACATGGGTTGGATAAAAGAGAATCATTAGTGACATAGTTGGTATTGCAGTCAGACTGCCCATTTCCCTCCCATGTGGACCAGACTGATCTTCCTGATAAATATAGATGCAAAAATTCTCTATAAAAATACTTTTGAACTAAGTTCACAAACATAGCAAAAAGCGATAATTTATCATCAATTTTGCTTCACTCCTGGGATGCAGGGATGGTTCACATGAGTGAATCAGATGAATATAATTCTAATTGATCACATAAAGAGAGGAACCACATGGTCATCTCAATGGGTACATTAAAGGCCTTTGACAAAAAAACCATCTGGTGATAAAATTCATGGAAAAATTATGATGGAGAGATCACATCTTAACAGAATAAAAGCTACATATATGAGAAAACAACAGTCAATTTCAGACAAAATATTTCCAGTAAAATCAGGAACACAACACAGGTGCTAAGTCTGTTCACTTCTATTCAATTTTCATGGACAAAATGACAAGAAAGTAAATGGGATCCAAACAAGAAAAGGACTAAAGTGTTCCTATTTGTATACGATATGATTCTGTACATGAGACCCCACGAGCTGCACTAAGATTTGTAGGAGCTGATAAATACATTCAGCAAGGAGGCCAAATCACATCACACAGGAAAGTCAGTGGCCTTCTTACATACCAATACAAACATACTGAAAAAGAAATTAGGGAAATTATGCCATTCACAATAGCTACCAAAAATAAATAGTAAGTAAGTTTAGCAAATAATAGATAGATAGATAGATAGATAGATAGATAGATAGATAGATAGATAGATGATACATAAAATACCTAAGGATAAGGTAATAAAATACCAAGAAAACAAAGACTTCTACAATGAAAACTTCAAGATACTTAAGGAAGAAACTAGAAGACTCTAGAAGATGCAAAGACAAGCTCTTATGCTCATGGATCAGAAGAGATTAACATGAAAATAGCCATCCTACCAAGCTACTGTAATCCCAATACTAAGCCATCAAAAATTCAGGGAACTTCACAAAGGAATTTAAGAGTCAGAGAAACGGGGAGGGTTGAGAAACTCAATCTTTCTAGGTAGGACACAGGCATTGAGATCACTAACCCAGAGAGCTGTGGTCACCTGACATGCAGAAGACTGGCTCTGTCAGCCATGAGTGTTGGAGGAACTCATGGACCCCTATCACTTACTGGTGAACTACTGGCTATGGATATATCCTGGGAAAGCAGAAAACATTATCTTTAATTGTGTACACTTTGTTGACTCTCATGAATAGTGGCAAACCCATGTTCGTACAGATGAGCATCGTTAAACTCAGTGGGTCACTAAATAAAACAAAGAGTCACAAATGTGGGATATTCATATATAATGAAGGGACTGAGAGGGTGAGAGGAAGATGGGGAGGGTAGAATGGGGAATAACTAGAATGTACCATATATATGTATTAAATTGTAAGTGAACAAAATGAATTAAAGGTAGAGAAGTCACTTTCTAGGAGCTGTGGGTATGGAATTCTCTCTGCCGAAGGGCACTCACTGATGATCACAATGGAAATATTGAATTTTCAGTACTGTTTTTAAATAATACTTTTTATATTTTACTTTAATTAAAATATAGTTACATCACTCCCTCTTTTCCTTTGCCTTCCTCCTACACCTCCCTAGTTCTCTCCTTCCAATCCCGTACGTGCCTTCTCCTTTATTTCCTCTCAAATGCATGGCCTCTTTTCCTTTTGGTTGTTATCGTTACATATATGTATACATATTTAAACACACGTAAATATATAACTGCCACCAGCTGAGTTTGTTTAGTGCTGCATGTGCTTATATGATTTCAGAGCTGATCACTAGGGGGCTTCTCCTTGGGGGAGACTAACTTTCCTCTCTCTTAGCAGTCTTTAGTTACCTATAGTTCTTTGTCTGGGGGAGGGGTTTGAGATCTCCCCCTTACTCATTAGCATGTCTATTAGTCTCCTCATTTCTTGAGTCTTGTTGAAGCAGCCACACTGTTATATACTGCGTGTAACTTCCCTGTTCCTTCTAAGAGAAACTGTCTTACAGCAGATTACCAGGTCTTCTGGCTCTTATAGTCTTCCTGGCCCCTCCCACTTCCTTGATGTATCCTGAGCCTTAAGTTCAGGATTCTTGTGCTAGATGTGGGGGCTAGGCACCTTGCAAATAGTTGTTCTCTGAATTTTGACTAGTTGTGGTTTCTGTTAGAGTCCCAGTCTGCCGCAAAGATGCTTCTTCAATGAGGGTTGGGAGCTACACTTATCTGAGTGTAAGGATACATTATAGTATACTGTATTTAGAATGCAATCGGCAGTCATGTTGTTCTGTTAAGTGGTGGCATTAGGTTCTTTATGATCCAAAAAAAAAAAAAAAAATCACTAGACCCAAGGAGTTGTCTGGCATCTTAGTAGCAGGCATGTTTTTTTTCCTGTTGAGAGGGCTTCAAGTACAAGAGGAGAGCTGCTGGCCAGAGACAAGATGTGAGTGCTGCTTTTGTGTCTTTAGAGACAAAAGGCATCGCTGCTGGGTAGAAATATCGATTACTCCCCTCTTTTAGCATCTTGCATAGGGGCTTTTGGCTCTGTGAAGACTTCTTTTCAGTAGTCTTTGTTGATAGTCCACATAATTGTTTCTACTGTCCCATCAGGAGGTGATAGTTTCTAACTCCACACTGGCCATGCTCAGCAATTCCTAACAAATAGCCTCTTTTGTAAATAGTGTCTCTGATTTATCCTATTCAATGCCATCTGAATCTTGGTGATGACTGGTCACACACACCCCCTTTTTTTTTTTTGTTAAAACTACACAGCTGTGGTTAAGTTAAAGGTTATTTCTTCGCAGTTGTCTAGAAAAAAATGAAAAATTAGAATGTGTGTGCTACTAGGTAATATGATCACACATATTAGAACCAATATAAAAATACTAAAAAATTATTATACAGACTATCATATAACAATAATGATAATAAAATAGGATAGCCAATAAAATAGGTAGCCAAATTTTTACTATAAGTACATGGAGGGATCTATGGCTCCAGCTATAATCCAGGGGATTGTCTTATCTGGAATCAATGGGAGGGGAGGCCCTTGGTCCTGTGGAGGCTTGATGTGCCCAGCATAGGGGGATGTTAGAGTGGTGAGGCAAGAGTGGGTGGGTGGGTGGGGGAGCACCCTCATAGAGGCAAAGAGAAGGGGGGATGGGATGGAGGTTTATGGAGGGGAGACTGGGAAGGGAGACAACATTTGAAATGTAAAAAAAATTAAAATAACCAATAAAAAAGGAAAATATCAACTATGATAAGTGAAATTAGGTATGGATATTAGTTACCTGAGAAACAAAGCTGATACAGTAAGTCTTTTCTCCTTAAAGGGGCTCTTAGCAAATGGTATCTTTTTAATTAAAGAAAATTTTATTATTTTATTTTTTTCAAGACAGGGTTTCTCTGTGTAGCTCTGGCTGACCTGTAACTCACTTTGTAGACCAGGCTGGCCTCCAACTCACTGGGGATTAAAGGTGTGTGCCACCACTTCCCGGCCGTTATTGTTTTCACAATCATTTAAATTATATTAGAAAAGCTGGTACCTTGGACGTGTTCCAGTATCATCACACTATATGAAATTGAGCAATTTAATTTGATAAAGCACCATTAATTGTCTGGCACAATTATTTTTTAAGTGAAAGATATGCACTGTCAGCTCATCCAGAAGAAAGATACCAGTAATCCCTGAATCAGTAAACAATGCCCAAGATTGTCTAAAGCCGCTGAAATTTAAGAGAATAAAAGAGAAAGATTGATGCTTGAAAATAGTTTCAGTTTTGCTGTTTGGTTTCTCTGAAATCCCCCCCCCCCAAAGCGACTATGATACCTGGTTTCCATGGCAATGCTCTGTGGGGCATCCACAGAGCCCCAAGGGGCTTAACTACAGAAAGCTAGTCTAGCTGGGGCATCATTTTTAAAAAGGCCACCTATGTGGACAGCTCTCAGAAACTTCAAAGCCAAAGCCAAAAAAACCAAACCAAACTAAACCAAACTAAACCAAACCAAAACAAAACAACCCTCACTTGAGCAGCATGCAACTGCCAATGAACAAATACGGAAAGTCTTCCCAGGACTTGTATTACTGCTTCTTTTTAAAGACAGAATCCTTCTAATGTAGCCCAGGCTATCCCGAAACTCCGTGCTGAAGGCTTGGTACGTCTTTGGGGGAACACTGAACTGCCTAAAACAGTAAAACACAATATAAAATCAACTCTTTATGAAATGGTGTGCCTCTTGCTTCCTGCCAGTCCCTCTCCACCTCCATCCCTAGGCTACCCAGGCCTCCTAAATGTGTATTATCCAGGGTAACCCTAGTACTGACTTAAAAAAACCCAGACTTCAATGGCGCAGTTTTTCACTGTGGTTAAAAGTTAAAGGCCAGGTGAACACGCTTGGCCGTGTGCAGCTTGCCTGATCTGAAGTTTTCTCCAGTGTCTGTGATGGGTTCTCTCAACAGTTTTCCCAGATGCCAGCGATGGTTAAAAAAAAAGGGGGGGGGGGGGAGAGGACTTGAAGGTTATTAAAGGTCAAACATAAAAAAATATGGTCTTGTAACCACAATTATAATTGTGCCATTTTTGAAATGTAAATCAGTACAAATTCACCCATAAACAGTTACAATAATGAAGTCCCCTCAAAAAGAAGCAAAAGCCTTATCTCTTTATAAGTAATATGGCCTCTGTAGTCTAAACTCAAATCCTGCCCTGTTCAGTCATTGGTGATCCGAAAGGACCTTAAAATTACATTGTCATATGCATATTAAATGTCACTAAATAAACATTCAGGATGCCAGTCAATTTTGAGTATCAGATGAACAGTGAAGAATTTTTTGGGTGTGTCCCATGCCATATTTAGCAGCATCAAACAGACAAGGCAAAGCCAGAAGGAAACACTCGATCATCTATGTTAACAATGAATCCTGCCCTCTGGGTGGCCTGGGATGTGAAGGTCAGTCTCTACAAGCTCCCGAACTTCCTTACAGAGAAAGATACTGAATAGAGGCTCTAGAAGAACCGAAAACAGCCGTTTCAGAATTGAGACAGGTCTGAAGCAAGCCATCAGAAAAGAACCACAAGATGCCTTTACAAAATAAATTTAAGTTACAAAATAGTTTACATCATTTTCAAAATAAAGTATAGCATCCAGAGTAGTGCTTACACCAAGCAGATGGAAATGATAGAATTTTCTGTTTATGTGCAGTGCGAGCAGCTGCGTTTGGGCTTACAGGTAGATTCCTTTCTTTGTTAGCTAAGTCCATCAGAATGGCTGCTTTAGATCCCTGGGCAAAGTCACGTCGCTTACTTTATTTGCGTCACTGGATGATTTATGGCCCAAAACAAGATCGCAATGTTTGATCAAGACAGAGGACAAGGCGTTTTAGAGGCAGGCAACGTTTTACAAAATTAAATTACTGACCTGCCTTTCCCCAAATCTTCCTTAAAGTAGAACTTCTTCTGCTAAAGTGGATAGGCGACCGAAGCATTTATTTTTTTGTTCTCTCAAAAAGTCTTGAAACAATCCATTTCCTCCGAACATGGCCAAATGCAATTGTTCTTTTCTCTCTGCATCTTTTTTTTTCTTTTCAGAATTGCTTTTTAGAACACAATTGCTTGATCCCTCTGTAGCTTTCACTTAGTATCTTATCTTTCTCTGTAAGAAACCTTCCTCCCGTCTTTATATTTTCTCTCCATTTGGTACTGAAAAATATTACGTGAAGCATCCTGAAGTGGAAAAAGAAAACTCTTCACTGCTTACCAATTATCAATACTCAAATGTGATTTGGTGACGTGAATGACTCTCTCTCTGGGAATGACCCCAACTTAGAGATTCCTTTTCCTCGACACTGTCTCCTTCTACCCCGTCATACCTTCCTGCCTGCCCTGAGCACAGTCTTCCACCTGTCTGCTTGATGCTTTGATAAGCAAGTTCCATGAGCCCAAGTTCAGTGTTTCAGAAGCTAAACATTTTTTTCACATAGACTTTTTCTTTTTATTATTCTTTAATTTTTTTTCTTTTACAGTCCAGTTGTTATTCCCCTCCAGATCTGCCCTCTGCTCTCCAACTCTTCCTCCTCCCAGTCCTTCCATCCCCCTACCCCATCTCCAAGAGGATGTCCGTAACCCCACCCTCACCCTACCAGACCTTCCCACTTCCTGGGGCCTCAAGTCTCTTGAAGGTTAAGTGCATCTTCTCTCACTGAGGCCAGACCAGGCAATCCTCTGCTATTTATATGTCAGGGGCCTCATATCAGCTAGTGTATGCTGCCTGGTTGGTGACTCAGTTTCTGAGGGATCTCTGGGGTCCAGGTTAGTTGACCTTCCTAATCTGGTCAACTAACCTGGTCTTCCTATGGGGTCACCCTCCTCCTCAGTTTCTTCCAGCCTTTTCCTAATAAAACCATAGGGATCTTGGGCTTCTGTCCATTGGTTGGGTGTAAGTATCTACATCTGACTCTTTCAGCTGTAGGCTTCTAATAAAGGAAGACTGCCATGCCATCCTGCCACACATAGACACCAATGCTACGTTTGCTAATTACACAAGTATTGGATGAGTGCCTCCCTTCTTTTTCAAGATCCTGTATGTTTCAAACACATCCTGACTCTTCCAGAGTCCACTTTTCCAGAGTTCACCTTTCTCCTCCTTACCCCCAAAGCTTTGACTTTTATTCTTGTACATGATTTATTTTTTCTAATGTCTGAAAACTTTTAATCTTCTCAATGCTTTCTCCTTATGATCATCTTAGAAAGAAAAAAATCAAGAATGCATATGTTTATATGATTAAATCTTCTAGCATTAGACCTAATAGTTCTGAATGGCTGGGCTCAGTGGCTCAAAGACCATTACCAAGACTTCTGTGTCTCCTTGTCTCTTGAGTCACAACCAGAGCTTTCCAGGTCTTGTCTATCTACAGTTGATTGTGAATTTGGCATCCCCTTATTAACAGTCTTCTCCCTACAGTCACCAGTGACACTGTGCAGCACACCACAAGACACACTTCCTCTCACAAGATTTCCTTAATGCACTCAACCCTATCAACGCCTGCATCTTACATTTTCAATTCCTTTTGTTTCTTGCTGAATTCTTCATAGATTGCTCTCATTCATAAACTCAGAAAACTAAGTGTTGGTTTTCATATGTGGCTCCATCTCAATCCAAGCCCTCCCAATTTCCAGGCATAAATTAAAATCAAAGGTGCCATCACCAGCTACATCTGTCATTTTAACATTCAAGTTTGATCTCTCTATTGAACCCAACAGCATGTCCTGGGTTCTCAAATAGCCTTATACTTGACCAGACCAAGTCAGGTGCTGTTCAGTTTCTATGCCAAGGTTTTGTTTGTAGCTGTTTTTGCTCTAGCTATTCTGGTAGTGATGTTATAAAGCCTTCTTCACTGTCTACTTCTTTGTCTAATCCTATTCATTCAAGCCTGTGGATTTTTACAGGATCCCTGGAATCTACTTGATATGGGGAATGAGGAAATTCCATAACATTTCTATGCAATTATACAGCTTTGGGGCTTAAAGTATTGGAACCAGCTGTCTATTCTACAGTGAGAAAGATCTTTCTGAAAACAATTTGCCCTACTCTCTCAGAGTTTTACTAATAAAATAAGGTTTGAATCCTTTACTTTGGCACATGAAGAACTTCCCACATTTACTGGTTTTTCTTTTTAAAATAGATGTTTTCCATTCACTTCATTCCTATGCCTCTGTACACTGTTGAATTTTCATATGTGTTTCTTTTGATTCTTGACAAAAATATCACTTCTTTGAGTTCTTTTCTTGCCTCCCATATTCACTTCAGGATAATCAGAGATGCCTTTGCCTGTGATATAGCTGTTCTCAGACCATGTATCTGTTACATTAGCTTCAATTGCAAGTGTTTACTTTCAACTTCCCCATTGCATTATGTTGCATGGTGTATGTATTCTTGACATTCCTGGGACATCTCAATGTCTTAGGAAATTTAGCAGTACTTACAGGGAACTATTGGCCATTTACTGGCTCAATGATTACTTACTGAAATTCTCATATTCAGACACACAAGTGCTGAAAAAATAGAATTAAAGAAAGCAGGAAAAATGAGGCTCTTCTGGATCCAGCATTGTAATGACTTCTCAAAATTACACGTGTCAGTACTAATATATTGAATTATTAGTAAACTCAGAACACAGTTATTGATTGATGAGTATTATAATCAATTAATTGAATTTTCTTAAGACCTAAGTTAAATGGTACTCCATGTTTATGATGGCTATTCTTAATCATCAACTTGACTACATCTAGAATTAACTAGACTCCAAAAAAGGAGGACACATGCCTTCAGTCTGGATCTTGAGACAGGAAAACAGACCTTTACTCTGGGCTAGGCCTGCTAGAATCCTATACAAGGACACGGAAGAAGGAATAGTTGCTCTTTACCTTGCACTCAGCTTGCTAGCACATCCATTCCTTCACTGGCATTAAAGCCTACTCCTTTGGAATTCCAGCATCTACTGAAGATCAGCTGAGACATCCAGCCTCATCAACTGAGCAACTATGGGATTCTTCAACTTTCCATTCATAGCCAGCCATGGTTGGATTATCTGGACCACAGCCTGTAGGTCATTCTAATAACCCCCCTTTCACTATATGGAGATTTTTTAAAGTTCTGCTACTCTAGAGGACCCTGATTAATACAATGTTTTCCATCAATTTTAAGTTCAAAAATTGAGTCATAACATTTGGTATAAAAATCCAATATCTAAAAAAAAAATCCAATTTTTATTTCATTACAATGACAAATTCTCTTTTAGCAAAAGTAAATGAAATCAGAAAAAGTTACTAAGGTGACTTTTTTCTATGAGGGCTTATTATTTTGATTTATGTATGTGTGCTTGAGCAATTCTCAATTTTTACCTGCATTGCAGAATCAAATGTTTCTAGTCAAGTTCCAGGACAATGTGTTCCAGGAAGAACAAAGATAGACTACAAAGCTTATAAAAGTTAGTGAGGAGAATGTTGAAAAGATTCCTATTCAAGGCAAGTTCAAATTGAGAAAGAGAGTTCACCTACCTAAAGTGACAGTAATAATAATCAAAGATAACAACTACAGAACATTTTCATGTGACTTGCATACTTAATACCCTGAACACTAACTTACATATTAATTTATTTAATATTTTACCTTAGCACGGGTCACATAGCTTGCAAAGATTCTGGGAAAAGTTCTACATTTTAGAAATCATTTTTATTTTATTTTAAGTATATAGATGTTTTGTCTGCATATATGTCTGCACCACTGGGGTGCCTGGCACCCACAGAAGGTAGAAGAGAGGAGTGTCGAGCCCCCATAAGTAGAGTTAGAGATGGTGAAGAGCTTCCTTGGGAGAGCTGGAAATCAAACTCTGATGTCCTTAGGAGTATAGTATTCAGTGCTCTTAACTGCTGAGCCATCTCTCTAGCCAATGAAAAAAACCCTTATAATCCAACAATATTGCATTTTATTAAAATGTGGTTGCAACGTACCAGGAGCAATATGATAATTCTTGTTTATTTTTTCATACTTACTTAGTAGACATCACTTAGAATGCTGACGTATGATGTAGTAGGCTATGGAAGCAGTGAGCTGAGTGGGTTAGGCTTGCGGATAGGGCTAACTGCTAGTATACATCCAGAAGCCGCTTTCTCCACAATCCAATGGAAGCATGTGTTCAAAACATGATGAGACTCTTTAAATGCTCTTAATTATATATAAGGAAGTATACACATTAGTCATGCTACTTAAAAGAAAACAGATTATGCTAATGAGTCAATTCTTACCACTGTAATTACATTCTTTCCAAACAGCTGTCATGGAAAACACAAACTTTTGTATACTTAACTGTGTCATTCTATTAATGGTTAATAATTCAAGTGGGGTTTTATGTGCAAACATTTTAATTGGCTTACTCATTTGTATTCATAGTTCCTATTGGAGGTAGGATAATCCTTCATTTTAGTCCTTTTCCAAAGGGAGGGGGAATTAAAAGGCAGGAAGATGTATTTTAAGTATTTAATAGTTTGGTCGCTTGTTGTCATTGCTCCTGTAAACCAGAGCCTGAGAAGCTAAGCAGGTCAGACTTCCAGCTATGTCCAAGATAGTCAGAAAAGTAGATTTACTTTCAATTTGTACTAATTCTTAGCTCCTGTCTTTCCAGGGATATTGTTTTTGCCATTCCCTTAACACACCAAGGACACCAATTCCTTTAAAATAAAGATACATGAGACTCCGAAAGCAACTGCTCATAGGCTGTAATTTTACTGACTTAAAACTGGTACCTGAAATGTAGGGCCCAGAGACCTGTATCATTTTTCTGATCAAAGTGAGGTCTATTACCCTATCCAAGGTAAAATGAATGTATATTTTCCTCACTTAAAGAAAATTGTCCTTAAAATGTACACGGTGATTTTGAAATGTCTTCAGCATCTAGCAAAGATGCTTGGGTTTCAGTGATTTTTACAGCCAACCAGTTCCAGTCTCCATCCAAGTCCATTCCTGGTTACAGATACTCAGGGGACTGGATCATAGATATATTCCTTCAAACGTTACAACACTCATGAGACTCAATCAAGGATTTGAACCTCAAGCTATTGTCTCTCATCTTAATCAAGAGATTCTGTCAGCCTTCTCTTGCTCTCCTCCATCTCTTTGGTACCTCACCTCTTGCTGCACACACAGGTTCTCCTAGTTCTTCCCAGCCACCCCCTGTAGCCTTTCCTTCTAGCCCATCTTCATTCCGTTGTGACTCTGCTGAATCACAGAACCTCTCTCTGTCAGGACTCACTAGGCTAAGCCTCACTAGGACCCAGATTAGAGCATCACTCAGCCCTCATCAGAGAGGCTTCCTGGAGTGGAGACCGCAACTGGACAATGTGCAAAGGGTGAGAGACTTTGGACAGTTCAGTCCTAAATGGGATGATGTTATCAAATGCCTCCCCTTAAGGCTCAGGGAGCTATAGGGAGGAAGAAGCAGGAAGACTTTAACAGCCGAAAGTATGAATGACTCCAAGAAAACTGCATATTCCAGACACAAGAGGCTGAAACACAAGAGGCTGATAGCACACACAAGACCAGCACGGTTCAAATTAGACAAAAATCCCAGCATGGAGAAGGGGAAGTCGACACAAAGTCCCACCACCTAGACACGACTAACAATTAATACCTGCTAGGAAAGGAATATTGATTTTCTACATGTCTCTGGGTATGTCAACCACACTTCAAAGAAGGTCTCATGACCTTTTTTTTGTTTGTTTTTTGTTTTTTTTCGTGTGTGTGTGTGTGTGTGTGTGTGTGTGAGTGTGTATTTGTGTGTTTGTTATGACTTTCATTTCTTTCTTTTTTTAATTAGATATTTTCTTTATTTACATTTCAAATGTTATCCCCTTTCCTGGTTTCCCCTCCGAAAACCCCCATCCCCTCCTCCCTCTCCCTGCTCACCAACCCAACCACTCCTACTTCCCAGTCCTGGCACTCCCCTATACTGAGGCATCAAGCCTTCACAGACCAAGGGCCTCTCCTCCCATTGATGACCTACAAGGCCAACCTCTGCTACATATTCCGCTGGAGCCATGAGCCCCACCATGTGTACTATTTGGTCTCTGGGAGCTCTGGGGGTACTGGTTAGTTCATATTGATGTTCCTCCTATGGGGCTGCAAACCCCTTCAGCACCTTGTGTCCTTTCTCTAGCTCCTCCATTAGGGACCCTATTCTCAGTCCAAGGTCAGCTGAGAGCATCCACCTCTGTATTTGTCAGGTACTGGTAGAGCCTCTCAGGAGACAACTAGATCAGGCTCTTGTCAGCAAGCACTTGTTGGCATTCACAATAGTGTCTGGGCTTGGTGATTGTATATGGGATGGATCCCCAGGTATGGCAGTTTCTGGATGGCCTTTCTTTTGGTCACTGCTCCACACTTTGTCTCTGTAACTCCTTCCATGGGTATTTTGTTCCCCCTTCCAAGGAGGTCCGGGGTATCCACACTTTGATCTTCCTTCTTCTTGAGCTTCATGTGGTCTGTGAATTGTATCTTGGGTATTCTGAGCTTCTGGGCTAATATTCACTTATCAGTAAGTACATACCATGTGTGCTTTTTTGTGATTGGGTTATCTCTCACAGGATGATATTTTCTAGTTCCAAACATTTGCCTAAAAAATTCATTAATTCATTGTTTTTGATAGCTGAGTTGTACTCCATTATGTAAATGTACCACATTTTCTGTATCCATTCCTCTGTTGAGGGACAACTGGGTTCTTTCCAGCTTCTGGCTATTACAAATAAGGCTGTTATGAACATAGTGGAGCATGTGTCCTTATTACATGTTGGAACATCTTCTGGGTATATGCCTAGGAGTGGAATAGCTGAGTCCTCAGGTAGTACTATGTCCAATATTCTGAGGAACCTCCAAACTGACTTCCAGAGTGGTTATACCAGCTTGAAATCCCACCAGCAATGGGGGAGTGCTCCTCTTTCTCCACATCCTTGCTAGCATCTGCTGTCACCTGAGTTTTTGATATTAGCCATTCTTACTGACGTGAGGTGAAATCTCAAGGTTGTTTTGATTTGCATTTCCCTGATGACTAAGGATGTTGAACATTTCTTTAGGTGCTTCTCAGCCATTTGGTATCCCTCAGTTGAGATTTCTTTTTTAGCTCAGTACCCCATTTTTAATAGGGTTATTTGGTTCTCTGGAGTCTAACTTCTTGAGTTCTTTGTATATATTGGATATTAGCCCTCTATCAGATGTAGGATGGGTAAAGATCTTTTCCCAATCTGTTGGTGATCATTTTGTTCTATTGACAGTGTCCTTGGCCTTATTGAAGCTTTGCAATTTTATGAGGTCCCATTTGTCAATTCTTGATCTTACAGCACAAGCCATTGGTGTTCTCTTCAGGAATTTTCCCCCTGTACCCATGTGCTTGAGGCTCTTCCACACTTTCTCTTCTATTAGTTTCAGTGTATCTTGTTTTATGTCCAGGTCCTTGATCCACTTGGACTTGAACTTTGTACAAGGAAATTAGAATGGATCTATTTGTATTCTTCTACATGATAACCACCAGTTGAAACAGCACCATTTGTTGAAAATTCTGTCTTTTTTCCCCACTGGATGGTTTTTAGCTCCTTTGTCAAAGATTAAGTGACCATGGCTATGTGGGTTCATTTTGGGGTCTTCACTTTTATTCCATTGATCTACCTGCCTGTCACTGTACCAATACCATGAAGATAAAAAAAATTTATTAGATATTTTCTTCATTTACATTTCAAATGCTATCCCAAAAGTCCCCTATACACCCCCCCAACCCCCCCAAATACCATGCTGGTTTTCTCTTCTCTTCTCTTCTCTTCTCTTCTCTTCTCTTCTCTTCTCTTCTCTTCTCTTCTCTTCTCTTCTCTTCTCTTCTCTTCTCTTCTTTTCTTTTGTCACAATTGCTCTGTAATACAGCTTGAAGTCAGGGATGGTGATTCCACTAGAAGTTCTTTTATTGTTGAGAATAGTTTTTGCTACCTCGGTTTTCTGTTATTCCAAATGAATTTGAAAATTGCTCTTTCCAACTCAATGAAGTATTGAGTTGGAATTTTGATGGGGATTGCATTGAATCTGTAGATTTCTTTCAGCAAGATGGTCATTTTTCCTATATTAATCCTGCTAACACATGAGCATGGGAGATCTTTCCATCTTCAGAGATCTTCAATTTCTTTCTTCAGAGACTTGAAGTTCTTGTCATGCAGATATTTCACTTGCTTAGTTAGAGTCACACCAAGGTATGTAATATTATTTGTGACTATTGTGAAGGGTGTTGTTTCCCTAATTTCCTTGTCAGTCTATTTATCCAGAGGAAGGCCACTGATTTGTTTGAATTTTATATCCAGCTACTTTGCTGAAGTTGTTTATCAGGTTTAGGAGTTCTCTGGTGGAATTTTGGGGTCATTTATATATGCTATCATATCATCTGCAAATAGTGATATTTTGACTTCTTCCTTTCTAATTTGTATCCCTTTGACCTCCTTTTTTGTATAATTTCTCTGGCTAGGACTTTGAGTACTCTATTGAATAAGTAGGGAGAGAGTGGGGAGCCTTGTCTAGTCCCTGATTTTAGTAGGATTGCTTCAAGTTTCTCTCCATTTAGTTTGATGGTTTGCTGTATATATTGCTTTTACTATGTTTAGGTATGGGCCTTGAATTTCTGATCTTTCTAAGGCTTTTATCATGAAGGGGTGTTGGATTTTGTCAAATGCTTTATTGGCATCTAATGAAATGATCATATGTCTTTTTTTCTTTGAGTTTGTTTATATAGTTGGTTATGTTGATGGATTTCCATATATTGAACCATCCCTGCACTCCTGGGATGAAGCCTACTTGGGAAATTGGTCTGAAGTTCTCTTTCTTTTTTGAGCCTATGTGTGGTTTAGTTATCAGAGTAATTGTAGCTTCAAAGAACAAAATGGGTAGAGTACCCTCTGTTTCTATTTTGTGGAATAGTTTGAGGACTATTGGAATTAGGTCTTCTTTGAAGGTCTGATAGAAGTCTGCACTAAACCCATCTGGTCCGGGGCTTTTTTTTTTTTTTGGTTGGGAGACTATTAATGACTGTTTCTATTTCTTTAGGGGATAAGGGACTGTTTAGATTGTTAATCTGATCCTGATTTAACTTTGGTACCTGGTATCTGTCTAGAAAATTGTCCATTTCATCCAGATTTTCCAGTCTTGTTGAGTATAGGCTTTTGTAGTAGGATCTGATGATATTTTGGATTTCCTCAGGTTCTGTAGTTATGTCTCCCTTTTCATTTCTGATTTTGTTAATTAGGATACTGTCTCTGTACTCTCTGGTTAGTCTGGCTAAGGGTTTATCTATCTTGTTAATTTTCTCAAAGAACCAGCTCCTGGTTTTGTTGAGTCTTTGAATAGTTTTTGTTTGTTTGTTTGTTTGTTTGTTTGTTTCTACTTTGCTGATTTCAACCCTGAGTTTGCTTATTTCTTGCTGTCTACTCTTCTTGGATAAATTTGCTTCTTTTTGTTCTAGAGTTCTCAGATGTGCTGTCAAGTTGCTAGTGTATGCTCTCTCCAGTTTCTTTTTGGAGGCACTCAGAGCTATGATTTTTTTCTCTTATCACTGCTTTCATTGTGTCCCATAAGTCTGGGTATGTTGTGGCTTCATTTTCATTAAACTCTAAAAAGACTTTGATTTCTTTCCTTATTTCCTCCTTGACCAAGTTATCATTGAGTAGAGTGTTGTTCAGCTTCCAAGTGTATGTGGGCTTTCTAATGTTATGTTGTTTTTAAAGACCGGACTTAGTCTGCGGTGATCTGATGAGGTTCATGGGATTTTTTCAATCTTCTTGTATCTGTTGAGGCCTGTTTTGTGACCGATTATATGGTCAGTTTTGGAGAAGGTACCATGAGGTGCTGATATGAAGGTATATCCTTTTGTTTTAGGATAAAATGTTTTGCAGATATCTGTTAAATTCATTTGGTTCATAACTTCTGTTAGTTTCACTGTGTCCCTGTTTAGTTTCTGTTTCCATGATCTTTCCATTGCTGAGAGTGGGGTATTGAAGTCTCCCACTATTATTGTGTGAGTTGCAATCTGTTCTTTGAGCTTTAGTAAAGTTTCTTTTATGAACGTGGGTGCCCTTGCATTAGAAGCACAGATGTTCAGAATTGAGAGTTCTTCTTGGTAGATTTTTTCCTTTGATGAGTATGAAGTTTCCTTCTGTATCTCTTTTGTTAACTGAAGGTTGAAAGTCAATTTAATTCAATATTAGAATGACTACTCCAGCTTGTTTCTAGGGACAATTTGTTTGGAGAATTGTTTGCCAGCCTTTTACTCTGAGGTAATGTCTGTCTTTGTCACTGAGGTGCATTTCCTTTATGCAGAAAAATGTTGGGTCTTGTTTATATATCCAGTCTGTTAGTCTATGTCTTCTTATTGGGCAATTGAGTCCATTGATATTAAGAGATACTAAGGAAAATGATTGTTGATTCATGTTATTTTTTGTAGTTAGAGGTGGAATTATGTTTTTGTGACTATCTTCGTCTTCGTTTTTGTTTGTTAAAAGAAGGTTACATTCTTGCTTTATCTAGTATGTAGTTTCCCTCCTTGTGCTGGAGGTTTCCATTCATTATCCTTTGAAGGACTAGAATTGTGGAAAGATATTATGTAAATTTGGTTTTGTCATGTAATATCTTGGTTTCTTCATCGATGGTAATTGAGAGTTTTGCTGGGTAGAGTAGCCTGGCCTGGCATTTGTGTTCTCTTTGAGTCTGTATGATGTCTGCTCAGGATCTTCTGGCTTTCATAGTCTCTGGTGAGAAGTCAGGTGTAATTCTGATAGGTCTGCCATTATAAGTTACTTGTCCTTTTTCCCTTATTGCTTTTAAAATTCTTTCTTTGTTTAGTGCATTTGGTATTTTGATTATTATGTGACAAGAGGAATTTCTTTTCTGGTGGAGTCTATTTGTAGTTCTGTAGGCTTCTTGTATGTTCATGGGCATCTCTTTCTTTAGGTTAGTGAAGTTTTCTTCTATAATTTTGTTGAAGAGAATTACTGGCCCTTTAAGTTGAAAATCCTCATTCTCATCTATACTTATTATCCTTACATTTGGTCTTCTCATTATGTCCTGGATTTCCTGGATGTTTTGGGTTAGGATCTTTTTTTTTTTCCATTTTTTATTAGGTATTTAGCTCATTTACATTTCCAATGCTATACCAAAAGTCCCCCATACCCACCCACCCCCACTCCCCTACACACCCACTCCCCCTTTTTGGCCCTGGCGTTCCCCTGTACTGGGGCATACAAAGTTTACGTGTCCAATGGGCCTCTCTTTCCAGTGATGGCCGATTAGGCCATCTTTTGATACATATGCAGCTAGAGTCAAGAGCTCCGGGGTACTGGTTAGTTCATAATGTTGTTCCACCTATAGGGTTGCAGATCCCTTTATCTCCTTGGGTTCTTTCTCTAGCTCCTCCATTGGGAGCCCTGTGATCCATCCATTAGCTGACTGTGAGCATCCACTTCTGTGTTTGCTAGGCCCCGGCATAGTCTCAGAAGAGATAGCTACATCTGGGTCCTTTCAATAAAATCTTGCTAGGGTATGCAATGGTGTCAGCGTTTGGATGCTGATTATGGGGTGGATCCCTGGATATGGCAGTCTCTACATGGTCCATCCTTTCATCTCAGCTCCAAACTTTGTCTCTGTAACTCCTTCCATGGGTGTTTTGTTTCCAATTCTAAGGAGGGGCATAGTGTCCACACTTCAGTCTTCATTCTTCTTGAGTTTCATGTGTTTAGCAAATTGTACCTTATATCTTGGGAATCCTAGGTTTGGGGCTAATATCCACTTATCAGTGAGTACATATTGTGTGAGTTCCTTTGTGAATGTGTTACCTCACTCAGGATGATGCCCTCCAGGTCCATCCATTTGGCTAGGAATTTCATAAATTCATTCTTTTTAATAGCTGAGTAGTACTCCATTGTGTAGATGTACCACATTTTCTGTATCCATTCCTCTGTTGAGGGGCATCTGGGTTCTTTCCAGCTTCTGGCTATTATAAATAAGGCTGCTATGAACATAGTGGAGCATGTGTCCTTCTTACCAGTTGGGGCATCTTCTGGATAAATGCCGAGGAGAGGTATTGCTGGATCCTCCGGTAGTACTATGTCCAATTTTCTGAGGAACTGCCAGACGGATTTCCAGAGTGGTTGTACAAGCCTGCAATCCCACCAACAATGGAGGAGTGTTCCTCTTTCTCCACATCCTCGCCAGCATCTGCTGTCACCTGAATTTTTGATCTTAGACATTCTGACTGGTGTGAGGTGGAATCTCAGGGTTGTTTTGATTTGCATTTCCCTGATGATTAAGGATGTTGACCATTTTTTCAGGTGCTTCTCTGCCATTCGGTATTCCTCAGGTGAGAATTCTTTGTTCAGTTCTGAGCCCCATTTTTTAATGGGGTTGTTCGATTTTCTGAAGTCCACCTTCTTGAGTTCTTTATATATGTTGGATATTAGCCCCCTATCTGATTTAGGATAGGTAAAGATCCTTTCCCAATCTGTTGGTGGTCTTTTTGTCTTATTGACGGTGTCTTTTGCCTTGCAGAAACTTTGGAGTTTCATTAGGTCCCATTTGTCAATTCTCGATCTTACAGCACATGCCATTGCTGTTCTGTTCAGGAATTTTTCCCCTGTGCCCATATCTTCAAGGCTTTTCCCCACTTTCTCCTCTATAAGTTTCAGTGTCTCTGGTTTTATGTGAAGTTCTTTGATCCACTTAGATTTGACCTTAGTACAAGGAGATAAGTATGGATCGATTCGCATTCTTCTACATGATAACAACCAGTTGTGCCAGCACCAATTGTTGAAAATGCTGTCTTTCTTCCACTGGATGGTTTTAGCTCCCTTGTCGAAGATCAAGTGACCATAGGTGTGTGGGTTCATTTCTGGGTCTTCAATTCTATTCCATTGGTCTACTTGTCTGTTTCTATACCAGTACCATGCAGTTTTTATCACAATTGCTCTGTAGTAAAGCTTTAGGTCAGGCATGGTGATTCCACCAGAGGTTCTTTTATCCTTGAGAAGACTTTTTGCTATCCTAGGTTTTTTGTTATTCCAGATGAATTTGCAAATTGTTCCTTCTAATTCGTTGAAGAATTGAGTTGGAATTTTGATGGGGATTGCATTGAATCTGTAGATTGCTTTTGGCAAGATAGCCATTTTTACAATGTTGATCCTGCCAATCCATGAGCATGGGAGATCTTTCCATCTTCTGAGATCTTCTTTAATTTCTTTCTTCAGAGATTTGAAGTTTTTATCATACAGATCTTTCACCTCCTTAGTTAGCGTTACGCCAAGATATTTTATACTATTTGTGACTATTGAGAAGGGTGTTGTTTCCCTAATTTCTTTCTCAGCCTGTTTATTCTTTGTATAGAGAAAGGCCATTGACTTGTTTGAGTTTATTTTATATCCAGCTACTTCACCGAAGCTGCTTATCAGGTTTAGGAGTTTTCTGGTAGAATTTTTAGGGTCACTTATATATACTATCATATCATCTGCAAAAAGTGATATTTTGACTTCCTCTTTTCCAATTTGTATCCCCTTGATCTCCTTTTGTTGTCGAATTGCTCTGGCTAATACTTCAAGTACTATGTTGAAAGGGTAGGGAGAAAGTGGGCAGCCTTGTCTAGTCCCTGATTTTAGTGGGATTGCTTCCAGCTTCTCTCCATTTACTTTGATGTTGGCTACTGGTTTGCTCTAGATTGCTTTTATCATGCTTAGGTATGGGCCTTGAATTCCTGATCTTTCCAAAACTTTTATCATGAATGGGAGTTGAATCTTGTCAAATGCTTTTTCTGCATCTAACGAGATGATCATGTGGTTTTTGTCTTTGAGTTTGTTTATATAATGGATTACATTGATGGATTTTCGTATATTAAACCATCCCTGCATTCCTGGAATAAAACCTACTTGGTCAGGATGGATGATTGCTTTAATATGTTCTTGGATTCGGTTAGCAAGAATTTTATTGAGGATTTTTGCATCGATATTCATAAGAGAAATTGGTCTGAAGTTCTCTATCTTCGTTGAATCTTTCTGTGGTTTAGGTATCAGAGTAATAGTGGCTTCATAAAATGAGTTGGGTGGAGTACCTTCTACTTCTATTTTGTGAAATAGTTTGTGCAGAATTGGAATTAGATCTTCTTTTAAGGTCTGATAGAACTCTGCACTAAACCCGTCTGGTCCTGGGCTTTTTTTGGCTGGGAGACTATTAATAACTGCTTCTATTTCTTTAGGTGATATGGGACTGTTTAGATGGTCAACTTGATCCTGACTCAACTTTGGTACCTGGTATCTGTCCAGAAATTTGTCCATTTCGTCCAGGTTTTCCAGTTTTATTGAGTATAACCTTTTGTAGAAGGATCTGATGGTGTTTTGGATTTCTTCAGGATCTGTTGTTATGTCTCCCTTTTCATTTCTGATTTTGTTAATTAGGATTTTGTCCCTGTGCCCTTTAGTAAGTCTAGCTAAGGGTTTATCTATCTTGTTGATTTTTCTCAAAGAACCAACTCCTCGTTTGGTTAATTCTTTGAATAGTTCTTCTTGTTTCCACTTGGTTGATTTCACCCCTGAGTTTGATTATTTCCTGCCATCTACTCCTCTTGGGTGAATTTGCTTCCTTTTTTTGTAGAGCTTTTAGATGTGTTGTCAAGCTGCTAGTATGTGCTCTCTCCCGTTTCTTCTTGGAGGCACTCAGAGCTATGAGTTTCCCTCTTAGAAATGCTTTCATTGTGTCCCAAAGGTTTGGGTACGTTGTGGCTTCATTTTCATTAAACTCTAAAAAGTCTTTAATTTCTTTCTTTATTCCTTCCTTGACCAAGGTATCATTGAGAAGAGTGTTGTTCAGTTTCCACGTGAATGTTGGCTTTCCATTATTTATGTTGTTATTGAAGATCAGTCTTAGGCCATGGTGGTCTGATAGGATACATGGGACAATTTCAATATTTTTGTATCTGTTGAGGCCTGTTTTGTGACCAATTATATGGTCAATTTTGGAGAAGGTCCCGTGAGGTGCTGAGAAGAAGGTATATCCTTTTGTTTTAGGATAAAATGTTCTGTAGATATCTGTTAGGTCCATTTGTTTCATAACTTCTGTTAGTTTCACTGTGTCCCTGTTTAGTTTCTGTTTCCACGATCTGTCCCTTGATGAAAGTGGTGTGTTGAAGTCTCCCACTATTATTGTGTGAGGTGCAATGTGTGCTTTGAGCTTTACTAAAATGTCTTTAATGAATATGGCTGCCCTTGCATTTGGAGCGTAGATATTCAGAATTGAGAGTTCTTCTTGGAGGATTTTACCTTTGATGAGTATGAAGTGTCCCTCCTTGTCCTTTTTGATAACTTTGGGTTGGAAGTCGATTTTATCCGATATTAGAATGGCTACTCCAGCTTGTTTCTTCAGACCATTTGCTTGGAAAATTGTTTTCCAGCCTTTCACTCTGAGGTAGTGTCTGTCTTTTTCCCTGAGATGGGTTTCCTGTAAGCAGCAGAATGTTGGGTCCTGTTTGTGTAGCCAGTCTGTTAGTCTATGTCTTTTTATTGGGGAATTGAGTCCATTAATATTAAGAGATATTAAGGAAAAGTAATTGTTGCTTCCTTTTATTTTTGTTGTTAGAGTTGGCATTCTGTTCTTGTGGCTGTCTTCTTTTTGGTTTGTTGAGGGATTACTTTCTTGTTTGTTCTAGGGCGTGATTTCCGTCCTTGTATTGCTTCTTTTCTGTTATTATCCTTTGAAGGGCTGGATTCGTGGAAAGATATTGTGTGAATTTGTTTTTGTCGTGGAATACTTTGGTTTCTCCATCTATGGTAATTGAGAGTTTGGCCGGGTATAGTAGCCTGGGCTGGCATTTGTGTTCTCTTAGTGTCTGTATAACATCTGTCCAGGCTCTTCTGGCTTTCATAGTCTCTGGTGAAAAGTCTGGTGTAATTCTGATAGGCCTTCCTTTATATGTTACTTGACCTTTCTCCCTTACTGCTTTTAATATTCTATCTTTATTTAGTGCATTTGTTGTTCTGATTATTATGTGTCGGGAGGAATTTCTTTTCTGGTCCAGTCTATTTGGAGTTCTGTAGGCTTCTTGTATGATCATGGGCATCTCTTTCTTTATGTTTGGGAAGTTTTCTTCAATTATTTTGTTGAAGATGTTTGCTGGTCCTTTGAGTTGAAAATCTTCATTCTCATCCACTCCTATTATGCGTAGGTTTGGTCTTCTCATTGTGTCCTGGATTTCCTGGATGTTTTGAGTTAGGATCCTTTTGCATTTTGTATTTTCTTTGACTGTTGTGTCGATGTTCTCTATGGAATCTTCTGCACCTGAGATTCTCTCTTCCATTTCTTGTATTCTGTTGCTGATGCTCGCATCTATGGTTCCTGATCTCTTTCCTAGGGTTTCTATCTCCAGCGTTGCCTCGCTTTGGGTTTTCTTTACTGTGTCTACTTCCCTTTTTAGTTCTATTATGGTTTTGTTCATTTCCATTACTTGTTTGGATGTGTTTTCCTGTTTTTCTTTAAGGACTTCTACCTGTTTGGCTGTGTTTTCCTGCTTTTCTTTAAGGGCCTGTAACTCTTTAGCAGTGCTCTCCTGTAATTCTTTAAGTGACTTATGAAAGTCCTTCTTGATGTCCTCTATCATCATCATGAAAAATGTTTTTAAGTCTGGGTCTAGATTTTCGGGTGTGTTGGGGTGCCCAGGACTAGGTGGGGTGGGAGTGCTGCGTTCTGATGATGGTGAGTGGTCTTGATTTCTGTTAGTAGGATTCTTACGTTTGCCTTTCGCCATCTGGTAATCTCTGAAGCTAGCTGTTATAGTTGTCTCTGTTAAGAGCTTGTACTTCAGGTGACTCTGTTAGCCTCTATAAGCAGACCTGGGAGGGTAGCACTCTCCTTGGTTTCAGTGGGTAGAGTATTCTCTGCAGGAAAGCTCTCTTCTTGCAGGGAAGGTACCCAGATATCTGGTGTTCAAACCGGACTCCTGGCAGAAGTTGTGTTCCACTTACTAGAGGTCTTAGGATCCCGTGGGGAATCCTGTGTGGGCCCTTGCGGGTGTCAGGCAACTCCGCTGGCCAGGAAGCCCTGGGCTCGAGTGGAGCGGAAGGGGCTTTTGTCCCGGGTCAGGCCCGGGCAGTCTGCTTCCCTATGTACCGCAGTCTCAGGTTCCACGTGATTGGATTGGAGCCGGCGCTGTGTTCCACTCACCAGAGGTCTTAGGATCCCGTGGGGAGTCCTGTGTGTGCCCTTGCAGGTGTCAGGCAACTCTGCTGGCCAGGAAGCCCTGGGCTCGAGTGGAGCGGAAGGGGCTTTTGTCCCGGGTCAGGCCAGGGCAGTCTGCTTCCCTATGTACCGCAGTCTCAGGTTCCGCGCGATTGGATTGGGGCCGGCGCTGTGTTCCACTCACCAGAGGTCTTAGGATCCCGTGGGGAATCCTGTGTGGGCCCTTACGGGTGTCAGGCAACTCCGCTGGCCAGGAAGCCCTGGGCTCGAGTCAGGATCTTTTTACATTTTGCATTTTCTTTGGTTGTTGTGTCCATGTTTTCTATGGAATCTTCTGCACCTGAGATTCTCACTTCTATTTCTTGTATTCTGTTGATTATGCTTGCAAATATGGCTCCTGATTTCTTTCCTAGGTTTTCTATCTCCAGAGTTGTCTCCCTTTGTGATTTCTTTATTGTTTCTACTTCCATTTTTAGATCCTGAATGGTTTTGTTCAGTTCCTTCACCTATTTGGTTGTGTTTTCATGTAATTCTTTAAGACATTTTTGTATTTCCTCTTTAAGGGCTTCTAGCTGTTTACCCGTGTTCTTCTGTATTCCTTAAAGGAAATTATTTATGTTCTTCTTAGAATCCTCTATCAGCATCATGAGATGTTTAAATCCACATCTTGATTTTCTGGTGTGCTGGGGTATCCAGGTCTTGCTGTGGTGGGAGAACTGGTTTCTGCCAGTAAGATCCTTACATTTGTCTTTCATTTTTTGGAGGTTTTTGTATGAGAGAGAACATGAGCTTAGTTGGGCACGGATTTGGGGAAGATGCAAGAGGAAATATGCCACTAGAAATGAAGCTCAGTGGTAGAGAATTGTGTAGTGTATATAAGACCCATGGTTTAAACCCCAGCTTGACAGAACACATTGGGAGCAGGGGGAGACAGAGAACCAGCTAACATGTGAAGGAGAGAGAGGGAGAGGGTGAGGGAGAAATAGAACTATGTTTTTAAATAATATATAATTACTGAGGGATTACCCAAATTGATTTATTTTAGTATATCAACTAATATATTTAAACATAGTCCGATTTATCAAACATATAAGCCATTTTCTGCTTCTTTAGATCTTAGACCCAATATTGGGCTCAGAAAAGGGTCTAATATTCTACTTATTAAAAATATTTAAGCAAGTAGGAACCAAATACCTGCCTAATATCAGCCTTCTCACCACTCAGCCAACATTTACCATCCTCTAGCTATGTGAACAGAAAACTAATAGAGAGGAAGGTAAATTGAATCACTGGAACGAGGAAAGAAAGAATCAGCATCCCCTGATGCCCTCAGGGAAGCAAGCAAACAGCTACAATGAGAGGAGGCATCTCCATCAGAAGGTTGTGAAAGATGAGAGGTAGAGAAGCAGCAAAGAATAAGGCAGTGCAGACCGTGGGGTACACTGGGGCCCCCACAGGCTTTGGAGTCACTGCTGACTTGAGCCTCAGGCATCACTACTGATGTGGAAAGCATGGGACCAAGGTACTCAAGAAAGATAAGGGTTAGAAGTAGGTTGATGCATGGTGCAGCGACCTGGTAAAGGTAGAGAATCAATCAGTGTCTAGGGCTCCACAGAAGACTAGAGCTCACCACCAGGAATAAGGGAAACCCTTGAAGGACCATGAGTTCATTCCATGAAGGTGAGTCATGAAACCTTGCTTGACTCTCAGCAATCATGCCATGAGAGCACAATTGATCCACGGAAGAACAGAAAACGCCAGCTTTTACTTGAAATGAACATGTTTTTCCATCAGCATCTTTATACTGAATATGTAAGAGATTTAGCAACAGACCCAAATCCCACGACTTTAACATGAAGCAGCAGCGCTGTCTTTGTGGTGATGGTTCACAATCAGCAGTAGACAGCTCAACCCCATCATCAGTAAGAGAAAATGCATTTAAATGAAATGGAACTTTAACAAAGCTCCGGCTACATTTTCAAGTCCTGTCAAGTACCAATCAGACAAATTACAATTTTTCAAATAGAAAGAAATCAAACTGTCCTTCTTAAACACTTACCAATTATTCCACATTGACTCTAAACTTAATTGACTGCAGTTTCTATCACTAGAAACAATGATAAAATGAGAAATTCCCAGCAGGCAAGAGGTGGTCACATCTTCTTAGGACAAAATACTAATTTGTTTATAAACTTCCATATATCTTTTCATGTTGAACTTCCTATCTTTGGAAGTTGATATAAAATGGAATATCGATTACTCAGGAGCCCTGGCTCACTCAGTCCCTGTGCACTGTCTACTAGAATATTGTTTTCAGCTACCTGGCCTCTGCTGTATACCACAAACTAGAATAATGCCTATATAGTTAAACATATGTTGAATGAAAGGGAATATTGGAGTATTAAACTGTGAGTCTTAGAACAAAATGACAACAGAACACGTGCTGCTAAGTAAGGCTCAGTTGTCTTAAGGATGTGACTTTATTTAAAGGTGGGACTTTTCTTCTTTCTCCTCCTTGTCTTCCTCCTCCTCTTCCTCCTCCTCCTGCTCCTTCTCATCTTACTTGTCCTCCACCCTCTCTGCTTCACTCCATCCCTCCTTTCTTTTTCTTGCAAAGTCTTCCTATGTAGGCCAGGATAGCCTCAAACACAGGATCCTCCAACCCTGTCACCTAAGTCCTACAATGACAGACATGTACCACCACTCTCAGACAAAGCTAAGACTTTTAAAGAGGTTAAAATTTACACCCTATTGTAATATGACTGCTATACTTAAAGATAAAAGGCAAATTGCCTGTTTCAAAGAGGGAAGCCAATGTGAAGATTCTTGGAGAAGACAAACTAAAGATGGGCTCATCAAAAAAAAAAAATCTAATCTAACTTACTGTCTTTTTGAACTTGAGCTTCCAGCCTCCAGAAGTGGAAGACTAGACATTTCTATTGTTTATACTGTTTCACTATGAAAGCCCTAAAAGCCCAATATTTGTACTGATGGAATGAACACATTAACACATGCAGAGAGTTACAGAAAAAATGTGTTGTTTATAAATGTTAGATTTGGTCATGCAGCAAAACTCAAGCTACAAGCATGGAACTGGTTTTGGTCTCTAAGGGAAAATTCAAAGAGGATAGTGATAAAACTTTTGAACCTTGTCATTCTGAACAGCCACCATTAATGGCCATATAACCAGAATGTAGCTTGTTAATTTCTGTTGCCTAATTCAGAGATGATGACTAGATTCCGAATAGAAGTGAAGGTTATGATACACACTACCATACTGCCAACCTTAATAGATTCCTAAGAAATAATCACATGTGTAGTCATTAAGTTTCAATTTCACAGAACAACTGATCTTCCCCCATCCAACAGAAATAAATGACCTTATAGAATGTTGGAGAGATGCAAATCTTGGACTATTTTTCTACAATAAAAATGGCCTGAAAATATCGGGGGTTGTAAAATATGATTTCAAAATCTTATACCCAGTGGGTGTGTGGAGATAAAATGTATTACATAAACATTCAGTAAACCCTTCACTGAAAAAGAGGCGAAACTCATTAAAGAGTCTAGTGTGTGGAAATTTCTCAAGAGATAGAAGCAATGAATAACCGAGCCACACATAGGGTAACACATTTTCAAAGTTCCATATATTTCAAGACAAACGAGAGTCATATCCTAAAGCTACAGAACCTGCACTGCACGGTTTACTGGAGAAATACCAGGGAGCAACTGAGGCCAAAGGACACCATCCATTGCCAGGAACTTGAAACCTGTTATTAATCTTGTGTGTGTGCTGTTAGAAACATCATAGACTGTATCCTACTGATTACACAGGCAGGAGATCCACGAGGAGAGTTATGTGCTTGCTCTAGGAGATGGTGGGCTTATCACATTTGAAACAATTAAATTTGAGACACTAATCTAAGGGAACTCAGTTATCATGTCTCTTGGTCAATACTGGAAACTGATGTTGGTAAACCAAAGGAGAATAAGACTAATAGGAAAAAGAAAATGGTTTTGCTTTCTCTCACATAAATTGTAAGATTGTTTATAAAAATGTCATTTTTCTAACTGTTATTAAAGATTCACAATATCTGGGCTGGAGAGATTGCTCTGTTGGTTAAAGATACTTGCAACCAACCTATACAATCTGTGTTCAATACCCAGGACCCACATAATGGAAGGACAGAATTGACTTCCATAAATAGTCCTCTGATTTTTGCACCATGTGCACAATGTCACACACATGTACATACACAGGAGAAACCATGAAAAAAGAAGATAAAAAGGGATTTCCAATAGTTGTTAAGTTACACTTATGTATGATGTTGAACACTGAAAGAATTTGTTGAAATTATGATGTATGTGTGTGTGCATATATATATTTGTACACAGTTGACAATCATTGACTTGTTCAGAAATAATCCCATTTTCTCAATGTACTAGTTGAGAATACTCTGACTGTGTAAAATGATGTTACATCTGATGAAATTTCAAGGTATAACAGTATGTGAATAATATGAAGTTAATACATTAGACTAATTGTTCTTAACTTAGGTAATGCTATGAAACTTGAATACAGTTCCTCACATTGTGGTGACCTCCAACCATACTTGTTGTTATTTCATAGCTGTAATTTTGCTACTGTTTAGACTCATAATGTAAATATCTGATACATGACCCAAAGGGATTGCGCCCCACAGGTTGAGAACCAATGCATTAGACTAAGGGCGATGGGAACAAAATGCTTACAGAAAATTAATTATTTGAGAACATCTTCGAGTTTTCAAGCTGAAGATATATGCAAGCAAGTATATACGCTGTAGCATACTGAAGGCATATACTCATATTTTGAGCCTCAGGAACTTCTGTGCATAAATCAGCATAATAGCAGTGCCCTGGGAACTGGCTGCTTGGTTTACTGTTTCCAAAATCACATGAAGCTTCTTATTCACCTGTCAAGATTCCTCATTCAAGTCAGTGTTATTGCCGCTGAATGTATTATGCATTCTTCTGCCTATAGGCTTAAATAACCCATCCATTAGCTCCTAAACCTGTGTCCCAGACTTACTTTACCTTTTGACAGTCTTGACTAGCTCTCACGTTCCCCCCCCCCCCCACCCCCGGGATTTAACTCAGAAGAATGTCTAATTTATAATGTCCAAAAGTGAATTATCATCTTTTCTCAAATCAGCTTAGTCGATATCAAATCCATCCATCTGGTTGACTTCTTTGGAAACCTGGAGTCACGCTGATTACTTGTCATTACAGCTCCTGTCAATAAATCAACCTGTTGTAACTTTTATTATATTGAGTCATATAGTGTTTTTTTTTATCTGCAGTCCTATTTGCAATGTCAAGTTCTAGTGACTTAGTGACCAATGGTATCTCCTTACATATAGTCTTTATTGTGTCAGGTATGTCCATCAAGCTGCAAAATCTTCTATGATCAGATTTCAGCCAACCTGGCTCGCATCTTTCCTAAATCCTGTTTCCCCATGTGGTTTTTTTGTCATGCCCATGATCTTTCTTATCTTGATACCATTGCCAACACTGTCTCCCTGGAAGGAGACCACCAAGCCTCTCTTTTTCACATCATAGTTCCTAGGTATAGCTTAAGATGTGGTTCTAGTGACTCTCCAGAACAGCAGTTCTCAGCCTCCCTAAAGCTGCAACACTTTAATACTGATCCTCCTGTGGTCATGATCCCCAACCATAAAATTATTTTGTTGCTACTTCATAACTGTAATTTTGCTACTGTCATGAATCATAATGTAAATATCTGATAGGCAGGATATTTAGGGGGTCAAGACCCATAGTTTGAGAACCATTGCTCCACAGAAACCATGCTCCCCTCTCAGCTGGGTTATGACCCAAGCATCCTCAGAAGCCATGGAGAGGTAGCTCCCTCTGACCATACTATTATTTCCTTCTGTTTCTCCTGGACTAATGAAAGAGAAGATGGAAAGTGAGCATCTTATTTACTTAGGCTTCTCCTGGAACCACCAGAACAATGACAATCTATCGTAGACATTTGGGAGAGAAGACCGTGAGTACCGTGAGTGCATGGAAGAGCGAATGGCTTTAGGAAAGATGGATATTGTCATCAAGATCTTATTTTCTTTCTACATCACTACTAAAGTGTTATCATTTTCTCTAAATGTTATGGATTGTTGCCTAAACTCACACGTTAGTGTCTTTTCAGACATCATTGAAAACAAGTTGTCTAGCTCTCTAATGTGTGAAACCTAACCTATGTTAAGCCATACATGGTAGAGATACTAGAGGACAGGGATGGGAGGGAATCCAGAGAAGCCGACTGATTAGTGGACAATGTCTGATGTTTTCAAATATCATAGCTACCCCGTTAATATGTATACCTAAATCATAATAATCAAAATACAGTAAGAATATATAAAGACTAAAGAATTAAAACCAGAAATAGTATATTGAAGTATATTATCATTTTCGTTAAGGGTAAGCATTAGTAGTAGAAATAATAACCAAAAACATTCTGGCAAATGGGTCTCAATGATCATTTAAATGAGTTCATTATTTTAGGGCTTTTAATTTTTTTTCTGAAAACACAGACTCTCGTGACTTATAAGTGAAAATACTATTGCCCAAGGAATTATTTATTCTCAGAGGAGGAGAATATCTTTCAACTTCATCTTTAAATTTTAAATGTTTAATTCATTCTTAAAGAGGTGTATTGGTATTGTGTGTGTATGTGCACATGCATGTGTATGTATGGATTAATGTGGAGACATTCACAGAGTCTAGAGTGGCTGTCAACCCCTTGAAGATGAAGTTACAGGCAGTTGTTGGGCAATCGCTGCTCAGTTGGATGCTGGGATATGAATCCTGTCCTTGACAAAACAGTAAGTGCTCTTGACTTCTGACCTACTGACCCACGTATTTTTCCCCATGAGTACCTTGTTTTAAGATGGTAAATGCTAGTTGGGTGGTGGTGGCGCATGCTTTTAATCCCAGCACTTGGGAGGCAGAGGCAGGCAGATTTCTGAGTTCGAGGCCAGCCTGGTCTACAAAGTGAGTTCCAGGACAGCCAGAGCTATACAGAGAAACCCTGTCTCGAAAAAAAAAAAAAAAAAAAAAGAAAAAACAACAAAACAAAACAAAATGGTAAATGCTGATAAAACAGCTGTTTTAATCCAAAATTTGCCAAAATTAGTAGGTATAAAAGAAAGCCAAATTTCCTTTCAAATATTTGTTTATCTCTACTTTAGGGATCTTAGTTGTAATTTGAATGATCATGTTAAGATGTCACATGGCTACATGTTTTCTACAGAAACGTGATTACTAGTTTTTGTAGAAACGAAAGTTTTAGGACTATACAGACATTAAATGGAATGGTGTCTGTGAACAGAATGAGAATCTATTTAAAGTGTTGACAAGGTGGCTATCTTGTGTGTAAGTTGAAGGCAAATCCATTTGGTGTCTGGAATATTTCAAATAGGTTTGAGCATATTCCCTCAGAATCCAATCTGCACACATTTTGGGCCCTTTTTCACCTTGCCAGATAATTATTGGCACATTTTCTGTCTTTCCAAACAAATAGCATGCCAATAGAAGATACTCTAATTGAGTCTGCAGGGAAAAATGTTATCTACAGGAAACTTTGAAATGCATATCTTAAGCTAGAAGACATATTGTCCTAACAATGTTACCAATAATATGAAGAGTTATAAATAATCGTCACACAAGTAGATTGCTTCTGGAAACAAAAGGTGAAAAGGGACATTTTAATATTAACTCTCTCATTTAAAGATTTCTACTTTGATAAGGATTTATTTGTGACATGACAGCCATTAGGAGCCAGACCAGCTTGTTTCATCTCTGAGCTGGCAGACAGAAGTGTGGTGACACTTTGGCTTTCTTACAGAATCCAAGAGCCCAGAGGTAGAAAAAGGTCTTAAAAGCAGCCCATTCTGTTGCTATGCAAACTTCTCAAAGCAGTAGAGAAGCAAGCCCCTTAGAAAAGATGGGCCACAGCTCAACTGAGGCCAATGGTCCGACTTAATTTTCCCTGAGGTCCTTGCACTTGGGTTACTGTTATCAATGGAGAACGGATTCCCTAAATTATCCCACTTCTCGGTTAAAACTGTAGTCCTTAAGAAGCTGGTTAATTACTGAAAGAGGGCACAGGAAAGGCTGTGAGCAGGATGTTTGCTATAGGTTCTGAGCATGGTTCTTGCTCTACAATAATCCACACAATGAAGCTCTCCAGGCTACCACTTCTCTGCTCCTCTGCTTCTGGTATCTCTACCCCTGTGTCCCTGTGTACAGTGACCTTGTCCTGGAGATGGTACCTTACACAAGATCCACTTAAATTGCTGGATGCTGCTATTGACCCATGGCCTGACATAAGACACCACACCAGGAAGCTCAACTGCAATACAGGGATATCTGAGCAGTGGATAATGAGTATCAGATATAAAGATGCACAAGCTAGCACTGTAGTCATGTGGATTCCTAAATAGCTAATTTTAGGCTATATGAGAGCTAGAGGATCAGGAGCCTAGATTTACAAAAAAACAGCAACAACTAAGGATGCTGAAAAGAAAATTATGATAGCACCCAAAATACATTGGAGGGCCCAACTGTTATCCCAACTGCATAGTAGCTCAGTTCTTAATACAGCCTCATAATTCAATTCCTTTTTTGGCTTAACTTTCTTCTAAATCATCTGTAAAGGTAAGGGAAACTTCACACTGATATTTTCTAACATCTCTTGCTTGGACATAAGGTCAAACTTTCCCAACATTCTTTGCCTTCCTCTCAGGCAAATGTTTGGTTGAAAGGTCTCTTAATTACTGTTATATTGCTGTGAAAAGATACCATGACCAAGGCAACTCTGAGAAAAAGAAAGCATTTAGTTAGGCCTGGCTTACAGTTTCAGAGAGTTAGTTCATTATCATTATGGTGGGAAGCAGACGGGCATAGCACTGGAGCAGTAGCCGAGAGCTGTATATCCTGATTCACAGGCAGTAGAGTACGCAGAGATGGAGAGAGAAACTAGGCCTGGTGTGGGTTTCTAACACCTCAAAGTCCACTCCCTATAGCACAACTTTGTTTTTGCTGTTGTAACAAACACCATGACCCAAGGAAAAAAAAGTTTTTGGAGTGGGTAGAGTTTATTTTTCTAACAGGATATGGTCCCTCCTCCAACAGAGCTACAACATGTAATTTTTCCCAAACAGTTCCACTTCCTGGTGACCAGCATTCAAATTTATGAGCCCATGGACGTCGTTTTTATTTAAACCCTTATCAAAGGACAGTGACACCGCCTCCTCACTCTGAGAAAATGTACAATTGCTTAGCTCAAATAAGTGAATGTATACACATCATCTACCCTGTCAGCATATGGAATTTAAATATTCCCCAAAGCTAAAATGCTAGGAGCTGGAACGTTATCCTTTGGCAGGTGCTGGACTCTTCAGGAGCTGGTTAGGCCATGGCGAGCATGCGTTTGAAGAAGATGCTGCTCTATCAGCCCTTTTTTCTTTTGCTTCCTATCCACCATGAGTCGAATAGTTTGCCTTTTGCACTTGTTCTTAGCAGAAAGCTTTGGCTTGCCTCAGGCTCAAAACAATAGCATCAACTGACAAAGAACCAAAATCTATGCAACTATAAGCAAAATCGATCTGTGAACAGATAATTTTACAAATAACTTCAAGATAGTTTTTTTTTGGGGGGGGGTGGCAGGATCTGAGATCTCAAAGCCATTCACCTTGTCTCCCACTTTGTTTCTGCTGCTATAACAAACACCATGACTCAAGAAAACTTGGGGGGGGGGTAAGAGTTTATTTTGCTAACAGGTTACAGTTCATCGTGGGGAGAAGTCAGTGTGGGAACTGAAGCACAAATCACAGAGGGCTGCTGTTTACTGGCTTGCTTCCTCTGGCTTGCTCAACTACTTTTCTTATACAGCCCAGGCCCACTGCCTAGGGATGGTACTGCCCACAGTGGTCATTTAGCAAACAAGAAAATGCCCCACAAATATGCACACAGGTCAGTTTGATGGAGGCAATTCTTCAATTGTGGGTTCCTCTTCTTAAGTGTGTGAAGCTGACAACCAGAATTAGCTACCACATCTTGCATGGAATTTGACTTCACAAAATATTTCATGGGTATTTATGGGTGTTCTTTAGCATGATTATGCAATGGCATTACTACTTTCTTTATAAGGTCAAGCAGACAGTAAAGAGACTTGTTATTATTTAATTTATTTTGGGGATGTGCTATAAATAGTTAAGGGCCTGCTATGTTACTGTACAAAACGATCAACTGTATTTCAGTAGAAAAAAAATGAAAGGCAGTAAAAACCAGTGATACAAGAAAGTCCAAATTTATGAGACAGTAAAAGGAGGAATAGCAGGTTTTATTATAAATGTGTTTGATGTGATTTTATGTAAGTAGAGGTTTTCCTAATAATACCCAAGCACAGACTACTGATAAACAGAAGTGTAGTTGGAGATGGTAGAAAATGAAAACCAGTTAAATTTATTGAAGATTAACTTTATAAGAAAGCATTTGAGAAAAATATCCACTACACACAGATACTTAAAACTTTCAATATATGTTATGTTTTTAAAATATTTACAGGTGAGGGCCTAATGAAACAAGACATTTCATCGGCAACTGTCTTCCCACAAAAACAAGAGGTGGCATATAAGCTATATTCCTGCTCCCATCCCCTCCAGTTAAGGAAAACCTACATACAAGAAGTTAGTTTGCCCAATGTGGTCCATGAATACAACACCTTTGTTACAAAGGAGGATGCCTCTCCATATTTGGGTTGCATTCTTCCATTTATGTAAACACAAATGAGCTCACTGGGGTGCTGACTTGCAACATGCATGTTTCTGACATGGAGTGAATAGACAGGCTACCCTAAGCCAGTGCTGTGCCCAAAATGGAAGTTTAATGATATATAAAGTAAGTGCACATAGAACGGATTGTCTTCATCAGCAAGAATTTAATAACCAGATGGTCTGGATGTAGTGGTGCAAGGCTTTAATTATTCCATCACTCTGGAGGCAGAGGCAGGTGGATCTCTGTAAGTTCAAGGCAAACCTGTTCTATGTAGTGAGTTCTAGGACATCCAAGGATGCATAGTGAGACCCTGACTCAAAACAAACAATCAAACAAACAAACAATAACAAAAAGAATTCAATAAGCAGAGGTGTCTTTAAGCGACATTCCCATGGCTGAAGCGTGAAAAGAATGCTGGGTCTGGAAGAGAACACCCAATCCCCAGTGACTTCAGGCAGGAGAAACAGTATAGCTGACCCTTCCACAGCACTGACTCGGTACAAAGAACAAGTCAGAGTGCATATTAGATATTAGCTCACTTAATTCTCATAGTAATCATTTGTAGTGATCATGATATTCTGATATTGTAGAGAGGAATTACTCTAATATTAAAGAGAGGAAATTGAAACATACATTTAGCTTTTAACCATATACACCAAATTGTTATGGAACATATTTCTAGCAGTATATTCTTTTATTTTGGGCATGTTTAATGTTTCTGAGAATTATAGTTATCTAATGTGAATTTTACTTCTATGATCAGTGACAATACTATGGGCAAAGCAGGTATTTAAAGAGAAAGGCAACCAACCACGCTAACTTTAGATAAGGAACCACGTGGAAAAACCTTCAGTGCCAAAGGTCTTCCCCCAAGGTCTTTTGTTGTTGTTGTTATAAGTTTATTGTACTTTTGCTCCATCAAAAAAAGAACTTTGTGTTTTTAGATTGTAGCTTGGGAGTGGGGAAGACTTGGCTGCTGCAGCAGAGGAATTTCAGATGTCAGTAGTCCACATTTCTGAACTAACAGGTCCATTACTATCCAAGGGAAATAGACATGATTGTGATCATAGCAGCAGGACTCAAACTCTAGCTCTGATATGCTTGAAGTGTGAACCACAACAGTGCATCTTTTGAGCCTCCTTTGTAAAATAATGTCCTAGACGAAAGCAGAATTAAACTCCCATCTAAATTAAAATTCTGTGCATATAAATCAGTTGCCATAGAAGTATAATTTCTACTGGACACACTGAAAGAGATTGTGGCAAAATCTTAAATTATAACACTTCCTTGAAAGAAAAAAATCCACCAAAGTAATTGCTCAGAAGGCACAAAGCGGGTTGTTCTATGCATATGCATTAAGCACAATCTATTCCAATCTAACTGCCTTCCAACATGGAAAACCCCAACCCAGGGCACCCCATAAGTGGTTCTAGCCAAGCCTTAGAGAGGAAGCAACAGCAAATCTGTGTGTCAGAAACAGTGCCACACAGAGAACCCCTGAAAGGAACCCACAAAGGCAGTTCTACTGAATGTAAGACCTAAAGCTAAATTTTAAAATTACATTAAAGGAATAAAGAAATTTAAAAGCAATCCCAGTTACTTCATCAATCAGGGGGGGGTCTGTCTTCCTACTTTTACCAGTTGTGTGCCTTGTTGGAAGCACCCTGAAGTGTGGCTACTGTTTCCTGCCATAAATAAACTCACATGCTTGCCAACAAGACAAATGTATGTGCAGCAACTGACAAATTAGGAACTCTCATTGCACAGCTGCTCTGCAGAACTGGGAGGAGAGCCCAGGAAACCTTCAGCTCCTTTTAGTTTAAGAGGCTGTTGGATGCTGGACACTATAGACTATCATAGCTGTTATGATAACATTATTCCAAGGATGAACCATAAGACATTTATTTTCTTCCTCCTATTTTCCTCTTTGAAATAGGGTCTGTGTGTTCCAGGTTGGCCTTGAACTTGCTATGGAGTCAAAAATAACGTAAAATTTCTTATCTTCCTGCCTTTACCTCGGCAATGCCGTGATTATAGGAGTTCACAATTATTCCTCATTTGCTAACTGCTGGTATTGAACCGAGGTTTTCTGCATGCTAAACAAGCAGGCTACACACTGAGCTAGAGCCTCAGGGGTTTTTAATGAACAAATGTGTTGTTCCATATCTTACTTTTCCAGTAAGCTCTTGGGAAAATCCCCATGCGTGCATAGTCCTTGACTCTCTCAGCCTTCAATTCAGGAATGCAGTGTAACAACCTCCCCCCTGCTTTCCTGTGCTTCACTTATTACAACGGCTGGCAGCATCACCTCCTACCAAGCTAAGGAAAACTTCTCCAGTTTGCTCTATGAGAGAATTCTGCTATTTATATGATGGGGCCTGTTGACTCGTCTCTGTCCTTTAGGTTCTTTAATGTTTGACTGTCTACGGCCTTGAATCTGTTCTGTTGTCGATTGCTTGTTTTCCTATAATGATGGTCACTGGTTAGGCTCTACGGAGGTGATAAAATGGACCTGGAGATTTTCAGCTGGCTGCCATGCTGCCCAGGTCTCCGCTTCTCCATTGTATTCCCACATTGCTTCTAGACCCACATCCCATAGGGTACTGGGAGCCAGCAGCTGTGCACTGAGGATGCTCTACGGGTCCATCATGGGCACATACAGTGTTTATAACGAATGGTTTAAGTCATGGTGCATACAATGTTCGTTAAATAAACACTTCCATATTTATTTATTTATTTAATAGGTGTTTTATATTTATATAGCACCTGCTTCAAGAGCCTTAAATGCTTTATGTTACTACCTCTTATTTATCCCACAGCAAACCAGAGAGGCAGGTATCACACCCTTTACAACTGGAAGAGGCTAAAGCTTTAGTGAACTGGCTTCCCAGACTCATACAGCTAAGTTCACTGGAGCGCCTCAGCCTCCCAGCTCCCAGCTGGGGAATCTTTAATGAAACGTATCTTCTACCACAGTGTCAAGAGTGGCGCCGTGTGAAAAGGAGGTTTCCCCACTGTCATCAAAGAAAGAAAAGCCCCACACTGGTAGCTGAGGTTGTAAGGATACCAGAGGACATTTTCTTCTTTCCCCTTTGTAGGCCTCCTGTCTCCTGTCTGAAGTGACCTTCCAAAGGTAAATAAAATTCCAGAGACAGAAGAAGCCATGGGTCTTAGATATGTGTATCAATTTAGAATATTTACTGTTAGTTACAATAAGTCACTAAAACTTTTATTCTGATCTACAAAACATTTAGCCTGTGGGGTGTGTGTGTGTGTGTGTGTGTGTGTGTGTAGTGTGTCATGTGTATGTGTATGTGCTCACAAGTGCTTGTGGAGGTTATGGAAAACTGGAGGCAGTGGATTTTTTTTTCTTCTTACCACGAGGTTCTAGTGACCAAACTCAGTTGTCAGTCCTGGCAACAACAAACATCTTTACTACCAAGATAGCTCACTGAACTGAAACTAAGTCTCACAAATGCAGTCTAGGCTGGCCTGGAGCTCACTCTGTAGCCCAGACTGGCCCTAAAGGTATGAAATTCCTCCTGCCCCAGGACCTGGAGAGGCGTGGGGGGTGGGGGGTGGTATGGATATGAACCACAGTGGTGCTCAACTAAGTGTTTTTAAACAAGCACACTGTTTATTTTATCTATCTATCTATCTATCTATCTATCTATCTATCTATCTATCTATCTATCTATCTACCTATCTATCTACCTATCTATTTATTTATTTTTGTGGTTCTTTTCAAGACAGGGTTTCTCTGTATAGCCCTGGCTGTCCTGGAACTCACTTTGTAGACCAGGCTGGCCTCGAACTCAGAAATCTGCCTGCCTCTGCCTCCCAAGTGCTGGGATTAAAGACGTGTGCCACCATGCCCGGCTCAAGCACAATTTTTGTAGTTTGATAATTTGGCCAATGTATCCCCAAATGTGATTCAGTGAACAGATTCTCCAAATCGCAGTACATTTAGTTTGTCTGTCATGAGGCATACATGTTCCTAGAATAATCATAGGTTCTAAAGTCATTTTAAAATAAAATTTAAAAATGAGAGTTTTGAGGGCAGAAAGGAATAAAGCACAAAATACCAAAAAAAAAAAAAAACAAAAACAAAAAAAACAAAACCCACAACAAAACAAAATAAGTTTAAAAACACCCCATTGCAATTCAAAGACATAAAGAAAAACAGAAACATCATTTTGCACATGCACACTCTACCACAACAGCGTTTTGCACAGGCACAGTCTACCACAGCACACTTTAAGAAGGGAAGGGCCTGTGGGTTGTCTATGGGAGTTTCAGGAGACCTCTCCCAGGGTCTCAGCCCATATGTGCTTGACTGAGCTCATGGAACAGGGAGTGCAAGCCAAGGTCACCTCTGGTGTCTGGGTGGTGTCCTCTGGGTGCTGTCTGGCCTCAGTTCAGCTGGGTACATTTTCTACAAACTTTTACAAAACCAAATCCCCAAATTGTCACACGTTCAAAATGTTCCTTGGCATCCCTTAAGTTTGGAATCAATTTACATTTGGAACAAACGCTGCAGCAGAACACGATGTGATGGCACAGACCTGATAAGCAAAGTGAGGAAAGACACACCCTTCATCCCAGACTTCCAGGAAGGGATAGAGCTAAGTAGCTTTCTACTGTAGGAGAGCTGAGAAACTTCATCCTGCAAGCTCCAAACTTCAGGAGGGAGGCGAGTCTGCAACATTTTCTGAAATGACTTAACATTCCACCTCTATTTTGAGGCGGAAAATTTTTTAACATCATCTAAAAATTGGGTTGATGGGTGCCATGGTTGGGTAAATGTTTCTCTCTGGAATGGTTTCATTTATGTTGTTATAAAATGTAGGGTAAAAAAAATCTTCCTAGGGCAGAAATAAGTTACAACCCAAGTTTTTCTTTTTTTTTTGATTAAAATTTTTTTCCATTAATTAATTAATGTTTTCACTGTACAACCCAATTACAGCCCCCTACCAGTCTCCCCTCATGTGGCCCCTCCCTCCATCCCCTCTTCCCTTCTCCTTTGATAAGGGGGAATGCCTCCTCTACCAGGAACCACTCCACCCTAGCATATCAAGTCCCTGCACGACTAGGTGCAACCTCTCCCCGTTAGGGAAACATGGTTTATAGGCAGGCAACAGAGATATGGAGAGCCCTTGCTCCAGTTGTTGGGAGAGCCTCATGAAGACCAAGCTGCACATCTGCTACAAATGTGCAGGGGACCTAGCTCCAGCCAATGTGTGCTCTTTGGTTGGTGGTTCAGTGTCTAGGTGCCCCTCAAGGGTCCAGGTTAGTTGACTCCGTTGGTCTTCTTGTGGAGTCCCTATCCACTCCAGGTTCTTCAATCCTTCCCCCAACTCTTCCATAAGATTTCCTGAGCTCTGTCTAATGTTTGGCTTTGGGTCTCTGCATCTGTTTTGGTCAGATGCTGGGTGGAGCCTCTCCTGTCCTCAAGCATAACTGAGTAAGTGCTATGGATTGGTTCTTGTTTATGGGATGGGTTTCAAGTTGGGCCATTCCTTCAGTCTGTGCTCCATCTTTGTCCTGGCACATCTTGTAGGCAGGACAAACTTTGGGTTGAAGGTTTTGTGGGTGGGTTGATGTCCTTATCCCTTTGAATTTCTAATGGCCAAGAAACACTTAAAGAAAATTTCAACGTCTTTAATCATCAGGGAAATGCAAATCAAAATGACTCTGAGATTCCACTTTATACCCATCCAAATGGCTAAGATTGAAAACTCAAGTGACAGCACAGGCTAGAGAGGGTATAGGGCAAGGGGAACACTCTTCCATTGCTGGTAGGAGTGCAAGCTTGTACAACCACTCTGGAAATCAATTTGTCAGTTACTCAGAGAATTACAAATAGTTTTACCTCAAGACCCAGCTATACCACTCCTGTACATATACCCAAAAGATGATCTACCATACCACAAGGACAATTGCTCAACTATGTTCATAGCAAGCTTTATTTATAATAGCCAGAAGCTGGAAACAATCCAACTAAAAATGGATAAAGAAAAATGTGGCTCATTTACACAATGGAATACTACTCAGCTACTAAAAACAAGGATATCATGAAATATGCAGGCAAATGGATGGAACTAGAAAACGTATCCTGAGTGAAGTAACTTAGACCCCAAAGGACATGCATGGTACGTAGTTACATAAAGTGGATGTTAGTCATTAAGTAATTACCATCCATGGACCCAAAGAAGCTAAATAATAATGAGGGCCCAGGGGGAGGATGCATGAATCTCACTCAGAAGGAGAAATATAATAGACATCAGAGTTGGGTGGAAGAAGGTAACTGGGTAGGAGAGGAGATGGGGAGGAGGAGGGGGCAGAATAAGGTCTAGGAGGAGAGGTAGGAGGAGAGGGCAGGGAAAGGGATTAGAAATTGGGGGTGAGTTGGTAGGGCATCTCTAGGATGTGCCAGAGACTTGGGGTGGAGGAGGCTCCAGAGAGTCTATGAGGGTGACTCTAGCCGAGACTCCTAGCAGTGGGGGTTTAGCAGTGGGGAAAAGTGTTTTGTTTGTTTGTTTTGTTTTGTTTTAGTTGCAATAAAGTTTTCAAAATATTCTCAGTGTTTGTGACATGGCTGGTTATATAGCTCTGATTCACAGTACAAAGGAGAAATGGAAGGTGAATAAAATGTCTACTTTGAGGTAGGAAATCTTTTCAGCATGACTTACCATAAATCTAAGTTTATACTCAATAAATAAAAAATGAGATTTTACAGGTATTGGATTTTATAAGATTTTCATTTCATCCTAATGTCCAAAACCCAAACCATTTTTCATGAAAAGATAGAAAAGGGAGTATGCAGACATTTTGATACTAATGTGTTCTTTACTGGTTTAAAATTCACATTATCTTATTTAAATTTTCACCCATCTTTATATTACTTTATTTCTTGGATGAAAAGCTTTTATAGTAGATGTAGGAAAACTACAAAATACTTATTTAGTCATTCATCAACAAGTTTGTTATGGGGGAAGGTTGATAGAGATTAATCTAATTTAATTATTTTAATATAAAAGGTAAGGATGAGAAATAGTCTTAGTAAAATTTCTAAAGTAAGGGCTAGTGAAAAGTCTCTCACCCAGTAAGTGCACACCACTAGCAACATTTGTTAGCATTATACTGTACACAACATGAAACAAACTAACTAATGTACCAAGCAATTTAGGAAGAAGCCAGTAAATCACTAAATTACAGAACGTTTAAAAAGTAAACTTTGTGGTATTTAACCAGCTTGGTTTATATCCTTGAAAATCAACTGGGAGAAAGATACTAAAAAGCATCTACCAGGAAGTATAGAGGCAACCTGACTTGAAAGTCCTTAGAAACCTCTTATCACCTTTACGGAGAAGCAACTCAGCTTACCTGAATTGAACCCCCCAAACCAGACTTCTAAGTCTTTCTTCTGACCCAGAATGTGCTCTCTAAGAAGAGACTTGACCCCCATTGGCTCTAGAAGCAACTGTTAATCTCATGGTTACCTGACATTTTGGGCACAACTTAGAGAAAAGAATTTAAAAATTTAAAGGCAAGCGAGGGAACAGGGTCTCCATAGAGACAGATCGAATGAGCTCCGAGAATATAAAAAGTCGTGCTGTTTGTAGAGCTATGCATAAGGTCATGAAAGAGCCAAGAGTGCCCTAAGTCCTCACCTTTGGCTGATTTCTCCTCTGTGCAAACAGAGAGTGAGGGGAGGGGAGGCTGCCAAGTGAGAGTGGGGTGGGGGTGGGGTGACACAATGTAGGCTTGCTTCAACACACAAAACTAGGAGACTTCCTGTTTGTAGCTGCCTTCGTCCATCACTCTCTGACCAGTAAGATCACAAATCAGATGGTTTATTGGGCACATGAGACAGACCAGTACAAACTTTTCTCGTAAGTCACTGAAATAAACAACAATGATAACCAACCACGGTAACAAAAAAAAAAAAAAATGTAAGCAGTAAATATGGTTTCCAGAATAGCTGCAACATACTTAATATGTCCAGTTTGGAACAAAAATAAAAAGAAGTAGGAAAGGAAATAAGAAAGTATGACCATACACAGAAGAAAAAAAAAACTGACCTTTAAAAGTTATTCTTGGGGAAAGCCACTGTGTGTGAAATTCTTTAAGCCAGTTATTATGAGCACCTCATATATATCACACCTATAGGAGTAACATTCCATCACAGGCAATTTTAATAAAGCAATATAAGCCTTCATGATGCTGGGTTAGGAAAGACTTTCTTTGCTATGAAAACCAGATGCACTCTATGCCCAAGGGCAAGAGTTACTCAGAAAGATTATTCAGTTAACCACGTGATACTTAAACAACTCCACGGAGTTCTTCTCTATCACTTATTTACTGGTTAGATAATTCGCCATTGGAGAAAGTGTGAAAAGGAACATGAATATGTAAATCATCCTTCTTAAGGGCTTTAGTGAAGTGTCTGGAGGGAACAACTGCCAGCTGCTGTAACAGCTGAGCCACTTGGGAGTTTACAATAGTAAAAGCTGCCCCTTGTTCCTAGCGCATTTGCGGTCGTTGGTCAGCTCAAGATGGAATGAGTCTAGAGGGGGAGCTCTATTCTGCACAGTTACTTAGTAGGGGGCTTCTACACCACAGAGCATCTAGAAACTCTGCAGTCATTTTCCAAACAGGAGAAAAAGTATAATCAAGAGAAAGGTGACGCAATGAGTACCAACTCCTGTACTATTAGTCAGAATTCAGTAGTAGGTCCTACTCAGTTCCTGAGTTGCATGGCAACACTAACTTAGCACAGTGTTCTGAAGAAACGGTTAGCATTGTCTCTAACACACACACACACACACACACACACACACACACACACACACACACACACGGGGTGCGGGGGGGAATGGGGGCGGGGGCGGGGCTCAAAGCTAAGTGGCCATCTCTTCAAAGCAACACACATGAATGTGCACTCACTGGAGCTAGCCTGAGTAAGTACGGAGCCAAAGTGTTTACAGTTTCAGGTTGTGATGCTTCCAACTATGGAAGAAGAAAAATAAACAAGTTAAAAAACAAAAACCAGAACACTATCTTTAAAAAAAAAAACAAACAACAAAACATCAACAAAATCCTACCAACCTAACCAACAATAACAACAACAGACCATGCAGAATATTATCACATTGTTGATTTGTCTAAGTTCACAGACAATACGCTTTCACAAATGCCACTTGAACTTTTTAAAATACAGTGAATGACCACTTTTCCAGCCGTTAGAGCAGAAACTGCAAATGGAGAAACAGCTACCAGCACGCAAGAAGTGAACCTGGTCTTAATCTCTGGCTTTGCTGTAATTCTCCACAGCATACTCATCTATTTAATTAAATTACTGCCTGCATTTCTAGTCTTTCAAACTGAGCCTTCCGTCATTCAGGGGGGCATCCTGGGCAGAGGGGCAGCGCCTGCTTCGGGAGCCAGGACAGCTGCTTTTCATTTCTTTTTTTTATCCACAATCACGCATGAGTTCAGTCTCAAGGAGGAAAGAGCCTGGCTGATTCCCGAGGATTTCAGGAGTATCTCAGAATGTGCTCGAGCAATCAAGTCATTTCTCTTAAAACTTGGAAAGGAAAATCCCGTGATACCTTCCCACCCCAGCAGCCCTAGCCACTGAGCCGGTTGCTGCGCTGTAATCTATCTGTGCAAGATCGATGTCTCAGAACCACTGAATACGGATTGGTCAGAAGGAAGCAGAGGAGGAGCCATTCAGAACACCCCCCACCCCCCGGCCCCCCTCCGTCTAACCATAAGAAATCAGCAGCCCGCACTAGGCTGCTCTGGCTCACAAAGATGCTCAGGAAGCTGAACTTCTGAGAGGCTGCGGTGTGAGTGTGGGCGCGCAGATGCAGACGCGGCTCCCAGCAGTACAGCGAGTCTCAGGGAAAAGGACTCTGAAAAGACCCCGAGTGAATACTAAAGTGAAAGCCGCACTGAGAGAGAGAGAAAAAAAAGCAAACAGCAGACTGGTCAACCGAGAATGAGCATTCAGAAGCACCAGCTTCTAAAGAGACGATGATCTGAGCCGAACCCAGAAGAGACCAACAACTCCTTTGCGAGTTCCGCTGCTTCTGACCCTGCTCCTAGCAGGCGCCAAGCGCAGCCTCCCAACTTCTACAGGCATACAGACTGGGAGAGAATCACTCGGAGCTTCCCTGACCCAGGAGGTTGGATCAGTTCAAGGAGGACTCAAATCCAGCTGCTGCAGGAAGATGAACTCCACCCACCACCATGGCATGTATACTTCCCTCCACCTCTGGAACCGCAGCAGCTACGGGCTGCACGGCAATGCCAGCGAGTCGCTGGGGAAGGGCCACCCGGACGGAGGATGCTATGAGCAACTTTTTGTTTCCCCCGAGGTGTTTGTGACTCTGGGTGTCATAAGCCTGTTGGAGAACATTCTAGTGATCGTGGCGATAGCCAAGAACAAGAACCTGCACTCACCCATGTACTTTTTCATCTGTAGCCTGGCTGTGGCAGATATGCTGGTGAGCGTTTCGAATGGGTCGGAAACCATCGTCATTACCCTGTTAAACAGTACGGATACGGATGCCCAGAGCTTCACCGTGAACATTGATAATGTCATTGACTCTGTGATCTGTAGCTCCTTGCTCGCATCCATTTGCAGCCTGCTTTCCATTGCGGTGGACAGGTATTTCACTATCTTTTACGCGCTCCAGTACCATAACATCATGACGGTTAGGCGGGTCGGGATCATCATAAGTTGTATCTGGGCAGCTTGCACTGTGTCAGGCGTCCTCTTCATCATTTACTCGGACAGCAGCGCTGTCATCATCTGCCTCATTTCCATGTTCTTCACTATGCTAGTTCTCATGGCCTCTCTCTATGTCCACATGTTCCTGATGGCGAGGCTTCACATTAAGAGGATTGCTGTCCTCCCAGGCACAGGGACCATCCGCCAGGGTACCAACATGAAGGGGGCGATTACCTTGACCATCCTGATTGGAGTCTTTGTTGTCTGCTGGGCCCCGTTCTTTCTCCATTTACTGTTCTACATCTCTTGCCCTCAGAATCCATACTGCGTGTGCTTCATGTCTCATTTTAATTTGTATCTCATACTGATCATGTGTAACGCCGTCATCGACCCTCTCATTTATGCCCTCCGGAGTCAAGAACTGAGGAAAACTTTCAAAGAGATCATCTGTTTCTATCCTCTGGGAGGCATCTGTGAGTTGTCTAGCAGGTATTAAGTGGGGGACAGAGTGCAAACTAGGTAGATACCTGCAGACTTTGTCACTCTGGCCCGATCTGAGCAGTGTACTTCCCAACAGCTGCCTCTTCTGTGTAATGCTTTGGTTGAAAATATCTACTGTATAAATGTAAGTTTGTGACTTTTGACATGGAAAAAAAAGTCTCAACGTGTTATGTTTATTGACACGCTATTTTTTTTGTTTGTAAAATGCTTATTTATGTTCTATATAGTGTGGGCGTTATGAATTGACATGAAAGAAAAACAGACACCCTTATTAAAACTTTGACAGTGTTTCTTTCCTGTTATTTATCAAGGTTCCACACTTGTTCTTTCTGTAGTGGCCGAAATCAGAACCTTATTAAACGTGTTCTCAGCTGTTCTCATGTATTAGCCCCACAGTACTGCAGAGGCACTGACCCCACTGTTTATGGGGAAATATTTAAACACTACATGCTTGATCATTAAAATGAGTCAGCTCTCTTAGTGAAATTTCGAGCAATCGAATAAAAGCTTGCCTATTATCCTTGCTGTCCAAATACACTGATGCTTCTTTTTAAGTAAAGGAAAGAGAAAGGGGGAAGAAGCAGCTACTGAGGAGAAAGTGAGATTTCTGTCACATGCATTTCTCCAAGAAGGAATGGTTCATTGCCCGAGACTCAGAGTTCACACAGGCAAGTCAGCTGTGGTAGGGGAAATGCCCACTTAATAGATTAAAGATATTATAATAGATAATAATAGATAAAATAGATTAATAGATAAAATAGATACCAATCTTAATAGATTAAAGTGTCCTGTTAAATATAAACTGTCCACACCATGCTGAAATTTCCTATGCCAAATGATACCCCACCATAACAGAATGATTTCTTTCTGGCTTCTTACCAGGGATCTGGTTCCTACAGAAAGGTCTAGAACAGCTCCCTCTGCACTTAGAGGTCCAGCGTTCATTTCATCTTAGAGTTAATAGTGAGTTGTGCTATCTTTCATGTGGCGGGGGACTTGTTGTTCACTTTCTGATTACTTTTTGAGCTGGAATATAAGTGCTGAAGATCAAGTGATTTAATTCCCAAGCCAAATCCACATCACAAAACATTTTGGGACAGGGTTTGTAAATATCTAAAGTGTGGAGCCCTGTGGTGCTTGCACATAACGAGATGGAAAGAGAACACAAATGGGGTCCTGGAAGGTACAGTAAAACACCCTGCTGTTCTTAGTCATGTCTTGGGATGGGGAATGCTTGTTTTCTCCAAACTAATACCAAAGGTGTGGCCACTGAGCAACCAAATCTATGCTTTCTAGTCTGTGTATACTTTGAAATAAAAGGGATAAAAATCTACATTAGGCCTATGACTAGAGGCCAACTTTCCTGTGATTCAATTGATAGTGTCTCCCAATGCGCATAGGCAGAGACAATGCATAGCAGTGCATCTGAATTAAAACCTGAATGTTCCACCTATTAATTACAAGCCTGAGACACACTGAGGGCATCCATGTGCAAATCCGTATCAAAGTGCAATGAATGGTAAAGCCAACTGTTTCAAGGTGCTATCCTTTGAGCCACACTGCCACCACACTCATAAGATTTGCTGAGCATACTCGCACACCGGTAGCATCGCAATCGGCTTGCGTGTTGATATTTCCTCCTAGCAGGAAGAGGGTAGGGCATGCCATTGGGCCTTCTGTGTATCCACCCATTCTTCCCAGCCATTTGTATGCGACTTTGACCTAATAGAACTCAGACTGCGAAGAAAAAGGGGCATGGGCACCATGCGTGCAGCTGTGGGAAAGCTGTCATCCACCATGGGAGAAGACTCGCCACTGTGACTGCTTTGTGGTCACCTACACAATTGTGTCAGTAACCCTTCACCCATTTTTCTTTAAGTAAGCCTAATGAGCTCATTGGATCTCCAGGGTGAACTTTTATAGAATTATACATGGGTCTGTGCTTGGGCCCATAGGAAGAAGGGGGAGAGATTGTTCATGTCACCCCTAAGGAAGTCATTTTCACAGCAGCATTAATATCCCCAGGGAAGGTTTGGAACACAGAACAAGTTATGAAGAGACATCCTCAGCATGGTAAGACACTGGAGGCCCACAGTGTGCTGTAAACAACTCGGGAGCCTTCTGGCGCATAGCTGGTCCAATGAAGAGTGGTTCTAAGGCAGGGTTTTAACCACACTACAATGCTTCTGTTTTAAACAAAACTTAATGTCAGGTTTCATATGACCAACAAAGCCTGCTGAAATTTGGATCCTGAATCTTCTCCAAAGTTCCATGTAGTAAAGGCTTGCTCTCCAGGGTGGTGCTACTAGAAAGTGGTAGAGTCCTTAGGTGATGGGACCTAGTTGGAAGACTTCCAGTCATTAGAGTGTGTTCTTGAATGGGATAGTGAGACTGTGGCTCATGCCTCTTGCTCTCTGTTGCTCTCTGAGGCCATAAGATAAGTGTTTTGGGTCCAGCAGAAGCTGCCTTCTCCATGAAGAGCTGCTTCAGTTTAGGGCCAGCACAAGCAGGCCAGTCTTCTACTATACAACTCCAAGGCTAGCCAACTTGAACCTTTTCCACTTTATAACTCATCTCAAGTGTTTTTAATGGGAATAAGAAGCTGAGCAAGACACAGAGCTCCAAACAATAGTTGTACTCAGGTGGATTTTTTTCTTTCCTGTTATCATTTCTTATTTCACACAATGACCCTGAGAGATCCCGAGACTAAGAGATATGAAGAGCCTCATATGCACACCCTGTCTCTTTAGCTCTGGTCTTTCCAAACTAGCTTATTTCTCTTCAGAGGTCATCTCAGACGTTCAGAGGGAAGGCCTGGCTTTGTCTTCATGCTCACACATTTTTTTCTGGAACAGTCTGTTGTGTTAATACATCCATTGGTTGTGGGCCAGCTATGTGCTAGAAGGTTCCCAAGATGTTTACAGCACACTGTGGGCCTCCAGTGTCTTACCATGCTGAGAATGCCTCTTCCTAACTTAATTTGTGCTCCAGACCTTCCCTGGGGATATTAATTCCCAATATTCTGTTTAAAAAAAAAATCTAGCCCCTAAGGGGATAGAAACTCCACATGAAGACCAACAGAATCAACTAACCTGGACCCTTGGGGTTCTCAGAGACTGAATCACCAATCAAAGAACATACACAGGCTTGATCTAGGTCTCCCCACACATATGTAGCTCCATATGAGCCTGGTCTTCATGTGGGTCCTGAACAACTAGAGCGGGGGCTATCCCAAAAGTTGTTGCCTGTATATGGGATATGATCTTCTAGCTGGGCTGCTTTGTCTGGTCTCAGTGGGAGAGGAAGTACCTTAGTCTTGCAGAGATTTGAAGTGCCACGTGGAGGGATACCCAGGGGGGCCTTACCCATTCAGAGAAGGAGAGAGGGTGGTGGGGGAAAGATTGTGGGAGGAGGTGACTTGGAAGAGGGCAGTGAATGGGATGTAAAGTGATAAATAAATAAATCAATCTAGTTTTCTGCAGAGGAACAGCCCTTACTCAAGTGACCTCTAATGGCTAGTTAGTACCCAATGGTTAGCTAGTAGTCTTAGAGTTCCAGGTTCTCCAAATGTGTTGGTATGGGGTCATTGTGATGATTTAGAGTTGAAATTCTAGGCTCAGCAATTAAACTTATATCTTGACAGGGGAAACTATAGGATAAGAATTGAGATGGAGATTTGGGGGGAGGGGTGGGGAGGGTAAGAAAAGTGACCTACAGGAAATGAAGACACCACAGTACACTGTCCAATAGTTCAGATGTGGAGGAATGCTTGCTCCAATTAGAGAACTTTATACTAAGAACAGATAATTGTGCAGAGAAGTCCATGAAAAACTTCACAATGGGGAAAGCAGATCGTGTTTCTGTTCCCCCAGGCCTGCCTCTAATGGGAACACATTGGGGAAAGAATTAAATGTTATCCAACCATGATATTTAGATTACAGATTGATCCCCATACCCTGAATGGGTTCATACTTCAGCCTTGCTTTCCTGGCTGCTCTGTGTATTCTACTTCCGGTACCTTTACTGAAGCTCCTTCAGAAATAGGGATCTGATGCGCATATTTTCTTCTCATGGAGTCTGATGTACATGATAGATAAAAATATATCTAATACAAATCATCAATAAGAAAAGTGTATTTGACTTCTGGAAATGTTTTCCAAGAAAACTCTACTTGGAATCTTCAATGTTCCATCTATTCAATAGTTGGGCATGAACCTTCCTACAGGGCGTCTGCTTAGTCCTATGTCCTCCCCTCTACTGGGTGGCTTTCAAGGCAGGACGAAAGGGGCCAGTGAGGTGGATTGGAGAAGGAAATGAGTTGGGCTTAGCCGAGTCACACTCAGGAATGTGAGAATAGCAACCCATAGCTGTCCTTCCGAAAATCCATGGTTAATAATTACAGCTATAAAATCACAGCTCAAGTGAATAAGGTTAAAGTCTACTACACCACATCAGATCATCCTGGCCTTACTAGGGATGGTAAAAAGCAATCTGTAATAGTTTTCATTGGTCCATTCAATGATGGAGTTAGGAGATAAAGCTGCTTGTCTCTGAGCATACTGCACTAACTAAACCTCACACAAACAAGAAGCCTTCTTGCCCACAGCATCAGGGAAAGAACACATGTGGTTTCTCGTAAGTGGAAATCAAGGTATCATCTTCTGTCTGCAACACCCTCTCCCCTGTCCCCATGAAATATCTTCTAGAAAAGTAAACGGTAGTATACCGTCTACTGTATGGGCTCGAAGCAGCTGACTATCAGCTAACAGGGCGAGGGCACAAGCTTCCCAGTGGAGAAGAAAATAAAAATGCGTGAAGAGGATAAAATGAATGAAAGAATGCTTACCAAGCTATGGATCAGACATGTTAGCCCAACTATCAAAAAATAACCAGGTAGGTAGACAAATAAGTAAATAAATCCATCAAATGTGTGTGCACGAACAGAGACTTTAAATAACCATCAACCCACCCTGACTGATGGCTCCAGAATTTCTCTGTATGGAAACTGAAGATACAGTGTGGTTCAAATGAGTCACAAGGGGTTGTCTTGAAGCCTTTTTGTACAGCTATTGCCTTCCACTTGCATCTTCTTGAAATGTTCCTGGAGGGAGATTCTGTGGCATTGGTGCAGTTAGTAAGTGTGGCCATTAGGCTGACTCCATCATGTGTCTCTTCTGTTTGCTTAGAAGGCAATGAAGGTGAAGAGAGCCCTGTCTGCTCATTACCGGTCCATTAATTGAGTGTTATTCTAACACCTGTTTAAATCTGCAGGCTATTTTTTTTCCTTCAAATTTTCTCTTACCCATCTAAAAGCAATATTGTACATGTTATAGAGTCTTAATGAGTGCCTCTCAGCTGGCTTTATGCTCTTCCTTCGTGTTTTTTTCTACCCAATTTGCTCTGTTGTGACATGGTGATACACGACAAAAAAGGTAAGCCAAAAATAAATGTAGATAGTCACATTAGTTCACAGATTTAGCCCAGTATTTTGCTTTGAGGGACTTGAGATATGAGCGTAGCCTGCTGCACCGAGCACTGATTGCCTAGCATCATAGAATCTTCCTGGGCAGAACACACATCTACTTGAAATCAAAGGTGAGGAGAAGGACCACATACACTTGCAGCAAAGATAATGCAGCTTAGTTATCAAGGGCTCAGAAGCAGACTTTCATCATGGGACCCTATCATAGCATCAGAAAAGGGATGAAGGAATAAAGAAATTTCACCAAAATTAGTCAGTTTAAGGTACAAACACATGAGTGTTCCTGGACTGTTCCCAAAGAAGAAAAATAAAAGTTTCCCATAAAATAATCACCAAGATTTCAGTTATAGCGTTATACGGAGCATTGAGGAAACAGTCACTGAAAATGTCAAGTTTATCAAGTTGGAGAGAATGCCTCAAGATAACTGAAAAGCATTCAGATTTGTCGATGAAGCTGCAGGACAAAGGGTTCTAGATCCTCCTACCTTCAAATGCAAACTCATCAGTTGCTCCCAAGGAGTGTGTGGAACATGTAGCATGAACCAAAATAGTTGTTATTTGATTTTTTTGTTACAGTTAACTATAGGTTAAGATGTTGCAAAGTCCACATCACCTTCTAGAAACATCAATCTAAAGGCCACCAATGCAACATCCCATTTATTTAGACTCCCTCAAGACCCCAATGTTTATGCAACCTTTTATTACTATCCCATTTAAAAATTTTGAGAGACAGGAAGTGGGGAAATATATCACAACAATGTTCTGGTATCTAACACACACACACACACACACACACACACACACACACACACACACACACACGAGTGCTCTTTTATTTACTTTTACTGTATTACTGTTAGTTTGTGGGGGGGATGTAAATGTTAATTAAATCATTTTAAATGAGATCAGATTTTTTTTTCCCCTGTGTTTGGAATTAAGCTCATGGTCATGCTGGGAGGGGGCGGGGGTCTGTCATTGAGCTGCACTCAGCCTGAGAGTGGATCTTAAATCTCAATGCTACAATGTCTAAGTACACATAGTAACTGTCCATCTGCTTAGAAGCAGCAGGAGCAGTGTTTGGCTCCCATCCCTCTCTGCAAATAAACTCACTTCTCTCAGTCACAGAGACTGAGCACTGAAATGTGCTCTTTTCAATGTATGACTTTGCTGTTTCATTTCTTATTTGTTAACTCTACACCAGAATGCTTGCCTGATTCATATCTTAAAGGAATAAAAATTAAGTAAGGTTAAGGATGTAGAGATTCCAAAAAGCAGTGGATGATATATATATATATATATATATATATATATATATATATATATATATATATACACATATACATACATATATAGGCACTAAAAATTAGCACAATAATAGCACTATTTTGAATATAATTAAACTGATACACTACTAGCTGCACACATTGATCAATATGTTGAGATTTGGATTAAATGTATATGATAATTTAATTTGGGCTTGGCTTTTGTTCTGAATGAATGCACTTAGATATAATAAATACGGCAGGGGCACACATAAACTCTCATCGGACAATTCCTTATCATCAATAATTCAAATTGTTTTTGAAATTTGCAGTATCAAATCCAATATTGCAAAAGGTTAATTAGAAAGATAGTGCACCAAAAATAAAACAATTGATTAGTATATTTTAGAACCAATGCTCATTAACCTTCATGCCATGAATTTAAATGTTAACATAAAATGATTATTATCTAAGTTGATGTTGCTAAGGTACACCCCAGCTGTGTCTGAGAGGAGAGAAAAGAGCATCTCTCTGGACTGACTGTTGGTTCAAATCCCAGTTCCCTTGCACTGTGAGTGAGCTTCATTTTCCTAACACTGAAAATGAGGATTCTAACCGTTATCTCATCATACATTGTCATGGACATTTGGGGATTTAAATGTCTGGCTAGTATAGATCTAGTGTAGGACTTCTTACTATGGGCAGCCATATAACAGTGAGTAATCAAAGCATTATGGTAATTTCAATACTCTTGATCCAGGGAGTGGATCTATTAGGAGGTGTGGTCTTGTTGAAGTAGGTATGGTCTTGTTGAAGCAAGTGTGTCACTGTGGAGGTGGGCTTCCAGAGAGCTTCCTTCTAGCTGCCTGGGGACACCAGCCTTCTCCTGTTTGCCTTTGGATGTAGAACTCTCAGTTCTTTCTACAACACTGTGTCTGCCGGGACAGCACTAAACTTCCTGCCATGATGATAATGAACTAAGCCTCTGAAACTGTAAGCTAACCCTAGTTAAATGTTGTCCCTTATAAGAGTTGCCTTGGTCACGGTGTCTCTTCATAGCAATGAAACCCTAAGACCAGTGTGCTCAATGTATTTTCTGACTGTTGGTCCTAGAAGAGCTGAAACGGGGGAGGGGGGGGGAAGGGCATGGATGTCCCAATGACCCATTGAAAGCCAGAGATCACTCAAAGCTGTTCTCACCATCTTTCTTGCTTCTAAGAGGTGGGATAAGTAAAATAAACCTCTTATTTGTAATAATGTTGTTTTAAATATGCAGAAAATTTGAATATTGCAGAAACATCCCTTTGAGATGTGAATGGAATCTGGTAGGAAGCCAGGGTATTTCAGCACCTCGCTAACCTCTGCTGCTAACTGGTGGGTTTAGTGTATGCTTTGACCTTATGCTTCTCAGCTCAGCCAGTATCCTATATACTCTTTTCATGCATTCACTGATGAATGGGTACAATGCATTTGGTATTTTTTTTTTGTTTTTTTTTTTTTTGTTAATGTTCTCAGTCAGCAGGAAACCAAAAGTCTGTATTTGATGTAACAAATAAAGAATTCCTAATGCCCTCTAATGCTTCCTCTGAAGAGACAGAGATGAGCTTTGTTCTAAGACAGAAATGGTCACATTTGGCCCTGGTTAGCTAAATTAATAATCACCAGTTTATAATTATGAAGTGTCTTCACTGTCAAGAGACACCTGGAAGATCCTCGAATAGAATGGCAAGAAGAAAATTTCAGCAGCTTAGCTAGTGATTTCTGAAGTGAGGTCTGCCCAGGGGCTGCATTGCAAATGAAAGTCAAGAGTTTGATGCTAAATCTAACACTGTACAGTATGAGACGCTCCACTGTGAGATGCACATCACCATGGACCATAATCCCGAAGTGAAAAGATAAGAATAAATTTGGTCATAATAGCACTAGAGAAAAAATTTATAATTTTGTTTGCTATGAATTTAGGTGTACCTAACTTGCATATTGAATTTTAAAAATTAATAATAATTACTGGAATGGGAACTGGCTTAGTTAATAAAGTGCCCCCCCCCCCAGTACAAGCATGAGGATATGAGTGACTCGGAGCCCTAGAAACCACATAAAGCAGGAGTGGTGGTGGGATCCTGTATCCCTAGCATGGAAGGAGCACAGACAGACAGACAGAGAGACAGACAGACAGACAGAGAGACTCCTGAAACTCACTGACTAACCAATACAGTCAAACCCATGAACCTAAGGTACAAAGAGAGATCCTATCTCGAAGGTGGAGAGTGAGGAAGGACGTGCAATGTTGACCTTAGGCCTCCATACTCGTGTGTACTTACATCACATACATGTGTGCATACACTGATAAGTACAGGCCACACACACATACACACATACAATACAACATACACATACAACAAACACAACATACATACAACACAACATACACATACAACATACATATACAATGCATCACACACATATACAGCACAGCACACACACACATACAACACAACACACATACATCTACAACACAACACACACCAACGAAACTATCACTATAAATGACACATTCTGATTTTCTGTAGGTATCCCACTACCCTGTAGATTTTATCTAAAATCACACATACTTTACATTTTTCTTATAGCTAGCATGACAGTAAGCATAATTGTGCATGTTCCTGGAACAAAACTACATATTGAATATGGAATATTCACACAATGAGTTATGGTCAGGTCAGGATAATTAACCTTCCCTTCCCAGACACCATCGCTTCAGTGAACATACTAAAGCCCCTTGATGCTAACTTCCTCCTACTGCACTCCGCTTTGCCACGGAGCGTGGACACGTTGTCCTCTTCTCCAGCTTATTGTAATATCTGTCACCTATTCCTTCCCTCATCCGTCTCTCTTCCTGGCCTCAGGAATCGCTTTTCTTCTCCTTTCACTGAAGTTAGCCTTTGTAGCGTTCACATCTGAGTGGCAATGTCCTGAATTTGTCTTTCTTTTCATGGTTTATTTACTTAATATGTCATCCACTAGCTCCAATTTATTTTTGTAAAATTATTGTACCTTTTTTTTTTCTTTTTTGTGGCTGAATAATATTCTGTTGTGCACAAATTCTGCATTTTCTTCATTCATCTGCCAAGGAAAATACCTCAGTTGATTGCATATCTTGGTTATTGGGAATAAGTTCACAATAATCATGAGAATGCAGATATCTTCTTAATATACTATTTTATCTCTTTTAGAAATATGTCCAGGATGGGAAAAGCTGTATCACATGTTTGTAGTGTTTTGGGTATTTTGAGGAGCCTCCATATTCACCGTCATAATGACGGCACTAATTTTGCATTCCTTCTAATTGTAAGAACAAGTTCCCTTTTTTGTGCATCCTTGCCAGCAATTATTTTTATTTCATTGTGCTTTTTTGACAGTAGCCATCTGATTTGGGTGAGATGATGCTCTAGTTTTAATTTGCATCACCATCATGACTGAGAGACATGGAATATTTTTTATACTCTTATTGGTCACTTGTGTTGTTTCTTTGAGAAGCACCTATTGAAATTTCTGTTTGGTTTTCCCACTAATTAATTAATTTATTCACTTGAATATCCTGATTGCAATCCCCACTCTCCTCCCAGTCATCCCCTCACATGGCCCCAAACCCTACCTGGGTACCAACCCACCCTGGCCCCTCAAGTCACTGCAGGACTAGGCACATTCTCTCCCACTGAGGCCAGACGAGACAGCCCAGTTAGAGGAACAGAATCTATAGGGGGAACCTCATGAAGACCAAGCTGCATATCTGCCACATCTGTGCAGGGGGCCTAGATCCAGCCCTTGTATGTTCTTTTTTTGGTGGTTCAGTCTCTGGGTGCCTCCCACGGTCTAAGTTAATTGACCCTTGGTTTTCTTCTGGAGTCCCTATCTCCTTCAGGTTCCTCAGTCTTTCCCCTAACTCTTCCACAAGACTTTCTGAACTTGGTCTAATGCTTGGCTGTTGGTCTCTGCATCTGTTACAGTCAGCTGCTGGGAGGAGCCTTGCAAAGGACACTTATGCTAGAGCCGTGTCTGCAAGCATAACAGAGTTTAAGTGGAATTATTTGGACTTTTGTTGTTGAAGATTTTTAGCTTTTTATATATGCTGGATATTTGACCATAGTCAGACGTTGGTGGCAAATTTCTCTCTCATTTTCTAGGCAGTATTCTATGCAGCTGATTTTCCCTTTGCTGTGTAGAAGCTTCTATATTGATAGACCGCTCTCTGTTTCTGCCTTTATAACCTGTACTATGGAGGTCTTCCTTATTCATATGCCTTGAACTCTTTACCTGCTTTCTAATCATTTCAAAAACATAGCTTGATAATGAGGAATAATCTTTTTATTGTGTGGTTAATTCTATCAGTTAGCGTTTGCTGGAGAATTTTCATGTTTGTGTTTATCAGGGCAAACGCCCATGGTTTCCTTCTTCTATTGTGTCTTTAGCTGGTGTCAGATCAGGATAATGTTCTTGTGGAAGGGTTTGAAATCAATCCCTTATTTTCCATTTTCCAGACTAGTTCTAGTGGATTTAGCACGACACATTTATGCATCAATAGGCTACAGTGAAATCAATTAATTTATGTTTGAGTTTCATCTATGATTATACATTTTTAAAGACATAAGGACCTGCTCCCTTCTGTTTTCTTTCTGCCCTTCCTGTTTGGTTTCTCTTCCATTTTTGATCCTGTAACAAAAACTCCAAACTTTATTAACTTGTACTTTCACTCAAAATTTGAATTAAATCGGTGAGGTTTGTGAATAGAGGTTAAATACATGAAGCCTGGCACACGAGACTATGAGTTTTGAGATGCACTTTAGGGAGGCATGAAGATAAGTCCAGTTTCTATGAGGTCAATAATATTCAGGAAATATAGGAAGACAGGATGAGATTGGCTTCTTTGTTTTAGTAGACCTTTTGAGAAACTGTTTAACCTCACATACTTGTGGGGGACACACACAAACATACATACACACACACACACACACACACACACACATACACACACACACATACACACACACACACACACACACACACACACACACACACACACACACACACACGTATGTATGGAGATAGCAGTCAATCACCACTTAAACGATCCCTTGATGAATCTTGCAGCCTGACACCTTTTGTCTATTGTCTCCTAGTGAGATCCCACTCAAATGTAAATCCCACTACTGTACTGCAACTGCTCCTTCTGCCTTAACCAAAATCTGTACAACCAGCTGCATTGATCAATATCTAAACTGCATATGTGTACTCTGTTTCCCCTGGCTCTGGCTCCTGTTTCAAACATCCCTTTCCTTTGATGTTCCTCCAGAACACTCAGTGAGTCTTCCACAGCCCAGCACTTAACACTCTAGCCGTGCTCTCGTAGTTGATAATCTTAAAGGTCTCGAAGCACTGAGACACTAGTGTTGTCTTAGAAGCTCTCACATTTGACAGCTTTGCCCAGCAACAGAATTGTGTGCCCAATTCTGTTCTGAACTTCTAGACTTAGATTTCCCAAAGAAATCCTAAAATTACAAATGTGCCTTGAACCTTATTCTTTTACAAAACTGTTGGCCTTGGGGCTTTCTCCATATCAAGCATTGGCACCTGGGTCTTTTCAATCTATCAGTAAGAACTCCTTGATCGCCACTGGTTTTTCCATTTTGCACTTCATTTCAAACCATCAGGATAGAGTGTTGACCTTCATGCTAAAATGTGGGCCTCTTTTTGTTATTCCCTTATGACTAAACCCAATTGTGGGACTATCAACTGTAAGAAACATCCTTGTTTTTAAACCTGATCATTGATGGCTTACTTTCAACAGAACAGCCTCTAAGGGTTCATTTGAACCAGACATTGGACTGCACCATATCTCTACCTTTCTTACTTCGAGAAGCAGCAGCAAGTCTGGAGGTGGGCCCGATTACATCAAACAGACCAGACCACGCCCACTTTAAGAATTCTGCATTGCTCTTCCAACTACCTTTCAGGAAAACTATGCCCTAAATGCGCATACAGCTGACTTCCTCACCCCTTCAAGTATTGCTGAGATAGACCCTCATTAATGGTTACTTGGGGAAGCCATTTTTAAAGTCACAAGCCCGCCAGTGAGTACTATCATTGCTCACTATCTTTCTCACAATAATCAACAGATCAAACTGATCACCAAGGTATCAATCATGTTTATTGTTTCCCTCCATTCACGAACACCGAATATTAGGAGAGTACAAAGGACTTCATTTTCTTCAGCGATGGAGTCCAAGAGCCTAGAATGGGAGTCGGTTAGGGTAAGAGCTTAACAGAAACTTGCTAAGTGCATCCCAATGGAAAACATAAAGGCAGAAGCAAGGAAAGCAGGTGGACTGGCTTGGCAGAAGCATAGTTTAAAGGACACTGAGACAGCTCAGTGTGTTAAGGCACTTTGCAGCCAGGCCTTGATGATTTCACTGCTCATGACCCACGTGGTGCAAAAAGAAACCCAACTCCTGAAAGTTGTCACCTGACCACTGCTTGCACTCTGTGCTGTACGCGCTCCCTCTTGCACGCAGTAAATAGATGAACAACTCATAAACAAACAAATGTAATAAAAAGAAATACAATTTAAGGGCTTAATGAACAGTGGGTAATGAACATAGAGTTAATAGAGATAGTACAGCATGTGTGATAGCAAATACTCCCAGTTCAGGGAAATGGAAAGTGGGAAGATTAGGAGTTTAAAGCCAGCTTTGGCTACATAGAGTTTGAAGATACCCTGGGACCCATGACACAGTCTCAAAAGAAAACCACAAAAGAAACACCAGGGAAGGTGGTGTTATGATTGAAGCTAAATGAAAAATGCATTTTGAAGAATGAAATGTCAATCATCTCAGCAGCAAAAGACAGGAATAATATCCGGCTAATTTTCTAATTAGGGATCTAGCATGTTTTATCTCAGACTGGAACTCTTACAAAGATGGCTGAGAACTTTGGTGAAAGAATAAAAAAAGAATAAGAACCCTAAAAGGAAGAGCTAATTTCCAGCAAACTCCTGGAAGTGGTATCAGATTCCTTGGCTCTCATATTGGAACATAAACTAAGATGGGAACTGAAGAATTCAGTTCTCTATAATTCAGACTCTCACTTTAACAAGCTGCACAAAAGCTTAGAGGAATGGGGATCATTTCCTTGGAATGAGTTAGCTCTAGAGATGCTCATAAGCCAAGGTTAAAAAACAAAAAACAAAAAACAAAACAAAACAAAAAAAAAACACCACCACCACAATAACAAAAAAATCCAATACAGGCTAAAAGACTGAAAATACAGGATATTTACTGCACACTCGGTAGTACAGATAAATCATTTCCCTCTAATTTTCAGTAAGTGGTTACTTTTTTGATTGAGTTAATTTTTCCCTAGCTACACAAAGAAGTCGCTCTGTGAAGAGCTCTGCCAAAGAATCAGACTCTCAAAAGCACCAAAACCCCAGGAGGTGAACTGTAGCTGCCAGCACTGACCGCCCTCCCGCCTGCCAGAAAGGAGCTGAGCATCTCAGCACAGACAGGAGGACTGTCTAGGGCATTAGGAAGGTTGCACATGTTCCTTTTCTGCACAGAGCTAGAGACCCCAGCAGGGTAATCTCTCCATCATCTAAGGATGAGAGAAACACATCTTTTCTCCAGTTTGGCAAGACCAATGCCCCCTCCATGTATGTTCTACCCCTTTTCTCTGAATAGGGAAGCCAGAGCACCAGCTACCAAGGAAAGTAGGCTTCAAGACATGGATGGAGATTTCTGACCCACTCACAGCCGTGCTTATGCACATAAAGGGAATCATGGCACATAATGCACATGTAATAGCCAAAGAGACAGCAAGAAATGGGTGGGCTAAGCAAGAGGTATGTAGGCATGCACTCGGGCACATGGGCAAGTGTGATAGCAGGCTGTTCTTGTATGAGAGCTTGGCTTAACTGGACAGTGGGGGGGGGGGTCAATGTCCCTTCCAGTACCTTTAAGATTCTAATCCTCTGTCAGATGTGTACTCAGTGATTTTTTTCTATCCTGTAGATGGCTTCTTCATTTGAATGACAGCATCTTTGGCTGTACAGACACTGTTTAGGAGGTTTCTGTGGTTTAAACTATTAACTGTTGGGTCTTAGAGCCTGTGCTATTGGCTATACATTCAAGCTCTCTCCTTGACTTTCTCTTTTGATCAGATTTGAGGTATCATGTTTTAGGTTGAAGGCCATGGTCTTGGTCTCTAATAAGAGTCCTGGAGGTGAGTTTCTTGTATTTCGGGGGCCCAGCATTAGGTGGGATGGCTCATTGTCAGGCCTGAGGATGAAGTAGTTCTGGGAATTCCTCCCTGGAGTACTAGACTCCATGAGGTTCTAGGTTGGGTGCTGTTCGGTCCTGGGGCCCAGCTTGGTGCCAGCTCATAGTCTTGTGATAGGTGGCCTCTTCTTTTAATTCTAATAACAGCCCCCAATGCTATATATGACTTTCTTCATCCTGCAAATGAAGAAGATGAGATAATTTGTCACTTGGATATGGTAATGTTACTAAGGCCCAGGTCCTGTCCATCTCTGAGACTTTTGGGTAGAAGTACTTCCGTTGTTGAGCAGTTAATATTCTCTTTAACTCTACTTTAGTCTTCCTAAATTGGATTGTTCTTTTTGTCACGTGAAATAACCACTGAAAAGGAGGACTCTACCTTTAAAAGCTTTTGGTTTTTAATATAATTTTATATGACCATCATAGGTTGAAAATGTAACAAGATAATGCAGAGACAATTACCAGAGTATCAAAATGAATGGATTTAAACTGCCGGCTTTCTCTGTGATCTCAGCTGAAGCTGGGTATATACTACTAAAGGAAGAGACTATGAGCTTAATCAGCCCATTAGAGCTGTACATGTACACACCAGGGGCTGCTATTAGAGTTACAAGAATAAGTCACATGCCCACCAGACTATGAGCAATCCTACCCAGCTCAGCCCTCAGACAGAACAGAGCCCAACTCAGAACCTCATAGAGTCTAGTACTCCAGGTAGGAACTCCCAGAGCCACTCCATCCTCAGGCCTGACTTTCAACCACCTCACCTAGTGCTGGATCCCAGAAACACATGACACCCAAATAAGGACCCTTGTTGGAAATCAAGATCAAGGGCCTTGTCAGGGTTTGAATAGGAATGTCTCCCATGAACTCATGTTTGAATGTTTGGTCACCAAGAAGTGGAGCTACTAAGAGCTGTGACCTTATTGGAGTAACTATGATGTTTTCGGAGGAGGTGTGTCACTGGAGGTGGGCTTTGAGGTCTCAGAATCTCAAGCCAGGCACAGTAGTCCATTGACTCCTCCTGATGCCTGCTGATCCAGATGTAGAACTCTCAGCTACCTCTCCAGCACACGTCTTCCCTGCATGACACTGTGTTTCCATTATGGCAATAACATACGAACTTCTGAACTGCAAGCCATCTTCGATTAGATGTTTTCCTTTATAAGAGTTGTCATGGCTATGATGTCTCTTCACCGCAATAGAAACCCTAACTGAGACTGACCTCTACCTAAAACATGACACCCTAAATCTGATAGAAGGGACCGTAGACCATAGGCTTGAATGTTGGGTCAGTATCATAGACACTAAGCCCAAACAAATGAGACCACAGGAACCTCCTAAACAGCATCTGTATAGCAAACGTTGCCTTCATTCAAATAAAGAGACAGTCTACAGAATGGGAAAAAATATTCACCAACTATGCCTCTGATAGAGGGTCATGTTTTAGAATATTCAAATAAAAAAGCTAACCATCAAGAAGACAGATAGCTCAACCTAAAAATAGGGTAAACCGAGAGTTCTCAAACGATAAAATGCAAGTGGCTGAGAAACTCTTTAAAGATGTTCAACATCCTGAGTCATCAGGAGAATACAAACTTAAAATGCTTTGTTTCATCTTGCCCTAGGCAGAATGGCCAAGATCAAAAAGCAAATGACAGCAGATGCTGGCAAGGATGCAGGAGAAGAAGTGTCTTCTGCAAGAACCTGTGCTCATTATTGCCAAGCTCTCTCTCCAGCCCAGGACTCATTACAGAGGACTGCTCGTCCACACACATTGTTGCGCTAGTGACAATAGCCAGAGATTGGAAACAGCCTAAGTAGCTATCAACTGGTGAATGTATAATAAAGATGCAGTACATGTACACAATGGAATATTACTCAGCAATTGAAACAAAATCAAACAAATAACAGCAGATGCTGGTGAGTGTGTTTTGATGGGGGGGCCTGTTTGTTGCTTGTGGGAGTGCCAACCGGTGCACCCACTATGGAAACCAATGCTAATGTTTCATCATTTTGTTTCTGTGGTCTTCTTAGACTTCTTTTGACCAGCATCTGTAAATGTTTATTCCTAGTGGCCATTTGCATATGTTTATCTTTGTCTTCAACCAAAGTATTCCTTCCAGTATCTTCTATACATCAGACTTAGTGGCCACAGATCCCTTTAATCAGTTTTTATCATAGAAAATGTATACTTCTCCTTAAAGTTTTTTATATTCTTCTTCCATTTCAATAGGTAGTTTTGTTGGGTCAGGGTTAACAATTTGGGGTCTTCCTGAACTCGGAGTATAACTTTCCAGTGCCTCTTGCTTTTAAAAGTTTCTGTTGACCGTTCTCTTTTGTGGCTTTAAATATTTTTTCCTTATCGTTTTCTTTTTAATTAATTAATTAATTATTTCATGTCTGTGAGTACACTGTCACTATCTTCAGACACACAAGAAGAAGGCATAGGATCTGCATTACAGAGCGTTGTGAGCCACCAAGTGGTTGCTGGGATTTGAACTCAGGACCTCTGGAAGAGCAGTCAGCGCTCTTAACCACTGAGCCATCTCTCCAGCCCCTTCTCATTGTTTTTAGTGTTCACTTGTAATGTGTGATGGGAGTTTCCTTTCTGGTCCCGTCTATTAGAAGCTTTGTGGGCTTTTTGCAAGTAGGTGAGCCTCTCTTCCTATAGGCTGGGGTGGTTTCTTTTATGATTATCTTGAAAATATTATTTATAACTTTGATATGGTGTTCTCCTTCTTCTGCGTCCATAATCTGAAGGTTAGTTCTTATCATGGGTTTCCAGACTTCTCAGCTTTCTCCTCATAGTTCTTTTAAAATTTATTATTGACCTTTACTGAGCAATCCAATTCCCCCTCTCTGCCCTGCATCCCTGATTCTCCGTTTTCCCAGTCATCCACTCTATCGGTGGGGTTTTGACTCAGGGTTTTACTTGGTTCATTGAGTTCAGTTTAGTTCATATCATTTCAGTTCAGGCTTTAATCCATCAGTTCTAAGTCTGTCTTCACTTATTTGGTTGACTTCCTGTGTCATTCACCTGATTTTGTTCTCTTCAGGTCGACACTTCTATTTGAATTGACTGAACATACTCATAATCATCTCTTAATTCATTGTCTGCAATTTCTTCAAAGTTATCTTCATTAGATGCAATTATTTAGAGGTTAGTGATTTGTGGGGTAGACATATTGTATTTTTATTCCCTTTTGTGCTGGGACTTCTGCACCTGGAGTTAGCTTATTGGTTGAGTTTTTCTTTATTCCTTTCTTCTTTCTTCTTTCTAAAATTCAAGACCCCTCTTATCTTTCAGTTAGTGGTGCTTGTCATGTTCAGTAGAAGGCTACATACGAGCAGAGTTGAGGTCTCCTTTCTTTCTACGAGCCTAGAGTTTAGGATCAGTGGGGTCTATCTCAGGTCTTCCTCTGAGGGTCAGTTATTGACCTATGTCATCTGAGGTCTCTTCCTGAATGCACAGCTTTCACTGCTAGTTCTGGTACTTTCCAGGGGCCTTTGGCCATACCGATAGTCAAATCAAAGCCCCACCCTGCCCCTGCAGCTTTTGCTAGAGACTTGTGAAACCTACCACATGCTGCTGGATCTAATTTGGAGATAAACTCGGGCCCCACTCTGGGTTCAACGCGGCTTCTGGGAAACAACATGGCTAGAAAAAATACATTTTAATTGCACATTTGGGTTCAGCATCTCTGAAGTCTTCTTTGGAAACTGTGCATTGCATTTCCGTTATTAAAGCAAATGTCAGGGGACAGTGCCACTGGTCTGTAAGGCATAGTTACTTTATTTTCTGTTCTTATTTCACTTTTAATGTTATTTGTAGATAAGAAAATGCATCCATATGATGCGTCTGAATTAGAATACCTTAAGGTTTTTCTTCAGATTCAAGTAGTATGACAGGTGATTATTTCCTTTGGTTTTTTTTTAAATCACATGCATAATATTAGATTTTCCTCATTCCCCTCCCCCCAAAATTAATAGAAAAATATGTGGAAATCTAAGCACTAGGAAATCAAAGGAGACATTAGTGCTGAAACTGTGAACTCTCTACCATAGTTTGAGCCAGCATTTGAATTATGGCAACTGATCATGTTCTGGGTTGTAGTAAAAGCTTTTCATAAGAAGAAAATCTGATGTGTGTGTGTGTGTGTGTGTGTGTGTGTGTGTGTGTGTGAGACACTTTTGCTTCCAAGACAAAATGCCTTACAAAATCAGCTTGAGAAAGGAAGGGTTTATTTTGTCTTAATTTAAAGGTATGGTCCGTGGCATCAGGGAAGGTCTGGTCGAAAGATTTGTTCTGGCTTCTATGAGGTCCTCCTGCTAATGCCAGAGTGTGAAGCAGGGAAAGCTGAAAGCCCATGATCTGTTTACTCTCTCCATTTCCTTCTACCTGGAACCCCAGCACGTGAGACTGTGTCACCCACGTTTCAGGATGGGTCTACCCTCATTAGTTAGCTTCTCTACAATCACTCTCAGGGACATGCTGAGAGGTGCACTAGTTGACTGACAGTGAAGATTAACCATCCATTTCCAGGGCCAGGCACTGAAGGTGTTTTAATGCTCCCTTTGTCGTGCCTTAACAGCATAGCCATGAAAAAATTAAACAGGGAAAATGTTGAATGTTTTGGAACATAGTCTATGATCTTGGAAGTGGAGCTGCGAAGATCTACCACATTGGGCAATCAAATGAGTAGTGTCTGTGGTGACTGATAACTTTTTTGGTGACAATTCTGAACACTAAGCTCTTTTTATCCCCCTGTCTAATTGCTATTTCGTGGGAAGCATCCGATAATCACACAGGATGTCAAGTAGAATTTGTGCCTAGAGATGAACTTGACAACACAGTAATGAGATGAAAGTGAAGAACAAAGAATTCCGTGCTCAGAACAATTTTCAAGTTGGTAAACCAGAGAAAAATTAACGCTGGGAATAGAAATAAAGGAGCCAAAGCTCTGTACATAACGCCCCCCCAATCCTTCTATCCTACAAAGTATCATCAGCTTGACTTTTACAACAAATGGGATGTATCTACAAATATCTTGCTCCAAACCATCCCACTGACTAGAACTGCAATTTTATGTCTCTCCTTAAATTATTTCTGGCTTGATACTGACTTTGTTGACTATATATCTTAATGTGTATATATAAGTGCTGATCGGATCTACTAGGGTTTCAACTCTGTCCTTTTGAGAAGAGTCACTGATGTTAATAGCTCCCTTTGAGAAATCAGAATAATACCAGTCATACTGAGAGCCCATCTTCATGAAGTCTGGCTTTACCCCAAGCTAACGGGATCCTATCACTGATGGGTGATTATGAGAGCTACAACATCAGAGATGGGTTCATCCATTGATTGATTATAACCTGATGCATTATTCGGAGGAGGTAGAAAATAAGAGATGTGGACTAAAGGGAGGAGTAGATGGATGTGGGCTTGCGCAGGGAAGGTGAACCTTGACTCTGGCTCCTCCCTGTTATACTCTTTGCTTCTCAAATGCCCGAGATGAGCATCCTCTCAGCTAGGCTGTTTTGCCTTAACATTACCCCCAAATAATGGGGCTAGCCTAGCATGGACCAAAACTCCTGTCAATCCTTTCAGGTGTTTGTCACAGTGACCAGAGATCCTAACATAGGTCATGTTCTTAGAAGTTGTCCTTACCAATTCAGAGGTCTACAGGCTGTTTAGGGTTGATGTCTCTACTCCCACTGCCCAGCAGATATAGGAAAGCAGATTAGAGGAGGCCGATAGGCTGGTACTTTGAGCCTTCTAAGAAATACCTAGCTTCTTGGCTATTGTTTGAGGCTGTTCATGGAAGTACTCTATTATTTCTCATCCATTGAAAAGAAACAATCGTTCAAACTTGTCTAGTCCCTGAAAGGGGTTGTTAAATTACTTCACTCCTGTATTAAGTGGACATTCTAAGCTCAAAACGTGTTTTTAGCTACCTTCACATTTTACATGGGCTTTGTAAAATGTACAGTATGATATCTAGTCAGTGAGAAGTACCTCTTAGAAGCAAGCTAGAAAACTCCGAGTTTCCCCGTGTTTCAACGCTACTCAAGATGTAATGCTCAGAACTGACTCATGTGATCGTCAAGTCCACTGCCAATCAATTAACGAAATTACAAACTGATCCATTGCTACTTCCCAGTAGCTGATAAGACAATAAAGATTGAAGTAATAGTCCTTACAGAGCAGTGGGACCTCAGCATCGTCACAGAGGCCACTGACAGTAAGCTTTGTCCTCCTGTTTCATGAAACCAGAGCTACGGTGACTGTGCCTGAAAGAACACAGCGGTCTACTCTGGTAGACAATTCACTGCCTTTTTTTCTTTCTTTAACTTTTAACTATTTATTTTCCAGTTAAGCAGGATACGGTCTAATACAGTGCATTCACATAAAGAATTACCAAAGGATAAAATAAAGTTGTAATCACACTGTTTTAGTAACACATTAGCAAGAAAGCATGTGGTATGGGGGTAGAGGTGTGGTTTTGGTCTCCCGTGAGCAACAGTGATCCTCACTTTGTACTAAGGAGACTGAAGACTCAGAGCAGTGACATTGGGGACATTTTTTTTGTACAGCCTTGCAAAGCCAGGCATCAGCCTAGTATGGCAGGCAGGCTGGTTGGGAGAAAGAACACTCTTCATAACCCTGAGCCCTGAACAATCTTTATAACCCTTCCTGAGGTTTCCTTCCTGTTTTCAGCCATCAGGAGGGGACAGTCCTTTATGTCTCCTGGGCCCTATCTTTCCTTCTTCGTTTTTGTTTGTCTGTTTCACAACAAAAACAGACACATGAACTTGCAAGCAAGCTTGGCTGTCATTTTCTACTCTAAACTCCTAGTATGGGTGAAGGGGTAGCGTGGTAGGATTTGGGGGGCGTGGATAGCTACACTAGTAGGCATTAGCAGACAGAGGGGTCGTGTTGGAATTCATTTGTAGTTAGCTCAAGGATCCTTTGAAAATGAACCTTTGGATGTCATTTCTAATAAATCCTTTTAAAAGAGTCCAATTAAATTTTTCTTTAATTAAAGAAGAACATAAATGTCTATATTCCAAATAAATGTCAAGGTCAAAAACTTTTAAATTCTAAAATCAGAAGAAAAGAGCAAACAGGGTAGCTTGACAGACGCCTTGGTGGGAAGGATAAACTAGGGACAGAAGAGGGTGGGCAGGAATGTGACCATGTGCACATCAGATTCAGAGAATAAAAAGCAGAGAGTTTGTTTAAATGTAAGTCCCAGAGAGGAAGAGAAAGGCTCAAGACTGCAGAAAGCTAACATGTTCTGCACTTCTAATTTTCTACTACAATGTCTTCTTAATAGTTTTCAAATATACACATTAGTGATAAATAATTCTACTGGCTATGGTCATGTCCAAGATCTGCAAGTCTCTCCGATGCCCTGTGTCTAATGCTTATAATATCCTTGAGACAAATGCTATTCTCTTGTTAAACTGTATGGTGGGATGCATGTTTTATAGGGTGAGGCTGGGACTGACTCAGTTAACTGGGAAAAGGGAGATAAAACGATCAAGATCATGGTGTGCTTCTAAAATATCTCACCCAAGTCAGTCTGCTTCTAGAAATCCAGAATTATTTCCTCTATCCATTTAGAGCTTATGATTTTCCAGCATAGCTTCTAGAGAGCCCATCTGTGAGATTGACTTTACACTTTTGTTTCTTCTAGGAAAGAGTATGTCTTAATCAGGATGTATGAGTATGAGTCTTTTAAGAGTTATAAAGCTCCCTTTTTCAGGCATTATAAAAATACATTTATCAATTCTCTTTCTTGTACAGTTCAACAACCATTATAAGCAACCACTACCCCAATTATGTGATGTTTACATTAATATTAAATAGCATTCAATGACTGTTTGTAATTGTGTAATGCAAAATTCTTCAGCAGCGTGCGTGGGTGCACACTGGCAAACAAGCACACACATATGAATAAATGCAAAATGCCCTCCTTAGTTCATCTGAACATAGCAATAGCTGAGATGACTCATTAGTTCTCAACCACACTGTCAGCAGAAAAACCGGAAGCCATGATTCGGTTTGGTGTAAAGAGATGATGGTGACATGTTTTGTCGTTTTATTAGAGACATTTTCAACATCTGTGCACCGGTTTTAAATGGCTCCTGTACTGACCAGGCTGTCTGACTTCCACTGAGCTGTGACTTCTGTGTGCTGTTTTCCTCTCTGGCCCTTAGTGCTCATCCTGAATTGCTAACAGGTGCAGTGAGCCTCAGCCTGCGGTGCCTTTGTTGTTCTTTTTTTATACAGATTTAATCACCTAAGGGCCTTTTAAATGGACCCCATTCTGAATGTTTAGAAAACCCATCATCAAGCCTGCATGTGATTAGATTTAGACTCCAAATACATTCACAGAGCACGCTAAGCACATTGTCACCATGTCCTTGGAACAGAAGATAAAAATCTTCCTTCTTCTAATCCTTTCCTGGTCCTTCTAAACTCAAACACAAATCCCAGGGCAGGCGCTGAATTTTCTCTTGAGATCATGAAGCCCTGCTTATTTTCAGTATTAGCCATCTGACAGGTTTTCAAAAAATTACTTACTGCATATCATATTTTTAGAGAGCATTTTTATTTGGTCTTGCTCATTTATCTTTGCTTGTGTTTTAGATTACCAGGCCCTCTACTTCTGAAGTCCTTCTTCCCCTCTGCTCAGAATCCTATGTGTAGGCTCACCTTCATCCTGGGTTGGAAGACAAGACTGTCTTAGGCAAGGTGGCCTTAGAAGGAACTTCTGATGGCTCTAGGTGATAGTTCTGAGGGTGACCTGTTTTCTTTGCACTCCATCTCGAAGCACTGGTAACTGGGGCTCCAGTTTGCTCCCTCCTTTTGAATTTGCCATGAGCTCCAGCTCATTAGGACTCAGAGTCATTGTAGTCCAGCTGTCTGTATTGTCTATAATGTATCAGTATTACTTACTGCTACTTGTGTATAAGCAGCACCTGGCAGCAAGCCCATCCTGTTCTTGCCGACTGCTGGTTGAAGGTTACAAAGTCCATTCTGCCTGGATCCACAGCTTGCCTGCTCTACAATGCTGTCCTCACGCTGGGGATTAGTGAGTTACTTTTTGTTACTTTTTACAATGTTTCCTGCCACTTTAACTACATCTCTAAGCTAGTCTACCTGTTGGTTTGCTGGCTCAGCCTTCTGGATGACGGAAGGTCAGTGGCCAATCTCTCTCACTGGGCACCATCACATCTTGCAGATTCTAACCGACATGGTTTGGCCTGCTCAGTTCACATCCCTTTTACTTACATGCTCTATGGTTCTACCACAGGTATTTTAATCTATGAAAGTTCCAGTTTCCCTATCTACAAAGTATGGATAATAAATTTCAACCAGTGGTCAAAATGACTAATTAATAAGGTGACATTTGTAATGGACTTGATACTATGTTGGGAGAATAACATATCGCATAGCAGATTAATGACTTTGCTATTCATCTTGAGGTGTGACCTGAAATGTTATAACAGTGTAAACAGAATCAAAAACAAGAAAGTAAAATTCTGCTCAAGATTTTGTCTTAACTTCCTCTTCAGATTCCTTAAATTCCACTGGTTACAAAAAAAAAATTAAAATAAAAAGGGATGAGAATCATGGTTTATTTATAGCTACAAAAGAAACAGGAGAATTTATTATTTAAGTTACCACAGAAATAGTATAATTATTGAAGGTATTATAATGTTCACAATATAATAATTAGAATAACATAAAAGGCTATTCAGCTTATGTTTAAAATTTTTTCCAGATAAAATTCTATACCATTAACTCTGTCTCTGAGGCATGATTAGCTAGAATTTGTCTTCTAGATGCCCAAGGGAAATTGTGTTATGCAAATGCCACAGTCAATATTTAAACAGTCTTTGTAAAGGGTACTGCAAAAGACAAACCCCAAAGTAAGACTAAGCAGAAAGCCATGAAAACAATCTGTGCTGAGGCAGGGGTATAGGGTTTCAGGTCACATTTCTTCCCCGTGGAGTCTTATGGAGCTAGAAATTCTTTTAGAGACTTCAGAACCATACAGAGCCGTATCGAGGTTCCACACTGGTTTCCAAATCAGAAAAGTCTAAACTCTCGGGAATCCCATTCAAAGCCCACTGAACTCACTCTCATCTGCTAAAGGGCAGTTCATTGCTATAGGATAGCTTCCACGGGTGTGATATGCCTCTCTGCACTTTACGGGTTCCTTGGGGGAAGCATGGCCAGTGTGCTTGGCCAGTGCCTCTGAAGCACCTCCTTGGAGTTTTGTGTGAGGAGCAGCAGTGAACTGGAGGTGGAGCAAGGACTTGAAGTGAGTAGGAGACACAAGGGAAAAATATTCGGGTGAAGACCTCAGGAGGCATCATGCTCCTCTTCCAGGCACACTTCCGGAGGGTTGCTCAGAACGTGGGAAAACGTTGTTTCTTTCCTCGACAACCCATTTTTCTTATAGATTAGAACCATAGCAAGAATGAGGCAGGTGAGAAAATATGGATTGCTGTGGCTTGAACTGCCCCCATCAGAACTCATACGGAACTTCTAATTCTCAGTACCTCTAAATGAGACTATTTGGAGCCAGGGTCTTTAGAGAAATAATAAAGACAAAATGAGTTTTCAGGATGAACCTTAACCTATAACTGATGCTCCCATAAGAAAAAATTAGGTTATAAACACATACATACCATCACTGAAAAGAGAGGCCCATTGGACTTGCAAACTTTATATGCCCCAGTACAGGGGAACCCCAGGGCCAAAAAGGGGGAGTGGGTGGGTAGGGGATTTGGGGGGGGGTGGGTATGACGGACTTTTGGGATAGCATTGAAAATGTGAACGAGGAAAATACCTAATAAAAAAAATTAAAAAAAAAAGAAGTTTTATAAAATGTATTGTGGTGTTTTTAGAGATGCTTACAAAGGGAGAGGCAATAGGTTTGTTTTTAAATGTCAAGTCTCGGTGATACCTTAGTTCTGCAAATGACATAAAAGAGAAGCCTGTGATAAGAAGAATAAATAAAATGTAGCTGTCTCTGTCCCTCAAAAAAAAAATAAATAAAAAAATTATAGTCACAGGGAGAAGAGAGTCATGTCTAAGGCAGGGGAGAAGCCTCAGAAGATATGTGCCTGACAATATCTGCTTGGACTTCCAGCCTCCAGAACAATAGGAAAGTGTTAGGTTGTTGGACCTCTGGTATGTGTAGAATGTCTGGTAAAGTCCTACACAGCCAGATTACACTGTGATTGAATAGCATCACAGGGAGACAAAACAACAAGAAGAAGAAAACAAACAAACAAACAACAAAACCAATAAAAGTTACTTGGCAGAATAGAAAAGACTTCAAAAAGACTTATTTGTCTAACCTCTAACAAGATTCCTCCAAGGTTCAGCAACTGAGTTTCTCTTTCAAATTACCCCAGTAGCACAAGCTCTCTGAATCCCCAAGTTAAGAGAATGGTGAAATCCAGGTATGGTGGAATTGTACCTGTGACCTCAGCCCTCGGGAGGCTGATGCAGGAAGATGGAGGGTCCAGGACATCCGGAGCTACAGAGCAAGAAAGATTTTCAATGTCCATGAGAATGAAGAGAAGGGAAAGAAGGAGGGGGACTGAGAAATAGGACAAAAGAGAAAAAAGGTTAATGGGAGAGTCCTGGACTAGACCATATTTGCTATGTGATCTGTGACAAATCTTTTACACGTCTCCAGCAAAAGTTGTAATCAGACATCATGATTCTCTTCCTTAAAATCCCAATGATGGTCCCTCCCAGTCAAAATAAAATGTGCATCCACCCCCTACCATGTTCTACAAGGCCATCTGTGACCATGGTTTCTGCAACCTTAGAGCTTCATCCCTACCCGATCTGTGCTACTTCCCTGTAGAGGGGGAAACTGTTCCCTGTAGCTTTGCACAACACCATTCCTTTTTAAGAAAATAATTTTATCCAAATATCCATGAGTTTCACGCCTTCATTACCAAGTATTCCAAAGTGCCTCCCTTTCTAAAACATCCCATCCAGTCATGAATCCTCTGGGCATGCTTGATTTTCTCCGACGCTTGTCACCCCTATGGTATGACAGCAGAGATCTAATGATAAATGTGTTGTTTATCTCCCCGACAAGAGACACAATCTGGACGAGCTGGCCTGGGGTACTGTCTACCACTACATTTTCACAACTCTAGGCATCAGCAGCAGGCATCAGCTCACATTAGTGAAGAAACGATTAAAGAAGTATTCTTCATCTTAGAGAAATGTATGGTGCTATTTGTGCCTGAAATTATTTATGTAAAGTCTTTGTAAGAAAAGAACTGTGTTTGCACTTTTATGGAGTAGAAACTTAAAAGTCAAGTTGTCAAGAGTTAGACATGGTATGAGCTTGGATACAAATGGTGCCATGGCAAGGGTCAACTTTATAAGCCAGAGCCAGTGAATTTGTCTACAGCAAGGCCAGTGTGAATTAAAACAACTGAGTTTAAAGAGAGAAACCTGTCACCTAAGGATGTGTTGAATTGAAGTAATTGGAAGCTGATGCTTTCCATATTACTTTGATGTAAAGAGCACAACTATGGTTAGCTAGATAAGCCTTTTCCTCAAAAATAATCACAGTAGAAGTGAATGGAATATACTCTCCAAACTGTTGTGATTTTTTCAGAATAATCTGATTTATCCACAGCCCTGTAACAAGAATGTCCTCTAGAAAGACAAAGGTAAAAATGTTTGGCTTGTCTATGTCACAACTGCTCTCTACTGGCATGAATAATCAGGACTGGAAAACAAACCAACAAAAATATTGAATACCAATCACAGACCACTCCTGTTTTATTATACCTGTCTCCAAGTTTCAGTCAATAACTCGGAATCTGGATAATGCTGAAGTCCCATGAGGTAAGCAAAATGATTTGAGCATGACTAGCTGATGAACTAGAATTCTATGTACAAAATTATGTTGTTCGTCTGTGTGTGTGTATGTGTGTGTGTTGGACACATTTTGTGTGGAAATCACATTTCTGGCTGAGGACACACACACACACACATACCTTCCCTCGTTCCTGACATGATTTCCAGCCTCAGTTTCATGGCTCTTCCTTTGATGGTTTTGGTGGGGGTTGGAGGGTTTTCCTCAGAGGTCTTTCTTCTTTAACTTTTTCCGTTGTTTCCTCAGAATATTAAAGGAAGCGTGATTATTCTTATCACACATAAAGAGAGAAAATGTTTTATAGGTTTCTAACTGGAATAAGATGGACCATCAGGATCCCGTTTATCGTTACTATGAAGTGAAAGAGCTCTCCTCAGTTAGACACAGGGGAACTGCCAGCTCTTGTGGCACAGTGGCTATCTGCCTGTTTGCTATCATAAATAGTATTTATATGTAAATTTCCCACATGATGATCTTAGATGAAGGAATTCCAAGAAAAATTCACATTAAAAAGTGAGATGTTTTCATGAGCATCAAATGTACGGTGAGCCCAAGTATCAGATCCAAAAATTAGAGCTGTGGTTCTCAGGCTTCATGGAAGCAAACCGTGATGGGAGGTCAGGGTTTCTCGAGCATCGAATGGCAGAGCTACTGTACTGGCTAGTTTTGTGTCAACTTGACACAGCTGGAGTTACCACAGAGAAAGGAGCTTCAGGTGAGGAAATGCCTCCATGAGATCCAACTGTAAGGCATCTTCTCAATTAGTGATCAAGGGGGAAAGGCCCCTTGTGGGTGGAACCATCCCTGGGCTGGTAGTCTTGGTTCTATAAGAGAGCAGGCTGAGCAAGCCAGGAGAAGCAAGCCAGTAAAGAACATCCCTCCATGACCTCTGCATCAGCTCCTGCTTCCTGACCTGCTTGAGTTCCAGTCCTGACTTCCTTGGTGATGAACAGCAGTATGGAATTGTAAGCTGAATAAACCCTTTCCTCCCCAACTTGTTTCTTGGTCATGATGTTTGTGCAGGAATAGAAACCCTGACTAAGAAAAATTGGTACCAGCATAGTGGGATATTCCTGTGACAACCTGACCATGTTTTGGGGAAGACTGTGGAAGGACTTTGGAACTTTGGGCTTGAAGATCCATTTGTTGTTAAGAGCTCTGCCAGACATTGGGTAGGAGCTTGGAAAATAATGTTGAGAACAGTGCAGAAGATGGAGGTCTGGCTTGTGAAATTTCAGAGGGAAAATTAAAGACTCTTTTCGGGGCCATTGCTATTTTGATTGGGAAGATTCTGTGGTTCTGGTTAGCTGGGGCTGAAGAATCAGCTGTGATTAACAAGATACCAGAACTACTAAAGTGAAACTTTTGCATTACTGGGACTATTGATGCTGGTTATCTGGAGCTAAGAAATTAGCAGTGATTAAGAAGAGCAATCACCCATGGAAGGAGTTACAGAGACAAAGTTTGGAGCTGAGACAAAAGGATGGACCATCTAGAGACTGCCATATCCAGGGATCCATCCCATAATTAGCCTCCAAATGATGACACCATTGCATACACTAGCAAGCGTTTGCTGAAAGGACCCTGATATAGCTGTCTCTTGTGAGACTAGGCCAGGGCCTAGCAAACACATAAATGGATGCTCACAGTCAGCTATTGGATAGATCACAGGGCCCCCAATGGAGGAGCTAGAGAAAGTATCCAAGGAGCTAAAGAGATCTGCAACCCTGTAGGTGCAACAACATTATGAACTAACCAGTACCCCGGAGCTCTTGACTCTAGCTGCATATGTATCAGAAGATGGCCTAGTAGGCCATCACTGGAAAGAGAGGCCCATTGGACACGCAAACTTTATATGCCCCAGTACAGGGGAATGCCAGGGCCAAAAAGTGGGAATGGGTGGGTAGGGAAGTGGGGGGGTGGGTGGAGGGTATGGGGGACTTTTGGGATAGCATTGGAAATGTAATTGAGGAAAATACGTAATTAAAAAAAAAAAAAAAGAAGAGCCCAGCATTGTTGAAGTATTTTCTGAAATCACAAAGAGGCTGTGTTACAGAGATAGCCAAGATTGTCCTCCTGCTGCAGTAGGACTTGGTAATGTGTAAGAGTCACCCAGGTGGTACTGGTTTTGAAGGCATGAAGGGGTCATGCAGAGCAGCTGAGGCTCGGCACTGTGAGAGGTCATGGAAGGCCATTGGTGAAGGTGCAGCCTCAGTTGCAATTGATGGCCCAGGACTGAAGGGGTCATACAGTGTTTTGGAGATGCCAGTACCATGAGATGACCACCAAGAGCAGCAGCAGTGGAGTGCAGGCATCTGGAGCCTAGAGGGCTATGCATGTGCTACAAAGGGCATGGCTGGAGAAGTGACCTAAGCCCTTGGAGGAGCCCAGAAGATCGTTGAGTTGGATACCAGTCATTGGATGGTTAGAGATTGATTTTTGCTTTTGACTGTGACTGTGCCCTGATATTTTCCCTCTTGAAGGAAGAAACTATTTTAGTGGAGCCCACAGTTAAGAGACTTTTAATTGTAAAAAGACTTTGGATTTTAAAAGAGATGGATATTTTAAAGAGATTGAAATTTTAAGAATATGTAAAGACTGTGGGACGTTTAAAGTTATTTAGACCTTGGGGATGAATAAGAATGTAAGGGTTGAGGCTTACTAGTGATGTGTTTGTGTGTCAAGTTGACAAGGGATCAATTGTACTGGCTAGTTTTGTGTCAACTTGACACAGCTGGAGTTATCACAGAGAAAGGAGCTTCAGTTGAGGAAATGCTTCCATGAGATACAACTGTAAGCATTTTTTCAATTAGTGATCAAGGGGGAAGGGCCCCTTGTGGGTGGGATCATCTCTGGGCTGGTAGTCTTGGGTTCTATAAGAGAGCAGGCTGAGCAAGCCAGGGGAAGCAAGCCAGTAAAGAACACCCCTCCATGGCCTCTGCATCAGCTCCTGCTCTCTGACCTGCTTGAGTTCCAGTCCTGACTTCTTTCAGTGATGAACAGCAATGTGGAAGTGTAAGCTGAATAAACCCTTTCCTCCCCAACTTGTTTTTTGGTCATGATGTTTGTGCAGGAATAGAAACCCTGACTAAGACAGCTACAGAGTTGCAATCCCGGAACGATGTAGAAGTAGAGTTGGAAGGCCAGGGGTAGTGAGAGAAAAATGGAGTGGGTGAGTAATCGATGCAGTTAACACACTGAAGACAAGCAGAGGCTTGGAGGGTGGCCCACAGCACCCACCTAGGAACTGGCAGAATTGCAGGAGAATGAGCTATGAAACGGTTGAAAGATAGCTGTCCTATGAGGAAGGTGATGATAGGAAAATGATCATTTCAATGGTAGATAGAGAGTGGAAGCTTTAGAAAGCACAACAGCGTTCAGTGTATATTCCAGGGGGTAAATGAGGGAGTTATCTTCTCCAAGAGCAGAGTGTGACATCAGAGGGTTGGAATCATGGTTTACCTCAGATAGGATTAGAAAGTTTTTGGGGAAATTCTTGGGAATGATCTTGGGAAGATCATTATCTTAAGTTAAATAGAGCAGACTCAGAAGCCAAATATCACAACATCGTGCTTCTCCCATTTGTGGATCCAAGATTACATTCAGATACACAAAACAACACACACATACACAATATACATTATGTATGAAAAAGGATGGGAGGCTGGGGAAGACAGAAGACTCCTGGAGATGGGGGGAGTGTTACGGTAGGAATGTGAAGGGATAGAGTTGAATATGGTCACGATATATAATATTCTTCAAAGATATATACAGTAGAACTCCATTCAGTAAAGAGGAATGAAGTCATGAAACTAACAGGTAAATGGGTAAAACTGGCAAATACACTGAGTGACATAGCTCCAGACTCAGAAAGACAAATGCCACATGTTCCATTTCTTACGTATAGCTCCTAGCACCAAATATTTAGTCTGGAATAACCATAGAAATTAGGAAATTAAGAAGGAAACATGGGGATAGGGTTGGGGAAGAAAGCATTACAGAGATGAGGATAGGAGGACACAAGAGCTGTGAAAAGGAAAAGGACCAAATGGGAGGGTGAAGTGAAGGATGTGCAGAGGGAGGGGAATGGAGGAGAGACAAATCACACTAAAGATGTTTGGAACAGACATAGGGAGACACTGTTTATAATCTTGTGTGCGTTTACCTGTGTGTGTATGTGCACGCATATTTAAAAGGAGTTGTACCACATAGAGTGATAATGATCTCTTCTGAGAGACACAGACTATCTAGCAGAAACTTCAATGACAAGCATGAGAATCCTCCCTTCCAGTTGTTGATCAGGGAGCCCAGGAGACTCCCAAAACAACATAGGCTATTACTATTGCCTTTGGCTGCCTTTTAGTACTTGAATGTAAGCCTTATGGTTAAAGACACCATGTACTTTGGATACAAGACTTGGAGTAGTCAAACTGGAACTGACCTGGAAGCCTTCTGTCTAAAGACTAGCTCTCATAGTCTTGGAAGCTACTGGGCAAGTTTAAAAAAAAAAGAAGAAGAAGAAGAAGAAAGGATTACCCAGTTATAAAGCCTATGAAACAAAACAAAACAATGACCAGCCCAAGTAAGATATCTCTAGTGGTGCAATAATACCACTGTTATCCAGTGGGTAATCAATAGCTGTCTAACTGGACTTAAGACCTAATGCATAAGAAGAAATTCATAGCTGGCATTGTAAACCCATTCAACTATTCATTTCTGGAGATGACATAGACCCTAAAGAAGAACCTACTGTTGCCATTTTCTTAGGCCAATATAATTTAACTGTATTCTAAATATTTATCTTTATCCTCACAGATCATTATAGTACTCATTCTTCAGCAAAGAAGCTTCACTTCTGCAGCCAATGGAGAGAGACCAACACACAAATCCACAACTGTCCAAAATGAAAATAATAAGTAACCACGGAGTTGCCGGCACTAATTCACATATCAACAATGCAATCTCTATACCCAAGGCTTCAGGAACATGGCAGAAAGGCGAATGGAAAGATTATAAGGGCCAGATGAGTAGGAGGCCTGACAGTAGACAGTGTCATCTAGACATGATGGGGATGTTGCACCCATGAGATCTCAGTGCTATGATTGCCTGAAGAAGACCTACATAATGACAGTCCCAGTTATCATTACAACACAGATAATGGAAATTTCACAAGGCCCCACCCTTAGATGAAGTTCTGTAGGCAAGCAATGGCTACTGAGAGATGGAGAATCTCTAGGGAGGAGCCCCTGATCCAATCCCAAGTAGTCAGCCCTAAACACATATAGATAAGAAATACTAGATAGGCTCATTAGGGTGTGTGTGTGTGTGTGTGTGTGTGTGTGTGTGTGTGTGTGTGTATTATTCTATACTAATAATGATTATAGAAATGTTTAAGCTTGAGAAAGAGTAAGGGAGACATCAGAAGTGTTGGAAGACAGAAAAGGAGGTGTGGAAATGATGTAACTAGAGGACTTATAAGAAATTCTCAAAGACATAAAAATACTTAAAATATATAATACACTTGAAAGAAATTATTTTTATGAAACCCTTCACTCTGTCTAACACACTAATACAAAATTAGTATTAGTAGCTTGACATTAAAAACCACAACAGTTATAACAGACATGGAATGTGGTCTCTCCTGAAGAGCTGTAGTTCAAGGTATAGTGAGACAGCTGTATGAAAATTCTATCATGAAAGCCACTAGTTTTGTTTACTAATCAGAAAAATTAAACAATAGAATTAAGAAGAAAAAGTTGTTCTTTATGCTCTGTAAATAAAAAAATAATATTAGTCACCTTTAACTAACAATAGTTCAATTATGTATTCTAACAGAAAAAAATACTTAGCAATTAAAACCTAAACTCCTACTAAATGTAAGTAATACCAATTTTAAGGGAGCATCTCCAAAAACATGTAACTGATCAGATTTCTTTTACCCCCCAAAATTAGATTTTTGAAACTTGAAAAAAAAAGAGTACTTGTTACAAATTTAATCATTCCATCATAAGTTAGTCTTGTCTTTTAATGTCTTTAACAAGCAATTAATTCACCTGTAGTTGCATATAGGCATATCATTTAGAATTTCCTCTAAACTTTAGTAACGGGTGTGTGAAGAGCATCTCTTAAACTGGGACAGTATAGAGGAGGGCAAACATCCACATGCTGGCCTTAGAAATAAACTGAATAAGAAATATTGACAGAAAAAAAAAGCCCATATAGAATTGTGTGCATTTTTATAACCTATATGAGTGATCTTAAAGGGAAAGGAAAAACCATTCTTTTAAACACACTGCATAAATTTTGCAGAGTGGACAAGACAAAGCTCACGTTAGGCACAGTAAACTGTGGAGTATTTACTAGGAAGGACTACTGAGGGATAAGTGTTATTTTAATAGATCTGTTTGTACAGGTCCTGATGAGGCTCCGTCCCTGGTGCTACAAATGTTCTCCTCCTCATGGTTCAGGCAGCACATCTTTCTAATTGCAAATTTAATGACTTGCATGTAAATCCATCCAGGAGGTTCAGAGAATCCATCTATCATCTGCTGGGTTTTCAAGTGCTTTTAGCTCCAAGGATCAAACTGAACAGCAGCTTTCTGGAGGTGGCGGGTTCCGAAGCTCTTCAAATTTGCTTCAAGTTTATGATTCCACGTCTGCCCATCCTGAAAATCTAGAGTTGTATTAAAACACCTCCGGCTCCTAATATATCACTTTAAACTACCAGTTAGTTTTTCACAAGCGGCATAATTTTGAATAATGGCTAATTGCTAGCCTTGCTGTCATTATTTGCTTTCATCAGAGGGCAGAGACGTCAGTGAGGGTGCATAGGCAAAGAAAAGTGTTTCCTAGATAAAATGCCTGACCAAAACTGAAGGATGAAGCAAGCACATAATAATCTTATTGCTTTTTACACGCTTCTCTTTTATCCCTATGCTTTGATAAATTCAAAGACTCTTCCTATATCCCACAAATCAAGTCCCAAAGGACAAAAGAAAAATGTCCAATTTGTCAGTAACACTTTAGATTATTTCCCGTATTTTCATCTGTGGGGTCAGGTGATCAGGGAGTAGAGGGTTTTGCTTCTTCCTTTCTTGTTTGCTGCACTTCATCTGTTCTACTTCCCTAATTATTATGGTAGAGTGTCAAAGCACAGTGCTAAATAAAAGGGATGGCCACCAGCATCCTTCTTTTTCTCCAGATCACCAGTGAAGGCATTCATTCTTTGCCACGATGTATGTATAAATGTTAGTTGAGGTGGTTATAAGTAAGTGCCCTTTATCCAGCTGGGACATTTCTATTTCTAGTTGGATGAGTGATTCTTATCATGCAAGTCGCTAGATTTTGTCAAAGGCTATTTCTCCATCAATTGTGAAGATTATTTTTTCTTCAATCCGTGAATATTCTGTATAGTGTTCCTTCCCATGTCCTGATGGAGAGCCCCTTGCTCCACCAGTGGCCTGTCTCCTTGAGCATCATCTTGGTTCTTTCAGATGAGAATTAAAGAGAAATCTCAGCACATATTGAGCTCAGAGCCCACAGCCTGGGGCCAGAGACCACTGCACTTGGTCTCCAAGGCGTGCCCACTTCTCTCCCGTTTTCATATGTGCTTGTTCCTTTACACTCAGTGAAAAAAAAAATCTTTCCAGATCTACTCCTAGGCTTTGAATCTCTTTCTCTTTGAGATGAATTATGAACGTTTTAAAAATCAGTGGATGAAAAGCTATAGGTAAGTTCCAGTAACAATCCTTCCACTGAAAGCATTGCTTCTAAGGTGCAGAGAAGGGCTCTCCCTCTCAATATCCGTTATACTCTTCATTTTCATCAAACTCAGCCTGAGGGGCTTTCTTGAGCCAGTCATCAAGGAGAACGGAAATCTTCCAGTCCTTCGTAAGGATAAATGACTTATACTCTTTAAATTTAGATCCATAAAAAGGAAAGACAGAGAGGACCAAAAGGGCGAGGATAGAGTTCTAGAGGCTGAGAGATGAGCGAAAGAAGAAAGCTAGCAAGAGACACAGCAGAGAAAAGGCTGTTCACTGAGATGGGCTGGCATTGTAGGGGCTGGGGAGTCCCTCCCCTTCCTAAGCCAGCGGAAGGACTTTTTATATGCCGGTTGAGTCTTCTGCTAGTATAAGAAGAAACACTCATTTATAATCGTTAATCCGGTGTAGTTCTTTATTCCTTTTGAAATCTGCAGTGAGAGAAAGAAAGCAATTGTTTTTGAGGAGTGCTCGTAAAACTTCTGAGCCAGCTGAGATAACCTACCTGTTCATTGTTCCCTCTGAAAGCTGTGTGCTGAAATCTGACCCTTCCTTGGCTTGTCAGTTAAGGCACAAAGAATAAGGAAGGAGCAATCGCAGCACATCACCAGAGATGAAGGACCAATTACTGAAAAACTTCGTTCAAGTTTCTTCCATTGACCCGGGAGAGCACGGTATTCAATATCTTTCAGCATCACCAGGAACTGCCCAGTTCTTATTACACTCGGTAGGTGGTTCTTCCCAAAGTCAGGGAAGTAGCTGGGGTCAGGGGCAGGGGGAATTCAGAATGATACACTGAGAACTCTGCATTGAGAACTACACATTGAGAACTCTACATTGAGAACTTACACATTGAAACATACACACTGTGTTACAAACTGCCCTGAGTAACAGAGTCAAAAGCAAAGAAAACTTTTCCTTGATTGCTTTTGATGATTTATGGAGTGAGAACTTTTTAAGTTAGGCTCTCTCACTTGCCCTTTCTCCTCGCCATCCCCCAGTGCCCCTGCTCCCTTCTTGGCCTCTCTGTTCTCTCAGACCCCCTCCCCCTCTCCGTTCTGATCAATTTGAAATGAAATTAAGAAAACAATTATTTTGTTGTTGGTGGTGGTGGGTGGATTTTTGTTTTTGCTTTTGTTTGTTATTGTTGTTTCTGTTGATGCTGCTGCTGTTGTTGTTGTTGTTTGAGACCAGGTCTCTTTAGGTAGCTCTGGATCTCACTATGTTTCTCTCTTCTCTCTCTCTCTCTCTCTCTCTCTCTCTCTCTCTCTCTCTCTCTCTCCCCCCCCACCCCCCCCCCCCGCCCGCTGGGGTTAAAGGCTCAGCCACCAAGCTGGACTAGAAAACAATTCTTATTTTAAGAAAGCATTCAACCTGGAGGGCATCATCCTGAGTGAGGTAACCCAATCACAAAAAAACTCACACAATATGTACTCACTGATAAGTGGATATTAGCCCAGAAACTTAGAATACCCAAGATATAAGATACAATTTGCTAAACACATGAAACTCAAGAACGAAGACCAAAGTGTGGACACTTTGCCCCTTCTTAGAATTGGGAACAAAACACCCATGGAAGGAGTTACAGAGACACAGTTTGGAGCTGAGACGAAAGGATGGACCATCTAGAGACTGCCATATCCGGGGGTCCATCCCATAATCAGCCTCCAAACACTGACACCATTGCATACACCAGCAAGATTTTGCTGAAAGGACCCTGATATAGCTGTCTCTTGTGAGACTATGCTGGGGCCTAGCAAACACAGAAGTGAATGCTCACAGTCAGCTATTGGATGGATCACAGGGCCCCCAATGGAGGAGCTAGAGAAAGTACCCAAGGAGCTAAAGGGATCTGCAACCCTATAGGTGGAACAACAATATGAACTACCCAGTTACCCCCCCCCCCCGAGCTCGTGTCTCTAGCTGCATATGTAGCAGAAGATGGCCTAGTGGGCCATCAGTGGAAAGAGAGACCCATTGGTCGTGCAAACTTTATCTGCCTCAGTACAGGGGAACGCCAGGGCCAAGAAGTGGGAGTGGGTGGGTGGGGGAGTGGGTGGGGGACTTTGGGAATAGCATTGGAAATGAAAATGAAATAAATACCTAATTAAAAATAGAAAGCATTCAAAACAATAAAATGCCTAAGAAGAAATTTATTTAAAAGAGTACAAGACTTGTACATTTGACACGTGAAAGTTAATTACCCAGTTGTACTGAAATATAAAATAGTGCCAATATAAATAAAATCTTGTAGCAAAATAGAATATTCTGTGTGATGACTATTTTGTAATGATTTTTTTCTCAGTTTAGACTAGACTTTTTTTCAAGTGTGGTATTTGTGTCAATTAATTCTTATCAAGTTAATACAAATTAGAGTCACCAGGGAAGGGGGAACGTCACTTGAGGTCTCCATCACACTGACTTGTGGGCAAGTCTGTGGGGGCATTTCTTTGATTTGTAACTGATATGGGAGGATCCAGGCCATCTTGGGCTGTGCAACCCCTGGACAGGTGGTCCTACCCTTCAGAAATGAGGCTGAGTGTCAACTGGCAAGTTGTATTCCTCTGTGGTTCCTTCCTCAGTTCCTGCCTCTCCTCTTTGCTTGGTGATAGACTGTAATCAGTATAATTAAATGAACCCTTCCCATACCCAGCTGGTTTTAGCTAGTGTTTTGTCACAACACCAGAGAAGCAAATTAGGAAGAAGAAAAAAAAAAGCAAGGAGTTAAGAATAGATAATAATGTCTGCAATATTTGGCTTACAAGAAAAAAAAATAACATAGGAGAAAGAATGTTGGATTGTGGGGGTGTATTGAAAGCCTGCAATGGTTGGTTTTGCTAGCAATTTGAATGGATCAAAGAATACCTAGAGTATTGGTGAGCCATACTTTGGGATATATAGCTTCCTGATAAGATTCAATAAAGGGGAAAGGCCTTCCCTGGATATGGGTGGCACCATCCCGTGGACTTTATCCCAGACCAAATATAAATGGTAAAAAGTAGAAAATCAGATCAGGGCTGCTGCATCCCCCTCGCTGCTTCCTGATACGCACTGAGATTCAGCTACATCTTGCCACTGCCAGAGGCTCAATGCCCTCCCCATCAAACTGAGCCAAAGAAAAAGAAGTCTGCTCTCCTGTAGGTTGTTTCTTGTCAGGTGCTTGACCACAGCAATGGGAGAAGCTGCTAACACACAGCCTACCTGATAAAATCATATCTAAAATTTAAAATTAAGCTAGCAAGTTCCAGTGTATGAATTATTTCCTTTCCATGTGCTTGCCCATACAAGTAGGCAGACACAAAGAAGCCATTGGGTTAAGTTTATCTAGGGTTGAGGCTTATGAGGAAAATTTAACCACCAGGCAATGGGCTGGGCTGGGAGAGTGACCTACAAGAGCAAGAATATAGCTATTGATCAGTATGCCAGGGACTGAATACCAAGGTTAATGTGCCTGTAGAGAAAGAATGATGGGGAACCAGGTCCAGCTAGAGTTGTCTGAGCAAACCAACTGGAAGGGTGGGACCCTGTGACTGGACAAGAAAAAAATATAAATTTGTTGTTTAGGAGGTAGAAATGTATTTATTAAAACTAAGTCAAATGTGTCACCAAGGAGAATAGAGGGCGATAAAACACAAAGAGAAAATGTTCAAGCTGAGGTTAAGAGACTAGAAGAAGGACATTTATAAAGAGCATCGTGCTGGATGTGGACAGGAAATGGGTGAGGAGAGGAGACAGAAAATCCTCATCCAAAGTCTTCAAGAGTGGATAAATATCCAGAGAGCTGAGAGGAAACAGCTGTGAGACCGGAACACGGTGATGTGCCTGGATTGTGTGACTTCTGGGTGTACGCACAAGGACTACTGAAACAGATTGTGTGTGTGTGTGTGTGTGTGTGTGTGTGTGTGTGTGTGTGTGTGTGTAGAAACCTATCTATCTATCTATCTATCTATCTATCTATCTATCTATCTATCTATCTATCTATCTATCTATCTACCTACCTACCTACCTACACATGTGTGTGTATGTATGTATGTCTCATTATGCCCAGATTATTCAATGCTGGGGACTGAACCCAGGGCTTCCTGCACCTTAAAGTACTCTACCAAATGAGCTACATCCCCAGCTTGCCAGCCCAATCTTAATGACCTACAGCAACAATAGAGGTTGGGGGAAAACAATGCCATTCAGGCTTCCTCTTCCAAACAAACTGAGTCATCTGCCTGATACCAGACGTGGAAGCAGTGATGTCATTTAGTTGTTGTGAAATGTTTAAGAGATTAAAGATCCTGAGAAGCTGGGTGTAATGGTTATTGCTGGTTGCCAACTTGACTATATCTGGAATGAACTACAATCCAAAATTGGAAGGCACACCTGTGATCCAGATCTTGAGACTGGAAGACACAAGTTTCTGACCTGGATCTTAGCATGGAGATCTTAAGGCATAGTGGCCATGAGAATCTTAGGCCCAGGCAAGGTAGTACATGTCTTTAATACTAAGGCAAGGAGATCTCTGGGTTCAAAGTCAGCTTGTGACAAAACAAGTCCCAGATTTGTTGTTCCAGCGAGGTGGTACATACTTTTAATCTGGACCACACCTTCTGCTGGAGACCTACATAGGACACTGGAAGAAGGAAGACTCTTTTTTCGACTGCTTGCACTTACTTGCCAGAACGTCTGTTGGAGCCTACTTCTACAGAAGACCAGCTGAATCAACTAGCCTTGTGGGACTGAGCAATTACTAGATTCATGGACTTCCCATCCATAGCTGCCCATTGTTGGGTTAGTTAGCCATCACAATAAATTCCCTTAATATGTAGAGGCATTCTATAAGTTCTGTGACCCTAGAGAACCCTGACTAATACACTGGGTATTCAAACACCAAGAGGTCCAGAGACACGGAACAAGGAATGAAAAGATGGAGGACAGCAGAAGTCCAGAGGACATGTCTATCTGTAGATGAAACTTAGGCTTTTATAGCTGACCAGGGACTCAGCTAATCACTGACATAAGCAGGACCCAGTACCACCCAACCACACTCCCATTCAAACACTCCCATTTATCACATATGTACCCGAGTGTTACCTACATTTCATAGGCAATTCCCTCTCTATTACCTCTTTTTTTTAGTTGAAGCCCTCTACACGAGTCCTTTGTTTTACTCCCAATATCCTGCTAGAGCATTAAACACATTTTTAGTACAGCCTTCCTAGCCGAGCTGAGTTCTCATAAAAATAAGCCCAAGCCAGGCATGATATTGCACTTTTAATCCCTGCATTTAGGAGAGGTGAGGCAGGAGGCTCAAGAGTTCAAGCCTAGTTTCAGCTAAAACAGAGACTGTGTCCAAAAAATGCAAACACACATGCAACACGGTAAAGAGAGAAGTCAAATCTGATTAGATCGCACCCTTGTTTCAAACTAACTAATGCCTCTCTTTCACTGTAAAGGATGCTATGCTCTTGTCAAGGGAGCAATAGCCATTTTGAAAGAAATGGCTTTTTTTTTCCCCAAAGGCATGGCTCTCAGTTTTCTCCCACAAGTAAAAGTTTATTTTCTAAGTAGTGAACTCTTCCTGATAATACTCAAAGTGTCTTTTCTCCTTGAGCCTATTTTCTTTAGTAGCTACACTGTTAGCATTCTTTCTTCACACAGCCTATTCCCTTAGCTCTGTCAATGTTCCTTTAAAGAAAATATCATTTAAAGAAAATTTAAGCCGAGGCTTAAATCCTACCTATGTCTACCTTCTGTTCTACTGTAACATGCTGCCTTTGCCTCTGGCATAACAGTTATTTCACTGAGCTATAAATGCTTTGAAGGAAAACACGAGTTAAAAAGAGACATTGTTCATGGTGTTGAATCAATGAGGTGTGTTTTTAACTGTTACATTCTATCATTTCTATTCAAATACTGAATCTATTTCATATGTGTGTGTGTGTGTGTGTGTGTTCCTGTGTCTCTTCACATGATAAGCAAGTCTCTATAACCAGGCTACATCACTAGCTACCCTAATTTCCTTTAATTGGCAGCTTGACCTAGCCTAGAGTCATCTGAGAGGAAATTACCTAGGTCAGATTGGCCCTTAGACATATCTGTGGGAGATGTTCTTGATTGGTTAATGCAGGATGGACCTGGCTATATAAGAAAGCGAGCTGAGCCCGAGCCCGAGTTAGCCAGAGAGTGAGCTGGCAAGCAGCCTTCCTCCATCCTTCCTGCTTCAGTGCCTGCCCTGACTTCTCTCAATGATGAACAGAGACTTGGCAGTGAAAGCCAAGTAAACCCTCCCCTCCTCTTAAGATGCTCTTGGTCCAAGTGTTTCCTTAGAATTCACCAGCCTTCTAGGCACTCTTTGAAGTAACTATAAATGTGATTATTTTCTCAACTTCGTTTCTGGAATATGCATTGCTACTATGGACTAACAAAAGCGATGTTTATATATTGATTTTGTATTTTTGAAAGTTTACAGAATGAATTCATTACTTTTAAAGGTTTTAGGGTAAATTGCCTTGGGTTTAGGGCCCATAAGACCATTTCATCTACATACAGATAACACACTTCTCCAATTTGGTGTCCCCTACTTATTTCTCTTGCCTCATGACTTTGCCTAGGACTTCCAGCATGTGGCCATGACGTGAGGACAGTGGAGTCTCTGGTTTTATTCTTATCTCTAAAGGAAGCTTTCAGTTTGGTTTTTAAAAACTTTTAAGTATGATATGATTGCTGGAGTTTTCACATCTAAGAATTTTTCTTATTTTCCCAGTTGGTTAACTATTTTGTAGTCATCCTAAAGAATACTGAATTTTTTCAACTGCTTTTTTTTATATATATATCTGAAGTGATTATGTGAGTTGTATCCATCTATCTCTGTTAAGTTGCATGTGCTGAATTACTTACATATGTCAAACCCTCCTGGCGTCCTGGGTATAAATTTCAAATCATTTTGAAAGGTATATGAACCTTTCAATGTACTGCTGTGTTGGGTTTTGGATACTTGGAAACAATTTAATAAAGGAGAAAGAAAATGTATGTGCTGAAAAATTATCTCACTGGAAGAAAATTTAAAAGACAGAAGTAAATGGAAAAACATCTTTTATTTGTGAACAAAAGACTAAACATTGTTTTAAAATAATTATTAATTAATTTAAATTTGCATCCTGGCTGCAGTTTCCCCTCCTTCCAGTCCTTTCTCCCACGTCCCCTTCCCCAACCCACTTCTCCTCTGTTTATCTTCAGAAAATTGGAGGCCTCCCCTTTTTTGAAGACTAAACATTGTTAAAAATCATAGTAAACAAAGATGTCTACAGATTTAATACAAATAAAAAAAGTTCTCATAGACTTAATAAGAAACTATGAAAAGCACCTACTAGCTTAAGCAATTTTGGAAAAAAAGCAAAGCTGAAGGTATCAGATTTCTTTATTTTAAAACATACTAGAAATCTATAGCAACCCAAATAGTATGTTGCCAATATAAAAAGAATACTAACTGCACACATAGACCAATGGGATAGAAAAGATAACCTAGCAGCACAGGTGTGACTTGCTGGGTTATTTACACATATACGTATCTGCATGTAACAACTATTAGTGAAAAGAGAGGCTATGAATTTCAAAGAGAGCAAGGAAGAGCTACACAGGCAGGTGTGCAAAGAGGAAAGGGATGAAGTGAATGATTTAATAATAATCTCTATAGTGGTTTGAATAGGCTTGGTTCCCATACACTCATGGTTTTGGATGCTTGGCACACAGAGAATGACAATATTAGAAGGCGTGTCCTTGTTAGAATGGGTGTGGCCTTGTTGGAGGCTACTCCAGGCTGCCTTCCTATCCAGATAAGTAACTCTTGGCTCTTTCTCCAGCACCATGCCTGCATGCATGCCAACATGCTTCCAGCGATGGACTGAACCTCTGAAACTAAGCAAGCTCCAATGAAGTGTTTGCCTTTATAAGAGTTGGCTTAGTCATGGTTTTTCTTCACAGTGATGGAAACTCTGAGACAATCTCAAAAAAAAAAAAAGACTAAAAATGGACATGAAGGAGTATTATGAAGTTGAGATAGATTTATGAGGAGACAAGGAAAAATGATGATGAATATGATCAAAATACATTGTATAAAATTGTCAAAGAAGGAAGAGGAGGGAGGTAAATACAGAGGATGAAAGTAAACTAACAATAAAGATGTCTGAAAAAGTCATAAGGACTAGTCTATTCTATTGAATATTAATATAAAAAGTTATAAATAAAAATTTATAATAAGAACAATTCTGTGTATAAATATTCATATACACTTTAAATAAAACTTTCTTATCTGGGTTGACAATGCCCAGATCCAAGAGCCAAAGATCACCTAACAAAAACCCCTCAATACCAGGCATGAGAAGCCTGCTTTGAAGTTATTGATCTGGTCCAATACCTGTAAGGGTATAGTAGTGGCATGGATACATTGGTGTAACCAATAGCACTCTAATGGGACTTGAGATCCACTCAACAAAATGGAAGTGATGGTTTAGACTTCTCAGGGCTAGTGAAGTCCTGGATCTTGGAGGAAAACTTACAAACCATCACTTTATTAAATTAGCATAATCCACAAGTACAAAGCTCCAAGGAAGTATTACTTCACACTTGTCAGCACAGCCAGTATGAAAAGAGAGAAATGGGGGCTGGAGAGAGGCCTCAGGTTAAAGCCCTTCTGCTCTCCCAGAGGACCTGGGTTCAGTTCCAGCTCAGAACCACCTGTAACTCCAGCTCCAGGGGATCCTACCCCTTCTTCTGGACTTCATAGATACATGTATGTGTGTTAATAAAATAAGTCTTTAGAAAGTAAACAAATGTATTAGAAAAGTATTGATGACGAGACTGGACTTTAGTGTGCTGTTGAAAATAATGTAAAATGGTGCAACCCTAGGCCAGGGATTATAAAAGTCTTTAAGAACGCAAAGTCAGAGCTGATGCGGGACCAAATGATCTTATTTTTGAGTACTTTCAGAAAAGAATTTAAATCAGGATTTCAAAGAGATGTCTACATTCTCAAGTGTACGTCTTTTACAAATGCCAAGACAGGAAAGTTTAGTGCTCAGTGACTAAGTAGTGAATAAACAAAATGTGGTGCACGAACACACACACACACACACACACACACACACACACACACACACACACACACACACAGAGAGAGAGAGAGAGAGAAAGAGAGAGAGAGAGAGAGAGAGAGAGAGAGAGAGAGAGTAATTTCATTCAGGCTGAAAACAAATTGTTCCATATGTCATAGCATCAGCGAACCTTGAGTCCCATGCTTAGTAAGACAAAGCAGCCACAGAGAGACAAATATTGCATAATCGCACTGGTATTAACCATCAAATTGACCAAGTTCAGAAGCAAAGGTGGAGTGACAGGTTCTCAGGCAGTGGAGGAGGTGGGTTGATGTGTATAAAAGATTAGCTTAGCAGGACCTAGAAACAGCAATTCTATTTGTACTTGACACAGGACTGGCATTTGGTAATGTGCTTTGTTTTTACTTTTTTTTTTTTTTCTCAAGAAAGTAGATAGAGGTCATGGTATCTATGGTGGGCTTTACATTTTAGCTATAAAAAAAAAAGAAATATCCTTATACTTTAAAGTCTTTTAGTGAGAAAGAAACAAGCAAAGTAAAAGGCATAGGAAGCTAGATAATGAAAATGAGATTCTAGGGAGAACATTTATCTCAGCCTCCTAAACAACTCATGAATCAATCATGACAGATACCAATAATTCATAGTGGGTTACATTGCCACAGAAGGTGAATTGCTTATGTGAAAACCTAATTCCACGGACAAAAGGATACATGAGAATTTGTAACAAATCTTCCTTACTGCCTACATATGAAATGCATTTACTATCATCTAAATGGCTCATTAACCTTACACGGAGGTTCTACTGTGCAATTGCATATGCCATGGCTCACAAGGCAGATGAGGCAGAAACGCAAATGAATCCAAACCAATTCTGCCTCTTCTGATGGGAAAACTATTTCCATCTTGTGATGCACTCAGAGATGCTTGGCAACCTTCCCATCAACAAAATACATTCACAGCCAAGGTCTTACTGTAAGTGCCAATCCAACCTCACTGCTCCATCCTACAGTTAGCCAGTAGAGTTTACAGAAGAAAATAGTGCAGAATGTGATAATTATGGAGGACTAAACTTGACACTTCTTGCCTCTGGATATCAAAACCATTGCTAATGACAAGTAGTTTTTCACACTATCTTGTTCTACGGAAAAATTGAACTCAAAGCAGATTATGTATAATAATGATAAATACATACGATAACCAGTGTGTGTATCATCACTTAGCAAAGAACTAAATGCTATGCTAGGAGTTTGGGATATTTCATATGTACTGTGGTTCTTCCAAAAGCATTTATACATATAAGTATTTATTTCATCATCCCAATTTAATCATTATAGGAATGTGAAGAGTGAAATTAAGTCACAGAAGCAGAGAAAATAACATCCTTCTGTTATGCCTCTGGGTCAGGAGGAAACATGTCAGAGTCTCACAGCAAGTTATTGTTTTAGTACACTCCCTCTAAACGCCTGTCTGGGTTTCCTTCTTAAAAAGAATCGTCAGTACCACTGGTGAAGCCTCCAGAGCAAAGTCATCAACTGATTTCTTCCAAGATTCCTTCATATATGTTCAAAAGTGACATCTAAAAGCTCAGAGAGGTGCTATCAGTCCTGTAAGGCCTAGGGAAAAGATGGAGCCGGATTTCCCTCCACTAGAGCTCTTGCTGAATCTCAGCCTCGTCTCCATCCTTGAGCGTCAGAGCCTCTGAGGCATGGGTCACTCTTCCATGGTGAGTCTGACATGACTTTACATGAATGTTTCACAGCTTTAGCCTCTAAATTTGCCTTTAAGGACCTTGACATGTTTGTGTTCTCCAGGATCCTGGACTTCATCTTCTATCTCTATGGCACTGACACCCTCTCCTTGGTGTTTCAGCCAAGGCCATTTTGTTCCTATCAACTATACGATTCAAAAATCCAACTAAATGCTTTTATTGCACTAATCTTTCTTTCTCTTCCTCCCTTATATACATGTACATAACACGTTTTATATGTCAGATACATTTACATATATGCATATATGTATCTTCCTTATCTGTTCTCTTTTTCAATAAACAATCCAATAAAGATCTATGTTCAAATCATTATACTAGCTAATGAGAATTCAGCAGTAAACAAGTTGGACAAGATGTTCTTAACAAAAACTGGAGTTTGTCCTTAACATAAGATATATAGAAAGCAAACCCCATGTCTCTCCATGCGAAATCTTAAGTCTTTTTCTTCAGGATAAAGAAAGTAATAACATTTCAGAAATTCAGACTTCACAGTGATAACAAATCTACAGAGGGTAGATCTCATATTCAACGCTGTTTACCACACAGCTGTCTTAATCTACAGAGAGGACTCACTCTTGCAAGACCCATGGGGATAATGGATCACAGGCATTAGCACAGCATTATAGAAAGTCTTACCAATTAAACCCAAACACAAGAAAACTATATAATGAAGTCAACTTGAAATTAAGCTCAATACCGCACAACAGACCAGTATCCCAGGATAGTATAAAAAATGCTTCCTCAAATAACCCATCAAAAAATCTAAATGAGTTTCATTCCAACAGATGTGAAAATCTCAATATTAAAACAAAAAAAAATATAGACAGATGGAACCAAGCAAACATGATCCCTCCAAAAAAACCCACAACACTTCTGGCAACAGATTCCAATGATATTGAAGTGCATATTTGACAAAATAAAAAAGAAAAATGGGATGGATCCCCAGATGGGGCAGTCTCTGGATGGTCCTTCCTTTAGTCTCAGCTCCGAACTTTGTCACTGTAACTCCTTCCATGGGTATTTTGTTCCCCATTCTAAGAAGGAACGAAGTATCCACACTTTGGTCTTTCTTTGAGTTTCATGTGTTTTACAAATTATATCTTGGGTATTCTAAATTTCTGGGCTAATATCTGCTTATCAGTGAGTGCATATCATGTGTGTTCTTTTGTGATTGGGTTACCTCACTCAGGATTATAGCTGTCTCTTGTGAGGCTATGCCAGTGCCTGGCAAATACAGAAGTGGATGCTCACAGTCATCTATTGGGTGGAACATAGGGTCCCCAATGAAGGAGCTAGAGAAAGTACCCAAGGAGCTGAAGGGGTCTGCAGCCCTGTAGGAGGAGGAACAATATGAACTAACCAGTACCCCCAGAGATCATGTCTCTAAATGCATATGTAGCAGAGGATGACCTAGTCGACCATCAATAGGAGGAGAGGCCCTTGGTCTTGGGAAGATTATATGACCCAGTATAGGGGAATGCCAGGGTCAGGAAGTGGAAGTGAGTGGGTTGGGGAGTCCGGGATGGGAGGTTATAGGGGACTTTCAGAGAGGAAACTGGGAAAGGGGATAGAATTTGAAATGTAAATGAAGAAAATATGTAATAAAAAAATAAATGTTAAAAAAAGAAAAATAGTTTTTTAAATGACTATTTTACTCAAAGAGATAAAAAAACCAGCTGAATAAAATAAATGAGATGGTGTAGCATATGAAAGAGCAATTTAAAAAAATTAATAGATGTACATATATAGAAGGTATATTGGCTCGGATGAGAAATACCTCCACTGGCTGTGTATTTGAATACTTGTTCTCTGTTGGAGGCACTGATTGAAGACGTTATAGGACCACTAAGAGATGAAGTGTGTCACAGGGGGCAAGCTTTGATCATTCATAGCCTCATTCCCCTTCCTGTGTGTATCTCAACCCCACTTCCTGTCTCATGGTGAAGACAAATATAATCAGCTTCCTGCTCCTGCCCTCATGCAATACCATCCCGGCCTGACAGACTCTGTACCTCTGGAACTATAAGACCAAGTAAGCCCTTTCTGAAGCTAATGGTAGTCCCAGTATTTTATCACACCACCAACAAAGTTGTAAATAGAGAAGGGACTACAGTAAAGGAAGCTCAGTGAGGGGCACAGTCAACAGAGCGAAGAGACAACTTGCCACACAGTGGGTGAAATCTATAACCATGACCCTACTTAACTATACTCCTGACAGGGGACTAATGCCTAGAAGCCATAATTAAAAACAAAAACAAAAACAAAAACAAAGACCCCAATCAACAAATGGTCAAATGGATCGAACAGATGGTTCTCAAAAGAAGTATATATTGCTAATAAATAATTTTAAAATGCTCCATTCTTATGTCTCAGGAAAATATAAATCAAAGCTGCAATTAGACTGCATCTTACCTTAGTCAGGATGTCTATGACCAAAAAATCCCAAGCTGCACAAGTGCTGGTGAGAGTGTAGGGGAACAGTTCCCTTACACGCTGCTGGTAAGAACATGATTAGCCACTATGGACATCAACATGGTTTTCTCAAAACATGGAGCAAAGAACTATCCTGTGCTCCAACTCCACAGCTTCTCGGTGTGTACCTGAAGGGACTGACTCAGAGATGATTGCATGCCATGCTGTTCACAATAGCTGAGTTACACAATCAACCTTGGTGCCATAATTGGATGAATAAAGAAAATAGGATAGTCAGTCATAAAGAAGAAAGATTATGTCATTTGCAGGAAAGTGGATGGAATTGGAGATCATTACATTTAGCAAAATAAGCTAGACCCAGAAAGACAAATACTGTGTGTTTTCTTTTGTAGGTGGCACGTAGAAGAAAAAAGAGAGCATAAAAATGGGGAGGGGGAGTATTAAAGAACAAATGGGTCATAGAAAGGGAAATAAGGAGACAGCATGGTGAGTGGGTTAAAATAATCAAGGATATTATCTGCACATAGGAGAACTTGCAACAAAACATATTTTCTACAATTAATGTAAGACAGTTGTAAATTAGTTCAGACATTCTACATAGAAGAGGAAAATATAGTGAAAACAAAGAATTTCTTTTTAATTACCCTAAAAGTTAACTATTAAACTATTAGCTATTAGATAATTAAAATAATAATAGGGTTGGTGATGTAACTGTGACAAAGTTTCTACCAACTATGCGCAAGACTTACTCAATTTGTAGCACCAAAAAATACATATAAATACATAAAAATGAAATAATATTAAAATGCACCAGGTGATTGGTGATTATAGGGAACAGATAAATAAAATGGCAGAAATGGCATAAGAAACAGAAATAGCTGGTGAGAAATTTTCAAGTTATGTGCACTGCATATGAAATAAATAGCATTATTTGAAAGCAACTATAAGGTAAGTAAAAATAAACAAAAACAAAAACCAAAAGAAAAAAAAGTTATAATTCCTGCTTAAGACTTAAGGAAAATAACAAGAGTGTTTTCTGTGGGTAACAGCTCTTGCTGTATATAAACAGAGGATTGAAGTTTAGATTCCAGCATTCATTAAAAATGTGGGTGTGGCTCTGAATGGCTCTAAGCCTGGCAGAGGTGGGGGAAGGGTGTAGAAAGGAAAAGATTGCTAGAACTCATGGACATCAACCTGGCTGAAAGTAGTGAATTCCATGTTCAGCGAGAGATCCCGACTCAAGAGGAAAATTGGAGATCAGAAAAGGACACCCACATCCTCTGGTCTGGTCTGCACATGTATGCATAGGGCATGCGCACATACACACAAGTGCACACATACACATTTACACACAAGTGCACACGTACACATTTACCATCTTTACCCAAAATAGTAAGATAGAAAGTACAATTGATATTGTAAGGAAAAAAAATTGGAAAGCATAAACAAACAACATGTAGAGTTAAAAACAAACAAACAAACAAACAAACAAACAAACAAGATGCCCAGACTGAGCACTGTGAAACAAAAATACTTGTGCTCTAAGTGAACACAAAAAGGGAATCATAAAGTTCGACTAACTTCAGAATCTGCAGCAGGAAACAGTCCTAGCAATAAACAAAGCAGTTTAACATCAAGCCCCGGTTAATACTAACCCAGTATGTATTGATAATCTCTTTAAACATAATGATGAAGACAAATGAATCATCAGGCAAACAGAGAGGAGTAAAGCACACTGCCCGATTGTGTGGGACTTTAACAGTAAATGAGAATACCTAAACTCAAGGCAACCAGGTGAAGAAAGAAAAATCAAACCAATCTTCTTCCTTCCTCCCTCGCTCCCTTCTTTCCTTCCTTCCTTTCTTCCTTTCTTAATTAAAAATAGACTTTTTTCATACAACATACTCTGATTATAGTTCTCTCTCTTCCAACTCCTCCTAGAACCACCCATCCCCCAAAACCCACACCTTTTCTTAATCTCTCTCATTAGAAAAACAAAAAAATAAACAAAACAAAAACCAAGCATCTAGATAATAATAATAATAATAATAATAATAATAATAATAATAATAATTCATAATTAGGACAAACAAAAATCCAAATAAGCAGAAAAACAATGAGAACATGTATACGTAGAGACACACACTGGCAAACACAAAACCACAAAATTGGAAAGTATAAGACACAAGCAAACAACATGTAGAGTAAAAAAAAAAAAACAAACAAAAGATGCCCAGATGGAGCATTGTGACACAAAAATGCTTCCTAAAATACCATCTATTTTGGGTTGGTCCTCTACTGCTGAGTGAATGGCCTGGCCTTAAGAGTAGTTTGTATACACAGTAAGACTCAGTTGGGCAACATTAACTTTTTATTTGGGTGTGGTTATCAACTGGGGATAGACTCTGGCTTGGCGGGGGGTGGAGGTGGGGTGGGGGGTGGGGGGGTGGTCTACTTTCCCTCTCTGCACTGGGACCTTATCTGACTTAGACCTGTGAACGACCTGTGCATGCTGCCACAGCCTCTTCGAGTTCTTATGTGCATTGCTGTGTCAAACCAATCTTACTACAAAAAAGAGCTGGAGTAGCAATGTTAATTTCAGACAAAAACAGATCACTGAAAAATGAAAATTCTGGGTCCAGGATATATCTCAGTTGCTAAAGTGCTTGCCTAGCGTTTTGTTTTCTGTAGCTGCGATAAAACGGTACGGCCAACAGCAGCTTATAGAAGAGTTTATATTGGCTTACGTTTCAGAAGGGATAAGAGCTCTTTATGGCAGCAAGCAACCAGCATGATGGCAGGAACAGGAAGCTCAGCGTTATATCCTCAAGGACAAACAGGAAACAGTATAAAGCAGAAATAGGATGAAGCTATGAATTCCCAAAGTCTGTCCTCCGTGAAGTACTTCCTCCAGCAAGGACATAATTCCTAAACCTTCTCAACACTATCACCAGCTGGGGACCAAGTGCTCAAATGCACAAGCCTACAGAGGACATTCTCATTCAAATCAACACGCAGAGACCTCCTGGGCCCATCAGGTGAGAGAAAGGAGAAACGAAACTGCTATTGGATGAACATTTTTTTTACCCCCCCCCCCCCCAAATAGAAACATTTCTTACTGCTCAAAATAAGAAAATAACTAATTAATGATTATTTATTCTGTCTAAGAATATGTAGATGGAAAAAAAAGTCCAAAAAGAATGATCGTACTCACTTGGTTTTTGTGAACTGAAAATCTAGGCAGGAAAAAAAAAAAAAAAAGACACACTGGCTGGGCAGTGGTGGCGCACGCCTTTAATCCCAGCACTTGGGAGGTAGAGGCAGGCAGATTTTTGAGTTCAAGGCCAGCCTGGTCTACAGAGTGAGTTCCAGGACAGCCACGGCTACACAGAGAAACCCTGTCTTGGAAAAAAAAAAAAGACACACTGTTATCCAAGCCTTGCAATGGTTAACACTAAACGACCCGACAACGTCACCTGCTGATGAAAGTATGAAACAACAGGACTCACGGTCACTGCTCTCAAATGGTACAACATTTTTAAAAGAGAGTGTGACAACTTACATATTTCTGCACACGTATCTTCAGGCTGAGGTTTGCACTCCCATCTACTTGCTGAAAGGCTATGCTGTCTCCTCGCTGTTTCGTCCATATTTTTTTCCGCCCATATGGAGTCTAGATACCTATAGATTCCTTCCCAGGTGAGTCCCAGAGAATAGGAGCACAGGAGGCCATTCTTCTCAGGCCCCCACCCGTCCACACCTCTAGCTATTCTCCCAAGCCACACCGAATGCCACAGCCAACATGAGCTCATCTGACACGTAAAACTGTTCTAGAAACCACACCCTGAGATTACTAACAGCAGCTATGTTGGTTCGAATAAGAATGGCCTCCCATAGGCTCATATATGCTTAGTTACTATTGAAAAAGTAAAAGCGCAAAAGGATACGGAGTTGTGACCTTGCTGGAGGAGGAGTGGCCTTGTTGGAGGAAGTGTGTCACTGGAGGTGAGCTTTGAGGTTTCAAAAGCCAGGACTAACTTCAGTATCAGTCAGTCTCTCCCCTCCTCCTCCTCCTCCTCCTCTTCCCTCCTCCCTTCTCCATCCTCCCTCCTCCCTCCCCCTCCTTCTTCTCCCCCTCCTCTCTTTCTATCTGCCTAAAATCATGATGTAGCCTTCACTTACTGCTCCAGTGCCTGCCTAAGTGCTGCCATGATGAGAACAGACTAAGCCTCTGAAACTGTAAGCCAGCCCCCAGCTAAATGCTTTCTTTTGTAAGAGTTGCTTTAGTCACGGTGTCTCTTTACAACAGTAGGTTGGTAACTGAGACACTGGCCTTTTCTGTTTTTCCAACAGCTCTAGGTAGCTCTGATTTTCTCATAGAGAAAAACTTTGGGGCAGAAATGAAGAGACCCTTATTAGAACTGCTCTATCTGCTCTGTTCCAGAACCAGACCAGCTTTACTCTTTCTGGGAAGTAAAAATGTATAAATTGATTTTATTTTCTCAATGGGATATTTCTTTTTTATGTTCACTCTTCTAGGCTTGAGGTTGACATGTAAAAATAAAGGTTTTGAAAAGTTTTTTTTTTTAACCCTCTTATAAAAATCCAGGCTCTGAATATCCCTCTCACATCGAAGACTTTGACACTCTGCCTTTTGACTCAAACTGAGCAATTATTTCCATTCCTAAGTAGTTCGTGCTGTTCCGTCCCCAGGGCTATGCTTTGGATTTCACTGTGGAAGTGCTGAGTGATAATAGAGTAATTCTTTCTCCATGAACGATCCTTTCTCCTACCAGGACAGTTTGTTCACAACCACTCTCCTGGTAAACCTACAAGAATGAGTAAGCTCTAGTTTCTTCTTCCATTCTTTCTTTTATATAGATCCCCTATTTATGTGACTGTCTTCTGTCTTCAACCACGTCTTCACAGGTAATTGTGCAGTGCAAAACATAGGTTACTTGATTAACCGATTAATTTTCTGTTTCTCCGAGTCATCAGGAGTACCAATGGCTCTACCTGTTTCACACTGGGTGTCTTACAGTTTGCTGGCACACATTTGCCAGGGGCCTACCCTTAATATTTTTGAGGTGAAGACAATTGTTCAAATCCCTAAATTGAGATGGGGAAAAAATTAACTCACAAAAAACCTTTTATGTGATATCTTGAGGTAAATGCTACTAAAATAAAATGCTGTTTAAAACATTACTTACAGTGCAACAACCCCATTATGTAAAAGTCAAAGGTGGTCTGTGAACTATCAATGCCCTTGTCAACATCAATACTTTTACTACTGTAACTGTTAGAGTTCACCATTGGGTGTAGAGTTTAGATTAAAATAGGCATGTTGCATGGTAGCCTAGGCTTTTAAAAAACTGTTTCACATGACAGGTATCTTGCAAATGAGCTATTTAATAGCATCCCATATGCAAGTAGGTTGTTTTCTGTGAGGAGAAACTCTGATGGCTATTAAACTACTAGGAACTCCCCACCACCACCCTTTATTGAGCAATGCAACTGCTTCCCATGACAAAGGAAAATAAGCAGACACTGTCCCTCATTCCTTTAATTTTAAATGACATTAACAAAAATGACATACATTTGCCTACAATGAGTATGCTGTTAAACTATTGTGAATGACTTCTTCTGGGTCTTAATACATAAATATAATGAGGCTTTTTGGAATTTTAATGCATTCTTCTAAGTATTTCACTATGAGAGCTCCCAAGGATGACCTGTAGAAGGGAAGATCGTGAATTATAGAACACATTTGTTTTTCCAGTCCCCTGAGGGCAGATATGGTGCACTGTTACACTTATAGCAGAACTACCTGGGTTTCATCTATCATTTCCAAAAAATAAAAACAATGAGAATTTGCCTAAAGAACATGATACATTTGCTTCAAAATTTAAAGACAGATTCGATATAATGGTTTTGAGGTTCAGGAGTAACAGCGAATGGTTTCGTCAATGAAGCTTCCTTAGACTAAACAGGACTCCATTCTCATTATACATGTTTCTCTTTTTAATGTGTGAGTAGGAAACATATGAGGCACAAGAATGTGGACACCTCAGAGGACAACCTCAATTTCATTTCTCGGGGATCCCATGACCTTGTTGGAGAGGAGGTCTCTCACTGGCCTATCACTTGTCAAGTAGACAAGCCTGGGTGACCAGTTGTCTTAAGGTTTCTATTCTGTGAAGAGACACCATGAGCACATCAACTCTTATAAAGGAAAACATTTAATTGAGGCTGGCCTACAGTTTCAGAGGTTTCATGGAAGGGAAAATGGAGGCATGCAGGAAGACATGGTGATCGAGAAGGAGTTGAGAATTGTACATCCTGATCCAAAGGCAGCAGGAGAGGGTACACTAGGTCTAGCTGGAGCATATTCAAGCTCAAAGCTTGCTCCTAGTGGTACACTTTCTCTAACAAGACTACACCTCCTAGCAGTTCCACTCCCTGTGGCCAAGCATTCAAACACATTAATCTTCGGGGGCCATTCCTATTCAAACCAGCACACCAGTGAACCCTAGGGAATGGCCTATCTCTATCTCCTCAGCCTAGGGATGACAATCAAAGCCATTAGCACATTACCAGCTAAACTATCTACCCAGCCCCACATTACAAAACAGCTCCAAAACAGGAGCGGGGGGGGGGGGGGAGGGGGGGACCAGCAATGAATCCATGGGTATGTTTTCAAGTAAAGTGGAAATGAACTGGCAAAGTACTCCCTAGGGAAGAAACAAAATGATAGCCAGAGCTTTTCAACCTTTTAGGATCAAAGATCCCAGTAAAAAAAAAAAAAATTGTGATGTGTGCAATGGAGCACTCCCGCACATAGCATCCTCTCATGGACACAGGCACCTAGGAGGAAGCACAAATGTGTCCACCAAGTTAATGCTTCCTCCACCTTCTGCTTTTGTGAGAAAAGCATCTTTTTGTTTTCAAGGAAAGAATTAAATCTAAATGATAATAAAACTTTACTTCTTGCAAGAGGTGAAATTTTAAATAAAAGTTGTTATACATAATCTTTTATAATAATAAAAAAGCTTGACACATTTAATTTTAACATTGCCAGATGTGTAGCACTGTTTCTTTCACTGACAGTTCTTTCTAATTGATTTTTACCATGCCACATGTTAGCAATATTCAATATGAGTCACTTTGTTGTTGTTTTTGTTTTTGTTTTGTTTTCTTCACTTTGTAGCCTGGGCTGGCCTTGAACAAATGATCCTCCTATCTCAGTATCTCAAAGGTGAGGTTTCAGGCATTTGCCATCATATCTGGTTCTTATTCAAAAACTTCAAACTGAAAGTGGATGAATTTAACTTCTTTTCCATCATAAAAATGAAGCTATCCTTACATGGCTTTTAATACTGAAGTATATGGAGAAAAACATAAAAAGAAAAGAAATAGAATTTGACTGAACAATGGTAACCTTCAAAATAAAATGTTTTAAATGCCTTCAGGTTTATACCTGGAGTGAAGTGGGGTTTTGATTTGGAGACTTTTCTTCCTGCTGTGTTAAAACACAGGCTGCTACCAGTCTCCTTGAGCACGGTGGCAGCTCAGCTAAAGCTGCTCCTGACTTTTCTTCAGGGTTTGCACTGGAGGTTGTTCCTGAACAAACTACATCTCTCTTCCTACTTCTTCTCGGTCTAAGAGTTGATGCCAGTGCAGCCGAGTCATTGAGAAATTCAACTGAAGCGGCGCTACCCTGGGCTCTAGTTTTCTCTTTTTCAAAATACATTAGTAAAAGTGTCCCCTCTGGAAATAGCTTAATAGATTTTTTTTCTAATAAAGCTAGAAAAAAATGGTACCCTGAAATTTAAAATGTTCAGACTTTGCTCCCATTTCTTGCTCAAATTCTCAAATACGAGCAACTCAGATCCAGTTTCTGGTGTATCATGCATAATGTTTAAGGACTGGGAACAGGATGTTAAACAGTAATTCACTCAGGGAGATTGGGGGCAGAAAGAGCTGTGATCCTGAGGGGCCTTTTCCTCAGGACACAGGAAAACCAAGTATGTTTTCAGCCCACTCCTTTGTTTCTATTAGAACATCACATCATATTTTCATTTGAGGCATCTAGAAGAAAAAAGGAAAATAACATTTTTACCATTGTAGCTAGGTCACAAATTCTTTAAAAATTTAGCAGCTTAGTTTTCTGTCAGTCAAGAAATTAGAAATGATTTATCAGGGTGGCAGTGGCTTGGAGTCTCCTGAGGCTGCAGTTGGTATGTGAATCAGGACTAGAATTCCATTAAGACAAATGAAACAGGCTTCCATGTGCAAGGTCACTCGCTGCCACCTCTGTGGCAGGAATTGTCTGGCCCCTGTGACACGTTGTGTGAGCCTGTCCGTAAGAACACCCATGATGTGGCAGCTGGCTTGACCCAAAGCAAGTAATGAACGAGACAAAGTGCTATTGGTTTGAGAGTGAAATGGCCCAAGCTCTCAGCTGTGTTGCTGTTTTGGCTTTACGTCAGTAAATGCTTTAAGGATATCCTGAAAAAACACTAAGATGTCACATTAATAAAGCAAACAAAATCGTTTCCTCTTGGATTGATGCGACCAAGGGTGAGTCCAAAGTTGAATACTCCGCTTCTCTTTGTATGTCTTTCATATATATATATATATATATATATATAGTTTATAGTTACTGGTTGTCAACAGTCTGTCTATCATATATAGGTGTGGTCTTTTATTATTCTCATCCCTGAGTCTATAACTGTATATGTTCCTGTGTGTTTTTGGTCTTTCTCTTATGTCTGTCCCTAAAAAAGTGACTTGCTCTGTATTTATGGATCAGCACAGAAGACCTGTTATAGGAGATGGGTGAAGGATCCCTTACAGAGTCCTTGAACTGAGTTTTGCAAGAGATGATGTTACTGATCCAGAAGAGTCCAAAACCACCCAGTCATCATCAACCTAGATCCACAGATTGCTTCCAACATTTAAGGTAGATATTTATTTGAAGGTTGCTGCCAGCCTGTTGGCTGTTTTCAAAAAATGGTTACCACAATACACCTGCACACACACACACACACACTCACACACACACACACACATTCAGAGTTAAGACCATGAAAGACTATATCATTATCATTTAAGATTAAACGTATGCACTATCTTAGGTTTGTAAACACTGATTACATAGGAAGCCAAGGCACAGTAAGGTTGGTAACATTGGTTTTTTGTTTTGTTGATTTTGTTTTTTGTTTGTTTGTTTGTTTTTAATGTAGGCTTAAGTTTTTAAGCTTAAGCAGGCTGAGTACACAGGAAGACAGCAAGCTAGGTACATATTCTTAAATGATCTCAGTGGGGTATTATTAACTTTGCTCAGAGCTCTGCCAAAAATTCTTCTAGGGGAGTTGAAGAGATATTTTCATAAAAGTGTTATCACTGAAACTCTTGATGCTGTTTTGGAAGGTTATTGAACCCATAGGAGGTAGAACCTTGCAGGACCAAGTGAGTCACTGGGACAAGCTGTGAGGTTTGCTCTTTCTCTGCTTCCTGATTGGAAATGCAATACAGCCAGATACCTCCCACTCCTCCCACTCAGACTGGGATTGACTCTCCCTCTTTAACTACAGGCTAGCCTAAGTCCTCCCGCACTTAAGCTGTTTCTTCTCAGATATTTGGTCACAGCAACAAGAAAGCAATGAATACAGAAGATTGGTATCGAGTGGTGGAGCCATTGCTGAGATGAACCTGACTGTATTTTAGTAGCCTTTGAAACAGTGGTTCTTACCCTTCCTAATACTGTGGCCCTTTAATGAAGCTCCACGTGTTATGATGATCCCCAACCATAACATTATTTCTGTTGCTTCTTAACTGTAATTTTGCTACTGTTATGAATCATAATGTGAATGTCTGTGTTTTTAAATGCAGGTATGCTAAGGCATTTGAAAGAAGAGATCTTAAATTGAGCTTCCGAAGGAGTTTTTCTGCTCAAAACAACTGCCTAACAAAATATTTTCTCAGATTCAGCAACCAAAGCAGAAAGAGGCCATTACAATTTTGGCCCAAGAGGAGTGGGCTGCTGATTCCCAGGCTAGCAGGAAACTCGACTGTATGATCACACAGTTTGGGTTTTGCAGGCATCAAAGTTGCAAGAGTGAGAGGTTCCACTGTCTTTGCAATCAAGTTCCCAAGAGCCCATGAGGCCAGGCTACTATATAAAAGGGGCTTGGAATGTGAAACATAAATTATAACAGACTTCTCAGGATTTTGGAGACAACATAATTTTGTCCAGCACTGGTACCATATATATTCCAAACGGGGACTATTGTCAAGTTGCTGAGACCTATTTGCCTATCTATCTGCCTATCAGTCACCTCATTAACCACTTTGCCAGCACTGGAACTATTTAGAATCCATAACCACCTTCAAAGCCCAGGTGTGAGTAAAACTTCTGAAGATCAGCAGAGAGAGTCTTCTAAGCCTACAGAAGTTGCACCTATTGGTAGCCAAGCTGAGACCATTTCAGGTACCCCATTTATACACTAACACAGAGAGACTCCAAGAGCAAACATTCAGCTGGTCTACAACCTAAAAAAATAATAATAAAAATTTTAAAATGAGTTAAAAGCAAACAAGGATCTAAAAAAAAAAAAATCAACAAAGACCAACCCTGATGTCCAAGCTGAAAACAAGAAACAAACAAAAAACAAAAAGAAAAACCAAAAAAGCATTAACAGCTTGATTCCAGATGCCTAGATCCAGTCATAAAACATAAAGAACATGAAAAACCAAGACTCCTCCAGTAACTAACAACTTTGTTGTCATGTTTCATGAGGTCACGCATAAAACAATGATTTCAAAAATAATTATAAATATGTTTAAGGAACCCAGAGAAGGTATGAATAAATGCCTGGGTGAGAAGCATGAGAACATAAGTGAACAATTAAATAAGATAATTTTTTAAAATTCAAGATGTGAGAAATGAAATGTAATAACGAGATTTAAAAAGATCTATGAAGAGTTTTCAATCAAACAAAAAGGTCAGGGTGTTACCAACAGATTGGAGTGAATGAAATGTCCCTCAGCCAAAGAATGGATACAGAAAATGTGCCTCATTCACACAATTAATAACAAGGACATCGTGAATTTTGCAGGCAAATGGATAGAACTAGAAAATATCCTGAGTGAGGTAACTCAGATGCAAAAGGACATGCATGGTATATACTCACTGATAAGTAGATATTAGCCAAAAAGTACAGAATACCCACGATCCAACTCACAGACCGTTAAGGAAGCTTAACAAGAAGGAGGGCCCAAGTGTGGATGCTTCAATTCCACTTAGAAGGGGAAACAAAATAATCTTGGAAGGCAGAGTGAGGGAGGGACCTGGGAGGGGGGTGGAGAAAGAAGGGGGTAGGGGAGGGAGAAAGGTGGGGGCAGGGTCAAGTATAGGGAGAAACAGGAGAGAAGTCCTGAGGGCCAGGAGGAAGAATGAAAATATGCAGCAGTATGGGATGGGGAATTTGGGGGAACCACTAGAAAGTCTCAGATATCTGGGATGTGCAAGGCCCCCAGAACTCAATGGGGATGACCTTAGCCAAAATACCCACCAATGGGGAGGTGGAACCTGAAGAGACCACCTCTAATAGATAAACACAGCTCCCCAGTTGTGACATAAGGCCACCCCATCTTCAAAATATTTGACCCAGAATTGTTCCCTTCTAAAGGAAATGTGGGAACAAAAATGGAGCAGAGACTGAAGGAAAGGCCATCCAGTGACACTATTACTGAGGTCATGTTGTACATGCAGACAGGAGCCTAGCATGGCTAGCATGGAGATGCTCTACCAGCAGCTGGCTGAGACAGATGCAGATACTTACAGCCAACCATTGGACTGAGGTCAGGGACCCCTATGGAAAATTCAGGGGAAGGGCTGAAGGAGCTGAAGGGGATTGCAACCGTATAAGAAGAACAACAACTTCAACTAACCAAACCCTTCAGAGCTCCCAGAGATTGAGCCACCAACCAAAGAGCATACATGGGCTGGTTAGTGGCCCCTGGCACATACGTAACAGAGGACTGCCTCATTTGGCCTCAATGAGAGGGAATGTGCTTAATCCTATAGAAACTTGATGCCCCAGGGAAGGGGGATGCTGATGGGGTGAGGTGGGAGTGGGTAGGAGTGGGGAGCACCATCTCAGAAGCAAAGGGGAGGGGGAAGGGGGCAACATTTGGAATGTAAATAAAATAATTTAAGAAAATAAATAAATAAATACGTCTATACACTAAAAAAAAAAAAGACAACACTACCTACCACAACAGATAACAAATAATATAAACCACAACACAACAATAACAAATAACGACAATTGATAAGCATTATTCAATAATATATCTCGATATTAATGGTCTCAATTCCTCAATTAAAAGACACAGACAAACAGCTTGAATTCGAAAACAGGATCCATCTTTGTGCTGCCTTCAAAAAACACA